>NC_084828.1:137841387-138466387 GCF_033115175.1 Lepus europaeus
AGCGGGCGCGGGCGGAGCCACTTCTCGGCACTCGAGTTCCCACGCGCGGCCCCTCGCGCAGGACGCCCCCCCCCCACGCCGCGCCAGCCAGCCCGGGCTCCGCGCCTACCTGTAGCACCAGCGGCTCCGGGTTGAAGGCCAGGGTCAGCAGCAGCTGCATGCGTTCCGAGTCCTTGAGGTTGCGCAGCAGGAAGCTGCCCGAGTCCTTGGTCTCGGCGTAGCGGCGCACCAGGCGGTCGAGCAGGCGCTGCGAGGGGCAGTGCACCAGGTCCGACCAGCCCTCCACCGCCTCGGGCGTGAGCAGGCGCACGTCGCCGTTGAGGCGCGCGAACTCGGTCCGGGGCATGGCCTGCAGCAGGTCGCAGCGGGGCCGGCCGGTAGCCCGCTTGCAGATGCTCTGGTCGAGCTGCGCCAGCTCGCGCTGCGAGCCCAGGCGCTTGAGCACCACTCGGCGGCGGCCGCCCTCGCGGGGTTCGCCGTACTGCGCGAAGTAGACGTTCTTCACGTTGAGGAAGTCCAGCAGGCGCAGGCGGCCCCACGCCTCGAACACCACCTGCCCGTTGAGGAAGCGGCGGCACCAGCTCGTGCCGAAGCAAGCCGGGCACTTATTGAGCTGCAGGAAGCGCCGGTCGGTCAGCTCGTTGCGCTGCCAGGAGGCGAGCAGCGACGGCGAGTGCAGGACCATCAGCACCAACAGGCTGCCCAGCGCCGCCAGCTTCAGCGAGCGGGACAGGCGGCCCAGCTTCGGGGGCACCAGGCGCCACATCCCGCCCGCCCGCACCGGGAGGGCGAGGGCAGCCCCGGGGCGCCCCCACCGCGCCGAGAGCCGGAGAGCCGGTGAGCGAGCCGAGGCGCGAGGGCGCGGGCCGGGGGCGGCGGGCGGAGGAGGTGTGTGAGAGACGGAGGCGCGAGCGGGCGAGAGACGACCGGAGCGGGCTGCGACTTGTCCCCGTCACTAGTCGCCACAACTCTCGAGCTCCCTCCTCAGAGCGCCCGCCCTCCGACTCCGGAGGCGCCTCCTCCACGCCAGCCAAGTTATAGAGGGGCGGGAGCGCGAGCCCCCGACGGCCGCGCGCCCGAGGCCGCGCGCACGCGCACTGCTGGCTCCCGGCGCGAGCGCGGCGGCGGCGGCCAGCCGCGGGCGAGCGGGTCTGCAGGAGACGAAAGCAGGGACTCAGGAAAGGGAAGAGCAGCAGGAACGTCTCACCCCCCCCCCCCCCAAAAGTAGCAACAGTGTAGGAAGGTGGGCCGGAGGAGGCGCCCGCGCGTCCCGGACGCCGTCCGCCCCTGCTCGTACCCGGCGGCTCTCCTAGGGGAGGGCGGGGCCGGGGGCGGGGCGAGCGCGCCGCGCGCCATCCGCGGCCGGCCGCCCCGAGAGCGTAAGCGCGGGCTCGCGGGGGCGGCGGCGGGAGGCCGCCAAGTGGGGGCGGAGCCTCAGCCTCCGGGGGTGGGGCCAGCTCGCGAGCTCTGACGGGGATTTTTTTTTTTTTTTTAACGATAGTTAATCTTTTATGGTTGTTGAGCGTTCCTGGGGCCTGCTTTCGCCCCTGTGGCGGGGAGGAGTTGCGGAAGGCCATCGCGGCTCTGTCCCTCCGGACGGCGCCCGGGGCGGGGCAGCCTGGGCTCGCGGCGCTCGGCGGGGTCGCGCGGCTGAGGAGCGCCTGGCGGGAGCTCGCGCGCCCGGAGGAGACGCGGGGGGAGGCGTGTGCCGCTGCCGCCGCCGCCGGCCAGCCGGGGCTGGCTTCTGTCTTCTGTGGAGGCAGTTTGGATTTTCCCGAGCGAGCGTGGGAAACAGCGCGGTACACGGGAAGAAAGGGAACGGACGCGGCCTGGCGTCGCCGCGAGGTCCGCCCTGACCGCCGCCGAGAAGCGGCGATGAGCCCCTCGCAACTTGGCTGCCCCAGCCCGGCCGCGAGGCCGCGTCCTCCTCAGCGGAGCGAGCGTCCCGGCGCCGCCCCGGCCGGGCCCCCCGCGGCGAGCGGCCGCCCGGCTCCCCGCCCCCACGCCGCCGCCCGGGCCTACCCCGCGCGCCGCGCCGCGTTGCTGTGGCGGTAACCATGGGGACCCGGCCGCCCGGTGCGCGGCGCCGCTCCGAGGCTCGGGGTTCGCGCCAGTCGGCGAAAAGAGCTCGGAAACGGAGACCCGCAGCACCTTGTTTGGGTATAAGCCCTGAGGGGCCTGGACTCTGTGGATGTGTTCTGTTATTTTAGTTTTAGCGCTAGGCTAAGTTAAAACGTTGGTCTTTGGGCCGGTGGTTCCTGATAGGTTATTAGATTTGTGGGTTTTAAGTGAATACGTTTGAGTTGAGCAGTGATTTTAGAAGACCGTAGTAACGCGTATGCAGATCAGCTGTTTACAGAGACTTGAGAAACATCTATACGGGGTTTTCAAGTTCACTTTTGCTGTATCTGTACGCAAGCCATCTTCTTAATGTTGGGCTTGATGTTTTGTTCTTTGTGATAAAAGAACTCAAAAATCTTGGGGAAATGTAATGCGTGTATTCGACATAGAAATGATTTTTAAGTGATTCTGCACTGAGTGCAGATAAACTGTTAGGTTCTGTCCCAAAGTTTTGAACAAAGTGAGTACATAAGTTGGGCTGGTACAGCTAAACACTTTACGCCTGAAATTTTATTTAACTTGCTTTGAAGCATCCCAGAATTAAACGATGTGGTTAAAACCAAATGCTTGGAAAGAGTCGTCATTGTTAGAGATGTGTTCTGTGGTTCAGCTGTGAGACAGTGGCTGCTGCTGAATTGTGAATTGGGCTATAAAGCTGCAGAAGTTCCTACCTGGAATCGTTTCTACCTGTCTTACACACTGTCCTATTGATACTAGATAATGTATGTGGGATTGTTTAAGCTGAGAACAGTACATAAATTTTTATATGGGTCAGAACTGGTAACATTTGCATTCTTGCCAGTAAACTGATTAAGCTGAGAGAATTGGGACATAGTGAGAAACTAGGTGAGTAGAAACTGGATTAAGGAGGTATTGCTTCTCAGTATGGAAAAGGTCTTTAGAATTCTTAAACTATTCTCACCCTCCAAATCCTTAGAATTGTATAGGCATCATTTGAAGAATGGAAATGAAAAAGGTCACTAGCCTATACAAGTTGAGTTTTGAAAAACACTTTGCATCTAAGTAGTTCATATTTGTTTAAAAGCTCTGATTTCTTTTTAGTCAAATTTTCCGATTACTCAATTTAGTCAAATTTATCAAGATAATCTTCAAGAATTTTTAACACCCCTCAAAAGAGAAAAAAGAAGGTCTCATCATATTGGGTAAACTCTGTTCCAAAGTGCCGTATTAGGATTTAGAAGATCAGTAAGTGAACATAAATACACTTACCTTTCCTATAAATTACAGGGTGCTTTCAGCTAATGGATCCTAAGCTAACAGTCATTATTTTAAATAATATAATTTCTAGTGCATTGTAAAATGTCATTTCACAGAAACTGACTAAATGTTTCTAGTGGGATTAAATCCCATGTTATTTTGATAACACCCATGATGCATTTTCATAGTTAAGTTTTACATTATAAAGCTTTTCTGTCTCCTGCAGCAGTGGTTCTCAGGAACTGTTGTCTGGGGGATGGAGGGACATGGCAATGTCTGGAGACATTTTTGATAGTAACTGGAAAGGGGTGCTACTGATGTCTAATAGAAGAGGCCAAGGATGCTGCAAAATAACCTGTATTTCACAAGACAACCTTTGTCAACAGGAATTAACCAGCCCAAAATGCCAACAATGTGCTATTGAGAAACCTTGACCCATAGAATACTCTATTTAGAATGGTTTTGCACAAGAAAATCTTGTTGGATATCATATTTGCTTGTAGCAAACAAAGTGTATATTTAGGTTTATTGCATTTCCTGTGATCATACTTTTTAAAATATTAATCCAGAAGACATTTTATCATTATATAACTATTATTAATGTATATGTGATCAAAACAACATGAATAATCCCAATTTTGAATAATTAATATTTTATTGAAATGTATTTTTTTAGTGAGATTGGACTCTTGATCTAGCTTAACTTTTTATGGATGAATATTATTTATTGCTAGACTTTGACAGAGTTCAAATCCTCTCATTTTCAGGCATGTAAAGAACAAAACATTTAAGTTGAGAGGAAAAAAAGAATGTTTATATAGCAATGTCATTCAGTTATCTTTATTCCCATTGAGTTGTGTGCCAAAAATCATTTATTAATAGCAATCTATCATCAGAATATTCTTAATGGTACATCAGTTAGGTTCTCTGCTTTGGTTTAGAAGCAAAGACTTGGAATCCCATCTTGGAAAATGCTTCCTTACCTAGTCATTAGAATTATTTTCTCATATTGACTATTTAGTCTCCTGGCAGTTAAATCCTGGGATAAAGCACCATTCTAAGATTAGGATCCTAAGATATACTACTTTTTTAAAGGCTGTAAGGGCAATTCTTTGTTTAATACAAGTGCCCAGAACAGTGATTTAAGTGGTTGTTCCACTAGTAGTTGTTAGATGAGTAGACAGTGGATGGATGAACAATTGAAGGAATAAACACTAAGGAATAAATATTATTGTAGTAATCCAAACTAGAAATGATGAGAGTTAGCAGTGAAGCTGGTAGCAGTGTAAGCTGCTATATCCTGGGTATATTCTTTTTTTACAGGTAGAGATATATAGAGACAGAATGATCTTCCTTCCACTGGTTCACTCCCCAAATGGCTGCCATGGCCGGCACTGCGCTGATCTGAAGCCAGGAGCCAGGTGCTTCTTCCTGGTCTCCCATGCAGGTGCAGGAGCCCAAACACTTGGGCCATCCTCCACTGCCGTCCTGGGCCACAGCAGAGAGCTGAACTGGAAGAGGAGCAACCGGGACTAGAACCCAGTGCCCATATGGGATGCCATCGCCACAGGCGGAGGATTAACCAAGTGAGCCATGGCGCCGGCCCTGAACTGGGTATATTCTGAAGATAGGCTAATAATTTACTCAAGATTTGTAAGAAAAAGAAAAGTATCAGGTATCACAGTGTGATTTTTATCCTAAACTACTCTAAAAGTTATTTGTCTAAACTGGTTGGGATTACTGTAGCAAAAATATCACAGACTGAGCGTTTTAAAAACAGTGGTTTCATTTCCCACAGTTCTGTTATCACTAAAGTCTCTAATCAAGGTGCTGACAAACTGAGTGGTAGGAATACTTTTCCAGGTTTGTAAATGATGTTCTGTTTTGTTGTGTTTTCACACAGCAGAAAGGGGCAAGGGCAAAAGATTGCTTTCTCTTTTTTTTTTTTTCTGAAGTGGTATCATTTATTGAATTAAACAATATAGTTCTTTTTATCTTAAACATAATACATTTTATTTTTAAAAGACAGTGTCCACATTAGGTCACCATGAAGCATATTTACATACAACTATCAATTGCAGAAAAACATAGGAAAGTGACTGTATCAAAAGTACTTTTCTTTGATCATAAGAAAAGGAAATAATTTTAGAAGTTGAAGCCATTAAGTTTACAGAAGTACAAATGCCAAAACATATTAAACAGACTCTTTCAGAAAAAAGAATGTTTTTCACTTTCTACTCTTGGCCTAAATTTTCATTCTTCCCAGTGAAACTGACATGTTGGGCCAGCATTGTGGCACAGCAGGTAATGCCACTACGTGTGACACTGACATCCATTATCAGAATGCCTCCTCTATGCTGGGTGCTCAGCACTTCTAATCCAGCTTCCTGCTGAAAACACCTGAGAAAGCAATAGAGGATGGTGCAAGTACTTGGACCCTTGCCACCCATCTGGGAGACCTGGATGGAGTTCCTGATTCTTGGCTTCAATACCCCCAGCTGTTGGGGCCAATTGGAGAGCAAACCATGAGATGGAAAATCGACCTTACTATGTTGCTCTGTCTTTCAAATCTTTAAAATATTTTTTAAAACTTACACTTTTGGGGGCCGGCACTGTGGCACAGCAGGTTAAAGCCCCAGTCTCCAGTGCCAGCATCCCATATGGCTGCCAGTTCAACTCTCAGCTGCTCCACTTCACTCCAGCTCTCTGCTATGGCCTGGGAAAGCAGTAGAAGATGGCCCAAGTCCTTGGGCCCCTACACCTTCATGGGAGACTGGAAGAGGCTCCTGGCTTCAGATCTGCACAGCTTCAGCCATTTAGGGAGTGGACCAGCAGATGGAAGACCTTTCTCTCTGTCTGTCTCTGCCTCTCTATAACTGCCTTTTAAATAAATCAATCAATCTTTAAAAAAAAGAAAAGCACTTATGCCAGGTTTTTTTTTTTTTTTTTTTTTTTTTTTTTTTTTTTTTTTTTGGGAAAAGAATATAACATTAAGACAAAAAAATAACATATCAATGAGAGGTCACTTACCTACCCACTTTTAAGATATTTTGACATTTAGCCAAATAGATGTATATATGTGTAAATAAACATTTATTTTATGGGTTGATACATATATACTGACGGTATTCTTTATTCAGATCCAACCATCTGTGGTTTTGAGCGTGTGAGTTCTCAGAATCCAGTGGAGGAGACAAATATATACATACGAATTTGATCACAAGTTTGTGACAGATACTGAGACATAACCAAATGTTAAAGAAGCATAAACAAGAATTCTGTACCTACAGACATCTGTGTATCGCTATGACTCCTCTCAGAGTGGGCTATGCACACTAGGAAGATTTTATTCTTTTCTTGTCAGCCTGCTTTCCTCTTAAGTTTCACAGCCTAAGTTCCTACTTCTCATCTACTGGCTTGTACAAATGATTTTCCTGCCACTTCTGCTAGATGATGACAGCTCAGCTCTTTTCTCTGAGCAAGCATGCCAGAAACCTTGGAGAACGGCAACTGGTCTGTTAAGAGCAAAAGCATACTTCTTGAGAGCTACAGCTCTGCTTTCTTTCTAACTCAAGTTACTTTACAAGGATCCCATCATGGAAACTACATGTATAGGTAGAAGATCTGCTAAAGTCTTCAACCAACGGACCAATTATAAAGATCAGCCATAGCTGCAGGAGGGCAGTTAAGTTTTATATTTGGGTATCACATACAATGTGTATTTGGTGTTCAAAATTATATAATCCAGATTTTTTTTCTTGAAAAAGAAATTCTAAAATCTCATAGGTAAATAAAGACTTCCCATTTTGGAGAAACTAGTGATGTTTTGCCATTCAGTGTAGTAAACATGTGGCCAGAACTGCAGTTTCACAAAAGAGAGTCCCCATCTTTGAAATACAACTGCCCCACTGGGCTGATTTGACAAGACATCTATTCTGTCCTTGTGTAGCTTTATGCCTTTCTGTAGATTGGTATCAAGGCCTGCTTTTTCCTTTTATTCAGGAAATGGTAACGCTCTAGTTATTTTTTGAGAAGTCAAGAATTTAAGTGACATCAAGTAAAGTAGAAATATTAAAGATTGTTTGTTAATAATTGGGCTCCCTTGAAGATTTTCCTGCTACTTAGAAAACAGAACTTGAATAATGATGGATAAGTGAAAAATATTTTGTGCTGACTTAATCATAAAAAGAACATTGGAACTTGTTGATAAAAATAACTGGATTAAACTGGAATATCATAATTTATATCTTTTTTAAAATTTTACTTTTAAGGCAGAGTAACAAGAAGGGAGAGAGAAAGAAAAATCTTCCCTCTGCTAATTTGCTCCCCCAAATGGCTGCGTTGGCCAGGGCTGGGTGAGGTGGAAGCCAGGAACCTGAAACTCCATCCTGGCCTCCCACAGACCATCTGCTGCTGCTTTTCCAGGCACGGTAGCAGGGAGCCAGTTTGGAAGCAGAGCAACCAGGACCAGTGCTCTGCTTTGGGGTGCCAGTGTTATAGATGGCAGTTTAACCCAATAATGTAAATTTAAGTCTTTATAAATATTATATCATTCTAAGATAATTATTACCTAATAGTCATTGGTATGCAGACTCAGTAAGTAGTTAATTGAGCCCTACAGTTTGTCTTGAAAGAGACATTAGGCCAGCGCCTTAGCTTAACAGGCTAATCCTCCGCCTTGCAGCACCAGCACACCGGGTTCTAGTCCCGGTTGGGGCGCCGGATTCTATCCCGGTTGCCCCTCTTCCAGGCCAGCTCTCTGCTATGGCCCGGGAAGGCAGTGGAGGATGGCCCAAGTTCTTGGGCCCTGCACCCGCATGGGAGACCAGGAGAATCACCTGGCTCCTGGCTTCGGATCAGCACGATGCGCTGGCCGCAGCGACCATTGGAGGGTGAACCAATGGCAAAAAGGAAGACCTTTCTCTCTGTCTCTGTCTCTCTCACTATCCACTCTGCCTGTCAAAAAAAAAAAAAGAGAGACATTAGATTATAGAAAAATCAGTTACATATTTATTCATTTTTTCAGAATATATGTTCCTACCAGACTACCAATGAATTACATTTTTATATTGTTTTCCATCATTACACTGAAAGTAAATTACAAAGGAAATTAGAGGGAAAATCCTAACAAGAAATTTATTTTTAAAATTACTTTGATTTAGCAGTACTTTTTAAAAGTCGCATATTTACAGAAAAATATTTTTCAAAACAACATAAGCTTAACTTTTTAATTTTTCTATTTGTTGCTGATATATAGAAATATATAGATAATATAGTGTACTTTCTGTGCATCTAATATATTGCTATCTTTCTTATTTTCATAGTTACAGATTTTTTTATTTTTTTTAAAGATTTTATTTATTTGTTTGAGAGCTAGAGTTACAGACAGTGAGAGGGAGATACAGAGAGAAAGGTCATCCGTCCATTGGTTCACTCCCCAAATGGCCGCAATGGCTGGAGCTGCGCTCATCCGAAGCCATGAATATCTCACTGCCAGGTGCTTCCTCCCAGTCTCCCATGTGGGTGCAGGGGTCCAAGGACTTGGGTCATCTTCTACTGTTTTCCCAGGCCACAGTAGAGAGCTGGATTGGAAGTGGAGCAGCTGGACTAGAACCGGCGCCCACATGGGATGCCGGTGCCAAAGGCGGAGGATTAACCTATTGCGCCACAGCACTGGCCCCAGATTTTTTTTTTAATACAAAAAATTAGATGAATTATAGAACTATCATTCAAAAAAATTAAGTAGTTAGTAATGAAAGTTGTACAGTACTGCTACACTGAAGACAGCAGCTCGTTGAGAAATTCACCACGTCCAAGGAAGATGTTAATTTATAATTCAACAATCTCTCTCAAAATACCTACAGAGTTTTTATTTTTTTAGTTAAGAAGTTGTAAATTCACAGATATCCAAAGGCAATAATTAGGGTGGGCATTTGACACTGATGTGAAAACACCACTGGAGACACCCACATTGTATATCAGGGTCTGTCAGTTCAAGCCCTAGCTCTGCTTCTGATCTGGTTTGTGGCTAATGCACAGCCTGAGACTGCAAATGATGGTTCAAGTACTTGGATCCCTGCAACCTTCATGAGGGACGCCCAGCTTTTGGGAGAATCTGGGGAGTGAACTAGCCAGGTGGAAGATCTATCTCCTGTGTCTCTGCCTTTTAAGTAAAGAAGAATCAGGAGTTATGGCAGTGAGATATTCATGTAAAATAGGTCAGTTGAGTAAAACAGAACTTCTATGATTACAGTTGATGATTTCTTTTATCCAGCAGGCATCAGCAGTGCTATTTCTACACAGCTTTATCAATGTTTTGCATTCTCTATAATTCCCCTGTAAAATGTTTGAGTTATTTTCATTTCTAATTTTAAGTGTAATATTTTTCTTTAAATATTAAATTCCTTTTTTATTAATCTCTGATCTCAAAATGAAACTACAATTTACCCAAAAATGTTTTGTTATTTAAGTCACAATTAGGTAACTTAACATTAGTAAGGTCAATAGAAAAAGTTTTATTCATATTTTTATTTCTTATTTATATTGTACCCAGTTTCTTTGAGTACATTACTCTTTTTTTTTTTTTTTTTTTTTTTTGGACAGGCAGAGTTAGACAGTGTGAGAAGAGAGAGAGAGAGAGAGAGAGAAAGGTCTTCCTTCCGTTGGTTCACCCTATGGCTGGCACGCTGCGTCAATTGGAAGTCAGGAGCCAGGTGCCCTCCTCCTGGTCTCTCATGCAGGTGCAGGGCCCAAGGACTTGGGCCATCTTCCACTGCCCTCCTAGGCCACTGCAGAGAGCTGGACTGGAAAAGGAGCAACCGGGACAGAATCTGGCGCCCCAACCGGGGCTAGAACCCTGGGAGCTGGCGCCGCAGGCGGAGGATTAGCCAAGTGAGCCATGGCGTCGGCCTTCTTTTTTTTTTTTTTTTTTTAGATTTATTTATTTTATTTGAAAGGCAGAGTTACAGAGAGCAGAGGCAGAGAAAAAGAATAAGAGGTCTTCCATCTGCTGGTTCACTCCCCAGATGGCTGCAACGGCCAGAGCTGCGCCGATCAGGAGCCAGGAGCTTCTTCCAGGTCTCCCATGCAGGTGCAGAGGCCCAAGGACTCAGGCAGTCCTCCAGTGCTCCCCCAGGCCATAGCAGAGCTGGATCAGAAGTGGAGCGGCCAGGACTTGAACCAGTGCCCATATGGGATGCCGGCACTACAGGAGGTGGCTTCACCCGCTATGCCACAGCACCAGTGCCGAGTACATTACTTCTTTTTATGAGTCAGAGGACTCTCTGATGTCTGAGTTGCAGGTTTTTTTTTGCCATTTTCAGACATAATGTAGATGTAGGTAAGAAAGCAAAGGCAATTCTTGTAATCTTCTTTAAGCAACGATTAATCTATTTCCCATGTTCCTCATTCCTTTGTGTAGATTTAAATGTCCATCTGGTGTCCTTTTTCTTCTGCATTTTTGCCTTTTACCTTCCAGTACTGAAATATATTAATGATGAGATTTCTCAAGTTTTTAGTGTGAAAAAGTCTTTAGATGACTTCAATGGTTAAAAGATATTTCCTGCCGGCGCCGCGGCTCACTAGGCTAATCCTCCGCCTGCGGCGCCAGCACCACCAGGTTCTAGTCCCGGTTGGGGCGCTGGATTCTGTCCCGGTTGCCCCTCTTCCAGGCCAACTCTCTGCTGTGGCCCGGGAGTGCAGTGGAGGATGGCCCAAGTGCTCGGGCCCTGCACTCCGTGGGAGACCAGGAGAAGCACCTAGCTCCTGGCTTCGGATCAGCGCGGTGTGCCGGCTGCAGCTGCCAGCCTCGGCAGCCATTGGAGGGTGAACCAATGGCAAAGGAAGACCTTTCTCTCTGTCTGTCTCTCTCACTGTCCACTCTGCCTGTCAAAAAAAAAAAAAAAAAAAAAAGATGTTTCCTTTAGAAATAAAATTCTAGATAGTTTTTCTTATTCATAAAAAAAAAAATTTTTTTTTACTCTATTATCTTCTTCACATGGTTTCCAAGAAGTTGGCTGTCACTTTCAGCTTGATTCTCCAGTATGCTATGTGACCTGCTCTGCCTGCATTTAAACTTTTTTTTTTTTTAAGATTTATTTTATTTATTTGAAAGAGTTACAGAAAGAGGAAGAGACAGAGAGAGAGGTCTTCCACCCACTGGTTCACTCCCCAGATGGCTGCAACGGCCAGAGCTGCGCCAATCTGAAGCCAGGAGCCAGGAGCTTCTTCCAGGTCTCCCACGTGGGTGCAGGGGCCCAAGCACTTGGGCCATCTTCCACTGCCTTCCTAGGCCATAACAGAGAGCTGGATCGGAAGAGGAGCAGCCAGGACTAGAACTGGCGCCCATATGGGATGCTGGCACTTCAGGCCAGGGCGTTATCCCACTGCGCCACAGTACCGGCCCCAAGATTTTTTTTTTCTTTACCAGTGGTTTTCAGAAATTAATATGTAAGACATGTGTTGTGACATAGCCAATAAAGCCACTGCCTGCAATGTTAGCATCCCATTTGTGCACCGGTTCATGTCCTGCTTCTACTCCAGCTCCCAGCTATAGGTCTGAAAAAAGCAGCAGGGGATGGACTGGGTGCTTGGGCCGCTGAACACACGTGGGAGACCTGGATGAGTCTGGTGGCTCCTGGCTTCAGCCTGTCTCAGTCCTGACAATGGCAGCCATTTGGGGAGTGAACCAGCAATTGGAAGATCTCTCTCTGTCTCTACCTCTAACTCTGACTTCCAAATAAATCTTTAAAAAAAAAAAGAAGAAGAAATATAATTAATGAGTATTTTGGCATGGTTTTCTTCATTTATCTTTTATTTGGAAAGTGTTGAGCTTCTTGGGAATACAGATTTATATACTTCCTGTCAAATTTGAACGTTTTTTACCCAGTACTATTTCAAATATTTTGCTCTCCTTTCTCTTCCTGTGATCCAGTTACACATCAGCCCAGTCATGCATAAGTTAGACTAACTGATATTTTTCTGTGTACCACTGACACTGTTGACTTGATTTTATTTATATCTTATTTACATCTCAGTTTCATTTTGAATAGTTTCTATTCCTATGTCCTCATTAGTCTTTTATTCTGTACTTTATAATCTGCTGTTAATCCTACTCATTCTATTTTTCATTTCCAATCATTTATTTCTTAACTCAAAAGTTCTATGTGGTTCTTTTATATTTACCTAAAAATGAATACTGGAAAACTTGAAATCTAGTACTATCCTAAGCAACTACAAGGAAAGATTATAAGAAACAAAATAATCCTGGAGGCAATAAAACTGCAGTGGAGGGGCCTGCACTGCGGCATAGCAGGTTAAGCTGCTGCTTGTTAAACTTGCATCCTGATTCAGTACAGGTTCAAGTCCTGGCTGTTCTGCTTCTAATCCAGCTCCCTGCTAATGCATCTGGGAAAGCAGCAGATGGCCCAAGTGCATGAGCCCCTGTCACACCCACGTGGAGGCCTGAATGGAGTTCCTGGCTACTGGTTTCAGCTCCTACCCTCAACCATTGTGGCCATTTAGGGAGTGGACCAGTGTATAGAAGATCTTTTTCACTCTGTCTCTCCCTCTCTCTGTCACTCTGCCTTTCAAGTGAATAAAATATTTAAAAATTAATTTTAAAAGCCACATTAGAAAAACGTTTAAAATGTGCCAAATCATTGCAAAATGAGTTAAACATTAACAAAATGTGATATATGAAAAAAATGCTAACAAGAATTATAAAAGCTCAAATTGAGCTGATACAGCTTAAAAAAGAAATTCAGAAATGAAAAAAGCCGAAGGAATATAAGATAAAACATGTACACATGCAACACATCCCAAACAACAAATAATGCCTTATAAGAAGTAAGGTGGAGCCGGCACTGTAGCACAACAAGTTAAGCAGCTGCCTGCAAGTGCCAGCATCCCATATGGGTGCCTCTTCCTGTTCCTGCTGCCTCACTTCCTATACAGCTCCCTGCTGGTGTGCATGGAAAGGCAGCAGAAGATTGCTTGAATCCTTAGGCTTCTGCACCCACATGGGAGACCTGGAGGAGACTCCTGGCTCCTGTCTTTGTCTTTGGTCTGGCACAGCCCTGGTCTTTGCATCTCTCTATCTCTTGCCCCCTCTCTAACTCTGCCTTTCAAATAAATAAAATAAGTCCTTTTAAAAACAAAAAGTAAAAGGAGGAAATTTCTTTAAAAAAATAAGGAATCCATGTACAAAGATAATGGGATCCCTACAGAAAAAGAACAAATAAATATAGGATACAAATATTGCTGAAATAGATACTGCTGAAAATATCATTGTAAAATACACATTAAAAGAGTACACCGTTACCTGTGACTGTCATCCCCAAACAACCAGGACATATTCTAGTAAAACTACTAGACTCTAATAAAGAAAAAAAATTACTCAAGAATCTAGGGAGAAAGAGCGTATGTTTTATAAGGGCATCAAAGTTATCAAAAAAAATTTTTTTTTGACAGGCAGAGTGGATAGTGAGAGAGAGAGACAGAAAGGTCTTCCTTTTCCTTTGGCTTACTCTGCAATGGCCGCTGTGGCCTGCCCACCGTGTTGATTCAAAGCCAGGAGCCAGGTGCTTCTCCTAGTCTCCCATGCAGGTGCAGGGCCCAAGCAGTTGGGCCATCCTCCACTGCACTCCCAGGCCACAGCAGAGAGCTAGACTGGAAGAGGAGCAACCGGGACAGAATCTGGCGCCCTGACCGGGACTAGAACCCGGTGTGCCAGCACTGCAGGTGGAGGATTAGCCTATTGAGCCACGGCGCCAGCCAAATTGTCTTCATTTCCTTAAAATAAGGAAAAATTTGAGCCATGGATATATATCCAGCAAGACTGTTCTCAAGTATAAAGGTAGAGACAAACATCTAAGAAGAAATTTAGAAACCATTTTTCCCATGAATATCTTTGATAGAATCTATCAGGAACAAGTCTTAAATTGCTGACATGACTTAAGAGAGAAAAATCCAAGGGCTAGAAATGAGTCTACCTTAGAAAAACTACTACAGAACATGCCTGTGACTATAGACTTGTAGTTCAGGCCACCGAAGATTAGAGATGGGACACGGGCACTCCCTTGACTTGCATCCTCTGGTCTGCTTTAACACAAACCAGGAGGAAAAGAAAGCTAGGCATCAGAAGCAATGGGTGGCAGGCCTATTAATGGCTGATCTGTACAGTGATCTGCCCTCAAGGAGACCCAACAGGCCAGTCCACTGCAGTGGCTTTCAATGTGGTAAGCCTGGGCTTCAGCAGAAGTCAGCTTGTGAAGAGCCCTGGCAGCTCTGCCAAGAGTTGGATCCCTGGAAATGGACCTGCCCTGGAATCGAAGGATGCCCAGGTCAGAGCCACAGATCTTATTGGCTCCAAGCTGAAAAGCCCTTCACTCAGCCCAACTTCCAAAGTGACCACTGCAGTTGAGGGGACAGCCAAGTAGGGTCAGCAACATTGGAGGCAGAACTGTAAATTTCTTGTTAGAGATGCCCCCTGCCTTTACCTGGCCAGCTCTCCTCCCAGGCCAGCCAAGTAATGAAAGTCAACAGAGTGCCTTCCCCTAGGAGGTTCACACCTCCCTTAGGATATACCCCATGTGAAGAGATAGATAGGTCTGGGCCTCTTAACTTACAAGGCCTAAAGCCCACCAGATTATTATCAAGCCCCTTCTATCAGGTTCTATTTGCCTCTCAATTAGAAAAATTACTTGTAGCTTAGACAGCACCTTTCTTAGCTCCTCTAATAATGACTCTGTCCTTTGTTCTAGACCCTGTCTAGTCCACTTGGGCCTCATTCCTTTGTAATCATAACCTCTACTCTACCACCAATGGCTCTACTCCCAACCTGTGTGTACTGATGGTCCTCTTCCCCACTTAATGCTGTATAATTGTTCAGACCTGGTTAAGGCCACTCTTAGGATCATTGGTTACTATCCTCAACCTGTCTTTTATGACCTTGTCTAAATATGATCAGAGTCGGGGAACTTGGAAGGCTTCCATAGCCTTGGCAACTCATGACGACAGCCTAGGGTGGTTACTGGCGCCATAAACTAGAGTGTCAATTTGTTGGGTCAACAACAGGAGCCACTGTGCGCTTGCTCCTGATGTGGGATCTCTGTCCTTAATGTACTGTACATTTTGATTTAATGCTATAACTAGTACTCAAACAGTATGTTTCACTTTGTGTTTCTATGTGGGTGCAAACTGTTGAAGTATTTATACTAAATTGATCTTCTGTATATAAATAGAATTGAAAATGAATCTTGATGTGAATGGAAAGGGAGAGGGAGCGGGAGAGGGGAGGGTTGCGGGTGGGAGGGAAATTATGGGAAGGGGAAGCCATTGTAATCCATAAGCTGTATACTGGAAATTTATATTCATTAAATAAAAGTTAAAAAAAAAATACAGTTACTTTTAGAAGCAAGCAGAAATGAAAGGTAAAGGGAGAGATTATATAATGTAATAACTCTATGATCTCAAGCAGTAGGTATCACCAAAAAAAATGGATTGAGGGGTAAAAATGACCAAAATAATTGAGAACATTGTTATTCTAAAACTTGTATTAAAGGTGGGCACTGTGGTACAGAGGGTTAAGCTGCCTCTTGGGATGCCCACATCCCATATCAGAGAGCTGGCTTGAGTTTGCTACTCTGCGTCTTAATTTTTTTTTTTAAAGATTTTCTTTATTTATTTGAGAAGCAGAGTTACAGAGAGAGGGAGAGACAGAGAGAAAGGTCTTTCATCTTCTGGTTCATGCCTCAAATGGCCACAACGGCCAGAGCTGGGCCGATCTGAAGCCAGGAGCCAGGAGCTTCTTCAGGGTCTCCCATGTAGAGCCATCTTCCACTGCTTTCCCAGGCCATAAGCAGAGAGCTGGATCAGAATAGGAGCAGCCAGGGCACAAATGGGTGCTCATTTGGGATGCTGACATTGCAGGTGGAGGCTGAGCCTACTATACCACAGCGCTGGCCCCACTACTCTGCTTCCTATGCAGATTCCTGCCAGTGCATACCCAGGAGCCAGCAGATGGTGGCTTAAGTGTCTTGGGCCCTGCCACACACTCTCCTAATGGAGTCTCTGGCTCCTGGTTTCACCTGGCCAAGGCTTGGCTGTTGTGAGCATTTGGGGCATGAACTACATGAACCAGTAGACAGAAAATCTCTCTCTCTCTCTCTCTCTCTTTCTCTCTGCCCTTCAAGTAGATAAACATTTTTAGAAGACCTCTGTAAAATGGTATACATCAATGAGAATTATGATGTATTCTAAATCTGTATAAGAAGCAAAAACCTAATAGTTGTGCATTTATTAAGTCCTGGAAAAAAATCAACAACCAGTTGTAAACATCAACTCAAGCTCCCAAACTGCAATAAGAATATGGCCTTATTACTGTATTCCAGCTGAAGAAATGTGGTATAAATAATTCCATTTACTTCCCAGCCTGGCAGTAAGATGTCTCATGCAAATCTTCCTTCCCACTTTCCCTCTTGGCAAGCCAAAAGCAGAGGACCACAAAAATTCTAAGGATGCCACAGAAGGCTTGACCAACTTGTAATTTTCAAGATATCAATTCTACTTGATAGGTTAGAGAGTATGGCCTTTTGCATCAGAAGGTAGCATCTTCAGTAGTTTTCTAGTTTCTAGGGCCTGGGTCTGCTCAGCTCTCACCTATTAGATATCCTTATCTACAGGTGAGAGATACTAGGTTTTTTGTTTGTTCTTTATTTGAAAGAGTTGTAGAGAGAGGAAGAGAGAAAGAGTGATTTTCCATCTGCTGGTTCACTCCCGAGATGGTTGCGATGGCCGGAGCTTAGCCAGATCAAAGCTAGGAGCCAAGAGCTTCTTCCAAGTCTCCTGCATGGATAGCAGGGGCCCAAACACTTGGGACATCCTCCACTGGTTTCCCAGGCCATTCACAGTGAGCTAGATCAGAAGTGAAGCTGCCAGGACTCGAACCAGTGCCTGTATGGGATGCCAGCATTGCAGGCAGCAGTTTTACCTGCTATGCCACAAGGTCAGCCCCAGCTGAAGGATACTATTGAAGTATTCCTGGACAGCAAAGTATAGAAACCATTTTCATTCTACTTCAGTTTTTTTTTTTTTTTTTTTTTTTAAGATTCATTTTGTTTATTTGAAAGACGAAGTGTCAGAGAGAGAGGGAGAGACAGAGAGAGAAAGAGATCTTGCATCAGCTGGTTCAATCTCCAAATGGCTCAAAGCCAGAAGCCTGGAACTCCATCCTGGTCTCCCACATGGGTGGCAGGGGCTGATGTGAGACAGCGGCATCGCAGGCAGTGGCTTAACCTGCTGAGCTACAGCCTGCCCCACATCTGTTCTCCATAATCTGAGGTTCTGAATCATCCAACCGTTAATATTTTCAAGTCAGCCCAATCATTTGGTGAGAATAATCTCATTCTGATCATGTCTCTTTCCCTGGCTAGTTTTTTTTTTTTTTTCCACTAGGTTGCACACTGGCTTTGAACATAGGGTTATAATTTCTGGTTCTTTTGTGTAAAATCCCAGCTAGTCTCTAAATCCTTGTGATCTTTTAACTCCAAACTTGTTGGAACTCCTGATTGCTACTTCTGTTACTGAATTTCTCACTTGTTTCTGTCTTGGGAAACCACTTTTCAAATAGTTTCTTTAATTCAGATGCCTTCTCCTGATTTTGTTTCTCATAAAATGGAGTTTTTTCTGCTTTTGCCTCTTAAATATCTAAAGAATTTGTGGCTATAACATTTATAGGGTCTTTTTTGTATTTAACAGATTGATGTATTACCTATGATAAAGTACTAATTTATATCAATGTATTAAAATCTGTTTTGAGCAGTAAAATAACACAATATTTTAAATTTCAAGGTCCTATTGAACTTTCTAAAACCTTAGCCTTAACCAAATCACTGTTGACAAAATGATGGATGTTATATCCCTTTAAGAGTTTCCTTATGTGATTATTTAAAATTCTCCCCACCCCCCTCCCCTATCTGTCTGAATTGTCTGTACTCCCTGTCTCAGATCAACTATTGCTCTAGGAGTTTGAGCAACATAATGACCTCCCTTGTCATTTAGACCCTTGGTTCTGGTGAAGTGTGAAAGTACATCACTGCGTGTTAATTCACGGTCCATTACACTTCCAACACTGGCTCACATTCTCCAGGTCTACTTGGCAATATGATTCCCCATCTAGAGTCACTCTATTCCTATAAAATGGGAAAAAGAGGTATTTTTCTGTGGAGAGCATAAATGTTTTTTTTTTTTTTTCACTTAAAGATTGTATTACCTGACTCATGTTTACCTTTCTGATTCTGAAACACAAGAGCCACAAACCCTTATTCAATCATTTCAGAACATAATCTTCCTAAATAAATGCTATGCCTTATTTATATCTGGAGGGTTTATCAAAACAGTGACTGCATTAGTTACCCAGGGTTGTTTTAATAAAGTGCTACCAGTGAGATAACTTTAAGAAAAAACCCTGATGCCCGGCGCCATGGCTTAACAGGCTAATCCTCCGCCTTGCAAAGCCGGCACACCGGGTTCTAGTCCCGGTCGGGGCGCCAGATTCTATCCCGGTTGCCCCTCTTCCAGTCCAGCTCTCTGCTATGGCCTGGGAGTGCAGTGGAGGATGGCCCAAGTGCTTGGGCCCTGCACCCGCAAGGGAGACCAGGAGAAGCACCTGGCTCCTGGCTTCAGATCAGCGCGATGCGCCGGCCGCAGCGGCCATTGGAGGGTGAACCAATGGCAAAGGAAGACTTTTCTCTCTGTCTCTCTCTCTCTCTCACTATCCACTCTGCCTGCCAAAAAAAAAAAAAAAAAAGAAAAGAAAAGAAAAAACTCTGAACTCCGTTATCTCATGGTTTTGGAGGACACAAGTGTAAAATCAAGGTACTGGCATGGCTGTGCTCCCTCTGAAACCTGTAAGGAAATCCTCTCCTGTGTCTTTCTAGTTTCTTCTGGCATACCACTCCAAATTCCCTGTCTTCCCCTGCTGCTCATGTGTTTCCTGTTGGAAGAATTCTTCCCTTACAACTCAGACGTCCAGACCAGCAGAGCACATGGTGCAAGGATTGCTAATTCTGTTGTTGCCAATGTGATGGTCTTGGGTGATAGAATCTGTAATGATTGAACCACCAGGACTCTTCCCTTGGGAATGGTATTAGGTACCTGTATAAAGGATCTGTTAGAGGGAGTTCATCCTGCTTGCTCTTCTGCCTTCTCCCACGTGAGGTTTGTAAAGCATTCTTCCCTTCCAGAGGATAAAATAACAAGGTGCCTTGAGAAGAGTGAGCAAACACGTTTCTGTTATTTATAAACTATCCAGTCTGTGATATTCAGTTACAGCAGCACAAACACACTAGAACAGAAGTGGTTCACCCCGGGTTCTTTACAGTTCTTTTCGTTCTTCCTTAGTCAGTGGTCACTTTTGAATCTTTCCACCTTAACACCTCATTTGCTCCTGAGAGAGAAAACAGATAAACTGAATCACATTGAGAGCATAAGAAAAATAAATAATATCACCAGAGAAGCAAGTGAAAAAAAGGTGAGACTTTTAGACTTTATATTCTTTAATTTAAAATATTTTCTCGGCCGGTGCCACGGCTCAATAGGCTAATCCTCCACCTTGCAGCGCCGGCACACCGGGTTCTAGTCCCGGTCGGGGCACCAGATTCTGTCCCGGTTGCCCCTCTTCCAGGCCAGCTCTCTGCTGTGGCCCGGGAGTACAATGGAGGATGGCCCAAGTCCTTGGGCCCTGTACCCCATGGGAGACCAGGAGAAGCACCCTGGCTCCTGCCTTCAGATCAGCGCGGTGCGCCCACCGCAGCGTGCCGGCCGCAACGGCCATTGGAGGGTGAACCAACGGAAAAAGGAAGACCTTTCTCTCTGTCTCTCTCTCTCACTGTCCACTCTGCCTGTCAAAAAACATTTTTTTTCTCACTAATTTATCACAATGAAGTTAACACCTTTGCCATTTGCATTACTAATAGAAAATAATGGGGTCAGTACCCCATGATTTATTTTTACCTCTCTTTAATTTAATGTACAATGTTATTCATGAAATACCTTTAAAACATTACTTCACATATCCCAAAATTGAAATAATTTATTGTCTTTTTACTGGGGTTTGGGTTGGTTAAATGATTTTTCTTCAGCCACACAATTCATTTGGTGGTAAATAGGAATATTAAAATCCTATTTTTACTGCTACTACATAGCTTTCCAACAACTTTACAAATTGGATGTCTTCTAGTAACTATTATCATGGAATTTACTTGTATTAAAATTTTTCTCTTGGAGCCAGCATTGAGGCATAGCAGGTAAACAACTGCCTGCCTTGTTGGCATCCCATTTGGGTCCCGGCTGCTCCATTTCTGATCCAGCTCCCTGACCATGGCCTGGGAAAAGCAGCAGAAGATGATCCAAGTGCTTGGCCCCTGCACCCACATGGAAGACATGGAAGAAGCTCCTGGCCCTTGGCTTTGGCATGGCCCAGCATTGGCCATTGGGGCCATCTGGGAAGTGAACCAGTGGATAGAAGATTCGCATTCTCTCTGTCTCTGTCTCTGTCTCCCTCTCCTCCCACCCCACCTCTCCCTCTCTCTCTCCCTCTCTCTCCCTCCCCCTCTCTCCCTCTATGTAATTTCTCTGACTTCAAAATTCTTCTTATAAGCTATCAAAATCATGCTATTTTGATTTCATTCATATATATTGCATATTTTAAAAATGGAATAGCCTAAATATTATTTTCATTATTAACTTGGCTAAAATACCTCCAGATTATTTGAAAATTAAAATATTGGGTAAAGCAGTTTTAAGAAAGCAGTAGCAGCTGAAAACTATAATGTCTTGGTTCTGAGAAGACTTTTTGATTTATAATCATAAAAAACCTAATTTAATTTTCACAATTACTTCATGTGTGCATCCCAAGGATATTTAAAAAGTATTAGAGGCAGCAGTTGCTTTTATATACACCTTCTGCAGTAAAGAACTAGGAGTCGTTAGGTACTAGTGTAGTTTAGAAAGTCACAGGTGTATCTCCTAGAGAAAGTAATTCACTTTGAAAAAACTGACTACCCCAATTTAACAACAGTCTGGTGTGTTAAACTCGAGGGAAAAGCAAACCTTCGTGTGTAGCTGATGATGTAAATTTTTATCTGCAGCACGGATTGCTTCCCTGAGCTTGTTACACATATCTACCATACCTACCTAGTCCATGAGAGGACCCCTATGCACCTCAAACTTAGCATGGCCCTACCAGAATTCTTGCCTCGGTCCCTTATCTCCATCTTAGTAGATGGCTAACTTCTAAGACATTCTTAGTTCCTCTTTCCTTCATACCCTACATCCAACCTATCAGCTAGCACTGTTGAATTTACTTTCAAGATCTATCCTGAGTCCAGCTTTAACAGATACCACCCTAGTCTGAGTCATCATCATCTGCCATCTAAACTATTTCAAAAATATCCTTAATGTCTTCCTGCTTCGGCTCAGCCATTATCACACCCTACCATCCAAGGCACAGTTATGGGGCCCGGGGGGGCTTTCCTCCACCCACTGATTCACACCCCACATGTCCTTAAAGGCTGGGCCAGACCCAAACTAGGAGCCAGGAGCTCCCTCCAGGTCTCTCACACGGATGCAGGGGCCCAAGGATTCGGGCCATCCTCCGCTGCCTTCCCAGGAGCATTAGCAGGGAGCGGGATTGGAAGTGGAGCACCTGGGACTCAATTCCAAAAACGATGCTTGAGTCTCAGGTGGCAGCTTTACCTGCTGCGCCCCCACGCTCGCCCCAGGTGACATTTTTGTAATACAAATTATACCAAGTCTCTTACCTCACAGCCCAAAGCTTCCAGATGGCCTTTACTACATCTAGAATATGGCCTAGTGTCTGTCCTTTGCGCTAAGGGCCACACACCCTTCTGTGCGGCCTCATCTTACTCCACTCTCCTCTAACACTGCCCTGGCCACACTTTCCTTCTGATTCTTACTAGGACCACAGCAAGCTTGTTTGTGCCTCGAGGCCTTTCCACCTGTTTCTTTCACCTTTCTCTGGAGATCTTTTTACACGATTCAGTTCTTCACAGGGATCAGATGTCTGAATGTCCCCCTAAAAGCTTTCTCTAACGACTCTGTGCAAAGTGCGCTGCTCCTCACGATGCATATCCTCTTGAGTCCTTGATTTATTTTTCTCATACAAGGTATTTTTTGTTTCCATATTAATGTGTTGTTTTTTTTTTTTTTCATGGCGCCACCTCTAGCACCCAGTACAATGTCTACTGCTTAGCGTAATGGTGGGGAAACTTTTTCTGTCAAGGACCATTTGAATATTTGTAACATCACTTGCAAATGATACAAAATTATCAACTTAAAAATTAGCTTGCTGGCACCGGCGCCGTGACTCACTTGGTTAATCCTCCGCCTTTGGCGCTGGCATCCCATATGGGCACCAGGTTCTAGTTCCAGTTGCTCTTCTTCCAGTCTAGCTCTCTGCTGTGGCCCCGGAAGGCAGTAGAGGATGACCCAAGTGCTTGGGCCCTGCACCCGCATGGGAGACCAGGAGGAAGCACCTGGCTCCTGGCTTCGGATCGGTGCAGCGCCGGCCGTAGCGGCCATTTGGGGGATGAACCAACAGAAGGAAACCTTTTTCTCTGTCTTTCTCTCTCACTGTCTAACTCTACGTGTCAAAAAAAAAAAAAAAATTAGCTTGCTATAGGTTTACAGAATTTCAAGTCCGCCTGCAGGTGCCTTGGCTGGGCCAGACCAAATGATGTCCCCGGCTTTATATAGTCCACAGGTCAGATGTTCCTCACCTCTGAAAGCATTTATTTAAATAGTATACATAGTTCTAAAATTGAGGCAAAATAAATTTTACTTTAACTTTTAAAAAAGCTCCTTACATGATTCTTTAACAAAATAAAAGATTTATTTAGTCACTTGAAAGGTAGAGCTCTAGAGAGCAGGAGAGGAGAGAAGGGAGGAGAGCTATCTTTCATTCACTGGTTCACTCCACAAAGCCAGGTCTAACTCAGTCTGGAGCCAGGATCCAGAAGCCCCATCCGGGTCTCCCACATAGGTACCAGGGGCCCATGTACCTCTGTCATCATCCAGTGCCTTCCTAGGTGCATTAGCAGGAAGCTGGATCAAAAGTGGAGCAGTTGGGTCTCCAACCAATGCTCTGATATGGGATGCTGACATTGCAAGTGGTGGCCTAACCCTCTGCTACACCTTGCCAACCCAAAAGTAGTTTAAATTTTAAAGTCTTAATTTTAGCATAATAATGACTTTGCTTTGGAAAAATTTCAGCTGAAAGTTTTAGGCCAGTTTGCTTTTCTGAAGAGAGTTGATGGGCTGAAACCATCAGCCATTAATCAGCACACCTGTGTGCAGGTGTATAGGCATTATAAAGAGAAGGTCTAGAAAACATAGTTTGTTTCTTCTACAGTAGTGGTTCTCAACTTTGGCCACACCTCAGAATTACCTGGGAAGGTAATAAAGGTCTGGTGACTAAGCCAAACTCCAATAATTTAGACCCTTTAGGGTTTGGGTCTGGGACTCCCATTAACATTTTTTAAAATGTTCCCCAGGTGATTACAATGGGCAGTGAAGAATGAGAAACACTGATCTATGAGGTAGGAGATTCTTCCAAAACTATTCCTAATACTGACAACGGTACAAGAGGTATCCAAATACCTGCTAAATGAATGAATCAATGAGTCAGTGAAGGAATTAATGTAAAGAGTTTTGATAATTGAACTCATGAACACTACTTAAAACCAAAGAAATAGGTGAACTGATGGGATGCCATATTTAGCAAACAAACAAGACAACATTTCCAGTTAAATTTGAAATTCAGATAAACAAGGAATGCTTTTAAGTAACCTATGTCTTGACATATATAGGACATACTGAGTATTTATTTGTCTATAATTCAAATTTAAGTGGGTATCCTATATTTTCTCTACTAACCGATGCAGGAACAGTTAGGATTTTATAAATACCAAAATGTTATTAAAGACTTTAAACAATCTACTATTGGAGTGGTAATTTAATTTCCTCTATTTTCAGCTATACAAAGCTACTGTAAGACAGTTTGTTGTCCTTAGGAATGAATTTTAAAATTAAAATTCGAAGTGTTTTTAAGACCTACAAAGTACACTCTCAACATGACCTCTGAATCAGGGGCTACATCACAAATACTGTATCTCAAATTCTCTCTGTGCCCCTGGGAAGCTTGAGAAAGACAAGAATCCCTCAGGCTACAAAACTTCATTTCTCCTTGGCTATTTTCTGCTCATTATATTAACCAGTTAAAGCAAACATGGCATTTATGAATAAGACTTGATTTTAGTGCTGGAAAAATAAAATTATTGGAACGAGTGGGTTAAATAATTGTTCATTCAAATAAAAGCCTCAGGAGACTGTTTTTTTAAGCTATAGTCAAAAGTTCTGACCAAGCCTTTGCCAATTGCAAGCAAACATTTCTACCACCAGGTGGCGTGCTCACATGTTGAAAATTCTCCAATGAGTGGGTGACCCAAAGTTAAATTGGGTTCTTTGTGAGTAGAGAAAGAATGGAATGTGAAACTCAAAAAGCTAATCCTTAACTATTCTCATTTCCAACATTTTCTGTTCCCAAATGTATTGCAAGGTACAGTCTGGTTCCTATACTTTCTGCAGAATTTGCAAACTGGCTTACCTAGAGTTAGGTTGTCAACAAATATTTTATTGTATTTCACTACTACCTTTTATTGTTTGAAGGCATTTTCTTCAAAATTTTTCCAAATATAGTAATAAAAACCAAGATTTCCAACAATGATCCTGGCTACATGTAATTTCTTAACAGAAATTTTAGAAGCCATCCCTATTTCTAATGATTAGATAGCCAAACAAAACAAAAATATCAGAAGAGGACAAGTCTCTACAAACAAAAATTATTATTATTTTTTTTGACAGGCCACTATTTGGGCAAACTTAAAATCTGGCAGGGTGTAAGTTTTCTGCATGTTGTCCAGGCTGATAATCTACAGTGAAGTTAAAAGAACATAGAAACTCAAACTAATTTTTCTGACACAAAGTGCATCTGGCACCATAATCTGTCATAAATATTATTGCACCTTATTTTTTCAGAGCTTGAGATGACATAATTATGGGCTTTGTTAATTCTCAGCAGCATATACCACGATATTTATGTAATTTTGACTATCACTCTGAAATACAAAATTTGTTCCTCAAAGGATTGTCCTGGGAAAGTGAATCCAGATGTGGTATGCTTAGCTCTATTTTTGACTTTGAGAAGTTGTCTTTATATTTGCTATTTTGTAATATTTGTATATTTGTAAATTTTGTATATTTGTAACTTTGTAATTCAGTACAAAGGTTGGTTCTTTCAATTTAAGACATTATACTTAAAACTGACTCTTTAATTACTGTTTTCAAGTTCCAAACATATACATACATTTTTATTGCACTGATTTTGTTTTTTATAAGATTCTTATGGCAATAATAATAACAATAATAATAGTTGCCCCTTGCTAAGGCTGTAATAGTATAGAAAAAGTTGAAGGTAAGAGTCCCAGGGGTTTATCTTTCCCATTTCTGACCCCAGCTCTGCTCATAACTATGTAAGTTTGGCAAACTAACCTCTTTAAACCTCAATTTCCTAATTTATAAACTGGAGATGGTAGTAACATACATCTCTTGTCACTGTGGACTGAATTAAAAACACGTACAAACCCTCCAGCCTATAAAAGGTTCTAAATGATTGATAGATACTCTTTTAAGAAGAGAATTTGTGGGACCAGCATTATGGTGTGGTAGGTAAAAAGCCGCTGCCTACGACACTGGCATCCCATATGGGCACTGGTTTGAGTCCCGGCTGCTGCACTTCCAATCCTGCTCCCTGATAATGTGTCTGGAAAAGCAACAGAAGATGGCCCAAGTGCTTAGGTCCCTGCACTCATGTAGGAGACTCAGGTGAAACTCTTGGCTGCTGATTTCAGCCTGATACCTCTCTCTCTCTCTCTCTCTCTCTCTCGCTCTCTCTCTCTCTCTAGCTCTCTCTCTCTATCTCTTTCTCCCCCCCCCCTTCCTCTCTCTCTCTGTAATTCTGACCTTCAAATAAATAAGCACTTTTTTTTAAAAAAGGAGAGAATTTGTAAACTGGAAGTTAGCACTCCAGTGAACTCATCTGTAAATTAGAGATAATAACTGCCCATCTTTTAAGGCTTTTGCGAGGATTAAATGATGGAAGGCACAGAACACACTGCACTTAGTGACCGGAGTAGAATATGGGAGTCAGGAATGTAATAGCCATTATTTTGTTTTAATTTTTTTCAGTGCCTCTCATATTGTACCTCCAAGAAAAACATAATCCACACTTTACTGTGTAGAGACATAAGCTCAAATTAAAAAGTGGTCGGGGCAGTTGGTCAAACCTCAGTTTGGCTCCAAAGCCCCAATTTTTTTGTGACAATCTACTTGGCTCTACTGAATCTCTAACCAAATACTACTCTGACATTAAGAGGTCTGGCATTGAAAGACCAGGAAACACTTTATTTCAATTTAAACACTCAGAGAGGATGCATGTCTCGTACCCCTTTGTTGATACTCTTATATGATAAATAAAAAATACAGTTTACTTTCAGTTTTGAGGCCTTTTTTTTGGTAAACATCACAGTGATATCTTCTATCATTCAGACAATGAAAATACATAGATTGGGTAACCAAATACAGGAAAGGAAAAAAAAGACAGTATTATTATGTTCTCTAAATTCTCCAAAGTCTCCTATAGAGTTGTAGACTTTAGTACATTTTAAAGGTGCAAGAAAAGCATTTTAACTTAGAAGCAGTTTTCTACAGCAATGTTACATGAAATTGGTATTTTTACATCTAATGTTTCGTTTTTACCTCTACTGTTTATAAAGTGCACCTGGCTAAATATAAATGAGTCAATCAGTTGGTGTTCCAGATGTCTTGGAAAACATTCAGATGTTTGTGTTCTTAAAAAAAAAAAAAAAACAGTATTTTAAAAACAAGCATTTTATTTTTCCACTTTTCAGCTGCATGTGCTTGCCTAGCTATTACAGACTTAATTGTAATTTGTTTTTTAGTGTAAAATAACCTGAATCTTTTCACAGAGAAAGTCCTATTCAAAAATGTAAACTTTAAGTCACTTTGGAGACATTCTAGGAATTAGAATGGGATAAAAAAGTGGGTCTGTCTAAGCCAGGAGTTGACAAACTTTTTCTGTCAAAAACCAGATGCTATGGGGCCGGCACTGCCTTCAACACAGGCATCCCCTATGCATGCTGGTTCAAGTCCGGGGTACTCTACTTCTGATTCAGCTCCCTGTTAATGCACCTGGGAAAACGGCGGAAGATGGCCCAAGTTCTTAGACCCCTGCACCCATAAGGGAGACCTGGAAGAAGCTCTGTTTCTGGCTTCAGCCTGGCCCCACACTGGCCATTGTGGCTACTTGGGGAGTAAGCCAGCAGATGGAAGATCTGTCTCTCCTCTCTCTGTGTAACTCTGCCTTAAAAAAAAAAAAAAAAAAAAAAGGATAGTAAATGAAATTTTGCAGGAAACATGGTCATTCTTGAAACTACTTAATATTGCCTTCATAGAGTAGATAGGCACGGCTGGATTCCAACTTTAGTTACAGAAGCAAGCCACCATGGGCTGCATTTGGTCAGTCCACACACTGAAGTTAACAGCTGTACTGTCTTTTGGGTAATAAGTCAGAAGTTGCTATCACAGATTAGAGACAGGAAATTTCAAAATGGTGGCCTCTATTATGATCTGGTTGTATCTGAAGATGTGCTAGTTGTTTCATTTGCTCCTTCTCTACTTGCTGCTGCCTCCTGAGTGAATGACCTTAACTGACTTCATCCCCCTTCGGTTTTCTGATGATGTCAGCAGGAGGTGAGAGTCAAAGAGTGATGGGCAAGGCAGGCAGCTAGGGAGATGCCTATAAGCCATCACCCCCCATCTTGCCCCACATGTAATTCTAACCTTCTACTTGATAATCAAAATGTCTCATTTCTTGGGATGTATCTGCTACATCCTGAACTTGAGGGAGAGGCCATGAAAATACGGGTTTTGAGCTCCACCTGGAATTTATAGAAGCACCATAAAATTCCCAGGTGGCTTCATGCCTACAGAGACACAGCTCTGACCTCATGCAGGAGACCAACAGCTTGGAAGGGGGGTCTCTCTTCTGCTGGAGATCACAGTCGCAGGGGCTGCCAGGTGCCCACTCATGCCAGGTATCTCTCTGTAAGGAGCAACCCATGCTCATATTTGTAGTGTGTTCATTTTCCCACCTTTTAAATAAACTTTATCACATTGTGTACCTGATGTGTATCAGCACTAAGAACGCATATCTTCATGCATGACAAGGACCTGGAGTAAAACAATGAATACTACCTTATCTACAACAGGAGGAGGGGGAAAGCCCTCCAGGTTTGGAGATGACTCACACAGATACAAGTACTTCCTTGTCTGCCAAACTTGGACTGCTGTCTCCTAAGGGAATTCCATACTGTGCATAAATATTTCTCCTCTCCTCTAGACTAAAGCTTATTGCTTCTATAGCTGTCCCTTCAGGACAGGCTTCCTGCTGATTCTCACTTAGAAACACATCTGATAAATCTGCTTCGAGTTAAATAACCCTCAGGGTAGTACTTGCCCTTATTAGAAGAAATGCCTTAAAAAGGAAGGGAGGGATTTATGAAGGTGACACTAAAGCTGCACTGTAGAAGATGAGGGCAAAAGGCCTGTTCTGGCAGTTCCTACCATGAACATAAACGTCCATAATTTCAACCTTGAGACTGGCAGTGATCCAAGGTTGGGGGCCCAGGTTTGTTGTATCACCTCCCTAAGTGCCATTAGGACTTTAAAAACAAGTGGTGCAATGTCTATTCATGTTTAATAACACCATAGCTAGTATTTTAGAGAAACTTAAAAATTCCTCTGATTTGTCATCTACCTTCCATGATATAGCTGAGAGATGATGAATGTCAACTGCAGTTGACTTTTTTTTCCATGTTTTCACAATGACAGTTACAGACACTACCAACTCAAGCAGCTGTGGGTCTACAGAGAATCTTTTCTTGAAAAAATTCATTTTAAAATTGTCAATGAGCTGTTTGTACATTTTTGCATTTCCTGAAGTGTGCTTCTTGGAACACTGATCTTAAGAACTTTGATACATAATAGTCTGGGTTTTTTCAAGATTTTATTTATTTATTTGAGAGGTAGAGTTACAGACAGAGAGAGGGAGAGACAAAGAGAAAAGTATACCATCCACTGGCTCACTCCCCAAATGGCCACAACAGCCAGAGCTGCACTGATCCAAAGCCAGGAGCCAGGAGCTTCTTCCGGGTCTCCCACGTGGGTGCAGTGGTCCAAGCACTTGGGCCATCTTCCATTGCTTTCCCAGGCCATAACGGAGAGCTGGATCTGAAAAGGAGCAGCCTGGACATGAACCAATGCCCACATGAGCTGCCAGTGCCCCTGGTGGAGGTTTTAACCTACTGCACCACAGCCGGGCCCAGGTAGTCTGTTCTTAAAGGATCACAATGCATAGGAGCCTATTGCAAACTCAGGAACTGTTGTAGTAACTTATTGACTTTTCTTCACTAAGTATTTTCAAGCTTATTTAACCATGAAATCTTATTTTGAATGTAACTATTAACATTCCATGGAACTTGGGGACCGCGCTGTTGTGTAGTGGGTAAAGCTGCTGCCTGCAGTGCCAGCATCCCATATAGGTGCCGGTTTGAGGCTACTTCACTTCCAATCCAGCTCTCTGCCATAGCCTGGGAAAGCAGTAGAAGATGGCCCAAGTCCCTGGGCTCCTGCATCCCCGTGGGAGATCTGGTAGAAGCCCCTGTCTTCTGGCTTCAGATCAGCCCACCTCTGGTCATTGCAGCCATTTGGGGAGTGAACCAGGGGATCTCTCTCTCTCCCTCTCTCTCCCTCTGCCTCTCTGTAAACCTGTCTTTCAAATAAATAAATAAAATCTTTAAAAAAAAATCCATAGAACTTATATCAGGATATGCTGGCAGAATATATTAAGATGCTTGGTTTTGCTCACTGGTGAAGTTGCTACTATTTCACTCAGTAACTTTAGATATCTGTAAGTTGATTTGAATATTTAATACTTAAAAGTCCTATCTCTGAGAAGTTTTTTTTAAGGTTTGTTATTATTTGAATTGCAGAGTTGCAGACAGAGAGAAGGAGAGAAAGAGAGAAAAAGAGATCTTCCATTGCTGGCTCACTCCCCTAATGGCTGCAATGACCAGGGCTGGGCAAGGCTGAAGCCAGGAGCCAGGAGTTCATCTGGGTCTCCCATATGGGTGCAGGGGCACAAGCGCTTACCCCCAGTATCTGTAGATACACTTTCTTCCTCTCCCCAAGTGTTAGCACTGCGAATGTAAGGTTGACAATAGTGCTTGAGATAAGTGCTTCCTAGCCCTGTTCAATGTTCGATTCAACTCTCGTCACTGGGGAGCATCTCTAAGCCATCATTGCGCTCTCCTTTCTGCTTCCTTTCATATAGCACTTAATGCTAGTGTTATACTCAGATTTGCTTATCTAATCCCATGCCCATTAGATTATAAAATCCTTGAGGACAGAGTCTACAGTTTCTAAATATCTTTATTGATTTTCAATTCCTTTGAAAGCTGAGAGCCAGAAAGATAGAAAGGGAGATACAAACACGAGAAATCTTCCACCCACTAGTTCATTTCCCAATTGCCAAGAAGAGCCAGAGTGGGCCAGGCAAAGACCAGAAGCAGGGAACTCAATCCAGGTCTCCCACATACCTGGCAAGCACATGAGCAGTCACCTGCTGCCTCCCAGGGGGCACATTAACTGGGATGGAGTTGCAGAACCTGTGCTGGAACCCAGGCACTCTAATATGGAATGCAGGTGTCCCAAACAGGGTCTAACTCACTGTGCCAAATTCTGACTTCTAAACACTGTAATTAAACATCTGTATGTTCCTAATATCTAACATGGCGCCTGCTTTTTAGTTGATTTTTCATAAAGTAAACTCTCATGCAGATTCTATAGAAGTAACTCGCACTCTCTCTAGACACTTAAGCAATTGTGTGCTGGAACTGATGTGCACTCATTTGTGACACTGGATTGCCAAAATTTTGAAGAATTTTGCTTTAGTACCTTGACAGTAGGCGAGGGTAAGAGTTTTTATACCAGAGAAATTGACAGAAACCACAATCAAGGTTATTTTTATCTCCTAAAGAGTCACTTAAATACTTACTAAAACATGGTACATGTTTATATAATATTATCTAGATGTTTCCATTAATTAATATAATGATAAAATAATTTTTTCTATTTTTAGAAATTTATTAATTTTGGAATCCAGAGTTACATAGAGAGAGGGAGAGAGACAAAAAGAGAGAGGTCTTCCATCTGCTAGTTCATTCTCCAGATGGCCATAACAGCCATGGCTGGTCAGGGCGAAGTCAGAAGCCAGGAGCTTCTTCCTGGTCTCCCATGTGGGTGCAGGAGCCCAGTTACTTGAGCCATCTTCCTCTGCTTTCCCAGGCTTTAACAGGGAGCTGGATCAGAAGTGGAACAGCCAAAATATGAACCGGCACCCATATAGGATGCTGGTATTGCAGTCGGTGACTTTACCTGCTACGCCACAAAGGCTATCCCCAATAAAATAATTTTTAAATGAGTTGTCTCCTCATTTAGATTGCAAATTCTCTGGCTGAATGGGCGAGTACTTTTTATCCTTTTATTGCCTCAGTGCCTAGGAATTTGTAGGTACTCAGTACTAAGTAATTGTACATGTGGGACCAGAGCTGTGATATAGTAGGTTAAGCCTCCGCCGGCAGTGCCAGCATCCCATATGGGCACTGGTTAAAGTCCCAGATGCTCCTCTTCCTTTTTTTTTTTTTTTTTTTTAGATTGATTTATTTATTTGAAAGGCAGCGTTACAGAGAGGCAGAGGGAGAGAGAGAGAGGGAGAGAGAGAAAGAGAGGGAGAAAAAGGTCTTCCATCTGCTGGTTCATTCCCCATATGGCTGCAATGGCCAGAGCTGGGCCAATCTGAAGCCAGGAGCCAGGTGCTTCTTCTGGATCTCCCACGTGGGTGCAGGCGCCCAAGGACTTTGGCCTCCTTCTACTGTTTTCCTAGGCTATGGCAGAGAGCTGGATCTGAAGTGGAGCAGTGGGTCCCAAACAAGCACCCATATGGGATGCCGGCACTGCAGGTGGCAGCTTTAGCCCACTATGCCACAGTACCGCCCCTGCTCCTCTTCCAATCCAGCTCTCTGTTATGGCCTGGGAAAGCAGTGGAAGATGGCCCAACCGCTTAGGCCCCTGTGCCCACGTGGGAGACCCGGAAGAAACTCCTGGCTGCTATCTTCAGATCAGCTCAGCTCTGGCTGTTGTGTCCATTTAGGGAGTGAACCAGAGGATGGAAGACCTCTCCAAGTCTCTCCCTCTCTCTGTTTGTAACTCTGCCTCTCAAATAAATAAATCTTTAAAAAAAGAGTAATTGTACATGAAGGGATTGATGTCTTAAATAGACTCTGTGTTTTGAGCAGCGGGCACAAGTGAGGTTGGAGGTAGAGGGTCAAAATGATGAAAAATACAACAAAACATTTGGAATTTTATAATCTTAACTTTGGTTATACTGTATATATTTTTTCCTTCTAGTTTTGTATTCTCAAATTTTAAATATACCAAAAGAGTTACATTAAAATTGGTGGTATGTGTGGGTTTCGAGTGGCAGGTGCAGTTGGAGGGCAGCTTGAGTTCGCTGAGACAACCCTTGATGGATGATGCTGTAGGGAGATAATCAAAGCACCAACCTGCTGGCTGCAGAGCCTGCAAGTCTGGAGGAGCAGCTGCAGGGATGGGGAGAAGTGGTGCTCACGGCCGATGAAGTGCTCCGACGGGAAAGAGCCTGGTTTCCATCTGCCATCATGGCACCTAGGATTCTTGGCTCCTATGAATGGACCACTGAACAACAACGAAGATTCCATGAAACTTGCAGCAACACAGTGAAAACTCAACACAGAGCTGTGGGCAGGTGGAAACGCTGCTTTACACTCAAGGAAGAAAAGCCTACAGTGTACTTCATGACCGTGACCATTTCTCTTGGGCAGCTGCTTGGGTGGGACAGCAAGTCCATAATCTGTTTCTCATCCACCTAGTAATGACTTTCTTTATTTTTTAAAGATTTATTTTTATTTATTTAAAAGACAGAGTTACAGAGAGAGGTAGAGACAGAGAGAGGTCTTCCATTGGTGGTTCACTCCCCAGATGGCTGCAACAGCCAGAGCTGCCCTGATCCGAAGCCAGGAACTAGGAGCTTCTTCCAGGTCTCTCACTTGGGCCATCTTCTGCTGCTCTCCCAGGCTATAGCAGAGAGCTGGATCAGAAGAGGAGCAGCCGGGACTAGAACCGGCACCCAAAAGGAATGCTATTGCTTCAGGCCAGGGCTTCAACCTGCTGCACCACAGCACCAGCCCCAGTAATAACTTTCTTACTCTTGCTTCCTGGACTGAACCAACATGGAATCATTTCGAAGTACATTGGAATGGCCAAAAGGGAGATAAAGAAGCTTCTCAAAGAGAAGGAGAAGAAAAATGAGTAGTGAGTGCCCTTGCTTTGTTCATTGTGATTAACAGAGTATGCGTTGTCCCCGGACACAATTTCTCCTTTGCTATCTGGATACTAAAATGTTACAGAAGTCAGTCTTTGCTCTCCCTCACTCTGCCCATAATTAATGAAAATTCAGACTTGCCAACTAAGGCTTTGTGCATAGTGCCTGCTTGTCATATGTAGCTGGTTAAATTCCCATCAGTTGGTCTTATACGGACATGTCTTTAGTGAGTATGAATTTGCTTTGATTTTTCTCAACCAGTGTTAATTCTTAGACAACATTAATTTTAGGCAACTTCCTCTAAAATAACATAGTGATGAACTTTACCCTTTAGTACAGTTCACAGTGACCTGGGAAACTGTTAGAATTGACCTTTGTGGCCGGCGCCGCGCCTCACTAGGCTAATCCTCCACCTTGCGGCACCGGCACACCGGGTTCTAGTCCCGGTCGGGGTGCCGGATTCTATCCCGGTTGCCCCTCTTCCAGGCCAGCTCTCTGCTGTGGCCTGGGAGTGCAGAGGAGGATGGCCCAAGTCCTTGGGCCCTGCACCCCATGGGAGACCAGGAGAAACACCTGGCTCCTGGCGCGGTGTGCCGGCCACAGCGGCCATTGGAGGGTGAACCAACGGCAAAAAGGAAGACCTTTCTCTCTGTCTCTCTCTCTCTCTCTCATTGTCTACTCTGCCTGTCAAAAATAAATAAATAAATAAATAAATAAAAAAAAAAGAATTGACCTTTGCTTTAGCTAACACAGGATAGTGGTCTGAGGCTGCAGGAAGCCGTCTGCTACAGTACTGTCCAACTTCGTGACTGCAGAGACCAAATTCATCGCTTCTGATGATGAGACCAATTAAGAACCATTCTTCATTCCACTTCTTATGGTGGGAGAAGAATCCCCAGGAAATAACAAACAACAATTCCAGGCTTACTATGTGCAGGTTTCTCCTATGTACAAAACTGAGAAATTTAGAAGAGACATTAGCACTTGCTCCCAAACAGAGAATATGACAGGCCTAGCCGTCATGTCCCTGTGCGCTTAGGCCGGAGCTAGTAGATCTTCAAAGGCAGACTTTCAAAAGATGAGATTCAGGGTGTTTAGCATACTTTTAGTTCCGATTTGCAGCTGACTTCTAAAGTACACAGCAGGCTAAGACCCATGTCTATGACCCTTATTCCGAGACCAGCCCATGAAGGACAAAAGTCTTTCTATGTTTAGTCAAGATTTATTTCAGTAGAAAATAATCTTATCTTACTGATTTCTGAGAGCAGCATGAGTCTCTAAAGGTAAGGCAGCACCAGCCCATAGATCTGGTCCCCATAGATCTGGTATAGGACTCGGCTTGTGTCTTTTTTTTCTAGATAATTCTATGCAAAGTGTAAGGGCTGTTGGTGAAAGCAGACTTGGAGCGATGATCATTGATCCCTGGTCTGCACAGGTGTTGCAGCTCCTTGGAAAGTTTCTCGTAGTCATTCTTTCCCTCTTGGTAGCTAGAAGTTTAGAGCAGTTGATATCTGTGGGAATAAAATTCTAAAGGCTAAAATTGTGAAAAATTTGGGAACAATTATTAAACAAATAACTAGCTGTAATATAGTTTTGTAAACTTATTGCACTGATGCTGTAAACCCTATACCTTGTGGTATATCTATCCCTACGTAGGTATTGGTTCCCCCCTTTCAATATTGCTGTGAACAGTGGCTCCCGTTGTAGCATTTATTTTTAGTGTTTCATATGAAAACTACCTGAATTTTACATATTTTCTCCTTGTAAATAAGACTTTTTATGCAGATTTTTTTGTGTATATGCATTCTACCAATTAACTACTTTTGCAGTTTTAATCCTATATTATTTCTTCTACTTTGTTTTGTGTAAAAGGGGAAAAAGTAAAAAAAAAGCTGGAATCTCAAAAAGAATCAGTGGTATAATTGGAGCCATAAAAATCACGATCTTGGGACATAGGATTTTGTGCTAGGTGGGCTACAAAAACATGCTTTGACTATCACAAAGTTGCATAAACTTAACAGGAATTGCAGAATTCCCTTAGTTTACATTTATGTTATTTTATTTTTAAGATTTATTTATTTCAAAGTCAGAGTTGAGAATGAGAGAGAGAGAGAGAGAGAGAGATCTTCCATCTGCTGGTTTACTCCCCAAAAGGAGCAGTTGAGCATCCTCCACTCCTTTCCCAGGCACATTACCAGGGAGCTGGATCAGAAGGAGAGCAGCCCTTGTAGGATACAGGAGGCAGCCTCTTTACCTGCTGCACCACAGTGCTGGCCACTAGATTTCCATTAAAAAATGACCTTAAAATCATTAATTTCCAGATATAGTAGTCTTTTTTAAAAGATGTATGCTATTTATTTGAAAAACAGAGCCACAGAGAGAGGTAGAGACAGAGAGAGAGGTCTTTCCATCCCCTGGTTCACTCCCCTGATGGCCACAACGGCCAGAGCTGTGTCAATCCGAAGCCAGGGGCCAGGAGCCTCTTCCAGGTCTCCTACATGGGTGCAGGGGCCCAAGGAGTTGGGCCATCTTCTACTGCTGTTCCAGGCCATAGCAAAGAGCTAGATCGGAAGAAGAGCCCATATGGGATGCTGGCGCTTCAGGCCAGGGCTTTAACCCACTGCACCACAGCGCCGGCCCCAAGATACATTAGTCTTGTAAACTAGTTAATGATAGAGAATGTGATATCACTCCAGAATCTCAATGTAAGTTTTTGACCAAACACAAAGAACGTACTGCTTGCATGATGTACCAAGCGGCAGTTTTGCATGTGTTGTTACAAATTAAATGAAATTTTGAAGGTAAAGGCATCTAAATCTAGAATTTCACATAAACAAAGTGGATGCTTAAATTTTTTAAACTTAAGATATATGCTATGTAAAGTAAAATATGCACATCTTTAGCATAAAGTTTTATAAACTTTTACATACAGACAGATCTCTGTAACTATCACTAAATAAGGATATATAGACGTTTCCCTCCTGGCAAATGAAAGTTCTCTTCTGCTCCTTCCTCATCAGTACCCATCCTTCTCATAATCATTATCCGACTTCTACCTTCATATATTACTTTTGCCTGTAAGACATGTTTTTTACAATTTTAAAAGCTTATTTATTTATTGGAGAGGCAGAGACAGAAAGACAGACAGAGTTCCCATCTGCTGGTTCACTCCCCAGCTGTCCATGACAGGGGAGGCTAAGCTGGGACTGAAGCCAGGAGCTCAACCCAGGTCTCCCATGTGTGTGGCAGCAACTACTTGAGCCATCATCTGTTGCCTCCCAAGGCCAGGATCCTGAGCTAGAAATAAAACCCAGGCACTCCCGTATGGGATGCGGGCATCTTAACCACTAGACTCAACCCTCTGCTCTAGAGACATATTTTTTTTAGGAACTTATTTCTGATTAAGAAATATATAAAAAGTATCAATTACTGGTTTGGGAATAATGTATATAAAATAAACTAGAGATTATACATTTAATAAAAATAATGATTAGATGCTTACCCTCAGGTACCCAGCAATCCTTTATCAAAGCAATTCTTAAAATGTATTCTTTTTTAAAAAAAAAAATGATTAATTTATCTGAAAAGCAGAGTTAGACAGAGAGAGAGAGAGACAGAAAGAGGTCTTCCATCCACTGGTTCACTCCCCAAATGGCCGCAATGGCCAAGGCTGGGCCAGGCAGATGCCAGGAGCTTCATCCTGGTCTCCCACATGGGTAGCAGGGTCCCCAGCACTTGGCACCATCTTCCACTGTTTTCCCAGGCCATTATCAGAGAGCTGGATCTGAAATAGAGCAGCTGGAACTTGAACCGGCCCCTATATGTGATGCCAGCATTGCAGGCAGCGGCTTTCCCAGCTTCACCACAATCAATGCCAGCCCCAAAATATATTCTGACGTTTCTTAAATTTCTTTTCTTTCTATCATTCATATATTTTATTAACAACAATTATGTATATTTATGGTTTACAAGGTGCCTTTTTTTCTTTGTGCTTTAAGAAGCATTTTTTTTAAGATACATTTTATCTATTTGAAATATAAAAGAAAAGTAGAGACAGAGAGGTCTTCTATCTACTGGTTCACTCCCCAGTTGGCCGCAATGGCCGGAGCTGGGCTGGTCTGAAGCCAGGAGCCAGGAACTTCTGGATCTTCCACATGGGTACAGGGGCCCAAGGACTTGGGACATCTTCTCCTGCTTTCCCAGACCATAGCAGAGAGCTGGATCGGAAGAGGAGCAGCCGGGACTAGAACTGGTGCCCATATGGGATGCCAGTGCTTCAGGCCAGGGCTTTAACCCGCTGCGCCACAGCACTGGCCCCCTCTAAGAAGCATTTTAAAAGCTTATCTTCAGGTTTAACAATTACCAATAGCTACTCAATTTTATTTACTCTTTGTCATGACTGTTCTGTATGAATCACCTATTCATAAAAAGAGCATCTTTTTGTATTCTTTGAGACAAGTGTTTGAGGAGCAGAAGTACAGATGAGTCACAGCCCTTCTGGTAAGGTTAAAGTCTAATAGCTATGAAACTTATATGCCATTCGTCTTTCATCACTGTTTGCTTTATTTTGCTTTCCCTTCTAAATAGTATGTTTAAAGCCAGTCTAGGGTTAGAATCCGGTTCTCCACAACCCCTACCCTGTTGTTAGCTCAGCCTAGCAAAAAGAAAAACAAAAGATGTCTCCCTGGACTGTGGGCCTCAAAGCCAAATGCTTTTGCTTAAGTGGAATTTGGTAGACCCTGAACAGATGGCTTCTGGGAAAACCGCGGGGCATGATTTTCTGCAGTGTATCTGCACAGACAGAATTCACTTCAGAGGCTGGGATAATAATAGTTGCACAGTCCAAGCGTTCCTGCTTCCAGAGCTGCTTGTGAGAAGAGTGGCAGAATTGGGGTAGAATAGGCTTCTGGAGACAGCATTCTTCAGGCGGTGCTTTCCCGACTGCTTCCCCAACTCAGTATGTCACGGTTCTGTGTCTGCCGGTCAGCTGGGTCCAGGCTTGAGATCAACTAGAGTTTGATTTGTAACTGAATAAAGATAACAATGGTGGCCAGCATCACTTATGGCCACTGGTTCGAATCCCAGCTGCTCCATTTCCAATCCATCTCTCTGCCATAGCCTGGGAAAGCAGTAGAAGATGGCCCAAGTGCTTGGGCCCTTGCATCTTCATGGGAGATCTGGAAGAAGCTCCTGGCTCCTGGCTTCAGACCAGCCAAGCTCCAGCTATTGCAGCCATTTGGGGAGTGAACCAGCGGATGGAGGACCTCTCTCTCTCTCTGTGTCTCTCCCGTTCACTGTCTGTAACTCTACCTCTCAAATATAAAATTAAATATTTTAAAAAATTATTACTCCACCCACTAACAATGTCAGATTTCTTTCAAAGATACTCAATTCGGGGTCAGCACTGTGGCATAGTGGGTAAAGCCGCTGCCTGCAGTGCCAGCATCCCATATGGGCGCTGGTTCGAGTCCTGGCTGCTCCACTTCTGATCCAGCTCTCTGCTATGGCCTGGGAAAGCAGTACAAGGGGATCCAAGTCCTTGGGCCTCTGCATCTGCGTGGGAGACCCGGAAGAAGCTCTCAGCTCCTGGCTTCGGATCGGCGCAGCTCCGGCCTTTGCAGCCAATTAGGGAATGAATCAGCAGATGGAAGACCTCTCTTTCTCTCTCTTTCTCTCTCTCTCTCTGCCTCTTCTTTTCTCTGTGTAACTCTGACTTTCAAATAAATAAATAAATCTTTAAAAAAAAGATACTCAATTCAACCTATTCCCCTAAATATCCCAAACTTAAAATTCAAATTAAAAATTTTAGGTTTGAAATTTTGTCTAAATATAATTTCCCTTTTATTGTAATCAATCACTTTCAAAACAATTTAAATGATTCCCATGAAATAAATATTTCATGGCTTTTGTTATATGCCTGGGATACCTGCTAACCCTTGGGGATGGAGTCAGGGGGAGGGTTGGAACATTTTTCTTTTTGTTTTCTAAAAAATTCCCAGTATCATGGGAACATTGAGAGCCACCCAAAGTGCATTGTGTAGTGTCATTTCCTCTTCAGCATCTATATCTCTTAGTAACCTTGACTTTTCATTTTTATTTTAAGAGGCAGAGAGAGAGAGAGAGAGAATGCTGCCATTTTCTGGTTCACCCCCAAATGCCCATGATGACAGTGCTTAGGTGGAGCTGAGGCCAAAGCTAGAAACTCAGTCTGGGTCTCCCACGTGTTTGCCAGGAAATCCAATTATCTGAGCTATCAACACTGCCTCTTAGTGTCTGTATTATCAGGAAGCTGGAATCAGCAGCTGGAACCAAGAGTGGAACCCAGGCACTGGGATGTGAGACATGAGAATTATAACCAACAGCATAACCACTAGGCCAAACACTCATCCCTGAATTTTCATCTTGACAATAACAACTACTTCATATACTGCTGGCTCCAGGGTTGGCCAGGAAGCTCAGACCTAAGGGAGATATCAAATGTGTGTGCCCTGACCTAGGAGAGATGTATACAGTTGTACCCTCATGGGATATCCAGTCTCAGCAGGAGGTTAATACACAGACGAAGGTTTGGAAAGGAAAGAGTCCTTGATAACCAGCCCTGAAGCTCACTGAACTCCAAGATCTCCCAGTTACATTAGTCAATAAAGGGAAAAATCCCTTTGTTTTAAAGTGGGTTTTGGATTGTTTGGTTTTGTCTTATAGTAAATAGGGTGCTGCTATAACGAAGAGATAAAAATAAAATTAGTTGCTGAAATAAGGCAGTAATTTCTTCCTTATCTTATTTTGAATTGATTATTTAAGGCTATGAGGACGATTTCAAGAGGTCATCCAGAGACTCACTGTCTTGTTCCTCTGCCAACATCAAGGTGATCTCCTCCTGGAGATGAAAGATGTTGTGTCTCCACTCCAGTCTATAGGAAAGGAAGAAAGAGCTTTGAAAAGCACATCGCCAGGGCTGGCACTGTGGTACAGCGGGTTAATGCCCTGGCCTGAAGCACCAGCATCCCATATGGGTGCTGATTCTAGTCCCGGCTGCTCCTCTTCTAATCCAGCTCTCTGCTGTGGCCTGGGAAAGCAGTAGAAAATGGCCCAACTCCTAGGGCCCCTGCACCCATGTGGGAGACCTGGAGGAAGTTCCTGGCTCCTGGCTTAGGATCAGCGTAGCTCGGGCCATAGTGGCCATTTTGGGGGTGAACCAACGGAAGGAAGACCTTTCTCTCTGTCTCTCTCACTGTCTAACTCTATCTGTCAAATAAATTTAAAAAAGAAAAACGGAAAGCACATCACCAATGTTTTAAGGCCAAAGTTTTGAAATTTCAAACCTTACTTGAGCTCCTGTATCATGGGCTTAAATGTAACCACATGACTATCCCGCATGGCAAAGAGGCCTGGGAGATACAGTCTCTTTAGCTTCATGCACAGCTAAAAACTGATTAAAAGCAAGAAGGGGAGAAAAGGGCAACTGGCATTCTGTCACACAGTTTTAAGTTTGGTTTTGCATTTGTTCTAGCACCGAAAGTTCTGAGACAACATTGTTAGAAGGGGAGACATCCTTGTGAACATTTGTACATGAAGAGGCAGCTATAAAACACAAACAGGCCGGCGCCGTGGCTTAACAGGCTAATCCTCTGCCTTGCGGCGCCGGCACACCGGGTTCTAGTCCCGGTTGGGGCGCCGGATTCTATCCCGGTGGCCCCTCTTCCAGGCCAGCTCTCTGCTATGGCCCGGGAAGGCAGTGGAGGATGGCCCAAGTGCTTGGGCCCTGCACCCGCATGGGAGACCAGGAGAAGCACCTGGCTCCTAGCTTCGGATCAGCGAGATGCGCCGGACGCAGCAGCCATTGGAGAGTGAATCAAGGGCAAAAAGGAAGACCTTTCTCTCTGTCTCTCTCTCTCACTATCCACTCTGCCTGTCAAAAAAAATTTAAAAAAAAAAAAAAGAAAAGAAAAGAAAAAGAAACACAAACAGCCAAGCATTCCTCTCCCCTTCCCCTTGGTGTCACCTTAAGGATAAAATTGCAGTCCTGTTCCTTTCAGCATTTGTAAAGAAGATTGAAGCCCAATAATGATAATGATATTTCTTTGACCTGTTGTCTCACTGCTTCCTCTAACCTGAACTATTTTCTAGTTTTCTTCCTGTCTCCTGTCTTACTTCAAGGTATAGACACTAAAATGACCTTTTGTTGAATATGTTGAGTCACTGCTCTCCTGAGCATGTGCAGGACTGAAAATGTTTTCCAGCTAATCATTCCTTTAATTATTACTTGTTCAAGCAAGGGTACAGAAATAGGCAATGGTGTTTATAGAACAGTGTTGCCAACAACCAAAACTTGGTCAATATGTATTATACTGATTAGGCCATCTAGGAGTTAAGTGGCTCATTTTAGAATTTAATTTCAATATAAATTACAGTAGTGGAATCTTTAAATTAAAAACCTAAGGAAATGTTGCAATCTTACCTGAAGAAAGAAAATATTATTTGATACCTAATTTTTATCCAAGTATTTACAGAGCTCAGCTTTATTGCCAAAAGGAAAAACAAGCAAGTACAGTTATGTATGTGTCATTCCTTGACCTTCACATCCTTTTCCCTTCCCCTGAGCAAACATACACCCAACTGTCAGCTTGCTGGGGAAGATATTCCAGGGTCAACCTAGTAAAAGCACATGTTGTTCTTAAGCATACTCCTCTCCTGGATTTTCTTTGCAAGCTCCTTGTCCTGAGGTCTGGCACTGTGCTGCTGCTACTAAATGTTAATTTTCATGATTAGGCCACCTGCAGAGTTCCAGAGATTCTTATGCATTTGGCCAGAGATAAAGTGCTGGAATCTGTATATTTATCAAATGTCATAGGTGATTCTGATATGTTTGGCCCCAGAACCATTCTATGAGAAGCACTTCCAGAATTGCGGTTCAAATAAGCTTCATCAGTAACTGGGACTCCTGCTTAGATACTGAGATACTCAACCCCCAGGCTCCAGGACAATAAAACCACAGTAAGGATATAGGAATGACTGGGACAGCTGCTGCTTAAATATCACCGTGACTCCTTCTCTGCACTCACAGAAAACATAGCACCCAACAAAGTCCCGATTTGTACACCCCCACATCAGGCTAAAGATAATAAACATCCAGGAGAGGCATCATTAGCCCTGCTCTGACCCCTGGATCAGTCAACTGTGGTCAGGAAGGCAGAGTCCCACAGGAACATGGAACCTCCTGCCAGAACTAGGAGATTATGTGATGGGTGAGAGGCAATTGTTAGAAAAAAGAGATTGTTGGACTGGGTAGAAGTTGTCATAGTTGTTCATAGCTGTATTCTGAAATCGGCTTTGGTGTAATGCAGCTAATAAAATTTCAGTGTCTCTAAACCAGTATCTTCAAACACATTGGCTTTCAAACAGCACCTGCAGGCCCAAAAAATTATTTCCAGAACTGTGGAGATGTTGTGAGATGAGATGAAACCAAAAGCAGTGATGTTAGCTAAAAATCATAAACCAAGGCAGCTAGAGAAAAAGTAGAGTAACTCAGGAGTAATTATTTCCCCAAGTCAGAATTGTATAGTGATTTGTACTTCCTAAAATGCTTTCATGGATCACCCTTACCCATCTGTCAAGTAGCTAACTGCATACATGGTGACATACCAGGGGCATGCCGTGTAGGCACTGGGAAAGATTTACCAAAAATATTTCACTTGCTGTGGATTGATAGTTGAAATTTTCCCACTAGAGATTTATTCCATTTTCTTAAATGCACTTTGTTCAAAATAAAATACTATAACCTTTAGTAAATTCTTCCCTGAAAAGGTTTTGATAGTATAAAAGGGTAAAATACGAAGGTATGGTGGAGGGGAATGGCAAAAAGATAAAACCTTCCAGAGAAGAAGAGTCCCAGAAGGAAGATTCTGGATTGGTAATGACAAAATTCTCTCAGTGGGCTGGTGCCACGGCTCACTAGGCTAATTCTCTGCCTGCAGCGCCGGCACACTGGGTTCTAGTCCCGGTCAGGGTGCCAGTTCTGTCCCGGTTGCTCCTCTTCCAATCCAGCTCTCTGCTATGGCCCGAGAGTGCAGTGGAGGATGGCCCAAGAGCTTGAGCCCTGCACCTGCCTGGGAGACCAGGAGGAAGCACCTGGCTCCTGGCTCCATCCGAAGATGGGCGCAGTGCGCTAGCCGTAGTGGCCATTTTGGGAGGTGAAACAATGGAAGGAGGACCTTTCTCTTGTCTCTCTCCCTCACTGTCTAACTATGCCTGTCCAAAAAAAAAAAAAAAAAAAAAAAAAAAAAAAAATTCTCTCAGTCAAAAAATTCAGCAAGCCTGGCCATTTAGTGCCATTCAGTCACAGAATTCTTCACAGAACACACTGGATGGAAACATTCCTCCCTCCTGATTAGAATCATATTCATCAAAGGCATAACTCTTTATATTCTTTTTCTTCATTCATAATGATGTGACATTTAAGTGCTTTTATAAAGAGATCTCAAATAGTCATCACTCTTTTTAAATGGTCCGGAAGATAATTTTCAGTAGAGATAATTATTCTGCTTTCATTTATAATATTCTTATTCCACATTGTATCCACATTTTATATATATTTATATATATATATATATATTTAGATTAGTTATTTATTTGAAAGGCAGAGTTACATACAAAGAGACAGAAGTAGAGAGAGAGAGAGATCTTCCATCCTCTGGTTCACTCCGCAGTTGGCTGCAACGACTGGAGCTGTGCCAATCTGAAGCCAGGAGCCAAGAGCTTCTTTCAGTTCTCCCACATGGGTGCGGGGGCCCAAAGACTTGGGCCATCTTCTGCTGCTTTCCCAGGCCATAGCAGAGAGCTGGATTGGAAGTGGAGCAGCCAGGACTCAATCTGGTGCCTGTATGGAATGCTGGCACTGCAGGCAGCAGCTTTACCCACTACGCCACAATGCTGGTCCCACATTATATCTAAAGTGAAGTTTTGGAAGACTCTGGAGTAACTATTACTGAAGTTTCCCAAAAAGTGTTTTCTTTCTCCTTTTTGACTTCCACTACTATCTTTTCATCTTTAGTCTTGAAGATTGCCCTCCTGCTAAGAGAATTTCCTGTGCCACTTTTTTTCTCATTCAAACACTGCAGTTTACAGATCCAAGCATGCATACATACACTTTTATCTACAAATATGTATATGTTTTTAAATATAGGGATCTAGAGCTTTGAAAACTGATAGTATATTTCCCTTTACCCAACACATCCTTAACAAGGAGGTTTGCTACTGTTGGTTTTCTCATTCATCTCCCAATAAGTTTTTCAAAGCATTATTATTCTAGCAGTAAGATAAATTATAGTACTAAACAAGAACAACTCAATTATCTTTAGAAAATCAGCGAAGAATAATGATTATTAGTCATTCAATATTTTAATTTATCAACTGTGTAATCGATACTGTTCAATAACTATATATATATGGGCATGTAATTTACATTGAGTAGTATAAGATAATAAAACTAGAACTATGAAATAAAATGTTTACATTCTCCTTTAGAATTAAAATTGAACACTGGGATATTCATTTTATGTCATATATTATTTGACTTACTAATTTAAAAATCATAACATAATTTTGTTCCAGGAAATTGCAAAAGACTGAAGAAAATTACATTTATTCTTAAGTTTTCTGAATTGACAGGTAACTCTTAAATTTATATTACATTTTGAAAGAAGGTTATTCAGATGTAAAATAGTTTGATGAATACCTTTTCACATTACAAATTCATTCTTTAAATTCTAAGGTCAAATGCATTCAACATTGGTTAAGAGTTTCAATGTTCTTCAAGGTATTGTGCACTCCCTTTAGTTGCTATGTAAATGGATCCAGTGGGATGTGACAAGAAAATATTAGAACGTATATTTCTAATTGAGCTTTAAATTTTTTCATCCATTTAAAATTGCTGTTTTTATTCATAATAAGTGAGATATTAGTACAGGAATATGACCATACATGTAATTTATAAATACATTTCATGAGTTATAGCAATGTACAATGGCATTTTCTAATAGCATTGTACCATTAAAAAGTTCATAGATCTATTTTTAGTTTTTTTGAGGTAATCCCATCCTGTTTTTCATAAAACAGTTCTAATTTGCATTTTTCTGATGATAAGTGATTTTGAACACCTTTGCATATACCTGTTGGCCATTTGCATATTTTCCTTTTTTTAAGATTTATTTATTTATTTAAAAGTCAGAGTTAAAGAGAAGGAAAGGTAGAGGCAAAGAAAGAGATTGTCTGTCTACTGGTTCACTCCCCAAATTGCTGCCATGACCAGGGCTAGGTCAGGCCAAAGCCAGAAACTCCATCCTGCTCTCCCACGTGGGTGCAGGAGCCCAAGGATTTAGACCATCTTCTGTTGCTTTCCTACGCACATTAGCTAAGAGCTGGCTCAGCAGTAGAGTAGCCAGGAATGGAACCCGTGCCCATATGGGATGCCAGCACAGCAGGCAGTGGCTTTATCCACTATGCCACACACCGGCCCCATATATTGTCTTTTGAGAAATGTCTCTTCAGGTCCTTTGACCATTTTTTAATTGGGTTATTTATTATTTTGCTACTGAGCTGGTTAGATTTCTTATATATTTTGTCTATTAAGCTTTCATTAGATATATGGCTTGAAAATATTTTTTCCTATAGGTTGCTTCTTAACTCCGTTGCTATGCTAAAAGTTTTTTTATTTTATGCAAATCCATTTGTCTAACTTTGTCTTTGTTGCCTGTGCTTTTGATGTCATAACCAAATAATTGATATCAAGACCAATATCAAGAAGCCTTTTTCCCTGTGTTTTCCTTTTTCTGTGAGATAATAGCCCACTTTTATTCTTTTACATATGGATATTGTGAGTTTTTCCAACACCTTTTATAGATGAAACTGTTCTTTCCTCATTATGTGTTCTTGACACCCTTGTCAAAGATCAGTTATCATAAATGTATGGATTGATTTCTGGGCTCTATTTTTGTTCTGCTGAACTATATTTAAGTCAGCCCGATACTGTTGCTTATTGTAGCTTTAAATGTGACACCTGTAGGTCTCTTATAGTGCAAGATGACTTTAGTCTTCCAGGTCTTTTGTGGTTCCATGTAAATTTTAGGATTGTTTTTTCTACTTCTGTAAAGAAGGCCATTGCAATTTTGGTATGGATTACATTGAATCTGTGGATGACTTTGAGTAGTATAGATATTTTAACATAGTAGTATAGATATTAATTATTATAGATATTAATAGTAGTATAGATATTAATTCATATAGATATTAATTAATTCATGAACATAGAGTGTCTTTCCACTTATATGTGTTTTCTTTAGTTTTTCCTATCAATGTGTTATAGTTTTCAGTATATACGTCTTTCTTCTCTTTTATTTTTATTTCAAAGAATTTTATTATTGTTGTTGCTATTGTAAATTATATTGTCTTCTGAATTGCATTTTTAGATTATTCTTTGTTAATGTACAGAAACACCATTGAATTTTATATGTTGTTTTTGTTTCCTGCAGCTTAACTGAATTCATTTATTAGTTCTAACATTTTTTTTTCATTATTGACTTTTACATGTTATGATCATGTCATCTGCAAATAGAGATAACTTTACTTCTTCTTTTCTAATCTGTGTGCCTTATATTTCTTTGTGTTCTCTAAATACTCTGTCCAGGACTTGTAGTGCCATGTTGAATAGAAGTAGCAGGAGTTGGCATCCTTGCTTTGTACCAGGGTTTAGAGAAAAGGTTCTGGTTCCCCCCCCCAAGATTATAATGTTAGCTGTGAGTCATAAATGGTCTTCAGTGTGCTGAGATAGGTTCATTCCATATCTATTTTTTGGAGAGTTTTTATCATAACTGAATGTTGGTTTTTTCAGGCACTTTTCTGCATCAATTGAGATGATTGTGTGGTTTTCATCTTTCATTCTGTTAGTGTAGTGTACTATATATACTATTTTGATTGATTTGTGTTTGTTAAATCATCTTTGCATCCCAGGATAAATTCTACTTGGTCATTGTGTATTATCCTTGTATTGTGTTAAGGAATTCAGCTTGCTAATATTTTACCGAAAATGTTAGCATATATGTTCATTAGAAATTGTACTTTTCGGGGCTGGCACCATGGCTCACTTGGTTAATTCTCCACCTGCGGTGCCAGCATCCCATATGGGCGCCGGTTCTAGTCCTGGCTGCTCCTCTTCCAATCCAGCTCTCTGCTGTGGCCCGGGAAGGCAGTGGAGATGACCCAACTCCTTGGGCCCCTGCACCCGCATGGGAGACCAGGAGGAAGCACCTGGCTCCTGGCTTTGGATCCACGCAGTGCGCTGGCCCGGCCATTTAGTGAGTGAACCAACTGAAGGAAGACCTTTCTCTCTGTCTCTCTCTCTCTCACTGTCTGTAACTCTATCTCTCAAATAAATAAATAAAATATTTTTTAAAAAAAGAAATTGTAGTTTTCTTGTGGTGTCTTTATTCAGATATAGTATAGGATGATTTGGTCTCATGAAATGAATATCAAAAAGTCTGCTATATTCTATTTTTTTTTTTGAGAAGCATATGATTGGCATTAATTCTTTTTTGAATGTTTGATAGAATTCACCCATGATGGCCGGCGCCGCAGCTCACTAGGCTAATCCTCTGCCTGCAGTGTCTACACCCCGGGTTCTAGTCCCGGTTGGGGTGCCGGTTCTGTCCCGGTTACTCCTCTTCCACTCCAGCTCTCTGCTGTGACCTGGGAAGGCAGTGGAGGATGGCCCAAGTGCTTGGACCCTGCACCTGCATGGGAGACCAGGAGGAAGCACCTGGCTCTTGGCTTCAGATTGGCGCAGCGCACCAGCCGTGGCAGCCATTTGGGGGGTGAACCAACGGAAGGAAGACCTTTCTCTCTGTCTCTCTCTCACTGTCTAGCTCTGCCTGTCAAAAAAAAAAAAGAATTCACCCATGAAGACACCTGGTTTGAGACTTTTCCTTGCTAAGAATTTTTTGATTACTGATTGAACCTCCTTATTTGTTATTGATCTGCTCAAGGTTTATATTTCTTTTTAATTGAACAATGATAGGTTATATTTCTAGGAATGTATTCATTTGTTCTCAGTTATTCAATTTGTTGAGATATAATTGCAGTCCCACTTAAGGGTATGAAATCAGTTACTCAAAAAAAATCTGCATTCTCATGTTGATTGCACCATTATTTACCATAGCAAGATATGGAAACAACCAAAATTCCCACCTGTAGATGAATGGATAGAGAAAATGGGAAATATTACTCAAACTTAGGAAATTCTGCTGTCTGTGACAATATGGGTGAATGGGGAGGACATTATGCTAAGTGAAGTAAGCTAGACACAGAAAGACAAATACTGCATAGTATTTGTCTTTTTTATTTAAAAGGGAGAGATACAGAGAAAGAGAAGAGAGACAGAGAGACAGAGACAGAGACAGAGAGACAGAGAGATCTTAGATCTGCTCATTCACTCCCCACATGGCCGCAACAACTGGGGCTGGGCCAGGCCAAAGCCAGGAGCGGAGCTTCAACCGGTTTCCCATGTGGGTGTCAGGGGTCCCACGTGGGTGTCAGGGGCCCAGGAACTTGGGCCATTTTCCGCTGCTTTCCCAGGTGCATTAGCCAGGAGCTGGATTGGAAGTGAAGCAGCCAAGACTTGAACGAAAGGCTGTATGGGATTCCAGGGCTGTGGGCTGCAGTTTAATCTGCTGTGCCACTGGATTAGCTGCTTGAGTAGTTATCACCCCAAGAATTTAAGAAGTTCTTGAGGGCAGTTCTCTAACAGTGTTTAATTCAGTGATCAGGATTTCATAAATGCTAATAAACCCTTCTGTCCTGAATAAAATCTAAAAAAAAGTAATATCCTAACATTGATCAGAGAGTGATATAAGTGTTGGATACTAATAAATGGTAAACATTTTAAGTAAACGCAGCAATGATAATTAAAGGAATGTATAACTAAAAATAAAAACAATATGTGGTATAGCCAGTTGGGTCACCGCCTGCAGTGCTGGCATCCATATGGGCCCCTGTTGGAGTCCCAGCTGCTTGGCTTCCCATCTAGCTCCCTGATAATGCTAATGCTCCCTGGGAAAGCAGAGGAAGATTGTCCAAGTGCTTGGGTCCCTGCACCCAAATGGGAGACCCAGAAGAAGCTCCTGGCTTCAGATCTGCCCATCTCTGGCTGTTGCAGCCATTTGGGAATTGAACCAGCAAATGGAAGACTTCTCTTACTCTGCCTCTGCCTCTGCCTCTCCCTCTCTGTAACTCTACCTTTCAAATAAATAAATAAATCTTTAAAAAAAAATAGGGAGGGGGTGTGGTGTGGTCCTATAGTGGGTAAAGCTGCTGCCTGCAGTGCCAGCATCCCATATGGGCGCCGGTTTGAGTCCTGGCTGCTCCACTTTCCATCCAACTCTCTGCTATGGCCTGGGAAAGCAGTGGAAGATGGCCCAAGTCCTTAGGCCTCTGCACCTGTGTGGGAGACTCGGAAGAAGCTCTTGGCTCCTGGCTTCCGATCAGTACAACTCCAGCTGTTCAGGCCATCTGGGAAGTATACCAGTGGATGGAAGACCTCTCTCTCTCTCTGCCTCTGCCTCTCTGTGACTCTGCCTTTCAAATAAATAAATGAATCTTTAAAAAAAAAGAAAAGAAAAAAAGGAGCCCTGTGGGACAAAGTACTCAGTCCACGACCACTCCCCTATTAAAAAAAAAGCGAAGAAAAACAATATATAATTAATTCACATTCTGAGTATAGTCTAATTTTGTATCTTCTCTATAAAATATATTTATTTTCTCACAACCTTTATTAATGTTAAATGTCAAAGAAAAAAATTGTAGATTTGAGACACTAATTCAATAAACTTCATTGTTCTGTTTTGTATGGCTGGTACCTAATAGAGAGCTTGATGCAGAGTGGAGATGCTCATTAAGAATTTGTGAATGAATAATTAATCAGAATTGGTAGAGATGGACTTCATGAATTATTAAAATTTTGCAATGCCATGGAAACAGGCCCAATTCACAAATAGGCAGAGTGAATGTTTCCTAGATCTGTGGTTTTTTGTTTTTTTGTTTTTTTTTTGTTTTTTTTCAGGGCACTTAATGATTACTGTGATGTTGGATTCTCTCAGGAAGTATGGAAACTTCTGAAATACGCTCTCTTGGTTTTTTTTCCTTTGGTTTACTGTAGAACAAAAACAAATAAAAACAAACAAAAATGATCTGCATAAGTGGTTGATGTGCTAGAATTCCATTTGAGCTTAACAATGAAGAGATTAGGGAGAAATTAGTATTGAATCTAAAAATGTGGAATCAAATAGGCATTCACAGAAATACTTATGAAGACCTATTTTCTACTAATCTACTAATATTCAAAGCCATATCTTTCAAGATTGAATGTCTTTTTTAAAGATTTATTTATTTATTTGAAAAGCTGAGTTACAGAGAGGCAGAGGCAGAGAGAGGGAGAGAGAGAGGTCTTCCAGCTGCTGGTTCACTCCCCAAATGGCCGCAATGGCTGGAGCTGGGCAGGTTGGAAGTCCGGAGCCAGGAGCTTCTTCTGGTTCTCCTACATGGGTGAAGGGACCCAAGCACTTAGGTCATCTTCCACTGCTTTCCCAGGCCACTAACAGAGAGCTGGATTGGAAGTAGAGCAGCCAGGACTAGAATCTATGCACATATTGGACGCTGGCACTGCAGGTGGCCACTTTTTGCAAGCACTGTGCCACAGCATTAGCCCCATTTTGACATTCTTAAGTTGGTCTAGATTTCTTAGACTTTAAGCAGTAAAGTTTACAGAAGAATTCTTTCTAAAAAGCATGAAGTGACTGCACAGCTTCTCATGCAGAAATTAGTGCCCCATTATTTTGGAAGGAATGGTAGTTTTTCTTTTCAAGATTTTTATTTATTTATTTGACAGGTAGAGCCACAGACAGTGAGAGAGAGAGAAAGGTCTCCTTCCGCTGGTTCCCTCCCCAAATGGCCCCAAAGGCCAGAGCTGCGCCAATCCAAAGCCAGGAGCCAGGTGCTTCTTCCCGGTCTCCCATGCAAGCGCAGGGGCCCAAGCAGTTGGGCCATCCTCCACTGCTATCCCAAGCCACAGCAGAGAGCTGGACTGGAAGAGGGGCAACTGGGACTAGAACCGGCGTCCATATGGGATGCCAGTGACGCAGGCAGAGGATTAACCAAGTGCACCACGGCTCCAGCCTTGAATGGTAGTATTTTCTTAGGAACCTACACTTTGGCCTCAAGAGATGGGAAAATCAAAGGAGTAAGATTGCTTATTGACAGTAGAAAGTGAAGATTAAGGCTGTGGTGCATCAGATTAAGCCACTGCCTGTGATGACAGCACTCCTTATGAGCACATGCTGATCTGCTACCAATCCAGTTACTTGCTATTGTACCTGGAAAAGAAGTGGCAGATGGCCAAAGTGCTTGGGCCCCTGGCAACCATGTAGGAGACTCAAATGGAGTTCTAGGTTCTTGTATTCAGCCTGGTCCAACTTTGGCTGTTGTGATAGTTCGGGAAATGAACCAGCAGACAAAAGATCTCCCTCTCTCTGACTCTCTCTCTGTCTCTGAAACATTCACTTCCAAGTAAATAATAAAGAAGAATTTTTTAAAAGATTTATTTATTTATTTGAAAGGCAGAGAGAGAGAGAGAGATCTTCCATCTGCTAATTCATTTCCCAAATTGCCTCAATGGCCAGGGCTAGGCCAGGCCAAAGCAAAGAGCTTTCTCCAGGTCTCTCATGTGGGTGCAGAGGCCCAACCTCTTGAACTATCTTCCACTGTTTTCCCAGGCACATTGGCAGGGAGCTGGATTGGAAGTAGAGCAGCCAGGACTCAAACCTGTGCCCATATGGGATGTTGGCACAGCAGGCGGAGGTTTAACTTTCTACAACACAGCACCTGCCCAATAAAGTGAATATTTTTACAGTGAAGGTTGAAGCAGAAGGTATACTCAGATAGGTATGCAAAGTCAATGGAAAGACAGTTAACTCTGTGGTGCACAAACAAAAAAAGAAAAAAGAAAGAAAGAAAAGATTTATGCTAATGATGTGGGAGCTGTTCACTCAAGGAGCAGTTGGAATTGAGAGCATTTCTCTCTGATGAGTCCTCGTGTAGCTACAGACACAGGGAGGGTAACCAATGGACTTTTACATTTGTTTTTGTTTTTACAAATCAAGACCCATTCTAATTATGAAGTTTAAGTTAGTATTTCTGCTTGATTTGATTCTATCCCAACAAAGGACCTTCTCCAGATTTGATTGCTCATATGGTATCATCTGCTGTGCTGATTAAATGGGTTTGGGCCATTTCTGATGCCTGCACTTCTTAAAGTGAACTAGTTAAATGGCCTTGGGCCTGTTTGGGCTCAGGCTGATGGGCAGAGCATGCTGAAAATCTGGGCATTCTGGTCTGTGAGAAGAGTGCTGCTGGTTATACACAAGCAACTTGCCATTCTGGTGTCCTCCTCCAGCTCTGATGTTTTGTAGGGACCAAGAGGCTTGCTCAGGTCTTACCATTACCGAGTGAAGACAGAATAAGCAAACTCTTTGGTATTTTTCAATGTTAAAAAAACCTAGTGCCATGGCTCACTTGGCTAATCCTCCTCCTACAGCGCCAGCACCCCAGGTTCTAGTCCCGGTTGGGGCGCCGGGTACTAGTCCCGGTTGGGGCGCCGGTTCTGTCCCGGTTGCTCCTCTTCCAGTCCAGCTCTCTGCTGTGGCCTGGGAGGGCAGCGGAGGATGGCCCAGGTGCTTGGGTCCCTAAAAAAAAAAAAACAAAAACAGGCCGGCGCCGTGGCTCAACAGGCTAATCCTCCGCCTTGCGGCGCCGGCACACCAGGTTCTAGTCCCGGTCGGGGCACCGATCCTGTCCCGGTTGCCCCTCTTCCAGGCCAGCTCTCTGCTGTGGCCAGGGAGTGCAGTGGAGGATGGCCCAAGTGTTTGGGCTCTGCACCCCATGGGAGACCAGGAGAAGCACCTGGCTCCTGCCATCGGATAAGCGCGGTGCGCTGGCCGCAGCGCGCTACCGCGGCGGCCATTGGAGGGTGAACCAACGGCAAAGGAAGACCTTTCTGTCTGTCTCTCTCTCACTGTCCACTCTGCCTGTCAAAAAAAAAAAAAAAAAAGTAAAAAAAAAAAAAAGAATAAAAAAACAAAAACAAAAAAACCAAAAAACTGTGGTGCGTTAGGTTAATGCTCCGCCTGCGGCACTAGCATCCCATATGGGCGCTGGTTCTGGTCTTGGCTGCTCCTCTTCCAATCCAGCTCTTTGTTGTGGCCTGGGAAAGTAGTGGAGGATGACCCAAGTGCTTGGGCCCTGCACCCATGTGGGAGACCTGGAAGAAGCACCTGTCTCATGGCTTCAGATCAGCATAGCTCTGGCCGTTGCGGCCATTTGGGGAGTTAACTAGTGGATGGTATACTTTTCTCTCTGTCTCTCCCTCTCACTGTCTGTGACTCTACCTCTCAAATAAATGAATAAAATCTTTAAAAAAAAAAACCCAAGGATGCTCAAGTTCTTTATATAAAATGGCATGGTACTTGCATCTAGCTTGCACACATCTTCCCATGCACTTTAAATTACCTCTAGATTACTTATGAGGATATCTAATTCAATGTAAATGCTATGTAAATAATTACTTCACTGCATTGCTTTGGGAATAATGACTCAAGAAAAAAGTCTGTACATGTTCAGTACAGATGCAGTTTTGGCTTCTGAATATTTTCCCCCTGAATATTTCAGTCCTTGGTTGTTTGAATCTTCGGCTGTAGAACTTGTAGATGCAGCAGCTGACTGTAATTTAAATACATGTACCAAGGAAAGTTTTAACAGCTGGCACCAAATTCTTTCTATAAAGAAAGAGACATTTTATTTGCCTGTGTGCTAAAATATAAGGTGAGAATTTATTTATTTATTTTTCTACAAAGCATTTATTACTTCCAAAAAGATGGCAACCTTTAATTCAAATCTCATGTTATAGGACATTCTTTGAATAGTTTCATGTTAGACAACATAAAACTGTTTGGGGAAGATTTGGAGAAGATTCCTGAAACAGCTTTAAGCAATGTTAATATCAGTTGTTTAGAAAGATCACCCAAGAGAATTGGTTACAAAAAATAGGCAATGAAATTTAACCCAGCTGTCGTCATTATTTCTAAGCACAACCTCCAATTCTAAGTGTTGAATGTCATTGTAAATAAGGCTAACAGGTCACTTAAAACAGCAATAAATTAGGAGATTACCTTTTGGAGAACAGAAATAAGTTTTTTGTTAGGTATGGAATAAAGTTTCAATAAAAGTGGCCTAATTGTATTTAAAAAGTGCTATCCTTCAAACCAGTTAGAAAGATACGAACTTCATGTGCTTTGAAAACTGTTAGATTGCTCAACAATGGCTCTATTGATTACAAAAACATCCACGTCAAATGTGAAGAATTTGCACAAACTGCAAGAATGGGAAAAATATCTGTATCCTAAAAAGCAATAAACTCCAGTACAACATATGGTTTCATGTATGGCTGTGTGATTAAATCGATAAACTCAGTTCTGTAAGAAGAGATTTTATTGTTCTATCTGTAACAATCATGAATTATTTATGTTGGCCAGACCCTTTTGAAAGGAGATATTCTCTTTTGGAAAAGTTCTTCTCAGATCCTTTACATTCAGCCATATATGACATCTTGATGAGCATCTTGTTAGAGAAACCATGACTGGAGATGAGAGCAACGTTTGCCCCTTGAGGCAAAAAGAGCAGGAAGAGAGAGAAGGCAGGCAGGGCTGTGCAGGATCACCTGCGGTTGGGAAGGAATTTCCATGGGGAGAAGGAAGGAAGAGAGGATGGCAACAAAATAAAGGTGAAGAATGTTCATCTGGGTAACCTGTGAGCTGCAGCGTAAGTCCCTGCCTCTCCCATCACCTGCCAAACCCTCAGAAAGTTCTGCCCACTTTCACAATGTGTGTGAACAGAAATTGTACTCAACTCAAGAAGGGAGATGTTTTGCATCCGAGTTGACACTGGAACTTAGATGGAAGGAGGGTGAAATGACCTTAAGAAGCAGAGTTCTGTGCTTACACCTTGTGTTTGTGGAAAACTTGAGGCCGGCTCAGAGCTTTCACTAAGCAAAGGTCAGGTCCATCTCTCCCAGATTCCACAGGAAGGGATCCCCGAGGACACTCGAGTCCCAGCATCTGAGAGTCAGGAGCACTGAAATTATCATCACCCTTTGTCCAGTAACTTGTACCAGATAGTCAATGCTTCCACTGTAAGTACCACAGAATATTTTGTATCCAATTCTATGACATTTTCAAAAAGAATTACATTTCAGGTCTTTGTATATTTTCATAACTCATTAATTTTCCCTTATCTCCTTTGAGCCTTATTATAAAATAAAGAATATTTTAGTAACCAATCATTGATTTGGAAATAAGCACTCAATAAAATGAAAATAAACTGTCATATTTTTATTGAAAGTGAGTATCATTGAGATAACAGTGGATTTGGATTGTTCTCACTTAGATTTTACATGAAATTTGAATGTTTTTGTTGGACACTGGCTCAATTTTTCTGTGTGTCATTTTATAATTTAGTTACCATCCTCATTTTGCAAAGAGCTGTATTAGAATTTCAACTGCACTTTAATTTTGCCAGAGAGCTTTTCTCAGGAATATCGATGTTAGGAGTAGAGAGCATCCAGTCATAGCATCCAGGTAGAGGAAGCCTCAGGCAAAACGATTAGGAAAATTACTTTTCCAAATTAATGGAAAAAGCATTAGCTTCAAGAATCATAACTCCTTAAAAACCAACATGAGAAATTAAAGCATTTTGGAATATTATCTAAAATGCCTTCCTTTATATATTTCTGGTTTCTGTAACTTTTAAAAATGTTTCATCATTTTTGTAAAAGAAAGTAACTTTTTAATATGTTTTAGGTTATGTGAAGTGTCTGTTAGTAAGTAATGCCAAATTGGTTGGTCTTATTTAAACCATTTCATGTCTTAAGTAATTTTTAGCAAGTGTCTGTTTTGAACACATGGCTTCTAGTTTATGCAAGACTGAATGATGAAGAAGAAAAATCAAGTTAAAACTGAATATGGCAGTGGACATTTGCAGTTAAGATGTCCTTTGGGACACTTAAATCTCAAATCAGAGTGTTGGGTTTTGGGTTCTTTCTCTGCTTCCAATTCCAGCTTCCTACTTTGGGAGGCAGCAAGTGATGGCTCAAGTGTTTGGGTCTTTGCTGCCCATGGAGGATTTCTGGATTGAGTTCCTGGCTCCTGGTTTTGACCTCACCCAGCCTACACTGGAGGATGAACCAGTGGATGGAAGGTTATTTGTCCATCAGGCTTTCCAAATAACAAATAATAACAATAAGCCAAATATGCTTTGCAGTTTAGTCTCCTGTGCAGTAAGCTTTTGTCTTTGAGGTTTAGGTGGAGGAGTAACAAGGGGCAAAATACCACTTTAGCCCCCAAAGTTTTTACTGTGATTCCCAAGTCTTGTTATCTTGAAGCTATTCCTGTAAAACTTGTAGTGTATTTTTTTCTAAAAAAAGAATTTGAGGCCTAACTGCTGACATGTAATTATAGTAGTATTATTATGGCTCTGGATCTAGCCCACTGTAATCACAGTTGTACGCTCGCTGATTATGTATGTCCGATCGCTCCGCAGCCTTGGAACAGTTGCTAGGAATGTTCTTGAGAATCAATTTCCCCCCTTATTATCAGTCTCCTTTATGAAATCTGCTTCCACATTTTCTGTACAACCTTGAAGACCTCATTCCTCAGATACTCATTATCTTCCGGATGAAGCTTTAGGTATAGAATTTCTTTTAGAGTTTAATTTTGAGGCCCCAACTTTCCACATTAAGAATGAATACTGAGAAAATAGAAGTAAATCACTAAAGAATTCTGGAAAAAAACATTTTTTTGGCCAACCTTGTTTATAGCATTTTTTTCCTCACACAGGAAGGCTCCTTTGCTCATTCTTGAGCTTCCTCAAGCTGAGGAAGCATCGACGACCTCAGGTTCACATGCTTCGCAGCCCACGCCCTGGGCCTGCAGTGGACACTGCCGGTTAATCTGGGTATTTTTCTTAGCATGGCCTCAGAATCCTTGTCAAGATGGAAGCTGGCAGCCACTGCCAAGCAATCATCTTTGGCTTACAAGATGAAACCAATCTGTCCTCTTGAGGCTAGAGAATACGACTAACAATTCCCATTTAGATACCTCCGGATGCTTGTGTGAAGGCAGTGAAACCTCACCAGATGACATCATGCCCTGAAGGTTGACTGTTAGGAGAGCAGCTTAGTGTGGTACAAAGAATGGTGATTTGGGTCTAAGTTCAGACTTTCAGACATTAATTTTAATTCATTTGAGAGGCAGAGAGATAGAGACTGACAAAGAGCTCCCTTCCTGTGGTTCAATCTCCAAATGCCTACAATGGCTGCAGTTGAGCTGGGGCTAAGCCAGAAGCCAGCAGCTCAATCCAGTTCTCCCACATGGGTGGCAAGGGTGCTCATTATCAGGAGGCTGGAATCTGGAGCGGAGCTGGGACTCAAACTCAGGTGCCCTATCAGTGGGTGTGGGTGTCTTTAACGCATGTCCTAAATGCTAGAACAAATGCCTGCCGGACAAGTTCAGACTTTGACTCTGAATGGGACATTGTGCCAATCACTTTCCTTTCCCTGTGAAACCCTTTTGTAAAGTAGCCCATAATACACAGGGAAGCCAGTGTTATTTTTACCTTTTTCCTTGGAAAAGGAGGAGAAAGACATGTGCTTTCCTCATCTATTATCTTGGTCTGCTCGGACTGACTTGACAAAATGCCACAAACTGTGACTTAAACAACAGATATGCATTTTCCCACAGTTCCTGTGAGTGGAAAATACAAGACAGAGAGAGACCTGGCAGGGCTCAGTCTCTGCTGAGGCCTCTTCCTGGCTTGCAGATGGCTGCCTTCTCACCATGTCCTCAGGTGGAGAGAGAGTGAGCCAACTCTCCGGTTAGTGTCTTTTCCCAAGGACTAATCCTATTGGATCAGGACCCTACCCTTACCACCTTACTTGACTTCAGTTGCACAAAGGCCTTACCTCCAAACTGAGTCTCACGAGGGGTAGAGAATCAACCCGTGGGTCTGGGGACACATTCAGACAACAACAAGCATTTATCTTGAAGCTCTGGAAAGGGTTGGCAATCATGTCAGCAAGTCTCAGTCTGGGCATAGAGGAGCAGCATCTGTTTTTACTATGCTGGGGGATTCAGGGAGGCCTGACCTAGGAAAGACGAAGCTGACTATGTAGTTCTTAGAGCACTTGGGAAAACCCCATTAGATTCTGAGCCAAGTGGGACCAAGAGACATGAGTTCAGATGAAGGTTCAAAACAATGGAATGAGCTCCAGCTTTGAGGGCTGGCCAAGGACACATGGGGATCAGGCCCTGGCTCAGGTGTCCTTCTTAGGAACCCCATAATAGAAGGCCACACAGGTTATAGGGACCCATGCCATGGATGCTGAAGCCCCAAGATGTAGCAGATATCATAAGACCTTAGGAAAGGAGTAGATATGACTAATGCTGTTATCCGCTCACTATCTGGGCAGGGCTATTGTCAGAGTACTCATCCCTAATAGGAAACTGAAAGGGTTAGTCCTTAGAAAGGAAGAGCTGGAAAGTTTCCCTCTGTCCTCCTACTTCTCCCCTGCTGTTCTCTTACCTCTCCCCTTCCTATCTGCCTCCTCCTGCTTTTTTTCCTTCTCTCATTGCTCCCACCACACTCTGCTTTTCTGTTCCTTCTTCTTGAATGTTTTTAGGGAAATGTTTGGTCAAAGACTCAGGAAGTCTCCCTTCTCTGTGCCAGGCCTCAAATAAGTGAATAGATTCTTTTTATACATTGGTGGATAAAATGTTCAAAATTCCCAAAGACAGTAATCCACTATGTTTTTGAATAAAGTTGCTTCATTTTTACTTAAGAAAATGTAAAGTGATAGAGGTTACGAGGTTACCTGCACTCGGTGGGTTTCTCAGCCCACAGAGGCTGCACCTTGTTTCTTTGAGTATTTCAAAAATCTGAAGAAAAACATGGGGAGGAGAGAACCAGGGAGCTTCTTCCCCCGTCAAGCTCTGTGGCACACAGACGGGTCCCGCTCCCTGCCCTGAGATGAATTCTCACTCTTTAACACCCACTGCTCTCTCTCTGTGTCCTCATCTGTGTGGCTGAGAGCCCAGCTTCTCCTCCCCTAACAGATTTACCAAGTCTCAAGTATGCCTTGTCACTCAACAAAGAACAAGCTCTGAAGCACATTCGACTTTTATTCTCTTTCCCTTGTTTTATTGGATGAAAATTAGTGTGTGGTAGTAGGCTGGTCAAGCTCAGGACCTCAGGCTCCTGAGAGAGGAGGCGCCCATTGCACAGTGCAGACTGCATGCGGGTAGGACTCACTCCGTGCTTTCTGGGCCTGGGCAGGGCTCCCTGTGAGTGGAACCCAAGAGCCCATCTAAAGAGGACACCCCGCCCAGGATCCAGGGATGAAGAGCAGAAGAGAGTGCTTGCTTTCTGCAGAGGGAGGAGGAGCAGGCCCAGGGAGTGTGGGCTGTCAGCAATGAGAGGCACACTCTGAAAACCACTGGTTTGGTCAAGGGCTCATTGGCAGACTCACTTATTGGATTCTATCCAGGATGATGGACCTAAGAGTAGAGCCTGTAGGATATGGGATAGATTTTACCTTAAGTTTGAAAACAACCTTGTTTAGAGGTGTGTAAAAAGTGATTGGGCTGTTTCACAAAGCAAACGTCCTGCCATGGTCCGCATGGAAGAAGGAGTGATTGACACCTTTTGAGGCATAACAGCGGTGTTTCCCCCATCAGGTGAGGCTGGCTCCCAGGACATCTGGCTGTTTATTTTTACTCTACTATCCATGGATTCTCTGCTTCTGTATGTCATATTAGCGGGGTACAGACATCACAGATTGCTGAAATGTAGAGAACTGGGTGAGAAAAGCAATCATTGATTGTATTGAATGTCCGAGTATATGCATCATGACTATAGATGTCAGTTCTGACCACAGCAACTTATCAATACCAACACACAAAGACTCCTCGATGTCAGCTTCCCAGCACTAATAGTTAGATCAGACTACTTTGTGTGTGTCTAATCATAGCAAGGCTGGGTGATAAGCACAGAAAGGGGCACTTCACTACAGAGAGGAGAGCTCTAAGCTTCCATGGCTAGGCAGCCATGCTTCTACTGCAGGGATCTGTGCCACTGTTCTATTCTCCCCACACTTGGAACTTGAGATTCTGGCCGGATCCCACTTGATTCTGACAACATGAATTGATTCACATCAGCAGCCTGTGTAGCTCTGCAGGAGAGAGAAAGCAGCCACATCTACAAAGTGACAATGGACCCATGATGTCACACTGTACCTCACTCTGAGGAGTTTGTGGGGGGAGGGAAGTTATATGTAGTATTGTAAATACCTGTAACTGTATAACTATACTAAGAGAAGGTTACTCTAGACAATCTTCAGTTATTCTGTCAAGGCCATGGATGTTATGCTGCTTACTGTACATCTCAGACCAACCAGCCATTTTGAGTGTAGACTCAGTGTCTCAGTATTTTAGGGTTATTTCCAGAGGGTCTCGTACTCCAGGGTTGGACTCCTCCGACAAGGAGAGGAGTCTCAGTTCTTACATCAACCAAGACAAGACTGATTTTCCCATAGACATACTTAGCAAAGGCACTGAAGCCATGGCTCAAGGATTTGTTGTCTCTCTGGCTGCTTCTCACCATGGCAAGACTAAAGAGGGGCGTTAGGAGCCCTCATCCTGCCAGTGTAGGGGGCCGGCAGTGGAGGGTAGAGTGGGATTGGATATACTTTCAGGTGCAATGGTCAGAAAGCCCTGAGCCTCTTTGTATCTTGAATGCTTATGCCTTTCCTCAAGCTAAGTGCCCGCCCTGAGGACAAGGTCAAGGTCAGTGCTGTTTCTGCCCTTCTTTTCTGTTTGGCACTCCAGTTCCCTGAGGGATTGCATAGCTCAGAACAGCCCTTTCACCTGAGTGGAAAGGGCCCTGCCATGAGATCTGGTGTCAAATTATGAAGACTATGAAGCTTTTTTATTTATTTTATTATGTATTTTTTTCAAAGATTTATTTATTTATTTGAAAGTCAGAGTTACACAGAGAGCGAAGGAGAGGCAGAGAGAGAGAGAGAGAGAAAGAGAGAGAGAGCTTCCATCTGCTGGTTCATTCCCCAATTAGCTGCAATGGCCAGAGCTGGGTGGATCCGAAGCCAGGAGCCAGGAGCTTCTTCCGGATCTCCCACGCGGGTGCAGGGGCATAGGGACTTGGGCCATCTTGTACTGCTTTCCCAGGCCATAGCAGAGAGCTGGATTGAGAGTAGAGCAGCCAGGACTTGAACCGATGCCCATATGGGAATGCTGGAACTGTAGGCAGCAGCTTTACCTGCTGTGCCACAGCGCCAGCCCCATCTTTATTTTTTTAATATTTGGCAACTGATAGAATAAATGGGAGTTACGAGAGATGAGTTTATGAACTGAAGTCCCCCCAGACCAGAGCACGCAGTGTTGAGGACCCTTGCCTGGGAGAGTAGCCATGACAGTGGGTAGGGAGTGGGTAAAGAAAATCACAGCCTTGATCTCGGGAAACCAGAGTCGGTGCATTTATTTGAAGCCAGCCCTTATTCATTCAAAGTAGTATCTATGCAAACTGGACTCCTAGATGACTGAATTTCCTATCTCTTTTTGGAGGCACTGGCAATCCTGAGAAGGAAATGTGCTTTATGAGAAGGAGAACAGCTGCCGTTGGCATTCTGCTTGCCTGGGTCACCGGGCCTGGGCTGGTTTCTGCCCTGCTCCCTCCCTAGCAGATCCTTGCTAGACCAGGACAGGAGCCTGACCTTTGGCCCTCAGGTCTCTAGGACTGTACCTGGGAACTGACTGGAGACCGGGTGCCTTAGGAAAGAACAGGATTTCCACACTCCCCTTGTCTAGTCTCTTGTGCTGGGGTACGTGAGGAGGACTGGACATGCTTCTGAGATTGGTCATAATCTGGAGTTTGACTTCAAAAAACTGGTTACTTAGAAGAACAAGGCTCCTACCTGCTCTTCGGGGTTTTAATTGTTACTTCCTAGGACCTTCTGCCTCTGTGCCCTCCTATCTTAGAATCTGTCCCTAGTTTGTCTCTGGATATGGGATGGTAAGTAAAATTAATTTTCCCTTAAACTCATTTCCTCCCAGAATTGATATCTTGATGGAAAAAGCATGACTTTTGGAGACTCACGGACTAAGTGAAAATTCTGGTGTTGTTGCTGTAATTCTTTTGCTATGGCTTCCGTAACAAAGTACCCAAGGTCAAGTGGCATAAACAACATGAACTCTGTAGGCCAGAAGTCCACAAGCAGGCTGCTGGCAAAGTTGGCTTCTCCTGAGGCCTCTCTTCCTGGCTTGAAGATGGTTGCCTTCTCCTTGTGTTTTTACATGGTCTTGCCTCTCTGTGGACAATCTCTGTCTCTCTCTCTCTCTCTTATAAGGATACCAGTCCAATTGATTGGAATCCATTCTGCTCATTTAATTTTGATTTAATTACCACTTTCAAAGACCTGTCTTCCAATACAGATGCATTCTGAGGGAGTGGGGATGGGGGTTAGGACTTCAACATATGAATTTTGGGCAAATATAAATTACAACAGTCGCTTAGCAACTATGTGACTTTGAGAGAGTTCTATACCCTTTCTGAGCCTCAGTTTTTACAACTGTAAAGTGGGAAGAGAACCATCCACTCCATGGGATTATTATTATACACCATAAGTAAATAATCAAAAACCGTGGCAGGGATGGGAAGTTTCTTCTGCAAGGGCCAGTTGGATATTTATAACATCATCCACAGGCCATACAAAATTATCAACTTAAAACTTAGGCTGCTGTAAATTTATTGAACTTTGAGTCCCAGCTGTAGTTGCCTTGGTAGGGCCAGAACAAATGATTTTGCAGGCCTTATGCGGCTCATGGGCACGCTGATCCCCATCCCTGGCATAAAGGAAGCTCCTGACCTGGGGATGACCAGCTTGACCACTGCAGAGCTGCAGGACCTGTGACCCACAGCTCAGCTTACACAGTCACATCTGGCACTTATGTGTGGATGTGAATTTCACTCACGGAAATTCCTTTTTAGTGCCTGATGCAAGTATTGACAGCTTCGTTTGAGGGAAGAGACTAACACAGCTTCAAAAATGAAAGTAGCAATCAGATTCAGTTGTTGGAAAATGAGAGAAGACCTGTATTCATTTTGGTGCATCACTTTTTTTCTTTCAACACTTTGACTTTGGAATAAAGCAATTCAAATTATGTTCCCTAATGCTCTTTGGTGCGTGTTTTACAAATTGAAGAAAGGACAAAACAGAAGAGAGAACCTTCCATGGGATAATGAGTTTCATTTTTCTTCTTTCTTTTCTAATGTGTTGTTTTTGAAGTGGGTTCCCACAGGAATAGAATTTTCTTCATGGAAGTTGAAATGAAACTGAAGAGCTCTTCACACAGAGAAGGCCATGTGACATAGAACGTGCTTCCTGTTTCATCTCCACAATGAGAATGGATTTTTGGTGCTGTCACCCTGAGGAATTTAGGCATCGTGGCTGGGGGTTATCCTATAACCCAACATCCATCTCAGGAAAAAAATAGACAGAGAAAATAAGCTACAAGAGAATGTGCTTTTTTCTTTCTGCCTCTTGTCATGCAAATTAATCAAATATGTTTGCCCTTCACAGTGGGCGGGGGCTCCTCTGGGGGCAGAGCTGTGCTGAGCCCATTGTAACTCAGGTCACCAGAGCTACTCAGATGTGTTCAAGGCCAAGGCCACTCCCACTGCATGATTCGGGGGCTAGCTGTTGGGTGTCGGGATTTGTGCTACCCTCTCTGAATGAGAGCATATTGCAGAGATGGGGGATCCTGTGCTGTTGGGTTTGGTGTCTCTCTCTCTCTCTCTAAATGGACTTGGGACCCTGTCGAGACACGGTCAATTCATTTTTGGCAGCCTCCTCTCATGCTATCCAGTGAGAGAGTTTGTTGCCCTTGCAGCTTGTCTGAGCGGTGCAGACAGCTTTCCATATGCCTTTATGCCTTCTGCCTACTTCGCGCGGCTCCAGGCTGCCCCAGACACAGGCTTCATCTCTGGGTAGTGCTAAGACCTCCTCATGGATCTCCCTAGCTTTGCTCAACCCTATGTTCCACACCAAACTGTCCTACGGAGAAAGCCCCAGTTTCTAGTTTTTGTAGGGTTGCCATTTAAATATAAATGTTGCATTAAATTTAAATTTCAGATAGACAATGAACACTTTTTAATATAAGAATATCCAAATTATTGCCTGGGATGTACTTATACTAAGAAATTGTTAATGCTTATCTGAAATTAAATTTAACTGAGTGCCTTGTATTTTTAAGTGATAAATCTTGCATGTCAGGATCCCAGATATTCTGGCCCAACCTTGCTTTTTGCCTCTTTGTACACAAGTTCATTTCATTGCTCTGCTGCTTGCAACAGTCTGGGTTGCTAAGAGCATTGACAAGGACTGGAGGGCAGGTGCTTTTATTTTAGAAGCTCGGAGAACACTGGTAGGGAGCAGGGAAAAGACACAGGACAAAGAAGTCAGTGCCCACTGGAGCAGTGTGCTTCAAGCTGACATCTCTGGGACAATGCTGGGAAACATTGTAAAACCGACTCAGAACTCTCCCCTCGGTGGCGAGAAGGAGCTGGGGTATTTACCTATCACCTGTACCAGTCGTTGTTGAGGGCTGCTGTTGGGGTGTCCTTCCTCCCATGCTTTTGACCAGCATTTCCCATGAGAGTCCGCAGGTAAGAGGTGCAGAAGCAGGCAGGTGAGGTGCAGTGCTGGAGAACAGGAGAGCTCTCAGGCCCCAGGGGCACCAGCAGGGTGGGCTCAGCTTGCTACACAGGCAGTGCTCTTCTTCTTGTAGTTCCTTTGATCTGTTGCTCTCTCAGAATTCTCCCACTCCATCCCCTCTTTGTGCTACTCATTCTGTCCAAGAGGCAGCTCCCACCTGTGATTCATCAACTTTACAATGTGGCAAAAGCAATATGCATTCAGTGGAAACTACCCTTCGAATGTTGAATTTGGCTCTTTTCCCAGGCTAGAGATATGTGGTGCCATCCATCCCCTCTGTGGATGCCAGGCAGCCACAGCAGCAAGTGCAGCCCCCAGTCAACCACGTGCTTGACCTTGAGGGAACACAACTGACACTGCCGGGTGCTATGTTGCCACCATTTTCTGGGTGCAGGTGTTCCACAATTTATGAGATATTCAGCACTTTATTCTAAAATTGGCTTTGTGTTCAATGATGTTGCCCAACTTGTATGCAAATGTAAGCGTTCTGAATCCGTTTAAGGTAAGCTAGGCTAAGAGAGGACATTCAGTAGGTTAGGTATATTAAAGACTCTTTTGACTTAGCAGCGTTTTCAACTTATGATGGATTTATCAGGAGGGAACCCCACTGGAAGTAGAGGAGCACCTGTATGTCTTCAATGAAATTCGACTTTTGGAGGAATTATTTTCCAACCACACCCCATCCCACTCATACTTCTGAAATTCCAGTGCTCACACATCCTTGTGCTACCTTCCATCATAACCCTTAATAATTTCTATTGCAGTGTTAAAGAGCTTATTAACCAATTTAGTTACAAGCATTTGTCAAAGTTTCATGATAGCCTTAGTCCAAGGAAAAGACCTAAGAGAGCAGGTAAATTTAAAGAGTCTTTCTTGGTAAGAAATTTTATAATTTAAAAGAAGAGATAGATAATTATTATTGAACCAGATATTAAAAGAAAAGAATATTTCTTTAAAGATCATTGCACTGTTAACTGACAGCTATATGGGTGGCAAATCTTAACTTCCCAGACAAATTTTCATCTTTTAAAGTTTATAAGGAAATTATTTAAGAATTAATCAGGAATAACATTTTCTCCTAAAAGGATATTACAACTTACATCACTCAGATCAGGTTAGGGACAACTTTTTCTTACTCAAATCATAGGAATTATTTCTTTCTAGCTTTCCTCTCTCTAACTCCTTGAGTTTGTTGTTATATGCATGGTAACCAGTGCAATTTTACGAACCACAATAAGCAACCTGGAGGAAGCTAAATATACACACACCAAATAAAGAAGAATTCCAGGTACCGGCACTGGATACTTGTCTGGTAATATAGCCTTGTTTTTCTGTGGCTAAGCTCTAGTCAAAAATTTTTTTCTAGGAAATAATTTCAGCAGGGACTTTCAGTTCTAGTTCCACATGTACAGAACTCTTTCCTAATAAATAAACACTGAACAAACTGAACAACCAGCAAGTGTTTTTAAATTCATGAGAGAAGTCAGGCCATAAGGCACACTGTTGTCTCCCAAATTGGAGAGACAGACAGATACAGGGAATTATAACTTGCCAGAACCAAAACCCATTGGCAGATATCTCCACAGGAATCAGTACCAGTGTAGAAACACCTAAATTGTAATCAACAAAATTCTGGAGGCTTAGTGTGTTAAAACTCATTGAGGGCCCCACACTTTTGGAAATTTACTTTCAGGAGTTCAAACAGTTTCTCAGAGTAAATATGGAAGAAAAGGGAGGCAGGCATTGGACACAGTGGTTAAGTTGCTCCTTGGGACATCCACATCCCATATTGGAGTGCCTGGTTTGAAGCCCGGTTTCTTCATTTCTTTCTTTCTTTCTTTTAAGATTTATTTATTTATTTGAAAGGCAGAGAGGCAGAGAGAGAGAAAGAGAGAGCTTCCACCCAATGGTTTACTCCCCAAATAGCTACAACAGGCAGAACTGGGCCAATCCAAAGCCAGGAGCCAGGAGCTTCTTCCAGGTCTCCCATGTGGGTACAGGGGCCCAAGTACTTGGCCCATGTTCTTCTACCTTCCCTGGCCATAGCAGTGAGCTGGATCAGAAGTGGAGCAGCTGGGACTTGAACCAGTGTCTATATGGGATGCCTACACTGCAGGCGGCAGCTTTACTCACTACACCACAGTACCAGCCCCTTCTTCACTTCTGATCCAGCTCCTTGCTAACACATATCCTGGGAGACAGGACTTGGGTCCCTGGTACCCATGAGACCCAGATAGAGTTCCCGATCCAGAAAGACATAGAGACCCAAAGAGAGGAGGGGGAGATAGAGAGAGAGATAGAGATCTTTCAACTGCTGGTTCACTCAAATGGTCGAAACAGCCAGGACTGGACCAGGTCAAAGCCAGAAACCAAAAGTTCTATCCTGGTCTTCCACATGAACAGCAGAGACTCAAGTACTCAGCCATCAACTGCTGTCTCCCAGGTGCATTACCGGGAAGCTGAATCTGAAATGGAGTAGCAGGGACTCAAACCAGACACTGATATGGAATGCAGGAATCCCAAATGGCAGATTAACCTGATACACCACAGTGCCTACCCACAAAAACTTTTTAAAAGTATCATTGATATCCTAAAAAGGGAGAAAGAAATAGAATCACATGCAATGCTTCATTAAATCCCTAAAAAGCTCAGGGCTGTTGCATAGTGGGCTAAGCCTCCGCCTGCGGCACTGGAATCCCATATGGGCGCCGGTTCAAATCCCAGCTGCTCCTTTCTCTATGCAGCTCTCTGCTGTGGCTTGTCGAAGATGGCCCAAATGCTTGTGCCCCTGCACCCACGTAGGAGACCCAGAAGAAGCTCCTGGCTCCTGCCTTTGGATCGGTGCAGCTCTAGCCTCTGCGGCCATCTGGGGAGTGAACCAGTGGATGGAAGACCTCTCTTTCTCTCTCCTCTGTCTGTAACTCTACCTCTAAAATAAAATCTTTAAAAACCTCCAAAAGCAGAAAAATGTGGAACACAAAAAGAGCACATGAAAAAACAAGGATAATTAAATAATAGAAAACAGTAAAAATATGGTAGCTGGTAGTCAAACTAAATCAATAATCATGTTAAGCATTAATGGTCTACATAAACCAATGAAAATAGATTGTCACGGTGGATGGAAAAATGAGTCAACTGTGCACTGAGTGTAAGAAACCCACTTCCAAAATTCAGATGGAGTGGGTGTTGGTGCAGTTACAGAGAGAGAGAGATATATCTGTCATCCTCTGGTTCACTCCCCAAATGGCTACAATGTCCAGGCCTAGGTCAGGCTGAAGCCAGGAGCCAGGAGCTTCATCCTAGTCTCTGATGTGGATACTGGGACTCAAGCACTTGGGCCATCTTCTACTGCTTTCCCAGGCTGTTAGCAGGGAGCTGGATCGGAAGTAAAGCAGCTGGGACAAGAATAAGCACCAATATGGGATTCCAGCATCATAGGCTGCAGCTTTACCTGCTGTCCACAACACAGGCCCCCAAAATAATCACTTCAGTGGCACAAAGATTGTGTCTCCGTTATCTTCCCTGGGTCCAGAAACTTCCTGAGGTGAGGGTGATATATGCGGCCTTTTAGTAAAGCCGACTGAAAGAACTTCCAAAAGGATGTTATCCAGAGGGTGCGATTACCTTTCAGATGTTTCCTAAAATAGGATTAGAAGCTCTTCCCATCCCTAATCCTGTCTAGTTTAGGGAAAAATCTGGTACCAGGGCTGAACCAGAGATAGAAAAAGGGAGGCTCCACCAGAGAGTGCAGCCTGTATTATAGGGATCCTATCTGTATAGTCAGCTTTTCGTCAGCACAGACACTGCAGGAGGAAATTGACTTTATTGAGAAGGAAGATTTATTTAGCTCACAGTTTTCCAGGTTCAAGTCCAAGATCAAGCAGCCCCGTTGGTTTGGCACCTAGTGAGGGTCACAGATGACAATGGTGGACGAAGTGCCAAGGAAGCGCTGGCTAGCCAGGAATAGAGAGACAGAGAGGCGGGGCCTGTCTCAGGTTATACAATCCTCTCACAAGAATTACCTTCCTGAGCACACCCCAGTGACCTAAGACCTTCCACTAGACCTGCCTCCTAACCACGACAATTGAATTGTTTCCACCCTCTTAGTACCACTGACCTATGAGTTGGAAGTTGAAATGTCTGCACACACTCAGGAAACCGAAACTATTTAAACTATAACACATGCGATGTTGAGAACAGACAAATTTATAGAAGCGGAAAATAAAACATTGATTGCCAGTGACTGAAACTGAGGAGGAAATCAGCTAATTGTGATAACTAAGAAGTATCTGGGTTGGGGGGTGATGAAAGTGTTTTAAAATTTATTATAGTCTTAGTTGCCTAAGTCTGAATGCACCAATAGTCATAGCAACGTAGGCTTTAACCAGGCAAACTGTATACCACATAAATTACACTTCTTACTGTTTAAGAAAAAGGGAGGTTCGGGACCAGCGCTGTGGCATAGCAGGTAAAGCCGCCGCCTGCAGTGCCGGCATCCCATATGGGCGCCAACTGGAGTCCTGGCTGCTCCTCTTCCAATCCAGCTCCCTGCTAATGCTCCTGGGAAAGCAGCAGAAGATGGTCCAAGTCCTTGGACTCCTGCACCCACGTGGGGGACCCGAAAGAAGGTCCTAGCTCCTGGCTTCAGATCTACCCAGCTCCGGCTGTTGCAGCCACTTAGAGAGTAAACCAGTGGATGGAAGATTCTTTCTTTCTTTCTTTCTCTCTCTCTCTCTGTGTGTGTGTGTGTGTCTCTCTCTCTCTCCTTTTCTGTCTCTGCCTGTCTGTAACTCTACATTTCAAATAAATAAGTGAATCTTAAAAAAGAAAGAGAGGTGAGGCAAACTAAAGGTGAAAATGACCAAGTGACCAAGAGACAGTAAGAAAAGAAAGAGAGAGCAAAAAGGGGAGGAGTTTTGTGCACAACCTCCAGCCTCTAACCTCCGATGAGTAGGGACGCCTTGATAGTCTAAAAGTCTGAGGTCAAGGGTATAAAGAATTAAAGGCAAATAAGAATCAGGAAGCCAACTTGATTCTCAGTCCCTCTGAATTACGTAAGTTATTTGATGCCAGCCCTCCCTTACTACAGTGGGGATACATTTGAAGTCACAATAGGGAGTCACCTAATTCTGATTTCCTGCTGATGTGTAAATTTTTTTTAAAGATTTTATTTATTTATTTTGAGAGGTAGAGTTACAGACAGTGAGAGGAGAAGACAGAGAGAAAGGTCTTGCTTCTGTTGGTTCACTCCCCAAAAGGCCACAATGGCCAGCCAGAGCTGCGCCGATCCAAAGCCAGGAGCCAGGTGCTTCTTCTGGGTCTCCCACGTGGGTGCAGGGGCCCAAGCACTTGGGCCATCTCCTGCTGCTTTCCCAGGCCATAGCAGAAAGCTGGACTGGAAGAGGAGCAGCTGGGACTAGAACCAGTGCCCATATGGGATGCTGGCACCGCAGGCGGAGGATTAACCTACTGCGTACGGCGCGGGCCCCTGATGTGTAAATTTTAACATAGGATCAGCTATGAACCTCACCGAATTGTATATACCCAGATTATATCCTTTTGGTCCACATACAATTACTTTCATGTATTTATGCTTTTTTATTATGCCACCTGCTTCCACTGAAGAATGCTCTAAAGAAGATGAACAGAACCTTTGAAAGCCATCAACATCTTTATTGCAGGAGCTGCTCCCCAAAGCGCACTCATGGACTGAACTACATCTAGAGCACTGAAACTCTTGTCAAATGCACAGATGTCAAGCTACAGATTCACAACCTTGGGGCTGGGGCTCTGGATTTTGCACCTATGTGTTAACATATAATTCTGTATTTTAACAAGGGCCTCTTATATCTTAGTTAAAAAGTACTAGAGAGCATCACACATCTTTCCTTTGTAAGAAACCATGAAAGCATATGTCTCACTCAGCTCTTTAGGAACAACTGTCTTGAACAAACCGCCCCACCCCCACCTACACCCTGACCACACCACTGCCATATACAGGACTTGGCACACAGTGAATTGTACGGTTGATCACTTTTCCCCTGAGTTCATCTACCAGGAGGGTCAGAACTAAATTTTCCTCCTGTTCATATTGAATTTCTAGTTTTGGTCTAGCACATTTTCCTTTTAATCCAATTACTTCACCAAATGACTTTATGTTTTCTACATCTCAGTCAACTTAAATATTCTTTGCAAGAAGGGGTGTAAATAAGTTAAGGAACAAGATCTGTATCCGTCAGGATCCTAGAATCAAGGAAGCAGAAGCTCATTTGACCCTTGAATGTGTTACAGTGAGAAAGGTGTGGTGTGAAGGCTGGTCTTTGAATTCCATCCTCACCTGGTCCCTTTCTTGCCTCACCCATATCCATACCACATGCCAATTTGCTAAAATCTAGGATCATTCAAGGAAGGTGATTGCCTCTCATACCATATGATCTTGTATTCTAAATTGTTTTCCATTTTGTTTGAAAGGCATAGACAGGAGGGGGGAGAGAGAGGGAGAGGGAGAGGGGGAGAGGGGGGGGAGGGAGAGGGAGAGGGAGAGGGAGAGGGGGAGAGAGAGAGAGAGAGAGAGAGAGAGAGGGTGTCTTCCATCTGCCACAATGGTAATGGTTATGCCAGGTCAAAGCTAAGTGCCAGGAATTCCATCTGGTCTCCCACACAGATGGCAGGGACCCAAGTACTTGAGCTAGTGTCTTCTGCCTCCTGGGATGCATGTTAGCAGAAAGCTGGATCATAATTGGAGCCAGGACTTAAACCAGGCACTGGGATACAGGATGCAGTCATCCCAAGTAGACTCCTAAACTCAGCACCAAGCACCTAACCCTGCTTCTGTTTTCTGAACATTAACCTGAGGGATACGCCCTGGGTGACCTAAGATTTATTCACTAGAAAGACCCCTTCAGCCTTGCTTTTGAGGGTAGCTCTTGAGAGTAGCTGGGAGCAGAGGGGGCCCTACAGTGACCAGACATTAAATAGTCCCGCTGTCTACAAGTCTTTGTCTTGATGCCCGCTGGGTCAGTCTGGCCCTCCTCTGTGCTATTCCTAAAATTCCAGTCTCTCCAGTTGTTTTGCTGAGAGCATCTCTTAGAAATATGAGAATCCTCATGCTTCTGTGGAGAAGCTCAGTATGGTCTAAGTGTTTCAAAGAGAAGATGGCTCTTTGAAGAACATTTTATTGATGGAATTTTTCCCTTTAAGGAACATGAAAGGTTTGGTCTGAGGAGTCCAGGTTTTAGATGGAATCATTTCTGCTTTGGGGTTTTCCCAGGAATCAAAGTGTACGCCAAATCACAGCACTTAGAAGGGTAATTTATTTATATTGTATGTCAATTAGTAGTATGTAGATGTGCTAACGTGGGTTCTGTTACATATTACAATAATTTCTAATCCATTACTCATAAAATGACTAATGAGATTGCAAAAATACAACAGCAGTCCTGATTCCGCTTGAGTCAACCTGCTCCTGTTCTGGCTGCTTTCTTCGTTTTCTCTCTATTTATACACAGAAACGCGCAGGAAAGCACATGCCTGCGTGCACACATAACGCACACACCCACTCACCACTCAATCACTCAGAGCTGCAGCAGTGTGGAGATCAAAGTTTCTGCATTTTTCAGGTTTGAAATTTTCTTAAATAATTGAATGCAGTCTCTTATTACTTAAGTTTTCACAAATCTCATCTTCAGCCACGTTCTACCTGGTTAATTGAGGGGGCAGGGGTGAGGATAAGTGCTGGGAATTAATATCCAGCTAGTGCAAGAACTAAACCAGCAAGTAAAAGTAAAACTCAAATGCATTTGTAGCAGTTGTTCAATTAGTTTGATTCAGTTGAGATCCCAGAATGTATGCAAATGAATACAGGATCAACCATAGGATTTCTGCTATGCTTGTTTGACCAAGTTTTGGGATGTTGGTATTAATTTTAGTTCTCAAACCATCAGTGAAATATTAAAAATGTGACCAAGTTAGGTAAGTTACTTTATTTTTCAGAACTCTCTGTCTTTCGAGTTTATAGCTTGTGGTGAAAATTAGAGATAATAAATGTGAATTTCTTAACAAGAACCTAGCATATAGTAGACAGCTGTTATGATTCTTTTAAAAATAATAACACAGAGGTTCTTGTTCTACCACAGTAATACAAAAAAATGAACTGCTTTATGGAAGAATTAGAACTATTATAATAGCTAGAAACTGCTTTTGTATTAGAAAATATTTTCTATTAGAAAATACTTTTCATATTAGTCTGCAAACAATGTCTTCATTTTCATTGCAATTGCCTCGGGATCCTCAAATAATCCCAGAATTCCACTTTGAGATTTTCTAGAAAATTATGCATTAATAAAACAGAGCATACTGACACTAATTTTTTTATTCAACATGCTGATGACATATCCTACTCAGATAAATTAGTGTTCTCTTGATCAACACTGCTGGCGGAAGCAGTGAATGAACTGATCTGCAAGTTCTTCATCAACAAAATTCTATATTTAATGTTTTACTTTTCGCACTTTTGAGGGTGAGACAAGTTTTCCTTGTCTTCCTGGTTGTGCATGGTCAGTTATTAGCTTCACCTGGCATGTTGAGTCATAGAACAAGTGTCATTAGAAAGGTTTTGTGGAGTAGTATAGCAGGTTTGGATGTTGTGGTGTCTCAAGTGACAAAAGTGGGAAGACCTGTGTGAAGGACTGCAAGCTGCAACAAAATAAAGCTAATATTTCCCTTTTTTTTTTTAATGGATGTTATAGTATCTCTAAAGATGAAATAATTACACATTCCTTTATATCCTAATGAGGCCAATAAAGCTGTAACAACAATAAGGACCACAAAAAAATGCAATGAATGGTATCATTTCCCTCCCACCTTGGTTCATCTAGCATCCAAAGACAAAATGCTGACAATGTACATAGCAGTGTTCTATGACTCCCTTACTCCTAGAAATTAATGTCTCTAAAATCAAAAGGACTTAAGAGCTATAAATGTATAGATTAGGGCTTATATTAGTTACTCATGCTGCAGTGATAAATATCACACACTGGGTGGCTGAAACAATAGAAATGTATTTTCCCATAGTTCTGGAGGCTGGGAACTCCAAGATCAAGGCACCAGCTGATTTGTTTCTTGGTCAGGTTATTTTCCTTGCTTGCAGGCTTCCTTCTTACTATATCCTCTTAGAAGGCCACAAATCCCATCAGATTAGGGCCTTACTCTTGTAAGCTTATAGATTACCTCCTAAAAACCCTATCTCCCAAAATAGTCACATCAGGGTTGAATCTTGGGAGGACACAATTTAGCCTCTGGGTATTGATTTTAAAAATTATTTATTTTCTATTTACTTATTTGAAAGAGAGAGAAGAAAAGACAGACAGAGAGTGAGCTCCCATCCTCTGGTTCACTCCCTAAATTCCTACAATGGCCAGGGCTGAGTCTGGCTGAAGCTAGGAGATGGAAACTCGGCCGGTGTCTCCCATGTGGGTGGCAGGTACTTGACTACTGGAGCCATCACAGCTACTCGCCAGGATGTCCATTTACAGAAACCTAGAATTCGGAGCACAGTCAGGATTTAAACCCAGGCGCTCTGATATGGAAGTAGGTATCTCAGTTGTTGGTTTAACTGCTAGGCTGAATGTCCACACCCATAGCAGGTATATTTCTAATATCAAAGATTAGTCAAGTAGCAAGGAAAGGGAAGGAGAAGAAGGAAAAGGAGAGGAATTCCGCAGGGTGGGAAGAGCACATATTGGTGTCTCAGTTTTTTAGTCTTGGAAGAAAGAGTTGCCCTTAAGTTTATAGTCTCAAGTTTTAGGGTTATGAACAACTATCAAATAAGAAGCATTTCTTGGCAAGCTGTAGCACAAAGAAAGGTGTAAACTAGCATTCACTTCACAAGCTTCCACGAATTCTCAGGAAACCAGCATTGTTATAGCAACCGGGGTGCCAAGTGGAAGCAGTCATGGTCGTTGTAATCACCAAGCGTCACTATGGCAACAGGAGCCTCTGGAAAGTAAAAGAAAAAAATCTTCAACTGTCAACTGGAATCAAAGAGGTTTGCCAAGGGAAAAAGGTGGAGGCTGAAATGAACATGAGGCAGGAGCAAGGGCCAGAGCAAAGAGAAATGATTGTACAGAAGCGGAACAAACAAGAGAGAAAGGAAACAATGAGCAAAACAGAGGGCGGCGACGTGGCCTGAGTAGGAAAGAGGAAGGCAGGAAGGGAGACGTGGACAGCCAGGAGTGAAAAACAGGGTCAGAAGGAGGCTTCCTTATACTTGTTGATTTTAATAGCCAGGGCTAGATAAGTAAAGGATGTTAAGGTCTGTGTTAGAACGATCCAATATACAATATTAATATGGAAGAAATATGTACATGAGGTCACAAGTGGATAAGAACGGGTCAACCAATTTGTGGAGTGCGTTTGGCATGGCGTCCTGCTGACCAGGAATTCTGATGCTATTCTGTGTTCAGCAGCAGTGCCTTTGAACTTGGAGCTCCCTTTATTGAACAGCGTGATTGCTTCAGACAAGGGCACTTTGCCACTTGAGCATTACAAATATGTATTTCCTTCAGTAGAGGAACTTAATGGACTTTTTTCTACAAGAGAATTAAGGTAATTACTCTAATACTATTAAAAAGTGGGTGGTAATGCCATTTGTAATAAAACATTGTCACTTAATGTTTTCTGTTTTAATAGTGGTTGGTCAGGAGAAGTTGTTTATGGCCCAATATTACTTTTTGTGGTGGGCAAATATATACTTTATTAAAAGGTGCCACTCAGATGTTGATGCTTTTTTTTCAAATTCAGAAATGATATTCAGAAATGAGAGATTAGAGGATGAAAATAGAGACAGAGAAAGATATAACAGATGCAATCTAAAAGAAATAAAGCAAAAAAAAAAAAAAGACATAAACTCAAGATTAAAGCTTAGAAATAAAACCCGCAGTTTGAGTGCTTTGCGGAAATTCGGTTCCAAGAATTTTAATAGGATTTTTTAAAGCAAGCTCTTTATTTTAGATACCACTTGTTATCTTCGTAAGGGGTGGTTGACGGCCATTCTCTCTTCTGCTCAGAGTAAGTCAGCTGGTCTGCAGCAGTGATGCTTCAATTGAGGAAGCCCTCGGTATTTAGTGACCAGAGACTCTGCAGATCTGCTCCCACCTTAAGTACAGGCCTAGCCACAGATCACAGCACAGGACTTTATCCATATCCTTGGGAGCCACCCATAAGCATAGACACCAACAATGGCTATGCCCTTTGCTGAGAGTTCATGATTCAAAAACTAGGGAAAAGTTGTTGTTGTTGTTGTTTTCTGGATAACCTCCACTGTCAGACAGGCTTAATTCTGAGTGTGGCAGCTATGTTTTAATTATTACCCCTATTTCCTTCCTGATACATACTAAATATCATTATTGTGAAATATCTATACAATCCATTGAAATACATAAAATGGAAAAAAAACCCAATGTTCTAGAATCATGAACAATGAAGCATAAAGTCAAAAAAACATAAGAACAAAAGTCAGATTAGCATTATACCTTTAAAGTAAACTTTTTTGTAGTATCATCTGTAAATATTAAAAGTACACAAGTTATAAATGTGTTACTTGAATTCTTGCATAGTGAGCACCCTTGTTTAATTAACACCTAGCTCACGATATGGAACATTATATTTTACCTTTTCAGTAGCTTTCTAATAGTGTAAGAAAAGTTTTAACATATTTTGCAATCACATCTGTTTACACTGCAAGATGAATAAACACATGAAAATATTTCAGGCAACTGTTAAGATTTTTTTCTTACCGTGTGCAGAGGGAGACCCCTGCTGGAGCAATATTTTTTGCTCAGTGAGACTGTCTTAAACCAATCCAAAAAACATAGGGTAAAGAGAGTAGCTATGACTGGGTAGGCTTTAAGATAACATTTCAGAATGCATTTTATCCCGAAACACAGGACATGCTTTACCTTACCACGCACAAAAATCTTTCTACAGCAGGGCAGGTGTGAGGTTTTCCTTGACAATTACTTCTTGGCATATTTTCTTGTAAGCTCCAAGTTTCGGAGCGATAGGTTCTACTTTTTCAAGTTTTGAGATCCCTGCTTCTTTCCTTTTTGCTGCACCAAGCCTTCCACACACTGAGTGTGCACTTCAAGACCTCTGCCCTACGGGGGTGCCATGGCTACTTCTCAACTTCCCTTTGGCATAACTATCCAACTCAGGAGTTTTGCCAAATTCTGTGAGACACATGGCCTGTGTCTCACATTGACTCCAAAGTGTGCACCAGAGTTTCATAGTAAGATGAATTTGTATCACGCACACTATCTCCCCCATGTGATTTGATTTATTCTAGAGTTTGGCACTGTGTACTGTTCTTTGCTGAGGTTCTGCTGAGGATATATCTTGAGTCTGTGTTTCTAAATCGTGAAGATTGGATTTCCAGCCAGGTACTTGTGGTGAAAAGGATCAGTTGGGACGGCAAGCCAAGAGAATTTGCAGTTGGAGGAATGAATGCGTGGAATATTGTCCAGCCTGGAGTAGGAAAGTGAAAGTTGGAACAATTCCCTGCCCACCTTCCAGGCCATGGCGAAGGGATTATCAAGATTTCCTTAGGCAAAAAAAAAAAACAGGGCATGCCTGGAAGGATTTTGGTGTGCAGCATGTGCAAATAATAAGAATTTTAGAACCAGCACTGTTCTAAATTTATGTAAAGTTTCCTCCACCCTGATTCTATTTGTATATTCTTTCAATATTTTCTCTCAGGAAAATTCTACCAAAATGTCCCTCACCCTTCCCAACCCAGGCTGCCACCGAGGTCACTCTGCTCTCCTCTTCACCTGGACCACTCTCAAACAGTTACCACATTCTACTGATCCCTAATTCTATGTTATTTTAGGCTCATGGCTCCTCCATTTACCTTCTCATTTCTTAAATTGACAACATAATACGTATGCATTTATGGGATACACTGTGCATTGTGTAATGACCAAATTAGAGTAATTAGCATACCAATCACCCGAAACATTTATCATTTGTTTGTGTTGGGAGCTTTCAAAATCCTTTCTTCTAGCTCATTATGGAATATAGAGTAAAGTGTTGTAAACTAAATTCACCCTACTGTGCCATAGAATGCTAGAATTTATTTCTTTGTAACTCTTTTGGTACCAGTTTTCCAACCGCCCCCTGTGCCATTTCTGCAGTCCCAACTCTTCAAATGTTCTGTAACATTCCAGCTTCAGAGATGCTCTGAGGCTGCTCAGTGAAATTCATGTTTGTTACCTGGACCACCAGGAGTACCTAAGAATTTGTATGCCTCCAGCTAATCAACTCTCCAAATGGTACTAATGAAATCATAGTATCTATTAAATCATCCCATCTCAGTCCTTGGTACTGTTGAGATCAAACCTTCTTGGTATAGGAGGTACAAAAGGTCCTCGGTACAAAAGGCCCTTCATCATTGAAATGCTGCTTGAGTTTTTAATTATCCCTCTCAGTAGCCACCATCTCCCACTCCTTTCCTCTGACATTCCCAGCTGCTTGCAATTTTCTGACAATATCTTGGCATCTACTGTTCTAACAGGGATGTTCACCAAGCTAACATCTTGTAACTATCTCCTTTGGAAAACTTTTATAATTCTTCTCCTCCAACTCTAGTTAAAAAAGAATATTTTTCTCTTCATGCCAATTTCCTGTTTATTTACTTGCCACTTCCTCTGACCTGGAAGTTAAAGCTGGACCACACCTGCTTCTAACGGATAGCTTTAGTGCTTAGCCCAGGACTGGATGCCGAAAGGGAGCTCCTTAAACATTTCTCAAATGTGTAGTAAAGTGCTTCAAGTCTGACGCTCAGTGACCCTGATGGATAATTTTAGCTAAAATTTACTATTTTAGCTAAAAAACTGATTAAACATGTTTCAAGAAAATATGCTAACAGACCTTTTGTCAGGCAAAGATCATGACATATTAATTTCTCAAATATCCAAGTCAGAACACAGAGAAGTGACAGTGAGCTGCAGTAGCAGGTACACTGCATTTGTCTGCATTTTGGTCAGAGTGGTGTCTCTGCTGAGATTCTCATGCATTTCAAGAAGCATCAGGCTGGTGGGGCCAGCGCTGTGGCCCAGTGGGTTAATGCCCTGGCCTGAAGCGCCAGCATCCCATATGGGTGCTGGTTCTAGTCCCAGCTGCTTCTCTTCTAATCCAGCTCTCTGCTGTGGCCTGGGAAAGCAGTGGAAGATGGCCCAAGTCCTTGGGCCCTGCACCCACATGGAGACCTGAAGAAGCTTCTGGCTCCTGGCTTCGAATTAGCACAGCTCTGGCTGTTGTGGCCAATTGGGGAGTGAACCAACAGATGGAAGACCTCTCCCTCTGTCTCTACCTCTCTATTAACTCTTTTTTTCCCTTTGACCGGTAAAGTTATAGACAGTGAGAGAGAGACCTGGTGCTTCCTCCTGGTCTCCCATGCGGGTGCAGGAGCCCATACACTTGGGCCATCCTCCTCTGCACTCCCGGGCCACAGCAGAGAGCTGGACTGGAATAGGAGCAACCAGGACCAGAAACAGGCGCCCAAATGGGATGCTGGCACCACAGGCGGAGGATTAACCAAGTGAGCCACGGCACTGGCCCCAACTCTGTCTTTCAAAGAAATAAAATAAAATCTTAAAAAAAAAAGCATCAGGCTGGAGAAAGTTTGGGGTCAGGAAATCTCGTTCCCCTCCCACATGGGCAAAAGCACTGACAGGTTCAGCCAGCAGATTGGCCTCTGAAACATGGCATCTACCAGAAATCAAAAGAGACAAATGAGCAGCAGAGCAGCCCAGTGCAGGAAAGAACATTGGGACATAGAGGGCTTTCCTTTTCCCTCTTCTCCCTCTATAATTCCTTCTATAAACCATAACTCTTCTGCTGTATTTAGTTGTCTCCCCTCGATTTGGTCAAGCTTTGGAGCAAATACCAGGATTGCAGTGTCCACTCTCTGGTCAAAGCGTCCCAGGAGCAGTCAGGGTGCCTCGTGATGCGGGAAGCTCTGGGTCTCCTCATCTGGGCAGGAAGAACAACGGGCAGAGTTGCCGCTACCTCTTAAGAAACTTTCCTACAAAGTACCCTGTACTCACCTCTGCCGGGAAATTGATTTAATAGACCTAAATCGTTACAAGGACACCCTTCAGTCCCAACTGCCAGAAAAGTTGTTGCAGTAGACGTGCAATGTCTGTAACAGGAATGGTGTTCCCCTTTATGTGGGCCTTCGTGCAGCACATACCTGCACCATCATACCCAGCATCCACATTAATGAGACACAGAAAACCGTGCATTGGCATGCCTTGTGGATCCCCTGAGGACTTAGGAGTGAGAACCTGCAAATCTGGGCAGGTGAGGGCTGGCCAAAAGAATATTATCACTTCCATTTCCATGATGGGTGATGTCTTTGAACAATCATACAAAATGTACATTTCCCACCCACCCCCCACTAGACTGCAAAATAGATGACTACAGTTGTAATGGTCTAGGGCTCCTATGGTTTCAGGAAAGTCCCCTGTGAGGCCATTCCAAGACATTTCCCCAGATGCAAAACAGGCAAACAAAAATCTACACTCTACAGCCTATTTGTTTTTCCAAATAATTGGATTGGTATTGCGATCTGACTTAATCTTCCTCTACCCTGCGAGATGGGAGATGCCCCACATCTTCTCTTTCTACCTGGAATGATCTTCTTGTACTTTTCAGGAAGCAAAGAACCGAAATGTTAATTAGGAGACCAGAGCCAAGGCTAAGAGTGTGAGAGTTGGCTGGTTGGCTGGTGGGCTATACAACGCAAAGCAAAATTGAATTTTGTGTTCAGAGATGGAGATGCAAGGAGAATGGGCCAATATGGAAAGTTTAGCCTACTGAAGATGGGAAAAACAAGCACACCAGAAACGAAGAGTCTACCCCACACAAAGCTTTATTTGGCAGGGCAAGGAGATGTGAGTGGAAGACATACCTGGGGGTGTGGGCAGGTGCTGTATAGATAGAGGACTCCCTATGTGAAGAAACCCACACAAGAAGGAGGAGGCAAGGATCAAGATGATTCAGAGGGGATCTTTGCCACCATTAAGCCTGTTCAAAATCCTAACTCTCTCCGTATTTGGGATTAACCCAAATAGGTGAGAGGCAGGACTTCCCTTCTTACTATGACATTGTGAGACAGATGCACTTTTTCCTCAATTCCCTGGCGGGAAGGACATGGCATGTAGCCCAGTGTCAGCTAACTGACTCCTTCAGCCTGGAAATTGGAACTTCAAGGGTGTGCCACTGACTTAGCACAGAGTCTGGGGGAAGAAAAACTTAGATGCCACATTTCTGTTGGGGAGCTGGAGCCTCAGGGAGGCAAGAGTAAAAAGGCAAAGGGAAATGAAGCAGAGCAGGAGGAAAAGAAAATACAAAGTGATGCATTATTGAGCTGGCCGCAGCTCCTCAAGCAGACACATCTGGGAGCCCTGTCTACAGCAGGTCTAGAGGGGCAGCTCTGGGCAAAGTCTGGGAAGCGTAGTCAGATTAGATTAGCTTTGGAGCTGCTTGGCTGCCACCGTAGTGGTAAGATAATGACCCTATAACACCCAACTTCATGCCAGGGGAGATTGGCAAAGTGGAAGCTATGGTGACGTTTGCAGTTGGGCCTTGTGCAATGTGAAGCATCTCTGGAGCTGGCTGCCTGGGAAGCCACCAGGCCAGTGGCCCAGGTCTGAGAGCATGAGGGTGCAACAGCTTTGGGATGCTATAGAAACTGGGTCTGACCCAGCAGATAATCCAGGAAACCACTGAAAATTATTGAAGTATCTATATCTAGTATCCAAGGTGTCCACGCCAGCCATGACATTATAACAGCTGTCCCCATGGCCAGGATAAAATGGAAATGGGCAATCATTTTTGAGCTTTCTGCATATTGCATAAGCTCCTGGATTTTTTTCTTAACCAACCAGCTTTCAGCTTAAATAACCAGAGTGGGTTTTTCTTGCTTACATCTGAAACCTCTAAACTCTCTCATGGCCCATTAGTTTTTGGTTTGCAAATGCAGTGTTCCTTACTTGTTCTGATGGGGGTGTATTTGAGCACACACATGCATGTAGAGGTCGGGATAGGCAATAATATTCTTTTATGTTACCAGAATAAATCATCAATGGAGAATTTTGAAAATTATCAGCATGTGCCGTGTGCTTTATGTATGTTATTTCCTTTAAACCTCATAATAATGAATGTAATGAGAATGAAACAGAGACACCTTAGACAGCTTCAACATAGCCAGAGCTCTACAGGCACCACTAATTGCCTTTTTGTGGAAACCTGAACATCTGTTTTTGTAAGTTTATCCCCTCCTATATCTTTAATACATATTTTTGTTGGTACGTTTGAATTCCCTATTGTATTTACTATAATACCGCTCACATAGTGGGCCATCAAAAATATTCAGTAAATGGAGTTGGAGTCATGCCAAATGCTACCAAAACTGCCTTTTATAGACTAAGTACAAAGCTACTTTGTATTCATTCTGTGCGTTGTAGCAATGGACATTCATTTTCCTATGGACCATGTGCAGCATAGCAATCTTGATGTCTCATCAGACTTGTTAAAGGAGAATTTACCTGTCTGTACATGTCTGTGCATGTGTAAGTCTTTGTTTTGGAAAATGACAGTGACTGCGATTGCTATCTACACATCGCTTAGATGACTGCTATAAAATTAACAATCATTTCTACATTGTGTCCACAAAGGTTCCCATTTGATTGTATCCATTGTGCTGCCTGCTCTTTTCATCATAGACTGTGGTGTGCCCTTTATATTTGCTTTCAGGCAGAGTATTTTATGAAACCCTGAAACATCTCTTGTCTCAGTAGCTCCTAATGATGCCCAGCTCATTCATTTACTAACTCTCTGTAGAGCATCTGCTAAGTTCCAGGCACTGTGGGGCTGCAGTGCAATTTGGGTGTCCGTGAATTATAAGCATTGTCTTGATTCTTCATGTGGACCCTTGGTTTTTGCTTCACTTATGCAGAAATCTAAATTCTTGTAACAACAACCCAATAACTCAGTGGACTGAAGACAGTTTCTCTCCCTTTATGGTCTAGGATGGGCAGGTGGGCTCCATGTGGCCATTAAGGGATCCAGCTTCCCTCCTTTTTTGCAATTATTGCCCTCATTGCATGGTCAAAGGTGGATCATAAGTGCTTCCCTGTTCCCATTCATTGTAAGGAAAAATGGGAAGGAGACTGAAAGTGCAAGGAAGGGACTAGGACTTATGATTTCTGCTCACACTCTATTAGCTACACCTAGATACGGTGGAGCTGGGAGACAGTAGTGCTAGCTAAGTGACCACATGCCCAGGTACAACTCACTGTCCTGGAGGGAGAGAAGGTTGAACACTGAGCAGTGTAGGACAATGGCTTTTACCATCACTCCCTCAAAGTCATTTTGAGGCCTCTCTTTTGGAAACAAAGATTGGTATTTCTTTTCTTTCTTTCTTTCTTTTTTTTTTTTTTTTTTAAGATTTATTGTATTTATTTGAAAGCCAGAGTGACAGAGAAGGAGAGAGAAAGAGAGAGAGAGAGAGAGACAGAAACAGAGAGAGACAGAGAGGAGATCTTCCATTCATTGATTCATTCCCTAAATGGCCACAATGGCTGGTGTTGGGCCAGGCCAAAACCAAGAGCAAGGAGTTTCAACCAGGTCTCCCACATGGATGGTAGAGGTCCAGGTACTTGGACCATCTTCTGTTGTTATCCCAGGTGCACTAGCAGGGAGAAGCTGAATTGGAAGTAGAGCAATGGGGACTCAAATCTTGCTCTGATATGGGATCTGGCATCACAGACAGAAGCTTAACCTGCTGCACCACAGCACTGGCTCTAGAAATAGGTGTTTTGATGACAACTTCTCTAAAAGTGTACGTAGGCCCCAAAAACATTCCCTTGCTTCCCTATCCTTGCTGTAGCGCCTTCCCTTCACCTTTTATCCCATTTTCCTGGTCTCATATCTAAGTCCTGACCCCAAGCCATCCCATTTCTACCACACCTCATCATCCTTGGAACTTCCTCTCAGAAATCTATTATGCTTAAAGTTAACCCCTACACAGTAGGATACTTTAGTGAAATGCTTACTGAGATATTAATTTGTGTATTTGTTTCCCTGCCATTGAAAAGTATGAAAGAGTGAATGAGGCTTATGATTTGTTTAAAGTCTATATCCTGAATATAACCAGGCCTCATCCTTCCCTTGCCTTGAGTAGGGTCAGGGGTCAAAGTTGAAGACAGAGGTTGCCTGATGCTTTTTTTGTCAATAGTCTGAGTTCAGGGACAGGACTGTGCAAAACCAGTTTTTCTCAAAATGTGTCCTTGCATCAGGTTATCTGGAGTTCAGACACTTTTTGCTCGGCCCTTGCGTCAGACATTCTGATGTAGTTGGTCAGGGGCAGGGCTCAATGATGTACATTTCTAACGAGCTCCCAGGTGCCACAGAGGCTGCCAGGTTCAGGCTGGCGCTTGGAGAACACTGTGATAAAGGTAAGATGGGCAACAGTGCCCCTGACTTTAGGGACCACGTGGGTTTTGCTAATACAAGTGACAAAGAAAACCAAAGTCCTGGGTGGGGCACTTCTCACGCCTTTGCAATGCTCTGTTCATGAGGCTGCCAGGAACATCTCATCACCTGGTAAGGGGGCCTGGTAGTCCTGAGACTGAACTTCCCGACCTACTGGCTGACCAAGATGTAGATGAAGACTGAACTTTGTTTAAATCAAGAAGCAGAATATTCTCGCACACCTGGATTTCTAGTGCTTTGCAAGTTGCTAGCTAGGAATTGGCATAGGGCATTAACCTTTCTTTGTGCCTGTAAATTATTCCAGGGCCACAGGGAAACTACCTTGAAAAGTCACTTGGTACCCTGTGATTCGGCTGTGGAAGAGGGTTGTGCCCATGACTCTGACCCTCCTCCGATGAGAACCCACTATATACAGGTGTCCTGTAGGGAAACCAAGAGATGACCTGTGACCCAATTCAGCAGCACCCCAAGTGCCCTGGACACTGGGACTATGCTTGACTGTATCAGTACTTCCATAAACATTTTCATTTGAGCAACAGTTATCAGTTCCCTAATTCTTCCAAATGAAAAGCAATTTTGTACACACCAAGATGTTTAAAAATGATCTTCTGAATCAGAAGTATTTCCCCCCTCCAAATATTATAAACAAAGAAACAAACTTAATGAAATAAAATATTTTCTGGAAAACATTTGCCAGGGAAATCTCAAAAAAAAAGCTGGAATATTCCATATAATGTTTTGTTCTGTGCACCTCAGAATTATACTTTATTTTGGTTATGGTTGGTTCTGTATTGACAAAGCTCCAAACACAGCCTAGAATAATGTCTATTTTCTGAGTTATTTGGGGGGCATATTCAAAGAAACATAGAAAGAGATGGTCACTGTATTTGAAGGAGCTGACAGTGGAAAGAGAGGATGATATAAATAAGGCTTAAATACTTATCAGATATTGACAGCAAGACTAACCACTGTGAATGAAAATGGAAAATGTCCCCATTATAAAAGCATGGTGTTCACTCTGGACCATTAATTCATATCCTGCTGTGTATAGACCACATGACTAGTTGATATAAGACCTGCCAACTTTAGTCTTGTACTAAGCTTTATGTTACGCTTATAGAGAACACAACTGCTCACTTTCTGCCCATATATGAGTTGATTTAAGTCACATATTATATGGCTCTATTTAATGTCACATAAATTGACTAAATATGCAGGACACCTTCTAAAAGGCAACGCGATTATTTATCTACTTGTATAGTTTGGGCCCAATACATTTTTGGTAGCTACAAAACAATCAAATGTGTAAATATAACTACACACCATGTACTGGCATTGCTTCACATTTCTCATTTCAAAATGAACCAGGAAAATTAGCAGCTTCTGATGTTGTAAAGCCATCATTGACTGTGCAAAGCCAGTTTCAAATATGAAGCTACAGAAAAGGAATGCAGTGTGTGGGAGCCATTTCCAAGTCAGCTGAATAATCACACTCTATCCACTGTAGTTTTAAATTCTGTTTTTTTTTATGAGAGTGCAGATAGTTCTCATTGTGTTTTTGGATTACAATGTAAGGAGTTCTTAAGACACTGCTAGGAGCTGTACATATATTTTTTATTTAATTTTCTCAACGTGCTATGACACAGATACTACTGTTATCCTCATTTTGTGGATAGAGACATCAAGCTCTATCAGGTTCAGCTGATCAGCTGAGGATCTGGGAATTGTAGCATTGTAGTTCTGCACCAGGTTTTGGTCCCTGAACGGCCAGACTGGCTAATGAATCACCTGATTCCTCAGGTCTTCGTTCCTTCCTAGCTGGTATGCACACGTGCACATAGTTCCAGCTACACCTCTCCTTTTCCGCTTATTTAGGGCCTCCTCCCTTATAAACTGCCACCCTTCCATCCCTCTGGTCAATAACAGGAGATGCCTACCACGAGAAACAGTAAGTTAGCTCTGCAGCAGGATGCTGTATTCTCAGGCACCTGTCTCCGCCGCGACCACACTGCACTCCAGGTTGAGTCCTGCACTGTGAAGCTGTGTAACTTCCCACTGGGCGTGCTTCTCAAGTGTCGTCTGTGATCCTGGCATTGTGCTTTGTTTTCTCATGGTGAGCAATACAGAAAATAAGTAAAGAAGCATAAATATATATATATATATATTTATATATATAGCATTATAAATTATGATACGTGTTCTAAAGGCTCCAGACCTCTGTGGCTACACAGTCCCTGTTTCTGAGTACCTGAATGTTGACATCCTCACCCTGCTCCGCTCAGATTCAGGTAAAAACCTAGTCACTGCAGTGATGATATTGAAAGGTCAGGCCTCAGGAAGCTGATCAGTTCGTGGAGGTGGAGTCCTCATGAATAGGATTACGGCTTTTGTAAAAGGGGCCCCAGAGAGCTGCTTGACACTTCCACCGTGTGAGAACACACTAGATGGTACCACCTGTGAACCAGGAGACAAGCCCTCACCAGCCACCCAACTCGCTGCGGCCTTGACCTTGGTCTTCCCAGCCTCCAGAACTGTGAGAAAGAGGCTTCTGTTGCTTATACGCTGTCCAGTCCATGCTATTCTGTAACAGCAGCCTGAATGGACAAAGACCTGAGTATATTTAAAAAAAAAAATTTTTGGAAAAAGGCCAAAAAGATAACTGCATGCCGTTTATTTGTTTTTGTTTTTGTTTTTTAAAGATTTATTTTATTTATTTGAAAGAGTTACAGAAAGAGGTAGGGACAGAGAGAGTGAGGTCTTCCATCTGCTGATTCACTCCCCAAATGGTCGCAATGGCTGGAGCACTTGGGCCATCCTCCGCTGCTTTCCCAGGCACATTAGCAGGGAGTGCTTTTGGAAGTGGAGCAGCCAGAACTCAAACCGGCGTCCGTATGGTTTGCTGGTGCTGGGGCTTTAACCCCCTGCGCCACAGCACCAGCCCCTGCATGCTGTTTTAAAATCATACTAGACTGGCGGTTCTCAAAGGAGAACAATTCTGTTCCACAGGGAACATTTGCTGTATCTGGAGATGCATTTTGTTGTTCCGGCTGAGAGGGGAGACACTCCCGGCACCTGATGAGGAAAGGCTAAAGATGCTGTGGCTTGGCAGAGAGTGCGCGGCACAGCCTCTGACAACAGAAAGTCAATGTATCATAATTTATAATGCTAAGATTGAGAAACCCTACACTAAGGAATTGTCTACTGAGCCTAATTAAGGGTCCTCTGATGCTCCTGATGACTGTAACGTTGTTTAACTTTCTTTTTAGATCTAACACTCTGTAGAGATGGATGTTAACTTATGGATGATTGATAAGCAGCAGCTAATTTCTGACTAGCACAAAAGCTTTATTATCCTAATAGTCATTGATCTTGTTTTATGTAACTTTGCAGTCTTATTCCAATGTTCCTCTTTTCTCTGAGTGCATGTATTCTTTTTTACTTTTTTTGACAGGCAGAGTAGATAGTGAGAGAGAGAGAGACAGACAGAGAGAAAGGTCTTCCTTTGCCTTGGTTCACCCTCCAATGACTGCCACGGCCAGCATGCTGCGGCCTGAGCACCGCACTGATCCGATGGCAGGAGACAGGTGCTTCTCCTGGTCTCCCATGGGGTGCAGGGCCCAAGCACTTGGGCCATCCTCCACTGCACTCCCGGGCCACAGCAGAGAGCTGGCTTGGAAGAGGGGCATCCGGGACAGAATCCGGCGCCCCAACCGGGACTAGAACCCAGTGTGCCAACGCCGCAAGGCGGAGGATTAGCCTGTTGAGCCACGGTGCCGGCCTCTGAGTGCATTTATGAGTAGAATCTCTGCTCAGCATTTGAGGCAGTTATGTTCCATAAAGTCACCGAGAACTCTAAGTTTGTCTATCGGGAACTGTTGTTCCTAAGGAAATTCAAGGTTAAGTTCCTGCAAGCTTCTGATCACAGAACTTTTGTCAGTTGACTAATGCCTGACCTTATTGTATGTGAGTTTCTCTTTAAAGACACCTTTCTATCTTGTTGATTCACTAACATCAAACTCATAACCAACAGAGCTATAACTCAGGGCAAAACAGAGCTTCCTGAACACAAACTTATCTTCTCTAAAAGGCACATCATTCCCCTCTTAGGAGCAAGAGACAACTTCAGAACTCTTCATGGGTGCCATTTTGAACATGGACATCCTCAAGGAAAACACAAAAATGCAGCATGAAGTAAACCATGAAAAGGACATTTTATTTTTTTAAAATTAAGTAACTAATTTAAGAGAGAGAGCTCCCAGCTACTGGTTCACTCCTTAAATGCCCACAACAGACCCTTGACTGGGCAGAATTCCAGGAACAGGGAAGCCAGCACTTGAACCATTACTGCTGCCTCAAAAGAGGTGTTCCTCTTTGACAGGAAACTGGGGTCAAGAGCAGAGCCAAGGGGCCGGCGCCGTGGCGTGGCAGGTATAGCCACCGCTTGTGGTGCCAGCATCCCATGTGGCCACTGTTTCCAGTTGTGGCTGCTACGCTTCCGATCCAGGTCTCTGCTGTGGCCTGGGAGGGCAGTGGAGGATAGCCCAAGTGCTTGGGCTCCTGCACACATATAGGAGACCCAGAAGAAGCTCCTGGCTCCTGGCTTTGGATCAGCGCAGCTCTGGCCGTTGCTGCATTCTGGGGAGTAGACCAGAAGATGGAGGACCCCTCTCCTCCCCGCCTCTCTGTAACTTTGCCTTTCAAATAAACAAATAAATCTTAAAAAAAGAAGAAGAAGAAGAGCAGAGCCAGATATTGAACCAAGGCACCCTGATATGGGATGTGGGTACCCTACCCACTAAGCTAAATACCCACTCCCAAAGGACGGAGAGTTGAGACAAGAATTCAAAGGATTGTCTGGTTAGACCTCAGCTGAGAAGTTATGAGCTGATCAAACTAAATATTTTACTGATCTGCACATGACCTCTGCAGGTCTTTAGAAACTCTGATATGGCCATGAGAGAGTTTTGAGTATTGCTTTTGGTGTTACAAACTGAGTATGGCAAGTAGACACAAATACAAAGTACATTCTAAAATACAAAATAGTTGAATAATGAAATCAAATGTGTTCATTTCTAATATTCTTTTTTTTTCTTATTTGAGACACAGATACTGAAAGAGAAACAGGCAGACAGAGATCACACATCTGCTGGTTCATTCTTCAAATACCTGCAATGGTCAGAGCTAGATCAGGCCAAATCTAGGGGCCTAGAATCAACCCAGGTCTCCTATTCAAATGTCAGGAACTCAACTACTTGAGCCATCACTGCTTCTTCCCAGAGTCTACATTAGCAGGAAGCTGGACTCAGGAGTAGGAGTCAGATCCCAAACTCAGACACTCAGATATGGGATGTCAGCATCTTCACCAGCATCTTAACTGCTGGGCTGAGCACTTGCCACTCCTCTTCTTTGTGAGCCAACTTCTCAAACTGTTAACTCCTTCATTACTCAGTCAGTAAATGCTTGACACATGTTCACCAACTTTGTATGAAAGTTTTGTTTTTAACTTTTGGAAAATCAAAATAGAAAATTAAACATGTCTCTGGCGTGAACATTTGTTCTCCAAGCATAACAAATGCCCATTGCCTTGTGGTGTTTGGCAGCAGCAGCTCTTCCAGGTTTATTTTAGTGACATGAGTTCCGGTCGCGTTTGGCTGGAGCCAAATGTGGCACAGAGCTTGCTGTCCTCAGAGCCATCTCTCCCTCCAAGTCTTCGGGGCTAAGCTCCTGCACCTGAGTCTGTTTCCCACAGGATGAGTTCTCCTTCAGGGGACTCTTGGTCCTCAGGCAAACAGGGGGCTACTGAGCACACCCCACGCCTCTCAGAAATGCCAGACTTAGCTGAATCTTAAGCTAAGGATCCTAGAGAAGGGTGGGGAGCTGGTCTTTGGGTTCATAGCAGCATGAAGTCAGGAAAGAGTTGATGGGGTTAAACCTGAAAGAATTCTTAGGGGAAATGTTCTCTTCAGGGTGAATCTTCTGCCCATTGAGATAATCCTCCAACCTAGAGCTTTCTGGAACCTAAAGAAATAAGAACAAGGCCCTCTGGCAAGATAAACATGTAGCTTCCCTAGCATATAGTTGAGAGGAGCAGGTGTACCATACAGTGCTTGGGAGACTGTATCTTGTAAGGCGCAACGCATAGATTTGAGTCCTGGCTCTGTTTCCATCTCCAGCTTCCTACGAATACTTACCCTGGGAGGCAGTGGGCGATACTTCAGGAACTGTGTCCCTGCTGCTAACATGAGAGTCTCATGAGAGTGAATTCCTTGTGTACTCCAGCACATGGGTGCTCTCTTTTTCTATCTTTCAGATAAAATGAAAATAAATTTAAAAATCTAAAAAAAAAAAGACCCATGACTTCTTCATACCTGGAATCATACATGCTTTATTCTTTCACGCTGTTATACATTTAATGCCTAGGGGAGTTTTAAATTTTAAAAATGGTATTTGAAAAGCTCAGCAAGCACTGTAGTAGTGCACCTTTTCCCTTGCCTGTTCCCCCCCCCAACCCCATCTACCTCTCTGCTCCCCTTCTCTTCCTCCCTCTTTTCGGACCTTGTAGCAACCCAAATCATCTCTATAGCCTTGGCCAGGAGGGATTTTGATCCCCAGAACACATTTGGCGATGTCTGGGGACATTTTACACACATGGAGAGTTAGATAAGGAGTAGCCCAAAATATCCATAGTGCCAAGGTTCAGAAACTCTGCTTTACCCAGGGGCCCTCAGACGTTTACTGTACTGGGCTGGAGAGTAAGGATTTTAGGCCACAGTCTGTTGTAGCTCTCAACTCATTATGTGAAACCAGAAGCAGACAATGTGTAACAATACAACCTTATTACTCACTTTGAAACTTGAATTCTCAATAATTTTCATGTATTACAAAATAATCTTCATTTGATTTTTTTTTCTAATGATTTAAAATTACGAAAACATTCTTAGCTTGTAGCCCATACAGTAACAGATGGCGGGCATGATTTGGTCCAAGGTCCCAGTAAACTAGAAAGCTTTTTTGCTTCCATCTATTCTAGAAGAAGCACAGTGTTTCCATTGAGCAAAACTATTTATTCATTCTCTCTCTCTCTCTTTTTTTTTTCACTTACAGCATTTTAAAGTCTGATTTGTGTCGTGTGTTAAACACCAGTGATTCAGCTAAGAAGAGCTGTGGATGAAGAATGGTCCTTTTTATGTAAGCAGTGATGTTATGTTCTGGTCATTAAGAACTGAATTTGTAATGGTCTCCTGGACTGGGGGAAATTATTCTTTTCCTTGAGTGTTTACAGTTTGCTTATTTAATCTTGGTCCTCTCTTTGAGCTTTCTTAGCTTCTGTTGGCTGAGTGCTAGGTTTTCGGAGTGAAGCCAGACCCAATTTTCTGTGGGGCTGAAATTTCATCACGAGCGAGTTCATTCAGATTCTGGGTCATTCACATTTCAAGTCTGCAATTTGATCTGATTATCACCGGCTGAGAAGAAACACTAAGAGCTCTATTATGTGGGCTGAACTGGGTAACAGGTCCCAAGAGTTGGGTCCAAAGGAGAAATTGGGAGTTGGGTAAGCAGTTGCTTTCTTTTTACTTCTCAGCAGTAGAGTGTCATGGGAAAGTTTCTCAAATATCATTTTCTGAAGGACAGCTGAAGAAAGTTTGAAATTTTTGCTGAAGAACCAAGAAGTGTGAACACTTCCTAGTACCCAGAGCTGCCAGAGTGGAAAGTAAGAAAGACTGGAGGGGATATGAAAGGCTCATTATGGGACAGGCGGAGGCATGCCTGAGACCCGAGGAGAGTGGAGGTGTGGTATGGTATTGTGCTTCCGCACACGCGTGTGCACAAGAGAGAGAGATTGAGATTTCATCTGCTGGCTCACTCTCCAAATAGCTACAATAACTTGGGTTTTGCCAGGCTGAAGCAAGGAGCCCAGAATTCCATCCAGGTCTCCCATGTAGGTGGCAGGTTCCCAAGTACTTGAACCATCTTCCTCTTCTTTCCCAGGCTCATTAGCTGGGAACTGGATCAGAAGCAGAGCAGCTGGGACTCAAATTGGAGCTCCGGTAAGGAATACTGGTGTTGCAAGTGGTGGCTTAATCTGCTGCACCACAATGCTGGCCCTCTCCGGTACGTTCAGAAATACTTGAAAAAACACCTAGAGGCCGGCACTGTGGCATAGCAGGTAAAGCCACTGCCTGCAGTGCTGGCATCCCATATGGGCACTGATTCGAGTTCCGGCTGCTCCACTTCCAATCCAGCTCTCTGCTATGGCTAGGAAAGCAGTAAAAGATGGCCCAAGTGCTTGGGCCCCTGCACTTGTGTGGGAGACCTGGAAGAAGCCCCTGGCTCCTGGCTTCGGATCAGCCCAGCTCCAGCCATTGAGGCCATCTGGGGAGTGAAGCAGCAGATGGAAGACCTCTCTCTCTCTCTCTCTCTCTCTCTCTCTCTCTCTGCCTCTGCCTTTCTAATAAATAAATAAATCTTTTAAAAAGTAAATAAAAAAGAAAAGAAAAAGCATCTAGAACCCATGAGAGGGTTTGCTACAGGGGCCATATATAAAGTATAGAAAACCCACCATTCGTTTATATTTACATATGAGAAAGAAAGCTGGTCTCCAGGGGGACAGCAGGGCAACCTGGAACCCGTGTCTTTCAACACCTCCAGGCTCAGTGATGTGGAGGACCCGCAGGTTAAGTGGATGCCCTTCCCAGTGGGAAACCCACCTCACGAGCTTGCCCCAGGTTCAGAGAACTGAAGGCAAAGGGCTGGGATGGACTGGAGTTGTCAGCCCAGCACCTGCTGTGTTTCCACCAACTCTGGCACAGAGTTCACTAGCGGCCACGCCTTAACCAGACCCACATGGGGGAGCAAGGTCTGAGAAGCATAGGCCCAGCTCAGCTACCTGACCCTGTTTAAAGCAACCACATAACACCCTATCTCTGGATAATAATAATATAATGACAGATACATAGCATTGACTACACACTAGTCACTTTTCTAAGTGTTTTATATGTATTAACTCACTTTAATTGCCAACACAGCTCCCCAAAAGAGGTAGATTATCAGCTTCGTTTTATAAATGAAGAAACTAAGCAGTAAATTTAAATAGCTTGCCTGTGGCCACATAGTTTACAAGTAGCAAAGCCATCGCTCAATATCAGAAAGTCTGGTTAGACTTTTTAAAATGTCAAGTCTCTTCAGATTAATGTATTTTAATATAATCCCAAGTAATATCCTAATGGACTGAGTGTTGAGAAAATGTGAATGTTTTCTAAGGGATCTTATGATGCATAAACATGTAGCAACACACTGTAGAAATTCAATAGCTAAACCCATTTCCAGAGGAATCAGCAAGGACTCAGATGGCTCTCAGGGTTGACATTGTGGAGCTGTCGCCTGCAGCTCCAGCACCCCATACCAGAGCACTAATTGGAATCCTGCTCCTTTGCTTCTGACCCAGCTCTCTGCTAATGTGCCTGGGAAGGCAGTAAATAATGACCCAAGTGCCTGGGCCCCTGTCACTCTTGTGGGAGACTCAGATGGAGTTCTTGGCTCTTGGCTTCAGCACGGCCCAGCCCTAGCCGATGTGGCCATTTGAGGAGTGAAGCAACCGATAGAAAATCTCTCTCTCTCTCTCTCTCTCTCTCTCTCTGTTGCCCCTTCTTTCAATCTGCCCTTCAAATAAATAAAATCCATCTTCTAAATAAAAGATAACCTCAACACAACTTAGTATGCAAACACAGAGAAAAAAACCAAACACCTAGAACCAAGCCAGTAGACTGTGAAAACTGTCTCCTGGGAAAGTATCTGGGAGCCCCTCCTCTCCGGGAGCCCCTCCTCTCCTGTACACTGCGTCATGACTGTGACATTGTCCGAAATAGAGCGAGATGAGCCATTGCATATTTTCTTGCTGCCATCCCTGCAAACCTGCCACCTTAGCCTCCTTCTGCCTGTGCACTTGGGTCCCCTCCTAACAGGGTAGGCCTCCTATTTTAGACAACCACTTCTAGATAATACAAAGTCCCTCTGGCCCTGTACTCAGAAAGGCAGGAGCAGTCAGGGGCAGGGAGGTCTGACTGGCAGGCACTGAGACAATCTGGCGTTGGCTGTCCTGGCTCTCACAGACGGCAGAGCTGGCTCTTAACCGTGCGGGGACACTGTGGGCTTTGGTGGGCAGCGCAGGCTGGGCTGATGCCCTGCATGGCAGATCCCTCAAGGGCAGAGCTTCTTCAGGGGCTGCTTCCTGCCTCTGGCCTCCTCCCCTTTCTCCTAGGGGCTGCCCTGCTCTTTTTTTCATGACTTCTTGGGCAACATGGAGGGAGCAAACCCTGTTTGTCTGGGACTTGGGGAATTTCTGCGGGTATGAGACTTTGGGTGTTACCATGGGGACAGTCCTGGGAAAGCCAACATGGTTCATCACCATAGACATTTCTTTAAACAGCACAAATCTGACCTCTCACCACCACCCTTGTCCACATCTGGCCCCTGAGAAATCAATACTTTTAACACGAAATCACTTCCCAAACACAGCCCTCTGCTGTCCCTAGTCACTTTGGCCACTCTGTCCCCAGACTCCTGGGGGTGGCTTGATTCAGACTCTGGTCCACCAGATCCACAAAGGCCGTGAAACCACAGATCACAACAAGAGTGGCCTCCTGGAGCCTGCAGCTGGGCTTAGGTGAGGGAGGAGACCACTGTCCCCCAGGTTCCTCCCTTCAGAGTCACCCCAACTCTCTTTAGAGAGACTCTCCTCCCTTGGCTGTTTAATGGCCAATCTTTATTTACTTGATGTTTATTTTTATATATTTGGAGGGGGGGATGTTTCAATCCACTAGTTCATTCCCCAGATGCTTACAATATTTGGGTGCAGGGTTAGGGTTGAAGCTGGGAGCCTGGAACTGAATCTGGGTTTCTCACATGAGTGGCAGGAACCCAGTCAGTTGAATCATCATGGCTACCACCCAGGATCTTCATCATCAGGAAGCTAGAGTCCAGAGTCAGAGCTGTAGCTGGGAATCAAACCCTGGCACTGCTACATGGGATGCTCATGTTTTAGCTGCTAGATCAAGTACATGCCTCCATTGTCAATCTTTTTATGCCTTGTCCTGTGAATTAGCTGTGGGTGGCTACTTTGCCAGGGCTGTTGAAGCACCACACTTGGGAATATAAGAGCACCTGCCACCTTTTTACCTTTTTTTTTTTTTTAAGATTTATTTATTTATTTAAAGTCAAGTTACACAGAAAGAGATGGAAAGGTAGAGAGAGAGAGAGAGGTCTTCCATCTGCTGGTTCACTCCCCAGTTGGCCACAACGGTAGAACTGCGCTGATCTTCCCATGCGAGTGCAGGGGCCCAAGGTCTTGGGCCATCTTCTACTGCTTTCCCAGGCCATAGCAGAGAGCTGGATTGGAAGTAGAGCAGCTGGAACTTGAACAAGTGCCCATATGGGATGCCGGCACTGCAGCTGGCGGCTTTACCACTATGCCACAGCGCCGCCCCCACCTTTTTACTTCTTTAATAACCTTTTCAGGCCCTAGAAAACTTGGTGATTGGAAGCATATTAGAGTTTTAGCATTGTGTTTCAAAAAACCATTAATGACAGAAAATTCAGAGCAAGGGAAGATTATGAAGCATGCAAACACTTTACTAGAGTCATAGAAAAGTTAACATTCTGTACATCAAAAATCATATGCAATTATAAAAGTCAAATGACAGCCAGGAGTATATTTGCAACAAAATGACAGGAGGCTAATAAATGTGATCAAGCATATTTTTTAAAAATTTCTGCAAATAAAGACTAGAATCCATATCTCACCACCAGGACCTCCACCTCTCCTGTCCAAGCCACTCTTGCTAGTGTTCTGGCTGGGAAGCAAAAGGGGTTAGGCTGAAGGACACCTCTCTTGACTCTCAATGCTCTACTCATCACCCAGCAGTTGGAATGATCCTTTAAAAATGAGAACAAGATGACATCACTGCTCTGTCTGGACTTACTCTGTGACTTTCCATTACCTCTATAATAAAACCCAAAGTACTTGCACACCATGAATAAGAAGATGACATGCCACCTTGTGCTAGCTGCATGCCTGATCTTGTAGCCTATCCATCTGCGAGGGAAGGACCTCTGTTTACAGCTAAGACTCCACGTTTAGAACAGTGCCTGTCACTGAGGAGGTACTCAATGGAATGAATGAACTAGTGGATAGAGGACTGGGGGAGAAAGACCAATGGCATATGTAGAGATGTTTTCTTTTTAATTTTAAAATGTCATTTATTTACCTATCTATCTATCTGTCTATTTATCTATCTATCTAAGAAGCAGAAAGACGGAGGAGCCAAAGCCAAGTACTCTTCAGGTCTCTCATGTGGGTGGCACAAACCCAATTACTTGAGCTATAACCACTGCTTCCCAAGGTCCACATTAGCAGGAGGCTAGAGTCAGAGCTGGAACTGAGTACTGAACCCAGTACTCGAGTGTGGGGCGTGGGTTTCTTGACCACTATGACCATGAGGCCAAATGCCTGCCCTGAGGATGCTTCAAAGGAAGGACGCTGTTCATCCCTGGCTAGTTGGTGGGGGAATCCTCATATACTGTTTGTAGTACAGATTAAGACACTTTGGGGAAACAATTTGGGAATAAGGATGTACAATATCTGAAGTTCCTACCTTCAGACTCAGTAGTTTCAATTCTGAAATACATATCAAATTATGACATGCAAATTGATTTAGGTAAAGAGAATTTATTATAGCACTATTAATCATAATAAAAGTGTGAAAACCTAAATGTCCAACACTTTTGTAAACAATGGACTAAGTTTTAAATTTCAATAACTTTTAGTAGGTTTAGCAATCTTTGGCTTACTCACATGAATATCCTTTAGGCCTTAAAATATTTTCCCAACACATCTTTATTCTTAGGTATGATGTAATGCTAAGTAGAAAAGCCAAATATAAAATTTTAGATATTATGGGATCATATTTTTTAAATATATGCATAAATAAAACCTTGAAGTTAATCTTTACAGTGTTAACTGTAATTAAAATTCTGGTTGATGGAACAACTAATGATTTAAATGTTATTCTTTGTACTTTATGCAAATTTAATATATTATTATTTTTAGACTCAGAAATGCATAAAAATTTTATTTTAGAAATGACTATAATTGGGGCCGGCATGTGGCATAGTGGGTAAAGTTGCTACCTGCAGTGTCGGCATCCATATGAGCACCAGACCAAGTCCCGGCTGCTCCAGTTCTGATCCAACTCTCTGCTATGGCCTGGAAAAGCAGTGGAGGATGACACAAGTCTTTGGGCCCTGGTATCTGCATGGGAGACCCAGAAGATGCTCCTGACTTCAGATTGGCCCAGCTTCAGCCATTGTGGCTATCTGGGGAGTGAACCAGTGGGTGGAAGACCCCTCCTCCCTCTCTCCTCTCTCTTCTCTCTCTCTCTCTCTCTCTCTCTCTCTCTCTATATATATATATATATATATATATATATGTCCCTCTGCCTCTCGCTCTCTATAACTTGGACTTCAAATAAGTAAATAAATCTTTATAAAAATGATTATAATTGAGAAACAGTTAATTATGGTGGTCATCAGCACCTCTATGACAAGTGGCTAGATGAACAAGAATCAAACATGCTTAAGTTCCATTTCCTTACAAAGCAACACCAGATAACCATTTAGAAATTTTTAAGTTCATTCCAATAGCTCAGATGTGTGTGAAAAGGAACTTTCTTTATTTTCTATGACTGGTTCCATTTTACTCTACTTTCTCTCCTGCTTCTTGATAGTAGAAAATACATGATTCATCAGCTAAAATTGTCTCCATATCTAATCTATTTTGAAATTATGTATTTGGGTAATGACTGTGGTGTTTATGATTCTTTCCATCTCTTTCTCACCTAGTTGATGTGAATCTGGAGGACATGGTTCATGAGTTGGCTCCAGAGAAGTGTCATTTGGTCTTTGTTGGCCACAATCACAGTATCTCACTACATCTGGCCACTTGCCACATCTACCACACTGTCTCTTGGCCTCCTAGTCATTGAGTCCTGTTCTGTCAACCACAGAGATAGGGCTGTCCCACCTGGTATTTGGGGCAGTATTCGTAACTGATATTTAAGACAACTCATTTTTATTGAGCACATACTATGCATAAGAGCCTTGTTCTAACAACTTGAGGTATACTGGCTCATATCAATCTCACACCATTTCTGGGAGGTAGGTACAGATAAGGAAATGGAAGCTTAGAGAGACTAAGACTAAAGACCTGTCAAGTCAGAAATCCCATGAACTTTATTACTGCCCCCAGCTGTCAGGTTCCCTCTCACTGCAGCCTTCTCATTCAAACCCCGGGACTCCTCTGCGCCCCTTCCCTAAGGGAACTCTTGGCTGCTTCTCCACAGGCAATAGGGGTCCAGCCCTATGAGTTTGGTCCTCTGATGCCCATACTTGAACTCCCTAACCATCTCTACTTCACCACTCCCATGCCAGGTTGGAGACAGGAGCAAGAAGAAGCTTACTGTTTTCCCAGGCTTCTCACAGGGAAAGAAGGAAGCTCATCACAATGGCTTGAGTTTTCCAGACCCCACCTGTTACAGACTGAATGCTTATACTCTCAAAATGCACATGTTGGAGACAGCCCCAGCATGATCTTTAAAGGTAGGGTCTTTGGGAGGTAAGTAGGTTTAGATTACCTCATGAGGACGAGACCCTCATAATGAGATTAGCTCTCTTACAAGAAAACAGAGAGTTCTCACTGTCTCTCCATGAACTTGAACCAAGGAAAGGCCACGGAGGACACACAGAAATGATGGCCATCTGTGAGCCCAGAAGTGGCCCTCATGCTCTTCTTTCTGATATGAATGTCCTCGTTTATACAGAAACAGTGCTGTGTTATAAGGTGTGCAGAAAGAGACTTGCAGTTGAATTTATCTGTGGAAGTTACCAAGTTGCCAACAATGTGTCTAAGTGGCTATCTTTCATTTTGCCGACATACCTGGACTCCAGGTAATGGTTCGTCGTGCAACAGGAAATAATCTACATTTTTTTTTTTTGACAGGCCCAGTTAGACAGTGAAAGAGAGAGAGACAGAGAAAAAGGTCTTCCTTCCGTTGGTTCACCCCCCAAATGGCTATTATGGCCGGCGCGCTGCGCCGATCGAAAGCCAGGAGCCAGGTGCTTCCTCCTGGTCTCCCATGTGGGTGCAGGGCCCAAGCACTTGGGCCATCCTCCACTGCCTTCCTGGGCCATAGCAGAGAGCTGGCCTGGAAGAGGAGCAACTGGGACAGAACCCGGCGCCCCAACTGGGGCTAGAACCCAGAGTGCCGACGCCGCAGGTGGAGGATTAGCCTAGTGAGCTGCAGCGCCAGCCTACCTTTTCCTTTTCAACCTCACATTCTCAAATCAGCTCAACATGGAAAAACTCTATGCTGTTCTTTCTATGTGGAGATTAACGTATACACAGTAGTTTGGCAACCCACTCCCAGAAGTAGTTGGAGTAGCAAGATTATAAAACAGAGGTGAACTCTACAAACATAGACAACTCAATCTGAAGCTTTTCTGGGTCCTTTGCTGACTTCTCAGCACTTCCCAGGGAGGGAGGGAATTCAGTTGTTCACTTTGGCTATTTATAATGCTTCTGGGTAAGATTAGGGGTAATGAGAAAATGATCTTTTTCCCTCTTTGTGTTGGCCTTGGAATCCATTTCCTATTCGGTCTTACTGTCCTCAACATAACAGAAATCCAAAGTTGGCAAAAACCAAAGCAGTTACATCAAAGCTTGGTAACCTGAGACTACCTCTGGTTTTTTTCTCCATCACCTTCTCCTTCTGCTCTGTTCAGGTTCATGCCTACAAAGCACCCCTAAACTGCAGCTCAGCAGGAGCTAGATTTTCAACAGACGACCAGAAACCCAGAGAATCCTATTCTATACTTACATATATTTTCTTCCAGCTTGGGAACACTCTAAAGTGAATGAAAATGAACAAGTGAACAAACCCCCACAGACTGTGATTACAGCAGACAAAGCAACCAGAAGAATCATTTTTCAATCAGATATCATTACTATAATAATTTTAATCAAGACAACTGAAAAGTTGAGTGGACAATCCAATCTATAAAATTCATATAAAATGATATAAAAATCGATCCATAATATTCATTTCTGTTTTCATTTGAATGCTCAGTAAGGGGAGGAGCAATCCTGCAAGAAATCCCATCCTTCCCTAGAAATAAAGTTCAGCATTTGGTGTTCACCTAATTCAGCATTTGGTGATTTTTATTCCTTCTTACTCCTTGGAAAAAGCACATGAATCTGATTCCTTCTTTATAGAAGTTACTGAAAGTAAACAAAAAATTCTCCTCTTAGGCTGCTTTGAGTGGTTCAGACAGAGGCATTCTAGTACTTGAATCAAAAACCTTAAAAGATATGTCTTCTGCTCTGGCAGTCATCGTGGTACAGCCCTGCTTGTCACGCATCACCAGCTCTGTCCTTGCCTGTGACCTCGGCCTGGGAAGAGGCACGAAGGGCAGTGCTTGCACATGTCTGCCCAGGCCAGAGCTGGCTCATTGCAAAGAAGCAAAACAATAATCAAAATAGTGTTAACCATAATAAGATGGATTTTTTTCCTTGTCAAAGCACTCTGGAGGACAAAGGTTATGGGCAGCCAGTTCAAAGAATAGAAAATGCAAAGGTCGCAGCACCATTTTTCATGTGAGAAATGCACTTCGTTCAGATAAGCCATTTTTCACCCAGCACACTGACAGACATAAGAGTCTGGTGACTCACCAGGCTGGGGAGCATGTCTCAAAACAGCCACTGTCAAAGTCACTTGCTAAGGTTCAACAAAATCTAACACAATTGTCAATGCATTTGGTCATTGACTCATAGGTTCCTACTTTAACTGCCAGGATAAATTATCCTAGAAATACATTCACTCATATGCAGAGTGACAGGTGTATAAGGTTGCTTACTGCAGTATTGTTTTAATGGCAAGTTACTGGAAACAGCCATAGTGTTGGTGACTGGGTCACTACCTACACAGATTATGGGACATCCCTGTGTTGGAATCTAAATCAACTCTTAAAAATACCAAGAAGAAAGAAGGGGTGATGGAGAGAAGGCTTTCCAATTAGAAGGCAAAAAGCAAACTATTAAAGAGGGCTACCATACCATTTGCACAAAATGGTTGAAGAAGAAGCCTACATGTATGTACAATGTTTTCTTATAGAAGTAAAAAATACCTCTGGAACACATACAGGAAATTGATAGCATATGTTGCTCTACTGAGGAGAACTAGAAGGCTGGGGTGCAGAGGGAGTGAAACCGTTTACTCTATTTCTATCTCTACCACACACACACACACACATTTATTTTTATGTTCGAATTTTGAACCACACAAATGTATCATCTCTTTGAAAACTTAAAAACACTCTTGTTTGTAAGTAGCAGACACTGTTCTTTTTATTTATTTATTTATTTGAGAAGCAGAAAGACAAAGAGAGAGTTACTCTTCAAATGCCTACAGTGGTCCGGACTGGGCCAAGTCCAGGACTCCTACATGAGAACCAATGACTTGAGCCATCACTGCTGTCTCCCAGGGTCTGCATTAGCAGGAGAGCTGGAATTGGGAGAGGAGCCAGGACTCAAACTCAGGCATCTTAACTATTATACTAAATGCCTGCCCCAACACTTTTATTTTTAAGAAATACCATATCACATTAAGAAGGTATGACAGATCAAATTTCCCAAAAAATGTGCGTGTATCGCATCACACACACTCTGCTAACCAGGTGATGCTGACATTCCCACTGAATCTAGGTGGGCTTGGAATCATGGGAAAATGACTCTGAATTTCAAGGCTAAGTCATTCAGAGTTAACTTACAGGAGTGAGTTGGCCAGCATTCATACACTTGCAACCCAGCTTTCAAGTCATCCCACCTGGTGCTTTGCACCTGTCCCATCCCCAGCTCTGCCCAAGTGAAATAAATGACAGTAAATTTTGGAATGGTTTGTTGTTACACAGTGATAAAAAAAAACTGCAGTAGGTGGGGATTTTTGAAAGTTTTTGGGAAGATACCTCCATGAAGTACAACGAAGGCAGGGATACAACTGCCCCTTGGGCACAGCTTGTACCTGCGCCGAGTCACTTTCTGGAACTGCTGTCTCTCCAATTTGGGGCTATTTTCAGGGAAGGGGAAATTGTAAAATGATCAGTCCTTGCCTTTGACTTTGGAAGAATTCCTACGATAATGCTAAATCGCGTTTTGTGTGAACTTAAATCTCAAGGAGAATCTCAAGCAAAATGCAACCTTAATTTTATGGCAGAAATCAGAGTTGAATAGGATTAGTTTAAACAGAAATTCTTACAACAGCACCATTTTGAATTATTCCCATAAAAATGATCAAGTTCCTTTGATTAGGGAGCTAGTAGACCCCTCCTAGTAAATCAAAAGAGAGATGGTGAAGGGCAAATTCCTCCAGGATGGCTTTAAGTTTAAACTAATGTTGTGGAGAAGCCATTTACTCTAGTTTTGAGGAAGCTGGGCTCTGGAGGCTCAGTGTGGTTACACCCATGGTGTCTTGATGATGTGGAACCGGTGATCTCTCTGTGCCTCAGTTTCTTCATCTGAGTCTCGCCTCTGACAACAGCTCCCACCCTATAGGGATGCTGTGGGTTTTGACAGACAACACATAAAACACTAGTAAGCATGTCTGATGCAAAATGAGTCCTCAATGAGTAACAACTGTTAATTTAATATACCAAACACTACATGTGATGTCCTGTGGGATTTATCCTCAATTAAGCCTTTGTCATTAGGACAAATTCAGACAATATAAGCAAGTCCTGGCCGAATGCTAGGTGCTAATAGGAAACTGCCTTCTATTACCAACCCTTTGCTTCAGGTCTCCATTCATTTCTGAGAGAGACCGACATGCTATGAATGTGATTATGGTCTCAGCATCCATGCCAGTCTCTTCCAAGTGTGCCTAGAATCCTGCAAAACCTGTTGACCTGAAACCTACCTTTTCTAAACTCGCATGCAGCTGGTGTTCTGGATACAGATTACAAATATCTCTGATCAGATACATTTACACAGTCTTCAAGTCACACATTAGACAGGACCATCTTGTTGCTTCGGCTCTTTCTGCTGATGAGAGCGGTTGTGAAGACCTTGAACTTTTCTGGAGCTGAAGTACAATGTCTGCTCACTAGTTCTGTGTGTGTTGAGAGGCAGCAGCCACAGCTCCATGAGCCTGGAAACAGAGCATTCGCAGTGTGTTCTGAAGTCAACCAACCCAAAAGTCATCTTCTGAAGTCCCATGGGTCCGCATGTGTCAGAGGTGACAGCCCCCTGGGAAGGTCAGTTCTGTGATGTTGGTTGGAGTCACCTCTGCACTCCATGCCACCAGCGCTTCCCTCAGTTGCATAAGCACCCAAACCTTCATTGCATCCTTTCAGCTGCTTTTCCTGCAGCCAAACCCTGACTGTTTCAAACAGAGAGCAACAAAGGCTGTCTTCCCCATGGTAGTCCTCGGTCAGGTAACTCCTTTTTCCAGCTTACTCAGTGTGACCTTGCTGTGCCTCTCTTTAATGTCACAGAACAAGCGAAAGGAGGAACAAGCAGAGGCAGTGCGATGCTAATAGGGGAATGTTTCTTTAAAAGCCACAGTGCAAACAGGGTTGATTGTGTCTACAAGGGGAAAGCCATCGTTCTGCTGCAGCACAGTAAGGGGGTGCTTTGGGGTCGTGTGCTGGGAGCACCTGGAGTACCCTCCAGCACAACTGTCCCTTAAACATAACAGGTAACTTGTAAAGTCTTGTTAGATCTCCCCACTTGGTCAGAGGGACAGTCCTGCTTTCATGTTCTCTGCTGTGCCACCGAGACAAACTGACTTTTTATGGTGCTACTTTCTTCATCATCACTGTCTTTGGGCTTTTCCAATGCTGTTCTCAACAACTTTTTCCTTTCCATCTCCCTCCATAGAGCCCAGAAATTCTCATACCCACTGCCCTAGCTTCTCTTGCCTTGGAAGCGACCACATGATGCATTTCCAGAAGAACTCTGTTTGAGGAGGCTTCCTGAAGTTTTTGTTAACCTTATAAAGGAGCAAGTGTTGTTAATGGGTGATTCCTCACTCTTCTCTCTCCATCTTGAAAATAAATAAAGTGTGGGCCAGCGCCGTGGCTCACTTGGTTAATCCTCTGCCTGTGGCACCAGCATCCCATATGGGCACCGGATTCTAGTCCCAGTTGCTCCTCTTCCAGTCCAGCTCTCTGCTGTGGCCTGGGAGGGCAGTGGAGGATGGCCCAAGTGCTTGGGCCCTGCATCCACATGGGAGACCAGGAAAAGCACCTGGCTCCTGGCTTCGGATCGGCGCAGCTCCGGCGGTAGTGGCCATTTAGGGGGTGAACCAATGGAAGGAAGACCTTTCTCTCTGTCTCTCTCTTTCTCTCACTGTCTAACTCTATCTGTCAAATAAAAAAAAAAAAAAAGAGAAAATAAAGAAGGTATCTGGAGCTGTAGCAGCTGTTTTGTGAATGTGAGGACACAGTCCAGTTCATCAAAGATAGCAGAGGGAAAAGACAGAAGGAGCCTAGATCATTGATGACTCCATCTGCCCTAAACTCCTCACTCCTGGACTTTTCCTCAGGTGGCAATAACAAAACCAAGTTGTTTAAGCAAATGCTGGTAAGGTATTTGATTCTTTGCAGCCTTGTTCCTATAAAACATGTTATTTATATCTCCTGAGATTTTTTTCTCTTTTAGGAACCCAGCAAGATAACCGATATGAAAGTTCTTTGAAAACTATAAAAAGGGAACTAATTTTAAAGTCTTACTTTAAGAAGAATCAGATGTTCTTCGTAGGAGCTCAAGGTAGAGGAAGTTCTAAATGAAATGATAAATGATTGAAATAAACATGCCGCATATTACTTTCAACAGCTCGGATGAAGGCTCATTTCTTTCTTAAATTATTAATAACCCCATTTAGTACTTGCAGAGTGCCTTGCCATCATTTGATATTTAGTCTTGTGAATTTCCCTGGCAGATTGTGAAGTCTCATTTTACAAGGGAAGAAATGAAAACAAGCTTTTTCAAACACTTTGTGAAGTCCACCATCTGCCTGTGGTAGACTCAGAACTAAAAAGCAAAGCATCTCACAGTTCAGTGTGTCATCAGCTCCCTCCTGGAAGCTTGCTATGCAGCATCTGACACAGTCCAAGGACACCCTAAGCAATTTTTTAAATGCTGGTGTATATGTATATTCAAAATAGAGCTCAGCTAATCCTGAAGCATTCCTTATAATGTGAACAAAATGCTTTTATGTACAATATTAGGGGAGGACAAAACAGGATATCTTCTTCCCTTGACAAGTGTAAGTCTGCTTATCTACTGACATCTTCAGCCCATTCTGGCACAGAAGCAATGACTTCAGATTATTTTGTCTCTTTCCTGATGCACCTGGTGATAAGCAGTAAATGGGTAGCACTTTTGATACTACATGTTGAGGGGAAAAAAAAAAGAAACCAATTAAAGAGAAATGTCGAACTGCCTAAAGAGGAAGTGGGTTCATGCTAACCCTTGAAAAAGATGCAAAGAATTATTTCAGAACAAAAACGCCTGTGCAAGTGTGGTGCTCAGAACCTTCCTCCTATTTTGACCCACGAAAATGTTCTGGCAAGCCGGCGCCGTGGCTCAATAGGTTAATCCTCCTCCTTGCGGCGCCGGCACACCAGTTTCTAGTCCTGGTCGGGGCGCCGGATTCTATCCCGGTTGCCCCTCTTCCAGGCCAGCTCTCTGCTGTGGCCCGGGAAGGCAGTGGAGGATGGCCCAAGTGCTTGGGCCCTGCACCCGCATGGGAGACCAGGAGAAGCACCTGGCTCCTGGCTTCGGATCAGCGCGATGCACTGGCCGTGGAGGCCATTGGAGGGTGAACCAACGGCAAAAGGAAGACCTTTCTCTCTGTCTGTCTCTCACACTGTCCACTCTGCCTGTCAAAAAAAGGAGAATGTTCTGGCAATTTTAATCATTTTTTGTTTGGTTAAACAGAAATGTGGTGCTTAACTAATAATGTTATTTTCAAGGACAAATGTATGCATTTCAAAGGCTTTTATCCAAATTCTGAGTTAGTAAGCTTTACAGGAAAAGAGAACAAAAATTGGGAAAAAGAAAAGAGAGAGCTTAAACAGAAATACAAAAAGATCTTAATTAAGACTACAGTATTTCTATCTCTATTTTCAAATCCAAAGAAAGCTGAGACTTTCTTTTCTAAAAGAGGGTTTATTCATTCATTCATTCATTTATTCTTTTAAAAAGCAGAGTGAGAGAGAGAGAGGAGAGGAAACATAAAGTTCCTTCATCCACTGGATAACAACTCAAATGGCTTCAAGCCTACCAAAGCCAAGAGCCAGGGACTCCATCTTGGTCTCCCACTTGGGTGGCAAGGGCCCAAGAATTTGGACCATCTTCCATTGACTTCCCAGGTGCATTAGCAGGAAGATGGATAGGAAGTGGAGCAGTTGGAACTTGAGCTAGTACTCCTATAAGGGATGCTGGTGTTGCAGGTGATGATAAAACCTAACACAACACCAGCCCCCTAATAGAATTTCTTATGCCAGCTCTACTACTTCCTAGCAATGAGACCTTGACCAAGTGACTCCCTTTCCATGTTTAATTTCCTCAAGTGATAAATGACCATAATGTGATCAACTTCATCAAGTGGCTGGACAGATTGAATGAGATGGTATAGCAACAATAAACGTTAGTTCTTATCATTAACTGATAAAGCTATAGAACCGTTGATACAAATGAAAAAAGGCATGTAAGACAACTACCATAAAAGTTGTCAGAACCTCTAGCCTGGCTGGAGTCGTAGTGAACATGGTTGACTTCCTGGGTAGAACTGCTCCATCAGCACCTGTTGGGATTTAAGCTACCGATGTTTAGGCCTTTGCTCTCAATCAGTTGGAAAGCACCTGGCAGGGCCTAGCTCAAGTATATTTGGTAAAATATGAAGGGCAGACCCTTGAGAGGTGACAAAGCACTCTTTGATTCAGTCCATCATTAAGGTCAACTATTTTTGCCAATGGACATTATAGGGGACACAGCTGAACTTGAGGAAGGAGAAGGTGGTGTTCAGCAAGAAACAAGTGCTCTTGAACAGAAATCCACTGCAAAAGGAGAGGAAATGATGAAAAATTACGGAGGAATGATTATCTGCAACAAGATGTAAGTGTATGCCCAGAAATGCACTTTCTGGAAAACTGGAATAGGTGAACTTGGGAATGCTCTCTGGACTTCCTGCTGAGGTCCTAAGATTAGGAAAATAGTGTACTTCATGGGAGAGTGGAAACTCTGTGAGATGTTTACAACTCTGTAGCAAGGAGACTTAAAGTCTGTTGTGTTTGTCTATTTAATTTGTGATGACATTTTCTGTCCTGAAACACATGAGATGAAAGTTAGGGAAGAAAGAAAAGAAAACATGAGAGTGGGGCAAGCATGGAATCACTAAGGCTTCACAAGGTACTGGGATTTGAAGTTGACGTGTTGAGCTAGAACTGGACACAGTGGGGAGAGAAGGAAGGGAGGGAGGGAAGGAAGGAAGGAGGGAAAGAAAAAAAGGAAGGAAGGAAAGAAGAAAGGAAGGAAGACACTGTGTTTGGTGGGAACTTCTTAATAGAAGAGGAAGGAGGAAAGAAGGGAGAGAGGAATAAGAAAATGCTATTCGTTGTTCCAGTGTCTGGGTAAGAATTCATTATCTTTATGTCTGTTGTGCCAAAGCTTTTAGTGGCACTGTGGGCAGAACCACATCCAATACTATTTCAAAACTATGATGCCTTTTGACAAGGCAGAGTATATGGAGGGCTGGAGGAACCAGATTAATGATGAAAGAGGGGAGAAGAGCCAGTCCCACAGAATCAGCTCAAGTACTTGAGTCTCTGCAGCCTACGGCGGGGACTTGGGTGGAGGTCTTGCCTCCTGACTTCAGCCTAGCCCCAGCCCCAGTTGTTGCAGGCATTTGAACAATGAACCAGCAAATGAAAGACCTCTCTCTCTCTCTCTCTCTCTCTCTCTCTTGCTCCCTCTCTCTCATTCTGCCCTTCAAAACCCTCAAATTTAAGAGTTTTGGAGTAACATTTCTCCTCCTCTTCCTATGATGACAGGCTGGCCGGGAGACGACACATTCCCCACATACCTATCCTCTGAGGAGCCCTGGTGAGGAGTTTGTGCCTCACTCTCTCTATCCCCACTCTGCAAGCTTGATGCTGTGCTCACTACAGAGGACAGTGACACTTTTCTCTCTTTGCCTGCTTCAGCTGTTGGATGCAAACAGGCATCCAACCTGCACCTGCCTCCACCTGTCCCCATGCAGTGAGCCTATCTGGGCAGCACCCTTCACAGGTTGGAGCCTTTGCTGGAGACTGCTCCCTACAGGCTTTCCCTTGTAGCTAGCTGAATAAATGGACTCGCAGTCTTTCATCAAGGCCTGGACACATCCCCAGTGTGAACATGCAGATTCTGGAATTGAAGAAAACCTCAGGTCTAAACCATTGCCCTCCATGTCTTAGCAGAAGCCCTGCTAAGCTGTGAATGTAGTTGATCTATCCTGTGAGGGTTTGCTTCATCAGTCAGCACCCTGGATAGAAGTAGGGGAGAATTTTACACCTACAGCACCTCTAGAATCTAGGCTGGAAGGTAAGTAGAGACTCTCGTAAGATGGGCATTTGGGCAGCCAAGGGCAGCTCAGGAAAACCACAGATATTGGTGAGGGACCTGGTGGTCAGCTTGGGCTGGGGCAGCTCATAGTAGCTTGTGACATGGCCATGGCTGCTACAGCAGGCCCCAGTGTGGTCAGAAGCAGAGTTCCCAGACTTGGTAAAAGCTCTTTATATGCTTGTGGGAAGAAGATTGTTGCTGTCATCCTTTCTCCCCACTTAGTGCTGCTCAGCCAGGTCTGCACAGGGAGTTGGGTCTCCCATCAGGCACCACTGTGATCTCTCTGGCCTTGGGGTTGTTGGGCCCTCAGTAGCACATACAGTTCAGTACCTCCAAATTCCACTTTTTTTATCTTGCAGGAAATGACATCAAGATTCAAGTAGTCTGTTGGAACCCAGAAGCTTCTGCCTGGGGTTCGGTAAATACCTACTCTCCCTCCAGATCTTGAATCGGCTCCTGGACTGAGTATGTTGTCAAGTCTGCTCATGGTTGCAGGGTTTAGAGACCCCGGCTGCAGTTTCACCCACAGAGTGGCAGTGGGGCAGACAAGAGGAAGCTGGGTCTTCTCTTGGAGGGGATGCACCACATTGTGCATCTGCAGTGGAGCCAAACCAAACTAAGCAACTCATTGCGAGCCGAAGGATAAGAGGAACCATTTTGAGATTCCTGCCAAGCACACTCTGTTGTTATGAATTTTCTTTCCTTGGTGATATATCAGGGGAGAAAACACTTATAAAGAGACTTGATCTTGCATCAGAATAGTAGTATGAAAAAGCAAAATGAAAAGGGAGACACATTGAGAGGGAAGATGGGGTGGAGAATATGCTTTCTCCTTTGGAAAAGAGTTGTATGTTTTTTAAAAATGGACTGTGAAAAGTGTAACTATTCTAGCTCTTACACAAGGAGCAGTCACTGCAGGAGGGAGTTCACAAAGACCAAATAAAGGATGCTTGGTCTCTAGAGCTAACTGGGTCCGCTCCCTGTGAGAGCCAGGCTGGAGACAACTGTAGGGAGAGGCCCTTTCTTCTCTTCGATTCTTATTTAATTTTTTTTACAAAGCCTTTTATTATGAAAATTTCCAAACATTCAAATGAAGGGAGATGGACCCTCCACGTGCCTGTCTCAGCTCCAGCAGCTATCACTACACCTCCCCCTCCTGAAAACCACAGTTCCTGCTGGATTTTTTTGAAGTTAATCTCAGACATTGTGAGAATTCATCTACAATCTCAAAGAAAGCAGAATTTTAAAAAGCAAATTTTAACCACAATATAATTTCACATAAAATTATAAATAATATAAAATCATATATAATCATATATAATTATTAGTAACATCTTCTTATATAATGTCTACCTAGTTTTCTAATCCACCATTGTTTCATAAAAACTGTACGTGTGTGTGTGTGTGTGTTGATTGTTGATTGGTTTGAATCAAGATCCCAAGATTTCTCACACTGCAATTGGTTGATATTATCTCTCAGGTAATTTATATATAATCACAGCCTCTACTACTCTTCCCTTTTTTGCCATTTATTTGTTGAAGAAATATTGCCATTTGTTTTCAAGCATTTTGAACAGGTGTCCTATTACATTTGCAGTGATAAAAAAACATTTGGGAAACTTCATTGGGTAGTTTTGGAAATATTGGGTGTTTATGATAAAAGGCCTGGGGAGATTACACTAAGCATTGTTAGATGAATTTTAAGGAGGCATTGTCATTTCAGGTGAGAAAGTTTATGCAGCCGTATTTCAGGAGAAGGTGCCCTATATGCATATGGTTAGGACTGCAAAGGGAAGATCAAACCCAGTGAAGGGGACCCGCTGGGTTCAAAAGAGAACAATTCCAGGGAAGGTCAGCTTCTGGGTTGGTAGTTACCACGTGGACAGAATTACCCAACCTGGGGTGGGGAAGGAGACTTGATGTGTTTGAACAACAGAAACATTTAGCTGACCCAGAACTCACTGATTTTGTGTGGAGGACTCCAGAGTAAGTATATGGCCTTAGAGGAAAAAGAGGACAGGAACTCTGATCTAGCGATCAGTGCTTCCCAGGAGGGAAAAAACATAAATGCCAGGCTCCGAGGATCCTGCAGAATTCGTGGAAGAGCAGAAGGAAATGACATATTAGGGATGTGCCCCAGTGCTGCAGGAAAACATGGCATTGAGGGAAGATTTTTATAGCCAGTGATCTGCAGACAAGCTATTCAAGGCTTGGGGAATTCAAAAGCCAAGGAAAGGCAAGGTTTGGGGGCAAGTATTTGAAAAAGAGTACAATGAGCTTCACTTAGAAATAGCCACAGTAATAGCAGGTTAATGCCCTGGGCTGAAGCACTGGCATCCCATATGGACACCTGTTCGAGACCTAGCTGCTCCACTTCCCGTCCAGCTCTCTGCTATGGCCTGGGAAAGCATTAGAAGATGGTCCAAGTCCTTGGGCCCCTGCACCTGCATGGGAGACCCAGGAGAAGCTCCTGGCTCCTGGCTTCCGATTGGCACAGCTCTGGCCGTTGTGGCCATCTGGGGAGTGAACCGGCGGACAGAAGACCTCTCTCTGCCTCTCCTCTCTCTGTGTAACTCTGACTTTAAAATAAATAAATAAATCTTAAAAAAAAAAAGAGAGAGAAACAGCCACAGTGGCTTCAGTTGGGGCTTTACTGAGGGCAATACTCCAACGGAGTCTATGTAGAGTGATGAGAATCATTTTCATCTGTAAGACAGGCTTCTCAGAGGAAGGAACTCCAGGACTAAAGCTGCTGTAGCACAGGGCTGAGCCCTCTTGGATTTCTATTGGGATGGAGAAATAGAGAAGGAAAAGGGAGAGAGGTACAGAGAACGTAGGCCACTAATGTGCTTAAGGAGAGGATGGAAGCTATATCACTAGCAGCATGCAAGTCCAGGGAGTAACCAGGCCCTCCAAATGCAATACTCTAAAGAAAAATAAAAACAGTGCTTTTAAATTTTTTTGTGGAAATTTTCAACTTTTACTAGTGAAGTATACAATATGTTCCTATCACACTGCTCCAAGCATAAGATTGTCACCACTCTATTATCTCACCTGGTGGTAGAGTATGTTAAAGGCCCAGCTGTCATATCATTTCACCAATAAACAATGGAGGCATTTTTAGCATACAGGATGGAGGCAGAAGGATCACACAAAGCCTTGGATAAGGCCAGAGGACTAGCAGTGTCACCCTGCCATTGTAATGTTTCAGAACAGAGTGATTTAAATGCCATTCTCTAATGGCAACACAGTACAGACAAGTGATTTCCCCACTGGCCCAGGAAGTTCAATGCTATGATGAATGGGCAATTTCTCCTTTGTGGGTTTAAATTCTCTAATAATGGCCTCCGGGCCACTCACACAGTTGATATCTATGTTGGCCATCCTGAAACTAAAAATATTTTATCAGTAGCTTTGCACTTCCTTCAAATGTTTGCCCTTCCTAAGTCAGTAAAATTCTCTACAGTGTTCCTTGCAAGACAACAAAAATGTGGATCTCAGTAGTACTGTTGACAAAACCAGAGGCACATTATTTGCTGTATGGCACAGGCTTTGTTTGCTTGTGTTTTCTGTTCTTTGGCAGAGTAGAATGTGTGAATCATTTCTGGTGGGGTTAGTTCGACTTTGTGGATGCTGAAGAAGCAACAATAATTGTACTGCTTCAAGATGGTCCAAAACATTGCAGCTGCTGAAGAAAATCTGGCCCCATTGGAGTGAGATCAATCCAACAAAATGAGAAATCTGAGACAGAAGAAATTCAACTGCAGTTGACAGGAGAAAGGAGAATTCAATTTAAAACTTTCTCACACCGCCGGCTTGGCTCAATAGGCTAATCCTCCACCTGCGGCGTCGGCACACTGGGTTCTCGTTGCTCCTCTTCCAGTCCAGCTCTCTGCTGTGGCCCGGGAGTGCAGTGGAGGATGGCCCAGGTCCTTGGGCCCTGCACCCACATGGGAGACCAGGAGGAAGCACCTGGCACCTGGCTTCGGATCAACGCAGCGCGCCGGTCGCAACACACCTCCCGGCTACTTGGGGGGTGAACCAATGGAAAAAGGAAGACCTTTCTCTCTGTCTCTCTTGCTGTCCACTCTGCCTGTCAAAAAAACCAAAACTTTCTCACAATCTAATAATCAAATAATTAATGTTTACATTTGGAGTAATTGAATACTGCTTTTATCGTGTCTTTTTTTTTTTTTACTAATTTTGTACTGGCATGAAAATTATTATTATTTTTTTTTTTTTGCAGAGCTAATTGCACAATAGCTCAATGTAACTTGTGATCAACACAATCTAAGAAAAAAAAAATGGAATATGAGTGAATGTTCGGGGCCGGCACTGTGGAGCAACCGGTTAACACCCTGGCCTGAAGCACTGGCATCCCATATGGGTGCCAGTTCTAGTCCCGGCTCCTCCTCTTCCCATCCACCTCCGCTGTGACCTGGGAAAGCAGTAGGAGATGACCCAGGTCCTTGGGCCCCTGCACCCATGTGGGAGACCCGGAAGAAGCTCCTGGCTCCTGGCTTCGGATCAGCTTAACTCTGGCTGTTGCAGCCATCTGGGGAGTGAACCAGCAGATGGAAGACCTTTCTCTCTCTGTCTCTACCTCTCTCTGTAACTCTGTCTTTCAAATAAATAAAATATATCTTTTAAAAATAAAAAAGGAGTGAATGTTCATCCTTCTGTGGGGATGGAGTTAATATAAATTTAAAGAGTTCCAGTCCTGATCACAACGACCATCAGCCAGTGCAGAGTAATCCTCAGGAACCCGAGCGAGCCTGTTCAGGTGCGGGGCTGATTTCCTCTGGAGTGTGCTGGCGCTGGCCTTCTGTCTATTGTCATATTTCAGCAGGTGTAATTACAGAATCTTCAATGGGTAGATAAGTTTCCTTCAGTCCTATAACAGTTAAGCCTCCCCTGGTTCAAGGAAGGAATATCTGGGGAAAGTTAATGGGTGACTCTTCTGCTCCTATTCCCATATTTCACAGTGTCACTCAAGAAGAAACTGCTGGAACCGGCGCTGTGGCGAAGCAGGTTAATGCCCTGGCCTGAAGCGCCGACATCCCATATGGGCGCTGGTTTGAGACCCCGCTGCTCCACTTCTGATCCAGCTCTCTGTTATGGCCTGGGAAAGCAGTAGAAGATGGCCTAAGTCCTTGGGCCCCTATACCCTTGTGGGTGACCTGGAAGAAGCTCCTGGCTCCTGGCTTTGGATTGGTGCAGCTCCAGCCATTGTAGCCAATTGGGTAGTGAACTAGTGAATGGAAGACCTCTCTCTCTCTCTCTCTGCTTCTCCTCTCTCTGTGTAACTCTGACTTTCAAATAAATAAATCTTTAAAAAAAGAAACTTCTACCTATACTTTTTTAAAAATATTCTTATTACAATACACTGCCATCACCGCAGCTCACTAGGCTAATCCTCTGCCTGCGGCGCCGGCACACCGGGTTCTAGTCCCAGTTGGGGCGCCGGATTCTGTCCCTGTTGCTCCTCTTCCAGGCCAGCTCTCTACTGTGGCCCGGGAAGGCAGTGGAGGATGGCCCAAGTGCTTGGGCCCTGCACCCACATGGAAGACCAGGAGGAAGCACCTGGCTCCTGGCTTCAGATTGGCGCAGCGCGCCAGCCATGGCAACCATTTGGGGGATGAACCAGTGGAAGGAAGACCTTTCTCTCTCTCTCTCTCTTTCACTGTCTAACTCCACCTGTCAAAAAAAAAATACGCTGTCTTTGTTAAAAAAATATTTATTTATTTATTTATTTGAGAGGCAGAGTTGCAGAGAGAGGGAGAGACAGAGAGGTCTTCCATCCTCTGAAACCAGGAGTCAGGAGCTTCTTCTGGGTCTCCCACCCATGTGCAGGAGTCCAAGCAGTTGGACCTTCTTCTGCTTTTCCAGGCCAGTAGCAGAGAGTGGAGAGCTGGATTGGAAGAGAATCCACCAGGACACAAACCAGCAACCGTATGACATGCTGATGCTGCAGCTGTAGGCTTAAACTACACCACAGCATGGGCCCCTATTTATACTTCTGATCCCTTTAGGAGTGACCTGAAGGAGCATCTGCCCTTTCTGGATCCCTTGGGAAAGCAATGGCCAACAGATGATCCAGGCATCACAGTGCTTGAGCCACACCTTACTAGAGGTGAGTTTTCTGGGTTTAGGACAAAGAAAGTTGAACATTTACTCTCTTTCTTTGACCATCAGTCAAAGAGAGCCCAGAATGTTGAGGAGCAAGTGAGGCCCTAACTTTTCTTTTCTTTTCTTTTCTTTTCTTTTCTTTTCTTTTCTTTTCTTTTCTTTTTTCTTTTCTTTTCTTTCCTTTCCTTTCCTTTCCTTTTCTCCCTGCCTCCCTCCCTCCCACCCTCCTTTATTTCCTTCCTTTCTTTGCTTTCTCTTTCCTGCTTCTATCTCTGCAGCAGGCTTCATGTCTTTTTTTAAAATTTTATTTAATGAATACGTTTTTCCATATATATGACTTTAGGAATATAGTGGTTTTTTTCCCACATACCCCCCCCAACTCCCATCCCACCTCCCTCTCCCTCTCCCTCTCCCATCTCCTTCTTCATTATGGTTCAATTTTAGTTTGATTCTATATACAGAGGACCAACATCGTGTTTAACAGTTCCACAGTTTGCACCCATGCACACACAGAACATATAGAGCATAATTTGGGAAGAAAATTTGCAGTCAATTTTCATAGTACAATTCATTAGGGACAGAGGTCCTACGTGGAGAGCAAGTGCACAGTGACTTCTGTTGTTCCTTTAACAATTAACACTCTTATTAACAATCAAAGCTCTTTCCATGGGCTGCCAATGCTATGGAAGCCTTTGTGACCACAGACTCCATCAGTATTTGGACATGGCCATAAGCAAAGTGGATGTTCTCTCCTCCCTTCAGAGAAGAGTATATCCTTTGATGGCCCTTTCTTTCCACTGAGGTCTCACAGAGATCCTCCGTGTAGGATATTTTTTTGCCATAGAGTCTTGGCTTTCCATGCCTGAAATGCTCTCGCCGGCCTTTCAGCCAGACCAGTACAGGCTGAGTACAATGATGTAGATTCTGTTTCTGCAGACCAGGTTTTATCCCAATAAGTGTGTGTCTGTGTACGGTACGCAGCCTCCTTGTAGATCTGAGATGAAATCTGGAAGCCCCTGGTCAGCCATTCTGAAACAAGGCTCACCAAAAGCATGGGTTTGGGGGTGCACTTAGCTGGTGTTCAGCCACTAGTTTTGTATGTGTTCTCCTTTGGATAAGATGGTAGAAGGAAAGAGGCATGAGGTTTAGGTTGCTCATGAAGATAAATCCAGGTTTAAGAGTAGATTTTGGTTGAATCCAGTACTGTTCGAGTCTTAAGTAGTTGACAATCAACCCATTGTACTTTTTCCAAGCTTGTCAGTTCTCAAGATTATAGTGTCTCAATAGAACAACGTTTGAGTAAATTCAAAATATAATTAAGAAAACATTTTTGTTTTTAAAAATGATTATGTATTAGCCATTTTTTCATTACTCTAATGACATAGTTGAAGCAGGCTAACTTTAGCAAGAAAAGAAGTTTATTTGGCTCAAGGTTCTGGAAGTTCGAAATTCAAGCTCCAATGAATCAGCATCTGGTGATAACTTTTTCCTGGTAGAGTCACAAGGCAGCACCCCACAGTGTCACCAGTGTCTGTCTGTGTCTATGTGGTCTCTTAGGAAGCCACCAGGATGTAACCACAGGGCTCCCCAACCCCCACCTCATGATGGCATCTACTTCCCACAGGGCCACCTCTAAACACTGTTGTTTAGATTAATATTCCATCCTCTTAATACTATCAACGTAAGACTTTGGGATTAAACTCCTGCATGATTTTGGGGGGTCAAGTGATAGTCAAACCACAGCAAGTTCACTTTTTTTTAAAAGATTTATTTTATTTATTTGAAAGACAGAGTTAGAAAGAGAGGTAGAGCCAGGGAGAGAGAGAGTGGTCTTCCATCCGTTGGTTCACTCCCCAAATGGCCGCAATGGCCAGAGCTAAGCTGATCCGAAGCCAGGAGCTTATTCCAGGTCTCCCACGCGGGTGCAGGGGCCCAAGCACTTGGTCCATCTTCTACTGCTTTCCTAGGACATAGCAGAGAGCTGTATTGGAAGTGGAGCAGCTGGGACTCGAACCGGCGCCCATATGGGATGCCGGTGCTGCATGCTGGGGCTTTAACCCACTGCGTCATGGTGCCGACCCCAGCAAGTTAACTTTTAAAAAGAATGTGTTCTTTATAGTACTTCGTTTTAAAGCCCAAATTTACTAACAAAACAGTATTTGAATGACCTTTTGGGAAAGATTCAAAGGGTAGATAAAATTTATAATTATCCTTCTTTTTTTTTTTTTTTAAATTTTTGACAGGCAGAGTGGACAGTGAGAAAGAGACAGAGAGAAAGGTCTTCCTTTGCCGTTGGTTCACCTTCCAATGGCCGCCGCGGTAGGTTGATCTGATGGCAGGAGCCAGGTGCTTCTCCTGGTCTCCCATGGGGTGCAGGGCCCAAGGACTTGGGCCATCCTCCACTGCACTCCCTGGCCACAGCAGAGAGTTGGCCTGGAAGAGGGGCAACTGGGACAGGATCGGTGCCCCGACCGGGACTAGAACCCGGTGTGCCGGCGCCGCAAGGCGGAGGATTAGCCTAGTGAGCCGCGGTGCTGGCCAAATTATCCTTCTTTTTAGTGATTTTCTGGCAGTGAGGGAACCTGGTGGAGCCTTTCCAACAACTGCTGAGCATGAGGTCCTCTGACACCGCTTTACTGAGACACGTGGGTCCTGATTCTACTCTGAGAAACAAGCCTTTCCCATTCCAGAGCTTAGAAATGGCAGTGGGCTGTTTAGATACATCAATCTTCTGATTAAACAGTGTGATGGTCATTATCTGCATAGCTACACTTAGTCTAGGCGACAAAGATATATTCCTGAATTAATAGATGATGTAACAGAAATACTGCCATTGTAAACTCTGTCTTACTATGTGAAGTCCCCCCACCCTCCCCGGTAATACAGGGCAATTTTATAGAATTAAAATCACATGGGGCTGGCACTTTGGTGTAGCGAGTTAATTCACTGCCTGCAGCGCCAGCATCCCATGTGGGCCCAGAACCTAAGACTTGTGATTTCCCTTTGATGGATTTTAGGATGAACTCTAACATTGATGCATTGCAATAGGCATGTCATTACTAACAGTATGAAACATTGGCTAGAAAACTTTGGTAGTCTTAGCATAGGGTAGTCACAAAGGTAAAATATAACCTTAAGAATGGCATCACAGACAGGACTACTATTAGAGAGAATAGTACTAAATATGTTATGAAGGTCAATACTAATACTTTTGTACTAATGCCTTTGAATTAAATTGCAGGTAACAGGAGACAGAAGAAGCACTAAGTACATTTTGGAAATTAGGGCCTTGGTTTCTGATTACAGCCCAAGTCCCAGCTACTCCACTTCTGATCCAGCTTCCTACTAATAAGCCTGGGAAAGCAGCAGAAGATGGCCCAAGTACTTGAGCTCCTGTCACCCATGTGGGAGACCCAGAAGAAACTACTGGCTCCTGGCTTCTGTCTGGTCCAGACCTGGCTGTTGCAGCCATTTGAGGAGTGAACCAGGGGAAGGAAGATTCTCTCTCTCTCTCTCTCTCTCTGCCTCTCCTTCTCTGTAACTTCACCTTTCAAATAAATAAATAAATCTTAAAAAAATAAAATCACATTGCCTGTGACATCTCATGTTACCTGCCAGACTGATTGAAATGAATAGACAGCCACCTGCTGTTGATTTAAAATTCATTTAGAAGATGTAAGTGGCCGGCGCCGTGGCTCAATAGTCTAATCCTCTGCCTTGCGGCGAAGGCACACCGGGTTCTAGTCCCGGTTGGGGCACCGGATTCTATCCCGGTTGCCCCTCTTCCAGGCCAGCTCTCTGCTATGGCCCGGGAAGGCAGTGGAGGATGGCCCAAGTGCTTGGACCCTGCACCCGCATGGGAGACCAGGAGAAGCACCTGGCTCCTGGCTTCGGATCAGCGAGATGTGCCGGCCGTAGCAGCCATTGGAAGGTGAACCAACGGCAAAAAGGAAGACCTTTCTCTCTGTCTCTCTCTCTCTCTCACTATCCACTCTGCCTGTCAAAAAAAAAAAAAAAAAGAAGATGTAAGTGTGGGGAAGGGCAGGGTGTAGTGTACGTATGTTTATATGTGCATGTACTCAAGTTACACAAGTCTTAAAGTGTCACAGAGTAGTTTTATTAGAAAGATTACATTTTTAAATATGATATGGCCATCAGAAAATGACATTTAAAGGCAAATTGAAATTTTTTTATAATATTTATTTATGGAGCCGGCTCTGTGGTATAGCGGGTAAAGCTGCTGCCTGCAGTGCCAGCATCCCATATGGGCATTGGTTCGAGTCTTGGCTGCTCCACTCTGATCCAGCTCTCTGCTATGGCCTGGGAAGGCAATAGAAGATGGCCCAAATCCTTGGGCTCCAGCACCCATGTGGCAGAACTAGAAGAAGCTCCTGGCCCCTGGCTTCGGATTGGTGCCACTCCAGCCTTTGCGGCCAGTTGGGGAGTGAACCAGCAGATGGAAGACTTCTCTCTCTCTCTCTGCCTCTCCTACTCTCTCTGTGTAACTCTGACTTTCAAGTAAACAAATAAATCTTTAAAAATATTTTTATTTATTTATTTTGAAAGTCAGAGTTACAGAGAGAGAAAGAGATACAGAGAAAGAGAGAGATCTTCCATCCACTGGTTCCTTCCCGCAGATGGCTGCAACAACTAAGACTGGGTCAGGCCAAAGACAGGAACCAAGAGCTTCATTCTGGTCTCTCATGTGGGTGGCAGGGGCCCAAACACTTGGACTACCTTCTGCTGTTTTTCCCAGATGCATTAGCAGGGGAGCTGGATCGGAAGTGCAGCAGCCAGGACACAAACCGGTGCCCATATAGGATGCTGGCATCACTAGCAGTGGCTTAACCTGGTATGCCAAAATGCCAGCTCCTGAATTTTCTTATTACTGGTGATGTGGAGTTTTGACTCTACAGGCGAAAAGACGTGATTTACCTTTTTATCTAAGAGAAGCTTATTGTCTTTCACAGAATTTCTATTTAATTTAGTTTCCTTTGATGTGAATAAAATTCATCTTACCTGCTAATGAAGGAATATTTTGAGCATACCTGTAAATTAAGTTATTGGAGTTTAACATGTGCAGCCCCTATAGAGCTGTATATGAAATGTGAATGATTAGGTTGCATTGAATACTAAATTTCATTTCTGAAAAATAGAACTTCTTTGTCTTTGAACAGCCTCCCTCACTGCTGACTCCTGGGATTGTCTCCTAAATAAATCATCTGCCTTTAGTCCTGTCTCAGGACCTGCCTTTGAAGGCACCCACGTGGAGGCATCTTCCAAGAAAGGCTGCTCCAAAGCCGGATGTTCAGGTGATTTAGGAGAGACCAAGAGGTAAATCTGTCAAAATCGGCTTGGAATTTACATTCCTCATTTCAGAAACTATTTCCAAGCTTGTTCAGTTTCTCCTTGTCTAGAACTCTGTCTTCTCTCTTCTCGTGTCTCATTTGGTCTTTAGAAAAAAATGGAGTGATTGGGAAGGGGTTAGAGGCATGGGTTTAACACAGAGAAGTGATAGGAAAAAACCTCTTTTAGTTAATAAGGTTGGAGTTATTAGTTTGTAAGACGTGGAGTAGGAATCACATCCTGAGAAGAATATGAATTTATCACATGGACACAATGGAAGGTCAAAGAAATGAATTTTCTCAAGACTTTGATTTCAAGAATCTGGGACTAAAATGAGTTACAGTCTGGCTGGTGTATCTTTCCTCCATGTCCATGACTTTTTTTTTTTTAATTAATTTGTTTGAAAGGCAGAGTTAGAGAGAGACAGAGGCAGACGCAGAGAAAGAAAGAAGTCTTCCACTCGCTGATTCATTCCCCTCAAATGGCTGCAACAGCCAGACCTGGGCTAATCTGAAGTCAGGAGCTTCTTCCAGGTTTCCCACGTGGGTGCAGGGGCCCAAGCGCTTGAGCCATCCTCCACTGCTTTCCCAAGCCATTAGCAGGGAGCTGGACTGGAAGTAGAGCAGTTGGGACCTGAGCTAGCAACCACATGGGATGCCGGCACTGCAGGTGAAGGCTTAACTTACTATGCCACATCACCGGCTGAAGATTTCTTGGTTATTCTTAAATTTCTCTCTCTCTTTTTCTATTTTTAAAAAATTTTTTTTTCTTTATTTGAAAGGCAGAGTTTACAGAGAGAGAAAATCTTCCATCTGCTGGTTCACTCTCCCAAATGGCTGCAACAGCCAGAGGAGCTGGACCTGTCCAAAGCCAAGAGCCAGGAGATTCATCGGGGTCTCCCACATGGGTGCAGGGGCCCAAGGACTTGAGCCATCTTCTGCTGCTTTCCCAGGCCATAACAGAGAGCCTGATCAGAAGAGGAGCAGCCGGGACTAGAACCAGCGCCTATATGAGATGTGGGCACTGCAGAGGGTGGCTTTACCTGCTACACCATGGTGCAAGCCCCCTGTCCTTGACTCTTGAGCTCCCATTTCTATCCCTTGCTGAAGGCTCCACACTGGCTTGGGGGACAGTTTCCCTTGCCTCATGGAGTGCCAGTGAGTGGAACATTTCTCGTAACTGACCCTTCAAAATGCACCAGACAAAAAGACCAACAGACTGAGATTATTCCTTCTATCGGAGACTCCCTGTTCAAAAGGAAAGGGGTGATGTGCTGTGCCCAGAAGGTGAGAGCCAAAGAGGGGATTGCAAGACACAGGATGAGAAAGCACAGAGATCAGAAACAAGGAGGGCTGCCCTCTGGGGTCCTCCTCATTCCTGAGGCTCCAGTTCTAAGGTCATCATGCCTTTGATGGCAAAGGGATGCCATGGCTAGGTCACAGCAAGACTTGCCTCGTTTTGGCAGTGTGGGCTCTGGGGAGCAGGAAGGGGATCTCACTCTCTCTCCATGCCCTAGGAAAGCTTTCCTCCTCTATCCTCCAACCTCATAGGGGTGGAGTAGTATCCAGCTTGTGGGCCATAGAAGGCCTGGAAAATCATTTGGTCTGGCCCTACCAAGGCACCCACCAGTGGGATCTGAAATTCAATAAACCCAGTGCCGGCACTGGCTTGGTGGGTTAAGCTACAACCTGCAGCACTGGCATCCCATGTCAGCATCAGTTCAAGTCCCAGCTGCTCCACTTCCGCTACAACTCCCTGCTATGGCCTGGGAAAGCAGCAGAAGATGGCTCAAGTCCTTGGGCCCCTGCACCCGCGTGGGAGACCCTGATGAATCTTCTGGCTCTTGGCTTTGGACAGGCCCAGCTCTTCTGGCTGTTGCAGCCATCTGGGAGAGTGAACCAGCAGATGGAAGATTTTCTCTCTCTGTAAACTCTGCCTTTCAAATAGAGGAAAAAATTTAAAAAAAAAAAAAAAAAAGAAAGAAAGAAATAGAGAGAGAGAGATTTAAGGATAACCAGGAAATCTTCAGCCGGTGCTGTGGCATAGTAAGTTAAGCCTTTGCCTGCAGTGCTAACATCCCATGTAGGTGCTAGCTCAGGTCCCAACTGCTCTACTTCCAGCCCACTCCCTGGAAATGGCCCGGGAAAGCAGTGGAGGATGGCTCAAGTGCTTGGGCCCCTGCATCAACGTGGCAGACCTGGATGGAGTTCCTGGCTCCTGGCTTCGGATAGGCCCAGGTCTGGCCGTTGAGGCCATTTAGAGAGTAAACCAATGGATGGAGGACCTCTCTATCTGTCTTTCCCTCTCTCTGTAACACTGCCTCTCAAATAAAATAAATAAATCTTAAAAAGAAATTATTTTGTGGGCACTTGTTCCTAAGGTTTGGATTCCATCCTAATGTCATGGGAAAACTTGCCACTAAAGGTAACAAAACAGTGCCTTAATTTTTTAAAAAATTATTTTCCAACTTTTCTATTTTCTTAAAATATTTATTTATTTATTTGAAAGGCAGACTTATAGAGAGAGGAGGAGGAGGAGAGAGAGAGAGACAGAGAGAGAAAGAGACAGAGAGATCTTCCACCCACTGGTTCACTGCCCAAATGCTTGCAATGGTCAGGGCTGAGCCAGTCAGAAGCCAGGAGCCTCTTTTGGGTCTCACATGGGTGCAGGGATCCAAGAACTTGGGCTGTCCTCCACTGCTTCCCCACATGCATTAGCAGAGAAATTCCTTAATATGCTTCCTGGTCCAAAGGAGGTGTCCTGTTGTGTCTTTCTAGTTCATATCCTTTTACTGGTCCAACAGGGTGAAAAATGAAATTCGGAGAAGAAAATACATCAAGATTCGACAGTGGATTAGCAAATATATTCTGTCTCTGGAAGAAACCATAGGCCCTGCGTTCAGACAAATGCAGGAGCCACACAGGGACTACGAGTGGGTGATGCTGTTGATGCGTGTAACTAGGCTGTTAAAGTTTAGGCAGAGGAAACCCTGTATCCCTGCACAGTGATGCTGTCTCTTTAACTCGGTCTGATACGCCCACCTCCCCAGGATGCACCCGTAACATCCGGGACCAGGGTGCGAGCTCAGACCTCACTCCGTTGTCTATCCGTGGGCATTTTCTTTTCCACCCCGGAATGCACTTGGAGAAAGAATGCTCATTCTCTCTTGTCACCGTGGACCCGAGTCAGACAGACCTCTCCCACGTCGGGCGGACCGTCCCTGTGCTCGCTTAGAGGTAGTTTTCGGTTTTTTTTTTTTCTCTCTCTCTCATTTGCGGCAGTCCTTTGGCCCACTCATGATGGTATTTCTCCATGGAGGGCGGGGCACATTTGCACGCGAATGTGTGTTTATTCCCTCACTGTTAAATACAGTCTTTTCCTATTTGAACTCAATACTAGTCTCCTATTTTTTTAAAAGATTTATTTATTTATTTGAAAGTCAGAGTTACACACAGAGAGGAAGAGAGGCAGAGAGAGAGAGAGAGAGAGAGAGAGAGAGAGAGAGAGAGAGAGAGAGAGAGGTCTTCCATCTGCTGGTTCACTCCCCAATTGGCTGTAATGACCAGAGCTGCGCTGATCCGAAGCCAGGAGCCAGGAACTTCCTCCTAGTCTCCCACGTGGGTGCAGAACCCAAGGACTTGGGCCATCTTCTACTGCTTTCCCAGGCCATAGCAGAGAGCTGGATCGGAAGCGGAGCAGCCAGGTACTTGAACCGGTGCCCATATGGGGTGGGCAGCGGCTTTACGGGCTCTACCACAGAGCCAGCCCCAGTCTCTGTATTTTTTTTTTTTTTTTTTTTTTTACAGGCAGAGTGGACAGTGAGAGAGAGACAGAGAGGAAGGTCTTCCCTTTTGCCGCTGGTTCACCCTCCAATGGCCGCCGCGGTACCGCGCCGATCCGATGGCGGGAGCCAGGTGCTTCCCCTGGTCTCCCATGGGGTGCAGGGCCCAAGCACCTGGGCCATCCTCCACTGCACTCCCTGGCCACAGCAGAGAGCTGGCCTGGAAGAGGGGCAACCGGGACAGGATCGGTGCCCCGACCGGAACCAGAACCCGGTGTGCCGGCGCCGCAAGGCGGAGGATTAGCCTAGTGAGCCGCGGCGCCGGCCCAGTCTCTGTATTTTTTAAAAGACTTATTTGTTTATTCAAAAAGCAATGTCAGAGAGAGAGAGAGAGAGAGAGAGAGAGAGAGAAAGAGAGAGAAATCTTCCATCTGCTGCTTCACTCCCCAAATGGCCAGAGCTGGGCCAGGTCCAAGCCAAGAGCCTGGAATTCCATCTGGGACTTCCATAGGGGTGGGAGGGGCCCAAGTACCCGGGTCATCATCTGCTGGTTTCTGAGGCGCATTAGAAAGAAGTTGGTTTGGAACTGGAGCAGCCGGGACTCGAACCAGCACTCTTATGGGATGCTGGTGACCCAGGCTGTGACTTACCCTGCTGTGCCAAAATGCTCTCCTCCTGCTGCTTAGTATTTCTGTCTCAGTGGGAGACGGAAACCTAGGTTGGAAGTTAATATATTCCTTGCCCATGTCAACATGAGGAGAACGGACTTGGAGAAAGCTGGCTGTAAATGGCGTGCACTTTACTCAGCCCTGGCAGGTCATGGCCACATAGGAAGGGGGCCCAGGGTGTTAGCTCTTGCCAATCTTTTCTTAAGAAGTTGTAGGTATGACTTTTTAAAGTAGGAAAAATCTTAATTTGATTACGTTGACATCAAATTGGGAACTTTTAAAAACAAGCTATGGAGTTTGGCATTGTGTTACCATGGATTAAGCCACAGCCTGGGACACCAGCCTCCCATATTGGAGCGCTGGTTCCAGTTCTGCTGCTCTGCTTCTGATCCAGTTCTCTGCTGATGCACCTGGAGAGCAGTAGAAGATAGCGTAAGTACTTGGGTTCCTGCCACCCACATGGGAGACCCAAATGGTGTTCCTGGCTCTTGGCTTTGGCCTGGCCCAGCATCAGCCATCGCAGCCATCTGGGGAGTGAACCACTAGATGGAAGATCTCTTTTTTTTCTCTCTCTCTCTCCTCTCAGTTTGTCACACTGCCTTTCAAATTAAAAAAAAAAAAAAAAAAAAAAGAAAGTGTGTAAGGCCATCAAAACATTTTGTGGGATTTTAATGTTCTTGTTCAGTTGCTTTGTTAGGTGAGAGAACGAAACTGGACATCACAGGAAAACCAAAATGTTTGTTCTGCTCAGGTGGAATAAAGTTGTGGTGAAAGGAAACTAAAGTGATTTAGTGATGACTGCAACAAAAAGACAGGAAGTCCCAGGTTTTCCATTTGTGTTATCTTGTCAATCTATCAACTCAAGACTAAACCTGTGGGAGTTGCAAAATTATAAGGGTAGAACCTGCTAGCAAAGCTCCACACAATGCTTGCAAGCATTAGCTGACAGGTTTCAAAACAGTTTGAATATTAGTCATCACAGTATAGCTTGCCAAAAAGGGTAGTCTGCTAGGAGAACATCTGCAGCCCACAGAGACACTCCCTGTGAGGGAAACACACAGTGGAAACAAGAAGCTGAAGCGGCAGAGTTCTCCGTGCAGTGGCTGGTGAACTTTCCCTGCCGGTGAATCTGTTTTCTGGGAGGTCGCTAGCTCCCAGTCGTCTTACGTGTTTGACCTTTAGCTCTCGGTGACAAAACAAACCATTTCCAGGCTGTATTTGGACTCTGCCTGCTTAATGAATCACTCACATTTTGTAAATTGAATACTCATTCTGTCAAAATGGGGATACTAGATGATGAAAATGCCTATGTTACAATGACACAGTGAAATGATGAAAAGCCTCACTTAACCCCAAGATACAGCCAATTGCATTGTGTAGGAGCCACTGTGAAAGGCAGGTCATAACATTTTCTTAAAATCCTGCAATCTTAAAATCTTAAAAGCCCCTGGTGGTGGTGTTTTGGACTACTGTGGCTCCAAAAACACAGACAGACCCAGCGTGCCAAGTGGAGATGATCTGAGGAACCACCACCACTGGGGCTCCTGGATTGCATTCTGGAACCTTCCATGCTGGTGGCCCGACCTTCCATCAGTGAGTGACATGGTTTTGCTACAGGACAGAGGAAGCTGTGCCCTGCCACGGATCCCACAGCTGCTGGACGCCAGGGTCAGAAGCTCTGTGGAGACAAGTCCAGGTTTGCGGCATTGCTAAAGATGGAGGGATTTCTTCCTTCCTCTTGTTTTTTGACTTAGCATATTCAAATGGCACAGTTGGAAACCGCGGATAGAATTTTCTTTTTGTCCTTGACTTTCTTTTGTTGTTAAAAATAGTTGATCCAGATTTTAAATGCTACTCTGTGACTACCAATTATATAAAACCAAGGACAGAGTTACATATGAAATTCCTTTTTCTGATTTTGAAAGGAAAAAAAATCCTGTGAAATCACTTTAGATTAAAGCAACACATCCCATCTCCACACACTGACAGGCTTTGATTGGAGAGGGAACACCTTGCATGTATACAGGGCTATGAGTCTGGAACTGGCTTTTTAAAATTTAGATTCATTATTTTCATAAAATATTTATTTATTTATTTGAAAGGCAGGGTTGTAGGGGGTGGTTGAAGGAATCTTCCATCCTCTGGGTCACTACCCATATGGCCTGGGCTGGTAGTGAAGCCAGGAGTCAGGAGCTTCATCCAGATCTCCCATGTGAGTGGCAGCGACCCAAGTACCCCGGGCCATCTTCCGTTTCTTTCCAAGGCACCTGAACAGGAAGCTGGATCAGAAGTGGAGGAGCATGGACTTGAATGGGTACCATGTGGGTTGTCATTGTTTCAGACGGCAGCTTTACCTGATGGGCCACAATGCTGGCCCCTAGAATTGGCTATTTGAACTTAAATGTTACTGCTGTAGGGTGCTGTTTGTTATTATTAATCTACAATTCACCAGGACTTGTTGGAAACCATTGCACCATGACTCAAGACCTCAGAATCATGGCTTGCAGATTTGTCCAATCTGAAAGAATTTTCACAGAATGAATCTTTTAAACAGAGTCAGCGTTGCCGGTGAAACTGCACTGTGGAGTTTGAAAAGAGACGGGGCTGCTTTAAGAGAGAAACAGGAAGTTGTAACTAGAAGCCATCTGAATGCTAAGCCAGGGCAGAATGCTTGTGAAGTAGCAACTAAAGTGGCAGTGTTTATCTGAGACCCTCAGGCAGCCAGACTGTCTTGGCAAATCTTGATAAAACAGCCCTTATCCAGCTTTCTGTCTAAGGAATTCCCAGAAGACTGGAGCATGGAGAGGCAGCGAAGGTTCGCGTCAGAGAAGGATGAGTATCAGTTTCAGCATCAGGGAGCGGTGGAGCTGCTTGTCTTTAATTTTTTGCTCATCCTTACCATTCTGACAATCTGGTTATTTAAAAATCATCGGTTCCGCTTCTTGCATGAAACGGGAGGAGCGATGGTGTATGGTGAGTGCATAAATGGTGGGATTGATGTGAAACTTGTTGCTTGGGCGTAATTAGGGACTTGTACTCAGATGGCAAAGTACCGAAACTGGAGAAAACGTGCTGATTGAAATGTCATTAGCTTGTTGAAAGGTGCTGCAGCATAATGAACGCAATTCCCTTTCCAGATGAGTTGCGGGAATTTGCTTTGTCACGAGAGAGAGCAAATGTCATAGTCATGTTCTCAGGCGGCACAGAATGCAGGTCTGTTGACAGCTGTGGGTCCATTGTCATGTGGGAGTGGAGCCGGGTGAGCTGTTTGTTTTCATAGCACTGTTGGGAAGTGATGGCTCTGCAGGCACAAAGAGCAGCCTTCTTTCGCAGGCGGCACTGAGGAGCACTGTAAAGTTCTGCAAATGGTATCGCTGTAAATGCATGGAGGAAATCCTCTTTTACCAGAATTTGCCCAAGAAAACTTGCAAAAAAAAAAAGACTCCACCCCTCCTAGGGGAGGAATCATATCTAAATCTTTTTGGATTATATACAATGTTTTATTTTCTAATAATAAAAAGTCACAAATAAACAAGATTTTCTCTATGTAGCACTTTTTTTTTTTTGACAGGCAGAGTGGACAGTGAGAGAGAGACAGAGAGAAAGGTCTTCCTTTTGCCGTTGGTTCACCCTCCAATGGCCGCCGCGGTAGGCGCGCTGCGGCCGGCGCACCGCGCTGTTCCGATGGCAGGAGCCAGGTGCTTCTCCTGGTCTCCCATGGGGTGCAGGGCCCAAGCACTTGGGCCATCCTCCACTGCACTCCCTGGCCACAGCAGAGAGCTGGCCTGGAAGAGGGGCAACCGGGACAGGATCGGTGCCCCGACCAGGACTAGAACCCAGTGTGCTGGCGCCGCAAGGCGGAGGATTAGCCTAGTGAGCCGCGGCGCCGGCCTATGTAGCACTTTTTATTTTTAGCCTGATTTTAGATGTTCTCATTTACAATTGTGAATAGTGTTATTTGTTGTATAGTTATTATTTTAATTTTTTTGGAAGCCAAGCTACGGAAAAGCATTTGTGGAACATGGTAAACTCCCAAAGCATTGCTCTTGCCTTGTAATTTACCATGTCATCACATTGCCATGTCATCATCCAGAAAGTTTAATAAAGTACAACAGAGATTATGTGGTCTGTTCTCTCATATTTTGAAGTAAAATGCAAGACACCAGTAGTTTTGAAGCTGGTGTTATTGATGAAATTCTTGGCATCACCACTCTCTGTCACCTTGATAATGGATAGGAACCTTGCACTCAAGGGAAACAGATGACATGTTTCATAAACCAAAGCACAGAACATATTTATTATTTGTGGGTGTCCGTCATTTTGAAAATCCTGAAGTCCCTTTAAATGCTTCACACGTGGAAAACAAGATCAATGCACACTTTGTATGGCCAGTTTGTGATGTCCTGCTGTTATCAATGGATAGCCATGATTTGAGAGCATAAGGAGTCCTGTGCCTTCACTGGATCCGCCTGTAAGATACATGAGCTGTAAGGCAGAAGGTTCAGGCCAAGCAGTGTAGGTTCTTCGCAGGAGGTTGAGGTATGGTCACTGCAGAGTACAGAGTTAAATTTCTTTGTACTGAGGGTCTATCTATCTATCTATCTTCCTTTTTTAATTTGTTACTTTTTAAAAAAAGACTTTATTTATTTGAAATTCAGAGTTACAGACAGAGAGGAAGAGAGGCAGAGAGAGAGAGGTCTTCCATCTACTGGTCCACTCCCAGTGCAATGTAAAAGCATTATAAGCATTACGAAGCTATATATATATATATTTGTGTTTAACTATCTGTTACTAGATTTTTAGTATGTTGAGTTATCTTCAAATTATAAATCAGTGAAAGAGATAATTCACTGTTTTTTATTGTTGTTGTTGGCATTGAATCGTAGTTGCTGCTGGTATTTAGAGGTGATCTTCTCTACAGAGGGAGAAACTGGATCCCAGAAAGTGAAGTGATTTCCAAACAGTGAATGCCACTGGCAGTGGGGCCCGTGTGCTCTCACTCATCCACATGTGTTAGTGAGGTTCATGTTCGTCTTAAAGGAGCTCTCAGTGAAAGTCTCTGAAAAATCGTCCATATGGCTGGTATTAGTGACTTCTCATATGTCCTCTTCAGGGATCATGGTGTATCGGAAATGCTTACTAGAGACTTTCGGGGGTGTAACAAAGTAGTCTAAAAAATGACAACAGATCTAATAAACACTTTTTAATTATAAGAGAGAAGATACCAAGTGAATTTATTGTTCATCAGCTGTAAGCAAACTTGGAATTCACAGATTAGAAAGGAGCCCTAGAGAACATACATCCAGCTTCCTCATTTTGCTGAAGAAAGAAGTGAAGGCATAGAGGTGAAGATCATGTCATTTGTCAACTGTTGAGCTGGGAATTAACTTCCCTCTCTTTGCTGAGAGATGCTGAGATATTAAAAATCAGCAGATCTTCTCCATGGTCTTCCTGGAATGGACATGCCTGTGGGATTCAGATGCATCCTCACGCTGTTCATGTTTTCAAGTTTAGTCAGATAGATCCTCTTTCCTAGGAGACCCCAAAGAGTGAATTTTCCTGGTAAAACTATATAAATCCTTATATCTACCAATGAATGGAATTTATGGTTTTTGCAGGAGCTCTGTTGGGGGCCTTGTAATAATGGGGAAGTGAAAAACACAACTAGTCTGAAAATTCAAACTTTAAATTTCCTTCTTGTAAGGAGTTGAGCTTTTGGCAGTAGGCTGTAACTCAGTCCTTGCCATCCCGTACTCTTGTACATCTGTAGCGAAATGTCTTTACATTTAGAGATCTTGTGCCTCCTGCTGATCGATGAAGTTGGTGAACAACTCTCCTACTGCACTGAATATTGCTCTTGCTCCTATGTACTGTGTTGTTTGCTCCTGTAAAAGTTTCCTGTAAGCCCTCAGTCCAGTGTATCGTCTGCTTTTCTGATGACATGTGTCAGATGTCCTTTAGGAAACTGAAGAGATGTGGATATCCTTTATCAGCATACCTGGAAGCCCTGTGAAAAAGGCCGAGCGGTCAGATTCTTAGAAAGTGAGCCATTAGGGTAAAATGAGGGGGGCAGTGATCTATCAGAATCTTCAACTGCTTTTTAAATAGTTATTTTTGGAAACAATTGTCAGGTTCTTAACCTTGCAATATCATCTGAAAGATTGTCTAAGCCAAGAAAAATCCTGCCTAGTATTTGGATTGACTCTGTTGATTGGAGATAAATGCGATTCTCCAAATACAAATAACCAATTACATGAAAAATATTTTTTTTTCTTTCATCAAGGGTCATAGGATGCTTTTAAAAATTAGTGACAGCATTATAATAACATTTTTGCTTTACCAAGAATAGTAATGGGCACTTGTCTCTCATGACCTTCTATGGTTCTGATGATTTCAAAATTGAAGGATCAGAATCCATAACTGGTTTAGAACATAAGCTATGGTGATACTCATTTAAATTGAACTAAAAGCCTAAATGACTGTTAATGGTCAAAGTATTGATTGACAGCAGCTGGTGCACTTAGCGCTAGTCACTTAGGACCCTGTATCCCCCGTTAGATGTTCATAAAAGAAATATTGTGCTCTGATAGCATTAAAAATTCCATTACATATCACTGGGGGCTACCACACTTTTAGGACATTTATAATGCTATGCATCTGAGGGTTGGGATCTGAACTTAGGGGAAGAGCAATTTCAGCCTGTTCAATTTAAACCTCTGCTTTTGATCTCATGGCCTTCCCATATAAAAGTCTCTCAATTGTTGTAGAAATTTTTTTTTAATATTTTGGTTTTTTATTTGGGAGGGAGAGTTACAGAGAAAAGACAGAGAGAGAGAGAGAGAGAGAGAGAGAGAGAGAGAGAGATAAAGGTCTTCCGTTTGCTTGTTCACTTCCCAGATAGCCACAACTGCTGGCACTGGGCAGGAGCTAGGAACCAGGAGCCAGGAGCTTCTTCCAGGTGTCCCTCACGGTACAGGGGCCCAAGCACTTGGGCCATCTTCCACTGCTTTCACAGGCCATAAGCAGAGAGCTGGATCCAAAGAGGAGCAGCAGGGACATGAACTGGCACCCATATGGGATGCCAGTGCTGCTGGCAGAGGCTTAGCCTACAACACCACAGTGCTGACCCCAATTGGTGTAGAAATCTTGCATTGCCATTTAGTGAGCCCAAAGGAAAATACAAGCTACAAAGATTAGATTTTGAATTCATTAAACTATACCATGCTGTAGTGTTTTATCATTCTTTAAGTGTATATTTGGCTTTTTAATAGAGCAGTTTAATTTACTCAACAAGTTTTTCAAGTTTTAAAGGAATTATACTTGCATAGTGAAACACCAAGCTTTTCAAATTAATTTGGCTGTCAAGCCTTCTGAAGGCATTAATTTCATGCTAGCCCTTCCTGGAAGTTCTTCGGAGTAGAGCTGGGTTGTTGAACATGGTGTGGCTCCTATGTACTGAAGTGATTTGACCCTGCTCCAGCGCTGCCTCCATTACTGCAGGGCCCATAGGAGATGCTTCCAAGGAGCTCACTTCTTCCCCTGCCTGGAAGGTCCCTCAGATCCTTTACTTCTGTACTGTGGCATGCCTTATGGAGAAAGCACTGGAACTCTCTTGGGGATTTACGCTTTTTAATCCTAATAACGTTTTTTTTCAGTAGCTAAAAGCATTACTTTGGGCAAATGACTTAACCTCTGGCCTGAATTTTCTCATCTGTTAAATAGGAAAGAATCACAAAGCTGCAAAAGTCCTTAAAACTTCAGGCATGACCAACTTCACCCATCGGGCATCTTTCAGCCTCACCAGCCCAGACAAGTAGCTTTCTTCCCAGAACCCAACAGCCAGTAATGGCATTCCGTCGTTTCTCTTAGGATTTTGTCTGGTTTTGTGGTAGGGTTCTCAGTAGATCCTGTTGAATTCCTGTCAGAATTCCTGAGGAGAGTCAGTTAGGCCCTCCAAACAGAGAGAGAGGGTGCGTGTTCAGGGGTGTTTGGAGACTTTCTCATGAAGCTGGTGTGGGTCTGGTTTAATCTGAATGAATCTTCAGGAAGGGTTGTTAGGGCTTGGAGCCCAATGTACTAAACTTGCCTCCTTTCGGTGTAAAAGTTTGATTTTTCGGGTACTTCACAGATCTAGACAAGGTTTCCCATGTGGTAAGGTGTTTCTTAGAGAAAGGATCAGATAGTGATGAATCAAAGGCATAGTACTCCAGGTAGGTTTCTAAAAATTGATTTTTTAAAAAAGATTATCTCTTTGAAAGGCAGGGTTACAGAGAGAGAGAGAGAGAGAGAGAGAGAGAGATCTTCACTCTGCTGGTTCGCTCTCCAAATGGCCACAATGGCCAATACGGGGCCAGACTAAAGCCAGGAGCCAGGACCCAGGAGCTTCTTCCGTGTCTTCCAATTGGGTAGCAGGGGCCCAGGCATTTGAGCAATCTTTTGTTGTTTTCCCAGGCACATTAGCAGGGAGCTGATCGGAAATGGAACAGCCAGGACTCGAACCAGAGCCCATATGGGATGCCGGCTCTGCAGGCGGTGGCTTTATCTGCTATTCCACAGTATCAGCCCCCAGCATAAGCATTTTTGAGAGAGTATATATGAGGGGTCTCTAAAAAGTTTGTGGGAAATGCATATTATGAGAAAGTTTTGCATAGATTTAAGTGGTTTTTTTTGCACAAAAATAGACATCTTTCATATATTTTCTGTGAACTTTTTGAAACCCCTCAAATAACTGAATGCTTTATCACTAAACCTCAAAGCATCCATGCTGAACAGGCAAGCAGGCAAGATGATCTTCATTCTGCATTGAAGGAAACGGAACTCAGAAAATTTACAACTTGGCCAAGGCTGCACAGAATTATTGGCAACAACATGCTTTTGAAAGCTAGCCTTTCAAATTGTGGGCCCAATAAGGTGTAGTTAAGTTTCTCTTTTACCCTGAAGCCCAGAAATGTAACCTTGTTCATAGAAAAAAACCCTTCATGGGAAATGGTGGGAGCAGTACTGTGAAATATCCTAGGGAGAATAATGAATTTGACCTGGAAATACTTCCTCCAGGATCTGGGAAAGCAGTGTTGCAAGTTCATGGTCATTCAGGTTTTAAATGCCTGTGGTTGTCAAGAGTGGGTGTGGCATGCACCATAAACAGTTTGAGAAGAAAGGGCGGATTCCGGCGAATCATGCAAAATAGGATTTCGTCATGATTAACTGAATTTAGTTTTTGGAGGAGACTGAAGGCAGAATCGTGAATTATACCTCTGGGCTCTCCAACTCTGAAACCTGTATGCACGAGCCCTATATGATGTGAATTTTGATGAAATTCCAAGACGGAGATGACAGAGGCTATTGTTTTATAGGCGAATGCTTCCCACAGTGTGCTTCCTGGACTGGCAGCATCAATACCACCTGAAAGCTTGTCAGAAATGCAAATAAGTGGGCCCAGACCACACCTACTGACAAGGCAACTCTGGGCCTGGGGCTCAGTGCTGTGTGCTTTCTCAGACCTTCCAGGTGGTTCTGATGCACCAGAGAAGAAAAACTGAATGTTCAATTCCTGGTTTCCACTCTAGTTTCTCCTGTCTTTTTCTTCTGATTTGCTCTCACTCCTTGACTATATCCATACTTCATAATATCTCCACCTCTGGTCTGAAAAATAAGTCTGTTTTGTGTAAACATTATGAATAATATGCTTAGTCAATATGCATATAGTGATATATATATCTCTGTTTTTATGTTTTCTCTCTCAGCTTTCTAAGATGGCTGTAAGATACATATATATCTATGTATAAGCTCATGGCTGAGATAGTTTCTAAAGAGAAATTCTCTATAACACTTTGTCAGAAACCCCAGCGTCCAGTGAAGTGTGTTTGTATACATTGTGTATTTGTATGTGCATGCCTATGTGTGTTGTATGTTTTCTGTGTGTACAGTATGCGTTCTCTCGTGTGTGCATATATTGTGTAGTATCTGGTATACCTCAAGGATGGGTGGTGAATGTTAGACACTCCACCATGGTGACACACATGATAAGACTTTGTGATACTTCTCATATGACTGTATCCTGTGAGAAGATAGAAACTTTGAATGAGGCATCCCAAGGGGGAAGAGTAGACCACATTGTCCCCTGGAAGATAATGGGATTCTGTTGCTAGCAGGTAGCTTAGACCTGTTCTAAAATCATCATTGGCTCTTTCCTTCATCAAAGCAACTTGATGGTAAGCCAGCACAAAGCAGTAAATTGGGTCTCTTTTAGCAACACCTACACTTTCCTTTAGTCCTTTGAATTTGGAAGGTTGGTGGGAGGGCAGAGAAAGAACAAAAGCCCTAAATAACCATATGGCTTTGTGTATTTTTACTTTCAGTTTCATCCCTGACTAATCCTAGGATAAAACTAAACTGCTAAAAAGGAAAATGTTAGGAAATGCATTTAGACATTTGAATTCAAGCCCACCTCTTCTCTATAAATCAGTGTTCTAACAAAGACTTTTTGTTAAGAAGGGAGAGAGATGGATATATAGCAGATAAAAAGTTTAAAATGCAGGAGACACAATTAAAGTCTGATACTTGTCTTTATAGATAAATAATGTCATCCAATGAGTTGGCTTCCTCAGATGGTCATACCCTTCCCTTTATCCCCACATTTAAATCACCAGTTCATATTTTTAAAATGTCAAAGACTGAAATAATGACATCACATGTTTCTTACCATTTAACAGTCCCTACTGTAAAAAGTCCTCTTATTGGGGGTGGGTGTTTGACCTAGCAATGAAAATTCTGGTTAGGATGCATGCATCCCACATCAGAGTACCTAGGTCCAGTATTCTGCTCCAGCTCTTGAATCCGGCTTCCTGCTAATGCATACCCTGGAAGACAGCAGTGATGATTTCAAGTAACTGGGCTCCTGCCACCCACATGGGAGACCTGGGTTGGGTGCCTAGGGCACCAGCAGATAGGAGCTCTGTCTGTCTCTCCACCACTGTCTTTCAGTCTCTTTCCATCTGTCTCTCTCTCTTTCTCTCTTCCTTTTTTTTTTTTTTTTTTTTGACAGGTAGAGTTATAGACAATGAGAGAGAGAGAGAGAGACCGAGAGAAAGGTCTTCCTTCTGTTTGTTCACTCCCCAAATGGCCACAACGGCTGGCGCTATGCCGATTCGAAGCCAGGAGCCGGGTGCTTCCTCCTGGTCTCCTATGTGGGTGCAGGCGCCCAAGCACTTGGGCCATCCTCCACTGCCTTCCCGGGCCACAGCAGAGAGCTGGACTGGAAGAGGAGCAACCGGGACTAGAACCCGGCGCCCATATGGGATGCTGGCGCTGCAGGCAGAGGATTAGCCAAGAGAGCCATGGCGCCAGCCCCCTCTCTTCCTTTTCAGTAAATAAAAATTTGAAAGAAACAAAAATCCAAATACTGGTAAAGAACACCCATTGAGCTTTAATTTGCTCTTTTCACTTTAAAATTCCTGTATCCCAAGGTTCTAAACTAAATCCGACCTTAACTTCCTCTCCACGCCCTCACTGCTCCTCAGTTCTCTTTTCTCCCCTTCAAATCGTTGTCTCCACGTACTGAGTCCTCTGCCCCCAAAAAGCCGATTTTTCTCTGCAGAAGGAGCTCACTCAATTCTTACTCAAGACCTTCTTGTGGACTGGCTCTCCTACCTGAACACTCCCCATTCCTTTGTCAAATTGGGCCTTTTTCTGAGCTGCTGAAGGTGGCCATCCCAAGATGCTTGGCGTTCCTGCTGAGTGCTATGCTCCTAGATTTCCCTGCACTCCTCCCTGGAAAGCCAGGCCCTCTTTTCCACCTCGTGAACTCTGGTATCTCCTTAGGAGCCTCCTTTGTGAAACTGTCCCCGGTGCACTGGGAGGCTTGGTTAGTTAGCTTGTCTTTCCTCCTTTAGGACAGCCTTTAAGATTTTGTGCATTCATTTGTAAAAATAAAAAATAAACAGCTTTCCTATCTATTAAACAGTAATAGAAACCCTGACTGAAGCAGGTGTAAGCAACAAGGACCTGTGTCATTTCCCATGACCAGAAGCCCAAAGAATTGTAGTCTCCAGTGCTGGTCATCAGCAGCTCGGTCATCAAAGACTCGGTTTTTTTTCCTTTTCTCCACTTTCCTAGTCTTGGTGCTGATTTCAACATCAGACTGGCCGTGAGGCGAGTATGGCAGTTCCAGGAGTCCTCCCCTGGCTCAGTAACATTCCTGAAATAGAAGAGAGCCCATTTCTCTTGTGGCTCTCTCTTAGGATTTCAAAACTTTCCAGAGAAACCCCCTGACAGTGTTCCTTTGCTTCTTAATGAATTGCGTGGAATCACAAACCCATTCCGGAGCTAATTACCAGCTAAGGGGAGGAGAAACATTCCTGGGGCTGAGAGTGAGGGGGACTTACCCTGAGCACATGGCTGCACGGGGAGGGGTGGACAGCTGAATGTATCAGGCTTTCTTGGGTTAAAGGGTATTGGGATGAGGGCTTGGCATCAGTAGTGTCTGATACGCTCAGCAGGTGGAGATATAATATTACATATATCACATACTTTGAAGATTTATCTTTTCATATTAGGGAAGGGGCAATACCTCTTTTATCTAGATTTTTCTTGGTTGCCACTCATTGCCCTGAGATTGAAAGATCTGCAAAACTCCGTTCTTCTACAGTCTTCCTGTGTTACCTTTAGGCTCCTAAATTCTTCTAACATCATGTACCATTTAAATATGGTTCTCCAGTGACCGTCTAATTAGGTACATGTGCAGAGTTGAGCTTCTTGCAGCGTGCAATGTCAGAGAGGCCCCGCTACCTTAGAAACAGAATCTGAGGGGACCTGGCTGGAGCCAGGCCATATAGTGGGGTCCTGTGAGTGCAGAAGCACAGCCACAGTGTTGAACGGAGCTGAAGAGACATTGACACTTTCGTGTTTTAAAAACCATTCTGTGATCCGTTTCATTACAGGTTTTTAAAAAGTCAGCCCCCCTCTGTAATCCTCTAAGAAAAGCCACCTTAGGAACCTGCTGTGAGAGGACTCTGGGTCGGATGCAAGGGGAGTCAGTTATGAAGAGCAGGCTTCATCGCAAAAAAAAGATGGAGAAACCCTTATGTTTTTTTTTTTCTTTCTGGAAATTCGGGTCACAGGGTTGGGTAGGAAGAAAGGGGCTGGTAGGTTAAGATACTGAAATACTTTCAGAGCAAGATCACATTTAATTCATTTATTTATAATTCTCAAAAGTCCCAGATAAATCAATGCCTTACATGTCTGTGGTGAGAAAGGTAATGAAGGAGGGAGAGATTGAGGGAGTGGAGTTTTTTTGTATTTTTCAATGTGGATAATGAAGTAAGAGCCAATCCTACACAACAAACCTTGTATTTCTAAATGTTCCTTGGCCTGAGGAGTCCTGGGATTATGTCCTCTCCCTCTTCTCCTCCCTCCGCAGTGTCAACATCACGTCAGGCATCTGCTACATGACGACTACACCCAAAGCCCTGCAGGGACTGGAATACCACAGCATTGTGTGGAATGTTCCATATAGGCAACACTTAAAACAGGTCGGTAACTCGTTGACTACACAAACTGAGAGGGTACTTAGTTCTTGATTCCAGGGCAGGCAGCAGTGTGTGGACTTAGAGAAAGTTGGACTTCAATTCTTCCTAAAGTATTTGGCTTTTCTAGAGGAAAAGAGATGTGCTAGTCTTATAGTTTCTCTGAATCCCTGACCTAAACAGTCTCCCTGTGTAGTCCAAGAGAAAGAGCCAAGTCTGTGAGGCAACACCAAATGATATAGTTCTTTCTAAACCTGGTCCTTGGAGTGTGTGGCTCAAACCATTGGTGTTATAAGAACTCAATGACACAGGAACTTAATGGGCCCAGGCTGCATCAGAGCCTGAGTTCCCCCAGCTGGAATCTGAGAGGGACTTTGTAGGATGAGTGAGTGCCGTAGGGAAGTGCACTGTCTGAACTCCTCCCGGGAGCTGTACACTGTTAGAGAGAGGCCAAGGTTCACTAGAGGTTAGGCCCACAAAGCCACCCTCCTAGGTGACCAGATGTCCAGATTGGAAGATGTAGATGATGGATCTAGACCAGAGTTTCTGTCTGGAAAAGGCAATGGCAACAACTGGCAAGGAGACAGGCCTCAGAGGGCCATGTGCCCCTGTGCTGGGTGGGTTTCATGCTGCTGATGCAGGCTGGCTCCTTTTCAACCTTAGCAAGTAGGGTCCTTGCTTCAGGGTTTACCGACGAGAGCGGTAGTGTTTTGCTCCCAAACCACGGCAGCCAGACTCCTCCTTTCCTCCATACACAAAGAATTGCTGCTTCCTTTATACTATCTCTAAAAACAGTCCCTTTACTCGATCTGTCACCCAGCTCATACATGATTGTGCTGTTGTTTGTTAATTCCACACTCCGTATCCCTGTCAGCTTGTGGCTAAAGCAGTGACTGGCTGTCTGGTTGTAAAAAGCATTTGGAGGCTCTGTAAGTGTCCGGCCTTTGACAGATAAGGATTTTCCAGCTGTTGCTTTTGCAGCGGCGGTGCCCTCCTGGGTGCCTGGGCTCGTTAGCCAGGTGTGCTGTGAGGCTGGGGGTTTCCTGCTGATCTTGACAATCTGCCAAGATGTTCATTGCTCTCAGCCCTTTTTGGGGAAACGCAGAGACAGACTCTTTTGGCTAGTGTGTTAATTTGGATCCTCCAAGAAGCAGATGTTGGAAAGAGATTGGGTGTACAAATGATTTACTGGGGGAAACTCCTAGGAGAGAAAAATAGGGGAGGAGCCTGGGAATGCTGGGCTTAAGCCCTGTGCAGAGAGGGAGGGCAGGAAGGCCAGCCAGGAAAATTGTGGGCTGTGGTACAGTTTGCAGAAAGGTTTTGAAAGGGTGACGCTGTGTCCTTAAGCCACATTTGCCCATCAGAGTGGTCCCCGCCTCCCTGGCTGAGAACCCCTGCTGTGCTCAGCCCCTGGATGGGGGCAGCTAGTGGGGAGCCTCAGTGTGAACATGGTGATGGATTCCAGCCACAGAAGCTGAGACCACTGCTCAAAGGCACTCCTCACAATGGGACACCTGTTGGGGAGGCCTGCTATATGGCTGTTGCAATTGGTCACCTGTGGCTTCAAGCTGCTTGCTCCATTTCTGTCGGTATGCTTCTTCGTGAAGGCTGGTGCTGAGGGTGAGACAGGGCTATTTAGGCACGTGTGTGAATTTGTGTGAATTTGACCACACCAAGTGTTAGGCACTCACTGTTATCACAAAGACCTGCTTTCCCTGCTTGGGAAGTGACAATGGATGCTTCATATTTACTCCTAGCTATGTCATTGAAAGCACTTTTGCAATAATAATAAGTTGCAAATGATGCTCTATGGGTTATTTCCATGCAAGCCCCATGCAGATAATATCTTGTGGTTCTCTTCTTTGTATCTCCCTTGAGCATCATTCCTGGCATCTGCTCAATCACTTTTAGGACATGAATCCTTTCTAGGCAAAGTGTTGAAAAAGTAATGTTCCCAGGCAATCCTCCCAGACCAGTGGGAGTTGAGCTGACGTATGTTCCCTTCTCTGCCTTGACTGGTTTTACTGTAGTCATTGGACACTGTGGATGGAAGGCTGCCCACTGTTCTGTAGTGGCTCAGACACTGCTGGTTTGCTCACAAAATTTAGGACACAATATTTCTATTATGAAAGAGTGAGCCAAACACTGATGCAGGAATAAGGGGAGATATTCCAGCAAGAAATCTGGTTGTCATTCTCACCCTTCTCTCTAGTTAGTTCTCATTGTTGCCCAAGTAGTAATTCTTACATGGAAATCTCATTGTTTTACCTTCCTGCGTCAATAGTTCTACCTTACCACTGGACTACAAGTCAAAACTTCTTAGTGTGACAGAAGGGCCCCTTTAGGACCTAGTGCCTGCCTATGGGCTGCCGTCCACAGTTTCTCTCTCTCTCTCTCTCTCTCTGTCTGTCTCTCTTTCTCTCCCCTCTCTCTGTCTCCGTGTCTCTCTTCATTTATTATCTTTTTACACAATTAGTGGTTCCCTCTACATTCACACAGTGTATTTATTATGATATCATCAATGATCACAGAAATACCAACACATGCATGACTTACACCACAGAAGTTATTTTTTTCACACTTGACAGTCCAGTGCAAGTGTTCCTGGCTGACAGATGGCTTTCTCCCACCTGTTATCTCAATACTCCAGGCTTTGAGCCCATTGACTCTGTCCACCTTGATGGCCTTTGACCTCTCCCCATTCAACTTGCAGATGGGGAAAGAGAAGGGAGAAAATGCACCTACTTCTTCAGTGCTGTGGCCCAAAAGTTACAGACATCAATTTCCCTTCTACTCTGTTGGAGAGAACTGACAAGATGCCAACAGCCAGGAAACAGAGTCTGGCTGAGCAGCCAGTTGGTAATAACAGTTCTATACACGAGGAGAGCCTGAGCCCTGGAGAACTTTCAGCTGCCTCTGCTGTTACGTGCTGCCACTAACATGTGCAGCTGGGTCTCAGCTCATTCCCTGATTCAGCTCATCTGGACAAATTTTATGTGACCTTCTAAGATTCGTCTCCAGCTTTGCATAATTCAAAGGGCTTTGGAGTGTCTCTTCTCTATACTCGTATAACAGAGTGCTCACCAGCTGTCATAGCACGTGTCACATTGTATTATAATTGTTTGCTCATGAGTCTTCATTATCTAAACTTGAGCTCCTGTAGGACTGGACATGTATTTTTATTTTAAGTCTATAAATGTCTGGCATGAGATATGCAACCAATTAATGTTTTACTAAATAAATAAAAGGTTATTAAATGATTTAATTCACAAGAGAGTTTAACTCTCCAAAATTTTATGTTTTAAAGAGTGAGCTATGGATTATTTTTTCTCATACACATATGTCAATCCTAAATCTAAGTTAGGGAGTTTAGAACTCTGAAATTTCTTTGCTATTTGATAAATCTATATTAGAAAAGTTCACAGTTATCAGATTACCACAAGCAACCTTACACAGTTTTTATAAACTTAAAGTCAAGAATTGTCATTTAGGATCAACTTCTCACAAAAAGGCATATTGTATCATTAGAATGCATTTTCCTGCAGATAAGAAGAAACTTGATTCAGAAGTCGCTGAAAATATTAGAGAATATTTTATCACTTAAAAAGAAGTCTAGAATTAGGGTAGCTCTAGGGCAGGCTGGTTGATGTTGACCCAGGGGCTCAGTGATGTCATTTGGGATCCAGTGCTTTCTGTATATTGTTGCTACCATGCTCAGTAGGACGACTGTGGACTGACCGTGTTCAGGGACTGGATCCCCTCATGGTCACAAGATACTGTCACTGCCAGAAATAATAATAATAATATAATAATAATAATAATAATAATAATTTACATTAGTCATGTCCTGAGGGCGAGAGCAAGAACTGCTTTTCTCCCGAATCATGGAATTATAAACATTTTCTCTTAGTCCAAAGGAGCCAAATTTATATGTACCAATCTGTGGACCAGAGCATTCTTAGGGGATCCCAGTCTCCTGACTGGTATAGTTACTCCAAATCTATAACAGAACAAAGGGTTTTTTGAAATGTTTGGCAAGATAGAGGAGGCAGGTATCTCTTCTCTCCAAAACATGTGAGTCCATTAGGAAGAAAACATAGAAGTGTGTGCTGAGTACTGAAGCAATATCATCCACTCCCAGTATTTGAACAGTACATGATATTGAACAGATATCTACTGAAAAGTCAGTAATGTTTAAACCAGGCAATGGTCCTACCCATCCTTATGTCATTTCTGAAGTTTCTGAATCATGATGTCAGCCCTGCATATCTGTGGGCTGAGCATCTGCAGATCCAATCAACCTTAGATCAAAATTATTTTAAAAAAATTTCCTTCCAGGGCTGGCGCCGTGGCTCCCTTGGCTAGTCCTCCGCCCGCGGTGGCAGCACCCCGGGTTCTAGCCCCAGTTGGGGCGCCAGATTCTGTCCTGGTTGCTCCTTTCCCAGTCCAGCTTTCTTCTGTGGCCCAGGAAGGCAGTGGAGGACGGCCCAAGTGCTTGGGCCTTGCACCCGCATGGGAGACCAGGAGGAAGCACCTGGTTCCTGGCTTTGCATCGGCGCAGCGCGCAGGCCATAATAGCCATTTGGGGAGTGAACCAATGGAAGGAAGAGCTTTCTCTCTGTCTCTCTCTCTCTCTCACTGTCTAACTCTGCCTGTCAAAAAAAAAAAAAAAATCCATCCATAGTACCAGCGTTGTTGCACAGCAGGTTAAGCCACTACTTGTCACAGCAGTATTCCAAATCGGAGCACCGGTTCCAGTCCTGGCTGCTCTACTTCCTATCTAGCCCCTGGCTAATATGCCTAGGAAGACAGCAGAAGATGGCCCAAGTGCTTGTGCCCATGCGACCCATGTGGGAGACAAGCTGGAGTTCTGGGATCATGGCTTCAGCATGGCTCAATCCCAGCCTTTGTGGCCAAAAGGGGAGTGAACCAGTAAGTGGAAGATTCTCTCTCTCTCTCTCTCTCTCTCTCACTCTCTCTCTGTCCCTCCCCCTCCCACCTCTCCCTCTTTCTATCATTCTGCCTTTCCAAATAAAATAAATAAAATAATTATTTTAAAAGAAATTACATCTGTACTGAACCTGTGCAGTTTTTTAGTCATTATTCCCAAACACTGTAGTATAACAACTATTTGTATAGCATTTACATTGTATTAGTTATTATAAGTAATCTAGAGATAATTTAAAGTATGTGGGAGGATGTGAGTAGGTTATGTCAAATAGTCTACTGTTTTATTCAGGGAACTGGAGTTTCGGAGGACATTAGTACCTATGGAACTAACTCTCCACCAAAACTGCAGGGTGATCGTATTTAAAAGCTTCTAGTAATGAACACTTAAGATCGTCTTCCTCCACTACCGTTATTTATTCTTTATTGTAGGCCTCATAATGGGATTGATTTTACGATATGCTACAGCACCAACTGATATTGAAAGTGGAACGGTCTATGACTGTGGAAAACTGACCTTCAGTCCTTCAACTCTTCTGGTTAACATCACCGAGAAAGTTTATGAATATAAATACAAGAGAGAAATCAGCCAGCACAACGTCAATCCTCACCAAGGCAATGCTATACTTGAAAAGGTAAGGATCCTACCTTATCATATATGATTGTTTTCAGTATGAATAATTGCATCGTATGTGAGCATCTATAATGTTCTGCATTCACACATCTATCTATGTCCTTTTCAGCACTACACTGTTGGGGCCACTTGGTTGACAAAGGGGTCAGTACCTTGTGTTATGCTCTTATTATAAGCTCTGTTATCAGTGTGTTTTCCTGGAAGTTGGGAAAGAAAGATTTATATTATAGGTGTTTTAAAATCCCATTATATTAAGTAAAAATAAAATTCAGCAATTTTGCCTTTCTTGATAACCTGATTCAATTTTTTACATGTGTATTTTAAGTGCCATTATATATTGCCATTATATATATTGCCAGCTATTTACTTATTTTAAATCACCTTTGCACTAAATGGAAAATGGAGAGAAATGAAACTGTTTTCATTTGCAAACCTTGATTTAGAATGACTGACTTTTGGCTGCCAATGTAAAACATTGGTCACTTTGCTGCTTAGAAATACGCTGACACACATTCAGTCTCAAGACGTCTCGTCTCCTTGAGTGTAGTTAGAGATTCTTGGATTGAAAAAGAAAAATTGTGGCCAGCGCCACGACTCAATAGGCTAATCCTCCATCTGCAGCACCAGCATACCGAGTTCTAGTCCCGGTCGGGGCACCGGATTCTGTCCCGGTTGCCCCTCTTCCAGGCCAGCTGTCTGCTGTGGCCCGGGAGTGCAGTGGAGGATGGCCCAAGTGCTTGGGCCCTGCACCCCATGGGAGACCAGGAGAAGCACCTGGCTCCTGGCTTCAGATCAGCGTGATGAGCCGGCCACAGTGCACTGGTCGCGGCAGCCATTGGAGGGTGAACCAATGACAAAGGAAGATCTTTCTCTCTGTCCCTCTCTCTCACTGTCCACTCTGCCTGTCAAAAAAAAATTAAAAATAAATAAATTAATTAATTAAAAAAAGAAAAGAAAAAGAAAAATTGTGAAATAAAATGACTCACTTTTTTAAAAAGATATTTATTTATTTTATTTGAAAGGCAGAGTTAGAGAGAGGCAGAAGCAGAGAGAGAGAGATATCTTTGATCCTCTGGTTCATTCCCGAGATGGCAACAATGGCCAGAGCTGGGCCAATCCGAAGCCAGGAGCCAGGAGCTTCTTCCAGGTCTCCCACACAGGTGCAGGGGCCCAAAGTCTTGGGCCAACTTCCATTGCTTTTTCAGGCCTTAGCAGAGAGCTGGATCAGAAGTGGAGCAGCAAGGACTTGAACCAGCACCCATATGGGATGCAGGCACTGCAGGTGGCAGCTTTACCCATTATGCCAAAGTGCCAGCCCCCAATGACTCACCTTTTAAAAACTGGGTTTATTACCACAAATTTGTGAATAGCTTCAGTCAATAGAAGGAAAATTTCCTTCTACTCTTGATCATGACTCTGGGTCAGCAATCAGGTGAGGTTCCCTCTTGTGGCACCTATGTGTCCTAGATCAGCTGCTAGCTGTGAATTTCTGTGTAAAAATCTAAGTTTGTACTAAGAACCAAGATTTTATTTCATATATTTTTGGGTCAGAGCTGAGGACTTTCAGATATTGTAAAGTGTATTTTATTACTTTTGTCCTTTATGGATTGAGTTTCCTTGTCATTTTTTTTTCTTTTTTTCATTTTGAGAGGCACAGGCCAGGAGGAGAGATACTTGGTCTGCCACTGTTCCTTATTTTAGATGTGTGCTTTTTGTAATTTCTTTCACATTATCTTCCAGTAGCACATTTCCAGATTGACGTCCTCTGAGCACTTAGTAAGGGCTCAGGAAAGTCAAGCAGATTATAATGTTAGCCTACATAAGGCTTCTTTAGAAAAGTGAGTTGAAGCACACAAAAAACAAATTAAACAATATTGTGGGTTTTTTTTTAAAAGATTTATTTATTCATTTGAAAGTCAGAGGTACACAGAGAAAGAAGGAGAGACAGAGAGAGAGACAGATCTTCCATCTGCTGGTTCACTCCCCAGATGGCTGCAACAGCCCGAGCTGGGCCAATATGAAGCCAGGAACCAGGAGCTTTTTCAGGGTCTCTCACACAGGTACAGGGGCCCAAGGACTTGGGTCATTTTCTACTGCTTTCCCAGGCCATAGCAGAGAGCTGGATCAGAAGTGGAGCAGCTGGGACTTGAACTGACGACACCCATATGAGATGCTGGCACTACAGGCAGCAGCTTTACCCGCTATGCCACAGCACTGGCCCCAACAATATTGTTTTATTATTTTTTTATTTAATGAATGCATTTTTACATAGATACAACTTTAGGAATACAGGGGTCCTTTCCCCCCATGTCCCCCACTCTGCTCCCGTCTCACCTCGCATTCCCTCTCCCATCTCCTTCTTCATTATGGATCATTTTTAGTATGACTTTATATACAGAGGACCAACTCTGTGAGGCCTTCTGTTTTGTATTATCTCTCCCATGTGGTTCTTTTTGTTCATGTAAATAATAGGTTATGCATTGTGAAATAAATAAATTTTTAAGTGACCTTGTCAGTAACGTAAGGATTTTAATGAAAATACACTGTTGTTTTTCCTTTGGTTAGTACCTGGTCATAGGTGAATTATTTCTCTCCTTACTTTCCTAACCATTTTTATTTGCACTTCTACACAGTATTCTCTTAAAAAATGTTGACCCCTGAAGGTTATTATTCGTGTTGCTGTAGAAATTGTGTTCTTTAATAGGGTGGCTTATAATTGCCTGATCAGAAATTTTATTGTATTATAGATATATTGATATATTGATTCATATATATATATAAGATATATAGATCATATATATCAATATCTATTGTATCAATATGTACTCATTTTAGCAATATCTATATAGGTACATTGATTCTTTCATCATCAGCCATAATCAAGTATTTGCTTTTGAAAAATTAAGATGTTCTAGAAAAATAAGTTGCTGGGGCCCTAGATTTTTTTAGTGGGAGGCTTATGAGTTTTGCACACAAATTTTTTAATTGACCTCAAATGGCTGAGATACGTTGAGATAAACTTCTAAGTCATGTGACTCACTGAGTCATAATCAGCATTTGTTGCTTCAAACATCCAGGGTTGTTGAAGGTGACACAGCAGCTAGAGCAAGTCATCCCCTCATTGCTGGTAGAGGAAGGGGGCAGCTTCTGAAGCATGTACTGTATTCGATGACTTTAGGGGGAGGGAAAGGAGCTTGTCTGTAAATGGCTGGAGAATGTCTTGCTGCATGTTTGGTGCTTATCATCCCTGTTGGGGGACCCTAGGTGGTCTGCAAAAGTGGACAGACCATCGCCTTTCTTATGGGGAATTCTCTGTTGCATGCCGTTATTCATATGAATCATTCATGTTAGCTGCAAAGGGATTCCAAAGAAGGGTCTATCCATTGGAAGATTTATAAGAAGGTGGCACGAAGTCATGGTTTAAAAAGAGCCTTGAGGGGCCTGTGCTGTGGCATAGCGGGTAAAGCCACTGCCTGCAGTGCTGACTTCCCATAGGGGCATGGGTTCGAGTCCCGGCTGCTCCACTTCTGATCCAGCTCTCTGTCATGGCCTGGGAAAGCAGTAGAAAATGACCCAAGTTCTTGGGCCCCTGTACCTATGTGAGAGATCTGGAAGAAACTCCTGGCTCCTGGCTTCAGATTGGCACAGCTTTTGCCATTGAGGCCAGTTGAGGAGTGAACCATCAGATGGAAGACCCCCTCTCTCTCTCTCTCTCTCTCTCTCTCTCTCTCTTCTGTACCTCTGACTTTCAAATAAATAAATAAATCTTAAAATGAAAAAAGCTTTTGGGATCAGAGAGATATGTCATGTCCTAGTAAGTTCCTTAAGCTTCCTGATTCCAGACTTTCTTTTTTTGTATATGGAAAGATTAAAACCTATTTTGTAGAACTGTTTTAGTGTTCAAGTGAGGTGATGTTTATGAAGTGCCTGGCTGACGTGGGACCTTTGCCCCGCATTGTCATCACTGCCCTACTACCACTGCCATTGCCACTGCACTAGTGCTGCCATTGCTGCCGCTAGGTAATGTTGCAATGCATCATACATGCTAAGGATTAGTAAAATGTGCATCTGTTTTATGCACTTATTTAACATCAATTTGGGGAGATAAAACCAATGCATAGTATATAGTTCAATTCTGAGTTGCATCACATGGATGCTGAGAGCGATAAAACTCTACAGAGTAGTTGTTGGCCGGTGCCGTGGCTTAACAGGCTAATCCTCCGCCTTGTGGCGCCGGCACACCAGGTTCTAGCCCCGGTTGGGGCGCCGGATTCTATCCCGGTGGCCCCTCTTCCAGGCCAGCTCTCTGCTATGGCCCGGGAAGGCAGTGGACAATGGCTCGAGTCCTTGGGCCCTGCACCCGCATGGGAGACCAGGAGAAGCACCTGGCTCCTGGCTTCGGATCAGTGCGATGAGTCGGCCGCAGCAGCCATTGGAGGGTGAACCAACTGCAAAAAGGAAGACCTTTCTCTCTGTCTCTCTCTCTCACTATCCACTCTGCCTGTCAAAAAAAAAAAAAAAACAAAAAAAACAACAGAGTAGTTGTCACAAATACTTGAGCTTGTCCAGGAGGCTTCCTGAAGATGCAATGAGAAGGGCCTTGAGGGTGGATGCAGTTTGGAAGTCATTAGGGTTGGAGGGATAGGAGGGTGAGACTACGATGTGTACCTCTCTGGGTTCCCAGGGAGGAGAGCTTCATCCTCTGCTTTGGGTCAACAGAGCCAGCTGGACTGATCAGAGCAGTGAGAAGTGTCTGAGAGCCCAGCATTTCAGACCTGACTGGAAGAATATGGGAGTCACAGGACATAGTGAGGGAAAGAAGGGCTGAGGAAGGGGTGAGTGAAAATGACCCGGATCTGCAGGCTGAAACCACCTGATTTGGAGACAAAAAGAGATCTGGCCCCATTCAGTTGAATCCTGTAATTTTTAGATAAGAAAAAATAGAACCATTCACACTAAAATCGATTCAAGTCAGTGGGTCCCAGGCTGTCTGTACTTCGGAATCATTTAGAAGCTTCAAAAAAAAATCCCGATTTTCATGTTCTGCTCTGCAGTTTTTGATTGGATTGGCTTAGGGGATAGCCTCAGTTTTGGGATTTTAGATCACCAACCTGTTTTTAATGGGCAGTTTCCACCGACCCACATTCTACGTAGCATTAAGGTGAACATGGTGCTGAACGAGAGATGCCACTTAGGTTTCTTTTCTATGGCCCCTGCTGCTGCAAGTCTGCCTGCTGCTTTTCGTTTGTTCCTTCAACACACCAGAGCTTTCCTCAGGACCTCTGCACATGTCATTCTTCTTGCCTTTGAATAATGGGTTCCTTCCTTCCTAAGATCTTGGCTTGAAATGCTGTCTCTTCAGAGAGGGCTAGCCCCCGCCGTTCCTGGCACCGTTCTCTGTATTCCGTGTCTCTCTCATTACAGTCCATAGGACCATCTGAAATTATGTATGCATTTGCTGGATTCTTGCTTATGTTGTTAATTGCCCACTGGGCTGTAACTATCACAAAGGCAGAGACCATGCCTCTTTGATGAACTAAAGTATCCCCAAAGCCTGCTGTGGTGCTCAAGCCTAATAGTGGCTAAATAAACAGTGAACAAATGCACGGATAAGTGAATGAATCGGAGCGCTTGACAGACCTCATTCTGCTGGAGAAGTTCACAACATTTTAAAATCATCATGAAGCTGGTGGAATTGTAGTCTCCTAGATGCGTAACACTTGAAGAAACCTAAGTTGCTCTAAAATTTAGCTGTGTATAAACAGATAATAAATTAATATACAGCGAGATTATGTGGTGGTTTCAGGGTACTTCTGGTCAGGGCACAGGCAGAACTGGGACTTACAGCACCTAACCCTGGGTCCTGAGGGCTTGTTGTACCCCACATTACTGGACAGGCTCTCTGGGAGGCCCAGTGGACAGAGGAGGACAGGGCACCTGAGGCTGAAGTGCTGAGTATTTCACAGTTAGAGAGGCATCAGGAGACGTGTGTTGGGGAGAGCACAGAATGATCAGAGTTCAGAAAGAGATCCTGCTCAGTGGAGGTGCAGAAGCCACAGTTCAGCCTCACTGTGCCTTTGTGGTACATGTAAGGAGTATTTGACCTTTGGTTCCACAATTACAGGATTTGGAAATGAGATATCCTTGGCCCGTGCCACGGCTCACTTGGCTAATCCTCTGCCTGCGGCGCCGGCACACCGGGTTCTAGTCCTGGTTGGGGTGCCGGGTACTAGTCCTGGTTGCTCCTCTTCCAGTCCAGCTCTCTGCTGTGGCCCAGGAGGGCAGTGGAGGACGGCACAAGTGCTTGGGTCCCTGCACCTGCGTGGGAGACCGGGAGGAAGCACCCGACTCCTGGCTTCGGATTGGCGTGGCACTAGCCGTGGCGGCCATTAGGGGAGTGAACCAATGGAAGGAAGACCTTTCTCTCTGTCTCTCTCTCACTGTCTATAACTCTCTCTCTGTCTCTCTCTCTCTCACTGTCTAACTCTGCCTGACCAAAAAAAATTAAAAAAAAAAGTAAATAAAAAAAAAATAAAAAGAAAATGAGATATCCTCTCATTTAGAAGAATGTAGCTTAGAGGTTTGGATGAAACTCCTGACCTCAAGATTTGGCAAGGCTGGAAGCTGTGCTGTGTCACATCCTCTTGGGAGATCTCATAAGTGCACATGTATCGCTGACACGGTTAGGTGCTGAGAAACAGGCCTGATGGTGCCATGATTTCCTTCCAATAAAGAGGCATGAAACTGGAAAATATGAGACTTCTTTGCATCCAGATGAGCAGCCATGCACTGTGTTTTTATGCCACATGTAAATAAATGACATTTCAGGAAATACCATATGCAGGTTGTTTTGTTCACACTCAACACAGATAAGAGTGTAGAAAAGAGAAAAATATTTTCACATAAAGATTGCTGAACAGTATACCTATACACATTATGAGCAGATGATGAACTTGAAACAAATTTCTGAGAGGGTAAAATAGACTGTGTTGCTCTGTGTCTACCTAGTCAATGTTTCTTACCACTATTTATCAGGTCATTCTGTGGATATAAGATATTCTTAATTAGTTTTAAAAAAATTTTAATGTAATGCTTTGTTTATTTGAAAGGCAAAGTTACAGAGAGAGGGAAAGAGACAGAGAGAGATCTTCCATCTGCTGGTTCACATCTCAAATGGCTACAACAGCCAGTGCTGGGCCAGGCTGGAGCCAGGAGATTCCTGCAGGTCTCCCATGTGGGTGCTGGCCCAAGCATTTGGGCCATCTTCTGCTGCTTTCCCAGGCACATTAGCAGGGAGCTGGATCAGAAGCAAAGCAATTGGGGCTCAAACCTGCATGCAGATGGGATGGCAGCATTGCAGTCAGCAGCTTAACCCACTGTGCCACAAACACTGGGCCCTTCCTTAACTATTTTTAACCTTTTGGGGCCTATATCTTATTACATGGTAGCTTTGACATTGATTTGTTCTATAACTAATATTTAGGAACACAAAAATATCTACTAATAATTTATGAATTTCCTATCAATAGGAAGTTCAAAACTTGCTTTTCAAGAGCAGATGATAAAAAGAACTTTGTCACTTTTTTATTCTTTCGGCACATATGAACTGAGACCTACTAATTTCAATTCTGAAATAATACATGGTCTAAAAGAGTTTACTAGTAAATCAGAGAAAAATACAACATATGAATAAATGAATTCATGACAATAAAATATAAGAATCAAAGGAGTGGGTTGGGGCTGGAGTTGTGGTGTAGTGTGTAAAGCTATTACCTGCAATGCCACCATCCCATATGGGTAACGGTTTATGTCCCAGCTGCTCCATTTCCTATCTGGCTCCCTGCTAATGGCCTGGGAAAGACAGTGGAAGATGGCCCAAGTGCTTGGGCCCCTGCACACGCTTGGGAGACCTGGAAGAAGAAGCTCCTGGCTTCATCCTGACCCAAACCTGGCTATTGTGGCTATTTGGGGAATGAACCAGTGGATATATTATTCTCTCTGTCTCTCTGTAAATTTGACTTTCAAATAAATGGACACATATTTTAAAAAAATGAAAAAAGACTAGTCAGGTACCACCAGTACTCAGAAGGGGACAATATTGTCTCTTGTAAGAGTGAAAGGAAAGACTTCAAAGATGGGCAGATGCTTGCCTCTGAAGGTAGTGCTGTGAGAGGTGTTCCAGGCAGAGGGAAAAGCAAGACACAGACGTGGGAAAAGGGATAAAGAATATTTCAGGAAAGGAAATATTTCCAATTTGTTAGAGTACAGAACAAGAAAACAGAGGGCTAGAAAAGGAAGGCAGAACTTGACTATGGAAGGCCCTGGTTGCCAGGATAAGTGATTCCCCTTTTGCAGCCAGTGGCAGAGTGCCATGTGGACAAATGCAAAGGGACAGTAAGACTGCCATGTGTGGGGCAGACAGTGAAAGCAAGAAGACCAATGAAGCCTGAATTTTATGGTAACCAAGCCACAGAGGCAAGAAAAATGAAGAAGGAAGACTACAGAAGGTTTTAACCAACTGGGCTTGTGGGTGCTCAGGAGGGTGGTGGGGCAGAAATAGGAAGTTACAAGTTAGGAGAAGGAACAGGTTTGTAGGGGAAAATCACAAGTATATTTTAAAACTAATGAATGAATGAATCAATCTAGCTCATCATTAATTTATTCATCATTGACTTAGCACATTATGTGTTTACAATATTGAGCTGAAAGGGTCAGCAGGTCATTTGGCTGGGACCGTCTTGCAGACCCAGCAAATTTTCAAAAAGTTGTCAGCACAGTTAAATTTATACTTCCTATCACTGATAAATCAGTTGACTATAATGTACATAGTCAAAGGAAACTACCGAGTGTAAATTTTGCCAAGTCTTCACTTCCTGTGTAACAAGTGACACTATCACTTGGTAAGGGAAGTTATACTAAAGTATGTTACACTGCTGAGCAATCTGTACTGTCTGTTGTTTCAATAAAGAGAATTGCCAGACTGCAAACAGGATACCACAGTTCATATCATTGTGTTGATAATGCTGTATATTTTAGAGCTATTTTAAGGAAGCCCTTATAGAAACAACAGATCATTTGACATTTTATATTAAAATAGTTTTGTTTTTTTGCAGCATTAAGTAAATTAATTAACTTTGTCTTTCCAGCATCAAAGACATACATTAAATTACGTTTCTTTATTTTTTTCACATTTTCCATCCATAGTGAGTTTGAGGTTCTTGTGGTTCATAGTTTTAATTCTCATGTATTTATTTGTAAATAATGTTTGCATTTTTCAGTCTTTTCCTTTCCTTGATTATTCTAGTTATAAGGGCCGGGGGGCAGAGTTCTCCCTGTAACAAGAAGAGCTTGACCAGAGTCAGTCACTGGGCCATAAGATAAATGTGTAGAGTTAACACTGGAACACTCTTGGGGAGGATAAGGAAAATGTTGGAAAGAAATCACTTTTAAAAGTTTTCTAGGCACAATGAAAGGAAGCAAGCACCATGACAATAAATCAGCATCCGGGGCTTGGAAAAGCCTTCACAGGATGCAGTCGTGTGGAATGGGTGTGAGTCCTGTGTTCTGCAGAGAGCAGAGCTCATGATTTGTGCTTCTCTCCATGACAAAGCCTTGGCTCTTACTGCACGAGATACACCCAGAGAATGTCAGTCTTGGCAGTCAATGGGATGAGGCTATTTGGACAGAGTCTGCTGCTTTCATATTAAACTTAAGAGTGCTGTTGTTAACTTTTTCTAAAACTTAAAATTTATTTGTCTTGGCTTTTTTCTTCCCTCTGGTTGAAATTTTCAAAAAGTTGACCTCTTCAATGACCTCAGAGACTCTAAATGTTCCATTTTTTAAAAAAAAGTTTTTATTTATTATCATATTATTTGAAAGGCAGAGAGACAGAGAGAGGTCTTCCATCTGCTGGCTTACTCCCCAAGTGCCCACAACAGCCATTGCTGGTCAGGTGGAAACCAAGAGCTAGAAATTCAATCCATATTTTCTATGTAGTTCCTCTTGGTTTTAATGCATTGAATAGCACACATTTTCTAAACTCATTTGGTCATTTTACGAACATTTGTTTGTTGAGCACTCCCTCAATACTCTTTTCTGAAATCTTAAATATAGCCATGCATTGCTTAACAATGGGGATTTGCTCTCTGAAGCATGTTGTGTTGTTAAGTGATCTCATCATGCAAACATCACAGAATATACTTACACCAACCTAGACAGGATAGCCTACTGCACACCTAGGCTACATGGTATACACCTTTGTAGATATGGTCCTTTGTTGACTGAAATTTCATTGTGTGGCATGTACTATATTCCGACTCTCAGAGCACTAGCATGGGCATGGGCTCTTGGCCTGACACAGAGGTGTTCTTAGGGGCTTGTGAGCTTTGTGGAAACACATGCCTGTTCCCTAAATGAGCCCACACTACCCAGCTCCACTATTCAATTCTCATCTCCTAATTCCATATTCTCATAACTACTCCTATCATTCTCCCCACCCATATCTTAGTTGAGCTGTAAGTTAATAATTTGATCTATGATATATTGATTACTGCCTGTCACTAGAACATGAGCTGTAGGAGGGCGAGGACTGTGTCTGGTGGTCATGTTGTATTCCTGGGTGACTGGCAAAAGGTGGATGCTCTGGGTTGATAATGTAACCAGGCATCTGTCATTCTCTGCTTGTCCCTTGCTACTCCCATTGCAACTCTGCCCTGTCTTAGTTGGTTGCTATTTTATACCCACTTATCTATCACAGACTTCCTCTTGGGGTGAAGTGTGATAGCTGCTTACTACTCATAGGGCTGAACTGCTAAAAATTACATCTGCAGGTGATTGGGTGCAGATAGAGGAAGGTTGGAGAGACATGCAAGACAGGGAGAGAAAGAGGGGAGAGAGAGAATAGGAGAGGGGGGAGAAGGGGAAGGAAGGGAGGAGGGGGAGAGAGAGCAAGGCTGAGTCCAGGAGAGAAAACTGACAAGGAGCAGGAGGCAGAGATTTCCCATTAGGCTAAGCCTAAGTAGATAATACTTAAAACAGATCTTTCAATTCTTTTTCCGTTTGCTTTGCTCCCTCTAAAATATTAAACAGGCAGGAGTACACATTTGTCAGTGCTGTTCTCTGGTGAGTAGTTATGTAAGGTTCCATCTGGCTGCATTGCCTAGGTCCATCCTGGGCCTAAGGAGGCTGGACATTTATTTTTATGAGTGTGAGAGAGGCAGAGTTCCCATTCACTGGTTCATTCCCCAAATGCCTGCAACAGTTGGGGTGAGCCAGGCCAAAGCTGGGAGCCAGAAACTCAATCCAGATCTCCCCATGGGTACAGGGCCTCAACTTCTTGAACCATCACTCGCTGCTTCCCAGGGTCTGCATTTTAGCAGGAAGCAAGAATCTGGAGCAGAGCAGGACCTCATACCCAGATACTTCAATATGGGATGCAGGCGTACCAAGAGGCATTTTAACCTCCATGCCAAATGCCTGCCTAAGGATGGATATTTAACTGGGCTTTCTCCTGTTGCCACTTAAGCTTGTCCTGAGTTTGGGGTCTCCTAGATAAAACTCTGAGACCTGTTTCTGATCACCAGGCTAACTGGGCACTGATTTACTAGGTTCTGCCCCAGACCCTGGTATGTGGAGCAGGAATGTCCGTGTCCTGCAATGCCGGGTGATCTTCACCTGTCTTCTGATCCTAGCATATAAGGTTTACAGGAAGCAGCAGACCCTGAGATTGCACCAGTTGCACAGGATGTTTGTGAAGAGCCTTTGGGATCAATATCTATGAATGGAAGAGGAAAGAAGCCCAGGCAAGCAGAGGGAGGAGTTCATGTAGACCCAAGTGATTTGGGCTAAACCTTTGGGAAGCTCTGAGCTAGCACAGGCCTCCGAGTCATCCTCAGGGCGTTTCCACCGCCAGGCCTTTGAAATACCAAATTGCTCTGTCTTTGGAGAGGGATGTGATCTCGGGTGAGATGGCTCCCTGCAGTCTTGAGAAGGCTTGCAGGGGCCAGCCACACCCCTGGCAGCAGGCGGCAACAAGGCCCTCAGTGAAAGACACCCTGGGCACCCCCTCACACACCCACCTCCACAGGCTGGGAAGCTTCCATAGATTTCTGTCCAAGAATGGTACTTGGAGAAAAATCAAAGCAGCAGTGTGCTAGAGTGGGCTGAACCCAGGCTTGAGAGCTGACTGTTTGCTAAGTGTGCAGAAATTTTGCAAGCCAGTTGCTAAACCATTGGGACCTGGAAATGGACCATAGTATGAGTACGTACATCAAGGACACCAGCAAATTCTACCAATCTGGGTGTGTGGGTTTTGTTTGTGTTTTTGTTTTCCTCCAGAGAGTTGGTTTACCAGCACAACAGTGAATATGGCCGCTTAATTGTATGTCTAGTAAAACTGAAAAGACCCAAGCATCTCATTTTCACCTCCCCGGAAAGTCTATCCACACATAATTTTTGTATTGAAATTCTACTGTTAGAGATTCACTTCTTCGCCTTAAACTCTGATTACCTCTAAGGTGACATAGGGACGCACATAAGGCTTTGCGGTTAGGAACAAATTCCATCTCTGCCATTCTCAGCATTGAGACCTTTGGCGAGTTCATTTATTTCTCTGATCATATGTTTCGTTATCTATAAAACCAGGATTAGTCATCCCTAATTTAGAAGGTTGCTTATCAGAACTAAATGAAAAAAATATATATATTTAATGATAGATATGCTATAGATACTGTTTTTTTCCTTTTCTCTCTCCATAATATCTATCCTTAATGGGCATGGATTTCCCCCTTGCAGTAAGGAGTCTGAGGTGTGGAGGGTGGAGGAAGTTTGGTGTTGTTTTTCAGTGCACCATTTTTTAAGGCGAATGCACCATTTAAAAAAATGCATCACCTTCATTTAAAACAATCCTTTCTGCTGATTTCAGCACCCTCCTCCCTCCCTCATCCCCTCAAGCCTTCCAGCTGTGACTATGGTTCTTGCTGACTCAGCCCTTCCCACCCAGCTTCCCCAGGCCGTTGCTCCCGGGTGAGGTCTTGTGATGGGGAAGCTGCACAGGCTCCACGGCTAAGGCCTGATACAGATTAGGCAAACTCAGACAAACTGTAAGGCAGAGAAAGAGACAGGTTGGGATGCCTGTGTACTCAAAGAAGATAGACGGCATAGTTTGCTTGGCCCATAATATAAAGATTGGTCAAGGTTAAGATCCATGCCAGACTAGGGGGAAAGCAGTCCCTCCTGATGCACAGGATTTCAACTGGGCCGGGTACCTGGGGCCTGAGGAACAAACAGCTCTTGGTGGGATGGGAGACTAGGTCCCATTTACACCCATCTGTTCTCTTCTGCTGATCCCATGTCAGGCTCAGAATGGAACACACTGTCCCTGCTCACATGAAGGCCAGGTCCATAAGGTGCCAGCAGCAGCCAATCCGAGTGTGTAGTCAGTTATTATAGGAATGATATGGTAGTCTTACAAACCGGGACTCCTGAGGGTGAAGGTGGGGAGGGGAGTGAGCCGCGCTGTGAGTAACTAGGCCAGGACAGCAGACATTGCCTGGAACTGCTCTGTTCAGCCTTCGTGGTATCACAGGACAATGGCGGTGAGTTCACGTGTCAGGAGTCTGATGTGAAATGGAGGAGACTGTAGCCACCACTGATTTTGTGCTGGAGCAATTATCAGGAAAACCTAGCTGTCCTTTATGTATTTCAGCCCTTGCAGTGCAGTGGGTGAGCTGAACCCCACCTTGGGTAGCAGACGGGATATTGTGGTTAAGAGGCCAGTCCCAAAAGCCATGTGTCTTGCTTAAAATGCCATGTATCTACCATGCGTTCATGGGTGAGATAGTTAACCTTCCCGAGCTTTGTTTCTCCCCTGGTTAAATGGGATATTCCTTATCACTTTGTAGGGCCATTGTGAATTGCAAATGAGAAAATGCATGGAACAGCTTTAGAATAGTGCCTGACTCACACAAAGCACCCAAAATATATAAAATTGTCAGTTTTGTTATGTTCCTGTTATCCACAAAGCATTGGGCTTGCAGTTCAAGGGTAAGGTTTGAGGCCAGACCTTGCTACCCACGAGGCTGTGTCTTTAGGCAAACAACTCTGAGCTTTGGTCCCACACCTGTAAAACTGAGGTGTTCACAATGCTTACATCACAGAGCTGTTGTGAGAACACCAAAATGCTGTATATGGAGAAAACATTGCAATGGTAATAGCCTTTTGGAAATATCAGTACTCTTTATTATTAATTATGATGATGATTAATTGGCAAGTGGTAACTATATCAGGTTGAAAGTGAGGAAGACAGATCCTGAATTTAGCCCTTACTGAATTGTAATAGTGGCAATCCATTTCCTTCTCCATAAAACATAATTGTTCCCAAAGGCTTTGCCTACTGCATCGTCCAGTTCTACCTCACAGTGATTCCAAGGGGGCAAACAGTTATCACTCTATGTCTCAGAGGTGGCAGCTGAGGTTCTGATAGTCTTAATGACTTGGTCAGAACTGATCTATGGCAGAACTCGTATTTGGACCATGTCTTCTGACCTCAGGTTCTCTGTTCTTTTCCAGAACTCCTTGCTACCAGGTTAAATCTTTAGGATTACATGAATATTTTAATCTAAATTATCCACTAGTAGGCATTGCATACCTGCAATGAAATACCAGTATTTATATCTGTTATTTTTACATATTTAATGTTATAGTATGTTTATAACTTCTAGAATTTTAATTACTTAAAAAGGTAATCACAATTTTGAGGTATTATAGTCTCACAATTCCTCAATAAGTTTTTTTTTTCTGTTTTGTTCTTCAATAATCATTTCTTTCTTCTTTTTTTTTTAAAGATTTATTTTATTTATTTGAAAGGCAGAGTTACAGACAGAGGCAGAGACAGAGAGAGAGGTCTTCTGTCTGCTGATTCACTCCCCAATTGGCCGTAACTGCCAGAGCTGTGCCGATCCAAAGCCAGAAGCCAGGAGCTTCCTCTGGGTCTCCCACATGGGTGCAGAGGCCCAAGGACTTGGACCATCTTCCACTGCTTTCCCAGGCCATAGCAGAGAGCTGGATGGGAAGAGGAGCAGCCGGGACTTGAACCAGCACCCATATGGGATGCCAGTGCTTCAGGCCAGGGCTTTAACCTGCTGTACCACAGCACCGGCCCCCAATAATCATTTCTTTCTAATTTAGTTTTCCTTCCATGAACTTTGATGCAAAAAAATTGAATCATTAACATCCATAATGAGCTATTATAGTTAGGGGTTATGATCAGTTTTCCAGTAATTTCTGATAACTCAGTAAGATTTCTCCCCATTTTTGAAAATATTGATTCCTGTGTGCCCTTTCTGCTGTCTCTGTTCTGATCTCCTCCCCTGCCTCCTTCTTGGCCTCATTGGGCCTTTTTCCCTTTATTTCCCCTCAACCTCATTCCTGCTTTGTGTGCAACAGCCATGTATCGGGCCCCTGCAAGTGCTCCCTACCCCTCTCCCCAGCAAGGAGCCTGGAGCCCTTGGCTTCTGCGTCCTCAGTATTCACTTTATCCTTAATTCACCCACCTGCACTTCTCAGTTGGACCCAATAAGAAAGGATTCCCCAACCACTTCCTGAATATGGAATCCTAAGGGTTTCTCCTGGGTCCTCACACTCCCTTCTTTAGTAGCTGATACCTGGGTGGGGTTAGTAGCATCCTATCCTCCCTAGCCTGGCAGCCAAGGGCAAACACACAGCTTCATTCAGGGCTTTGCATTTTTGCCTGTCTCTGCATGTTAATTAAATTTCACATCTGTATGAGTAACGGCAAACGCAGGGGCAAATGCAATGCTGAGGGTTGGTGCTGAGAAAGTCCGTGTTACCCTGAAGTCCCAGTTTCACTGGGTGTGCTGTGCTCAGGTTGCTAAGCCTGGCAGCCCTGCCTCAGGGTGGGCAGCTCCTTCCTGCACTTCACTCCCTCTGGCTCTCTGACTCTGGACTTCATTCTCCGACTGTCCCTCCGTCTTTGGTCGTCTCTCTCACTAGTGGTGCCGCCTTCTTTTCCTGTACATTCTGTCCTTGGTCCTCTTCATTTTTCCAGGGTGCTCCCTCCCCAGTGATCCTAGGGACACTCAGCACATCCTTTCTTCCACACAGGACTTTGCCTCCTGGATCCAGATCCTGACTCCAGCTTCTTGCTAAATTAGCAGATCCTGGGAGGCAGGAGGTAAAGGCTCAAGTGATTGAGTCCCTGATAGGGTTTCTAGCTCCTGGTTTCAGGCCAACACAGCCCTGTTGTGGGCATTTGGGGAGTGAACCAGCAAATGGGAGCTCTGTCTCGTCTCTCTGCTTCTAAAAAAATAATTAATGAAAAAATGAAAAAATAAATGAACAACTTTGGAGGAGCTAAAGAGTCTTTCCCATGTGGGCCAAGGATTGTCTTATCCAGGTTCCAGCTGCACAAACTCACACACATGCGCACACTCACAGTTTACATAGTTCACAGGAAGTGAAATTAGAAGATAAGTCTATCTTGGTGCAAGAAGAATCCATGCATTTTTTTCATAATATGCATATTTCCACAAACTTTCCATGAACTTTTGGAAGAGCCCTGATATTTGCAGGTATCTCAGACACCTCGGACTCAGTGAGCACAAGCCTTAATACTCTGGTTTTTTCCACCTCTCACACCAGTACTGAGCCAGCCCCTCAAGCATTTGCTCTGTTTCTCATCCTAGATGCAAACACACTGCAATCTTCTGTAGTTTATTTCACCTCTGCTATGTGCCTGGGCCTTGCTTGTTTTATGGAAGTTCTTCTTGCATACATCACTGTCTTCTAGGTTTGTTTCTGTCCTTTCTGCCAGTCACCTTCATTCTCACTATCATTGCCTTGTGCTCCCTCTGCTACCTGCAGGTGACAGTGGCTTCCCTTCATCCAGGCCAGTCTTGATGTCCTTGCAGACTAATCCACACGATACACCTTCTTTTTCCTAAGAAGAAAGAGTTTTGTATTCTGGCCAAGTAATACATTCACATGTCTCAGTCTTCAAAAGATACAAAAAGGTGTGTTGTGGGACCAGCACTATGGTGTGTAGAAGGTTAAACATCTACCTGCAGCATGGGCACCCTATATGGGTGCTGGTTCAAGTCCCAGCTGCTCCGCTTCTGCTCCAGCTCCCTGCTAATGGGCCTGGGATGACCCATGTACATGAGCCCTTGCATCCATATGGGAGTCTTGGATGAAGCTTCTGGCTCCTGGCTTTAGGCTGGCCGTTGTGGCCATTTGGGGAGTGAACAGTGGATGGAAGATCTCTCTCTCTCTCCCTCCCTCCTTCTCTATTTCTGCCTTTCAGATGAAAAAATAAGTCTCTAAAAAATGTGTTGGAATCTTGAAGAGTTCATCCAATATCATCTTTTTAGTTTACCTGATATTATAACTGATGGAGAGAGAGATACAGGAATGGAAAGGATAGAGATAAGAAGATAGGTGGGGCCGGCGCCGTGGCTCAATAGGCTAATCCTCCGCCTTGAGGCGCCAGCACACAGAGTTCTAGTCCCGGTTGGGGCTCCGGATTCTGTCCTGGTTGCCCCTCTTCCAGGCCAGCTCTCTGCTGTGGCCAGGGAGTGCAGTGGAGGATGGCCCAAGTCCTTGGGCCCTGCACCTGCATGGGAGACCAGGAGAAGCACCTGGCTCCTGCCATTGGATCAGCGCGGTGCGCCAGCTGCAGCGCGCTGGCCGTGGCGGCCATTGGAGGGTGAACCAATGGCAAAGGAAGACCTTTCTCTCTGTCTCTCTCTCTCTCACTGTCCACTCTGCCTGTAAAAAAAAAAAAGAAGAAGAAGAAGATAGGTGAAACAGTGCTGCTTGACTGAGGGACTTGGGACCTGTGCTGATACTGTACCTGAGTGGATGAAGAAAGTGGGACAGGAAGCATGGAAGATCAAGGGAACTTTTAGGGATCAGATTTGGAAGGGGTGTATGAGGGCACTTCAGAAAGTTCTTGGAAAATGCATATTGTGAGAAACTCATGCATGATTTCAAAAATATTATGTAGTAAAGTAAGATTATCTTTTAACTCCACTTTTTCATGAACTTAAAAAAAATCACTGCTAACTTTTTTTTTAAAGTTTCATATATTTATGTGAAAAGCATGGTAACAGAGAGAGAGAGAGAGAGCTTCTGTCTGCTTGTTCATTTCTTAAATCCCTTAAACAGCCAGGCCTGAGCCATGTTGAGGCCAAGTGCCAGGAAATCCATTCGGGTCTCCCACGTGGGTGGCAGGGACCCAAGCACTTGAGTTGTCATTTGCTGCCTCCCAGGCACATGTGGAGGATCCTAGATCAGAAGGAGAGTTGGGACATAATTTCAGGCACTTGAATATGGGTTGTGGGCACCCCAAGGAGCAGCTTAACCACTGTGCCACAATACCTGTGCTATCCACAAACTTGTTAAAGAACCTTTGTAAATTACTCTGTCCACATTCAAATGGCCAGAACTCAGTTATGCGGTGCCACCTGAACACAAGAAAATGCAATCTACGTATCTGGCCAGGGCAACAAAGGAAAGGAGGTGCAGTGATGTAGCAGTTTCTGCTACACATGCCAGACATGCTGCCCTGCTCCCTGCTCTTCTGAATCGACCGTAAATCTTAGAGCGCCATCACACATCAGCTCGTAGGCACTTTCCTCAGTTGCATTGTTTTCCATTTTATGGGTTACGCCACAATTTATTTAAACATTCCATAGTTTAATCATCCTCAATACCTTGTTTTTTTAAAATTATTTCACCTGAGTGAATACTCTTGTACTTATGTGCTAGTATTTCTGCAGATACATTCTCAGGTATTTCTGAATAAAAGGGTGTATACAGTCAGTGTTTTGATAGCTGTGGCCCAATTGTCCTGCATAGAGGTCATACAGATTTACACTCCCAATAGCCATTTTATTATATCATGTTACATGTGCAAAATATCTCAACTTTTCTCCATATTTGAATGAAAAAAGTTTACAAGCCATCTCCACTGGATTTGAGAGAGGCTCACAGTCCAGAGGTGTCCAGCTGTTGGGCCTAAACTCCCCTATCATTCCTGGAGAACCCTCCCTTGTCTATGTCCATCCTCAAAGTGTGTCTTGTGCCTCCTGACCTCAAACCATTGCTTCAATATTTCCTTTCACTTGGGTTCAAGTCCAATGAATACTCCTTGGAAAACAGGCTGGGTACCAAACAGAAACCTTTTGAAATTATTATTCTATTGTCTTCTCACAAGCAGCTCTACAAAGTAGTATTTTTAATGCCTATAGTGCAAACGATGAGACAAACTCAGAGATTTTAAGTTACTATCCAAGTTCATCTAATTAGTATGTAGGGCATTTGCATTAAGCATTGTGAGTCTACTTCTCTTTCACTCACTCTGGAGTTTCTTAAACCAAAGCATCACTTGGGGCAGAGGGCAGGAAATAGACACTTTTGAGCTCTCTCTGGATGTGTCCCAAAACTGCATGCTCTGAGTCAAGTTTGCATTGAAGTCTCCTATTTGTATTAAAAATGCATAGAGGAGCAGGTGTTTGGCATCTCATTTCCTGCATCCCATATCAAAGTTCTTGGGTTCAAGCCCCAGCTCTACTCCTGGTTCCAGCTTCTTGCTAATTTGCATCCTGGAATGTAGCAAGTGAAGACTCAAGTGGCTGGGTCCTTGCCACCCATTGGGAGATCAGGATTGAGTTTCTGGCTCCTGGCTTTAACCTGAACCAGGCCCAGCTGTTGCAGGCATTTGAGGAGTGAACCAGCAGATGGAAAGTGCTCTCTCCCCACCCCAGCCTCACTTCAAATAAATAAAAAATCAATAAATATTTTAAAATTCATACAGGAGTGGATGTTTTACCTAGTGTTAGATGCCCAATCCCACATTAGAGTACCAGGATTCAGTTTTTGGCACCAGCTCCTGACTCTAGCTTCCCACCAGTGCAGACCCTGGGAGGCAGTAGTGATGGCTCAGATGATTGGACTCCTCGTAAAAAATCTGGATTCTATTCCCAACTCCCAGCTTTTGTGGGTTTTTGGGGAATGAACCAGAAGATGGGAACTCTCTTTATCTTTCCTCTCAAATAAATAAATAAAAATTTAAAGGTTAAAATTAGAATACATATGAATATTATATTTAATTTTGTAATACATATACATTTATTTTTATATTGGACACGTTTTTAATGTATTTGATACCAACTGTAACTGAAACTCCAAGTGGCTGCCAATTTCCTCTGTGACTTGGGGAGCACTGACCCACTGTTCCTAGGGCAGGCAAAAGAGCATGGTTCTGTCTGGTGGTGCACCATGGAGAGACTCCTACCTGTCCTTCAAAACCCAATTCATGTGCTGCTTCAACAGCAAGCCTTCCTGCAGGTCAGCAAACTCAGAGTGGCCCTGTGCGGGACAGGTGAATTACAGCTGATCTCAGTACCTTTTGCTGCAGTTATACGTCTTCCTTTGGCTCTATTTTTCATGGAATCCAGCTCTCTATGGTATACAGTATCTTTAATTTCTTTGCAGCAAGAAGGGGCTTGTTAAATTTTTAATGAATTAAGTGTCAAAGATGATTGGGTATGTTATTATGTTAATCATTTTTACTCTTCCAAGGGAATCAGCAGTTGCCAAAATAACAAAACTCTGTTAGTCCTAACTTCTCTTGCACACTCCTAAATCTTGCTTGAAGCAACTAGGTTCGCCTGGTGTTCCTTGCAAAGTCAACATTTAGTTTGCCCATGCACACACATCCAATTCCCAGTGATATCCTTGTCTCATTGATTGGCACTGGACTTGCTATTAATTCTTTCTCCTGTCTCTAGAAAATGGGGATAATTGCATTTGCCAGCCACCACTCTGGATTGCTGTCAGAACTGATGAAACAATATTTTTGAAAGATTTTTTGCAAGAAATATGTCATATAAACCATAGTCCCTTACCAGGGTGGTTATTTTAGTGATTATTTATTTAATAGTTCAGCAGAGCACTGATTTTTTTTTTCTGGATAAGTCATATGGAGTCACTGGGTGCCTTATTACCCAAGCCCAAAGGAAAGTTTACAAAGATAGCTTTCTGATGAATTTGGGAATGAAACTTCGTACATTTCCTCTCTACTCTGGGAAGTTTCTAAGTTGATTATGTGAACAGAATGTCTGGCCCATTCCTGGCCAAATGCTGGTGCATCATTTGAGATAATATTTAAAACTTGCTGCATCCTCATGAACATATTAATGTTTTTCTCTCCCCCATATTATATTTTAAAATCTCACTGTTTTCTTGAAACATGCATAACGCTTCCACCTCAAAGCTTGTGGTATATTACTCCAAATTAGCCACAACCTGTGTAGCGTGATAGACTATGAAATGAGATTCTTGACAGTGGTCATAAAATGAGGAAAGAATGGTATATTGTCATGTAGATGGTGTTCTTCAGTGAAGACGGTATTTATAACTATGTATACTCCCAAATATGATATGTACTCAATTGTTATACTCTCTCTGTATATATTACCTTCCATATGATACAGAAGACAAAACACACTATATATGTGTTCCTGTGTCTGGCTTATTTCAGTTTAGCATAATGATCACTAGTTCTATTCACTTTGTTGCAAGTGTCAAGAATCCCACATATGTGATATTAATATCCATATTTCAAGAAAAGCATTTATAATACACAAAAAATCTGTATGTATATAATAGCCACATCTGAAATGAATATGTCAAAATGTTAAAAGTTGCCTTGGGGTCAATACTGTGGCATAGTGGGTAAAGCCCCTGCCTGCAGTGCTGGCATCCCATATGGGTGCCGGTTCAAGTCCTGGGTGCTCCATTTCAAATCCAGCTCCCTGCTATGTCCTAGGAAGTCAGTAGAAAATGGCCCGAGTCCTTGGGCACCTGCACCCATATGGGAGACCTGGAAGAAGCTCCTGGCTTCGGATTGGCCCAGGTCCAGCTGTTGCGGCCATTTGAGGAGCGAACCAACTTAATGAAGACCTCTCTCTGTCTGTCTTCCTCTGCCTCTGTAACTCTGATTTTCAAATAAATAAATAAATCTTTTAAAAATTGTTAAAATTAGTTTTAAAAAGTACTTCTAGGAGCACAAAGAGAAAACAAAAAATTGTCACATTCTATCCCATAAATATGTATAATAATTTTCAATAATTTTTTTTAATTTAAAAAACCCATAATGATATGAAGTTTAAATTCTAGTGATTGTCTATAAATACACTGTACAATTGCCAGGAGTCACTGGTGTCAAAATAATATTCAGGGCCTGGCGTTGTGACACAGTGGATAAAGTAGCTCCCTGCAACACTGGCATCCCACATGGATGTTGGTGAGTCCCAGCTGCTCCACTTCTGATCCAGCTCCCTGCTAATGTACCTGGAAAGCAGCAGATGATAGCTCAACTGCTTGGGCCTCTGCAGCTGTGGGGGCCTGGATGAAGCTCCTGGTTCCTGGCTTTGGCCTGACCCACCCCGACCATTGCAGCCATTTGGGGAGTGAATCAATGAATGAAAAATCTCTCTCTGTCTCTCCTTCTCTTTCTCTGAAATGCTGCCCTTCAAATGAATAAGATAAATCTTAAAAACAAGAGTAGTAATATTCAGACCCTCAATTGCACTAGCTATGATTCAAAGGTTCAGTGGACCTTGTGGCCAGTGGCTACCATATTGAGCATCTTTGTAAAAGGTTCTCTGCTGGGCATGCATTGCCTGTAAGATTTTTTTTTTTTTCATTTGACCGTTAGAGTTATAGACAGTGAGAGAGAGAGAGAAAGCTCTTCCTTTTTCCGTTAGTTCACCCCCCAAATGGCCACTACGGCCGGTGCTGTGCAGATCCAAAGTCAGGAGCCAGGTGCTTCCTCCTGGTCTCTCATGCAGGTGCAGGGCCCAAGCACTTGGGCCATCCTCCACTGCCCTCCTGGGCCACAGCAGAGAGCTGGACTGGAAGAGGAGCAACCGAGACTAGCACCCGGCACCCATATGGGATGCCGGCGCCACAGGGGGATGATTAGCCAAGTGAGCCACGGCCCTGGCCCCAAGATTGATATCTTTTTTAAAAAAATTTTTTTTGAAAGACACAGAGAGAGAGATACAGAATGAAATCTTCTATCTGTTGGTTCACTCCTCAAATGCCTCAACAGCTTGGGCTGGACCAGGCCAAAGCCACACACTTGAAACTCAGTCCAGATCTCCCACTTGGGCAGCAGGAACTGAGTACTTGAGCCATTGTCTGCTGCTAGTCAGGATGCATGTCATCAGTAGGCATAGTGGAGCCAGGACTCAAACCAAGGCACTCCAGGATGGGGTGCAGGCATTTCAAGTGGCATCTGAACCACTGTGCCAAATACCTGTCGCTGAGGTTTATATCCTAAAAGACTAGTGGAAGTGCTGTAGCTGGAACATTTCCTACTCTTCCCATCCTCTCATTTGCCTCCCATATTATAATTAAGAAATTTGTCCCTGTCGTAAAAACAGCTTCACCTCCCAGGCCAGGATTTGAACACAAAGTCTGAGGAAAGTGACAATGGAATTCCCATCTGGAGGCTGGTACAAGCGCAGCTCCAGCCATTTCTGAGTTTGGAGTTCCTCCCAGAAGTCTGATCCCGCAGTTCCTCGCTGACAGCAAGTCTGAAAGGAACACAAATCTGTTTTGTATACACAAATAAATCCTTGCCTGACGCATGCCATTCTCAGCCTGCCAGTTTCATCTGGCTGCTCCAGAAAATATAATTCAATGGCACATTTGTTAACCTGCATGCAGGGAATGGGGCTTTCTGATTATTGAAATGTTCTGGGTGAGTGATTAGCCCAATTTTTGCAGAAAAACTGCCGAGGCAAGGGATTTGCTGTCTAGGAGGCTGCACCGCTGTGTCTGTCCCCCTGAAGATTGTAGCTGCATTGCTTCATCCCTCCAGCACTGACACACCTCCGTGCTAAAAACTTCCAAAATGCAATTGGCGTACTCTCAAAAAAGCCATGTAAAAATAGCTCCAAAATGGCATTTATGACCATCTTGGCAAAAAGAATGAACTTAGAAAGAAAATTGGCCAGCACTGTGGCTTAACAGGCTAATCCTCCACCTAGCAGCACGGGCACACGGGGTTTTAGTCCCGGTCGGGGCGCCTGATTCTATCCCGGTTGCCCCTCTTCCAGGCCAGCTCTCTGCTGTGGCCAGGGAGTGCAGTGGAGGATGGCCCAAGTCCTTGGGCCCTGCACCCACATGGGAGACCAGGAGAAGCACCTGGCTCCTGGCTTCGGATCAGCGTGATGCGCTGGCCGCAGCGGCCATTGGAGGGTGAACCAACGGCAAAAAGGAAGACCTTTCTCTCTCTCTCTTACTATCCACTCTTCCTGTCAAAAAAAAAAAAAGAAGAAGAAAAAAAAAAAGAAGAAAATTAAGATCGCCTTGCAAATTTCACAGTTATGTAAACTTCAGGAGTTCCTGACAATAGGACAGTTTAAAAAATTGTAAAACTTTGAAAATATTTATTCACATATTTTATTTTTCTTTAATAATAAATTCTTATCAACCAACGATGCAAAGGCTATACAAATATTTGCTCATTCAATCCTTATCATCGAAGCCACCTTCAGATTGAGTTCTATGTCATTGTGTTCATTGTAAAGATGAGAAAATCAAGGCATAAAGGGATTAAAACAGCTGTTCAAATCAAAGAGCACGTGTGGGATTTGAATCCAGGCAACTTGGCTCTGAGTGTCCATGCTTCTACAACACACTACTCCATAAAATTTACATACAGGAACCTCGATGATGCACTGAAATGATTTGTTTTTCTGTTAATTCACTACCTTGGTTTTCCTACATTAAAAGAGTTGAGGGGGTTAAAACCCACCATTACTGCTTCTCTCAAACCCATCACAAAATTTCCAGACCAAAGCCGGATATTTTCAGAACCCAAAATAAATTATAAAATGGGAAACTTGGTGGAATTAAACAGATTTTCTGAAAAATAAAGTAATATAACCTATTGGCTTTGTGTATGGCATGGGAAAAAGCATTGATTTTACTTTCTTCATTGATTATTTCATAGAATGAAACTTTTTTACTCAGATTTCCAAATGAGCCAATGTAACAAAGGCAATGACAGGTACTTAGTGGTGTCTGTATCATAATGTAAGTAGTGTAGTTTTTTTTAGAAGTGTATAATGTATGATAGTGAAATATTTTCTTTAATAATAAATAAATGACAAAGTGCTTCCTAGATGTCAGCGATATACCTAATGGGCAGCTACTGAATTTGGGTTTTCTTAATTGCTTAAGCAAGAACCCTGGAAGTGATCCCTTTCTTTTATGTTCTCCCCAACACCCAGTCCATCAGCTGCCCATTTCTTCTCCCCAAGACACCTGGGAACAGCTTTCTTCTTCCCAACTCCAGAGCACCATCCTCTCTCACCTGGGTTCCAGAGCAGTCACTCAAGTGATTCTCTGGAAGTGCAAATCAGATCCTCTCTCTCCCTGCTCCAGCCTCCACTGGTATCTTGTCCATTTGCAGTCAGCTCCATGCTCTGCCAGTCTCACTTCCATCTTTTGCAGCCCCATCTCCCCACATTCTCCCCCTTTTTGGACCCTAGGACCCATGGCCATTGACCTGGGAATTGTCACCCATCCAAAGTCAGCCAATCTATGAGCACAGCAGTACCTAAGGACCCTTAGACTTTAGAAGAAAAGAGAAGCTGAGGCCATCACATCCCACTTCTAATGGTTTTGATTGTGACAAACTACATCCAGAGAAAAAGTGGATCAAGAGATACTGCCACAGCTAGGCCACATGGGCCAAGCAGAGAGCTGAGAATGCAGCAGATGGCTCAGGGCTGAGGATGGGGCCACAGTTGACCCCTAAGTAGCCACTGGTACAAGGAGTTGTGACTCCAGTGGGTACCCAGCTAGGTTGTGGGAGAGAATCAGGATGCAACTTCTTCCACCTCTCTCTTGCCAAATATTAATTAGATTGGGAGAGTTCAAGGGCCAGTATGGGAAAGAAAAGACAGAAACCCAACGTGAAAAATGGAGCCACAAGAGGTTTTTCTTAATTTCCACTCAACGTAAGCAACATTTAGCTGTGATGTAAGAATAATCCATTTCATTTTAACATATTTGATGCTCAAGCTTTACTTTTTCTTTACAATTGAGGAAATGTTTATTTAGCAACAGGCTAGGCCCTGGGAGAGATGGAAGTGCTGCAGAATTGACAAAGGCATCATTCTGGTCCTTGATAAGCTTCCAGTGTAATGAGGAAAATGTAAACAGAAACCAGTACTCAAAGTTTGTTATGAAACACAAGATGCCACAGGTAGGGGCCAATGTACTGAAAAAGCACAGAAGAGAGAATGGTCAATTTGGACTTAAAGATCAAGCAGATTTCACAGGGAGCTAACTTTTGAGATACAGCTTCAGAAAGGAGTAAGACTTCAGGCAGAAAGGGAAGGTGGGGTGGTGTTGTGCCTAGCGGGCTAAGCCACCTCTTGGAGAGCCTGCATCCCTCTTGTGATGCCCCTATCCCATGTGGGAGTGCTGATTCAAGTCTGGCTGCTCCACCTCCAAGCCAGCTTCCTGATAATGTGCCTGATAAGACAAGTAAATCATAGCCCAAGCCCTTGGATCTCTGCTTTGCAGACCCAGATGGAGTTCCAGGCTCCTAACTTTGTCCTGGCTCAGTCCTCGTTGCGGCAGGCATTTAGAGTGGACCAATGGATGGAAGATTCTCTCTCTCTCTCCCCTCTCCTCCATTAACTTCTCCCTCTTACCTCCCCTCCCTCTTACCCTTCTTCTTTCACTCTGCCTTTCAAATAATTAAATAAATATTTTTTAAAAAGGAAAAAGGAAATGATAAATTATAGTGCCAGATGCATACATCTGAAAGATTCTGATGAGTACTACAAGAGTGAGAGGCCCTCATGGTGAGATATGAAGGCACTTAAAAAAAGTTTATGGAAAATGGAATACAACTTAAGAGTTTGCTTCAGTGAAAAGATTTTTTTGTAATATGTGGAAAATGTGTATTATGGAAAAACTGCATATATTTCAAAATTGTTTTTCACCCAAATAAACATACTTTAAATTCCAGTTTTCCGTGAACTTTTAATGAATGGCAGTGTTGGGAGGACGATTTGAAGGATGGAAAGATGGAGGGAAAGAAGAGGAGGGTCCAGGAAGGATTTGAGTTTAAATGAGCTTTCTTGTGTAGATTATCCAGCAAACAGCAGGTACTTGTGCTGGATCTAAGAATTTCTCATTTCATTGTCCTTCATATCAAGTCATACTTGTTCTTTCCTTTTTTTGCTAAGTTTATTTTAACATAAGTAAAAAAAAACCCAAATAAATTTTAGAAATTCCACTTTCATTTCCAAATGTGTTTTCTCAAGGAGCCTGGAAAAACAAACAAACAAAAAAAAACTTGAAATAGGATAAATTAGAGAAAATAAAGAACAAATTTCTCAACATTTGTTATTTGGGGACGATGTTATTCTTTTTCTTCCACATTTCTTTTTAAAAATTTTATTTTAATTGTTAGTTTTTAACAGATTCATTGTGATCTTTCCATACAGTTCTAAGAACACAATGATATTCCCTGCCTCCCTCCCTCCCCCACTCTCCCTCCTCCCTTCCTTCCTCCTCCCCCCCCTTTTTTTTTTTAGTTTTTGAGATGACATGTTTTAAATTTACATTACAGTAAAAAGGCTTATAGTTTACTGAATAAGAAGTTTAGCAAATAAAAAGCAAAAAGACTCTAATGGGAAGATAGGCAATGGCTATAAACAATAATTGAATGGAAAAATGACAGTTTCACCCATATATAGTACATTTAAAAATAATCACAGATCATTAAAACTACAGTAGTATAACATTCTTTTTTTTTTTTTTAAAGATGTATTTTATTCATTTGAAAGACAGAGTTACAGAGAGAGGTGGATCCAGAGAAAGAGGGGTCTTCCATCCACTGGTTCACTCCCCAAATGACTGCAATGGCCAGAGCTGAGCTGAGCTGATCTGAAGCCAGGAGCCAGGAGCTTCCTCCGGGTCTCCCACGTGGGCGCAGGGGTCCAAGGACTTGGGCCATCTTCCACTACTTTTCCAGGCCATAGCAGAGAGCTGGATTGGAGGTAGAGCAGCTGGGATTCTAACCAGCGCCCATATGGGATGCCGGCGTTGCAGGCCACAGCTTTAACCCACTGTGTCACAGCGCCGGCCCGAGTATAACATTCTTAATCATTGATTTGACAAAAGTATAAAACAAAGTTTTGCAAAACTATATTTTGCAGCAATACTGGTACTCATAGACATTTCTTTTTTCTTTGTTTGTTTTTTAAATTTTAGTTTCCAGATAAAAGGGAGAACATCCAGTATGTGTCTTTCTGGGTCTAGCTTATTTCAATCAACATGATGTTCTCCAGTTGCATCCATTTTACTACAAATAGTAGAATTTCATTCTTTTTTGTAGCCGAATACTGTGTATATATACCACATTTTTAATTCAATCATCTGATGATGGGCTTCTTTGTTGATTTCAAATTATGGCCATTGTGAATAGTGTTCCTATAAACATGGTGCAGGTATCTATTTGATGCTTTGTGTTCAAGTCTTTTGGGTATATGCCCAGTAGTGGGATTGCTGGATCAAATGGCAAGTCTATTTCTAGACTTTTAAAGAAATCTCCATACTGTTTTCCACAATGGCTGCACTAATTTACATTCCCACCAACTGTGTATAATTGTTCCCCTTTCTCCACATCCTCGCCAGCTACTCTCTGTGATTTCGATTTTAACCATTCTGTCATGGATGAGATGATATCTCATTGTGGTTTGATTTGCATTTTCCTGATGGGAAATATATCATATGTTTGTTGGCCATTTATATATCATACATTTTTTGGCCATTTGTGTTTCTTCTTTCGAGAACTATCTATTGAGGTCCTTTTCCCATTTCTCAACTGGATTTTTTAAAGATTTATTTATTTATTTGAAAGGCAGAGTTAGGAGGAGAGAATGAGAGAGACAGATCTTCCATCTGTTGGTTCACTCCCCAAATAGCTTCAGTAATCTGGGATGGTTCAGGCCAAAGTCAGGAGCCAATAGCTTTTTTCATGTCTCCCACGTGGGTTCAGGGGCCCAAGCACTTGGGCCATCCTCCACTGCTTTCCCAAGGACATTAGCAGGGAGCTGGATCCAAAGTGGAGCAACCAGGACAGGAACAGACACCCATGTGGGATGCCAGCATCGCTGGTAGTGGCTTTACCTGCTGTACCGCATTGTTGGCCCCATTGGTTGTTTTTCTGTTGTTGAGTTTTTTAAGTTGCTGATATATTTGGGACATTAATCCTTTGTCAGGTGGTTTGCAAATATTTTTTTCCCATTATGCTGGGTGTCTCTTCACTCTGTTGATTGTTTCATTTGCTGTGTAAAATCTTCTGAGTTTGATATAGTCCCATTTGTTTAGTTTTGCTTTTGTTGTCTGTGCTTTGAGGATTTTGTCCAAGAAGTTTTCCCCTATACCAATGTTTCCCCTATGTTTTCTTTCTTTTTTTTTTTTACAGGCAGAGTGGACAGTGAGAGAGAGAGACAGAGAGAAAGGTCTTCCTTTGCCGTTGGTTCACCCTCCAATGGCCGCCGTGGCTGGCGTGCTGCGGCCAGCACACCGCGCTGATCTGATGGCAGGAGCCAGGTGCTTCTCCTGGTCTCCCATGGGGTGCAGGGCCCAAACACTTAGGCCATCCTCCACAGCACTCCCTGGCCACAGTAGAGAGCTGGCCTGGAAGAGGGGCAACCGGGACAGAATCCAGTGCCCCAACCGGGACTAGAACCCGGTGTGCCGGCGCCACAAGGTGGTCCCCTATGTTTTCTTCCAGCAACTTCATAATCTCAGGTCTTTGATCCATCTTGAGTTGATTTTTGTATTTGGTACACATATACATTCAGTTTTGCCAGCACCATTTGTTGAAGAGATTACTCTTGCTCTACTGTGTGGTCTGAACACTTGGGTCAAAAATCAGTAGGCTGTATGTATGTAGGTTAATTTCTGGGCTCTCTATTCTGATCCATGGATCTATATATCATTTTTATGGTACTCCATGTTGTTTTAATTACTATAACTTTGTAGCATGCTTTAAAGTCAGTTACTGTGAAACCTCCAGCTTTATTTTTCTTGTTCAGGATCACTTCAGCTATTCTGGGTCTTTTGTGATTTCATTTAGATTTATTTAAGTCTCATTTAGGATTAGTTTTTCTAATTCTTTTTTTTAATCTTTTATTTAATGAATATAAATTTCCAAAGCACAGCTTATGAATTACAATGGCTTCCCCCCCCCCCCCGTAACTTCCCTCCCACCCCCAACCCTCCCCTTTCCCGCTCACTCTCCCCTTCCATTCACATCAAGATTCATTTTCAATTCTCTTTATATACAGAAAATTAGTTTAGTATATATAAAGATTTCAACAGTTTGCCCTCACATAGCAACACAAAGTGAAAAAATACTGTTGGAGTACTAGTTATAGCATTAAATAACAGTGTATAGCACATTAATGACAGAGATCCTACATGATATTTTTTTAAAAAATTGATTAATTTTCTATGTAATTTCCAATTTAACAAGTTTTTTTTTTCATTTTCAATTATCTTTATATACAGAAGATCGATTCAGTATATACTATGTAAAGATTTCATCAGTTTGCACCCACACGTAAACACAAAGTGTAAAAATACTGTTTCAGTACTAGCTTTATCATTACTTCACATTGGACAACCCATTAAGGACAGCTCCCACTTGGGACGTAAGTACACAGTGACTCTTGATGTTGATTTAACAATTTAACACTCTTGTTTATGGCGTCAGTAATCTCCCTAGGCTCTAGTCATGAGTTGCCGAGGCTATGGAAGACTTTAGGGTTTGCCGACTTTGATCTTATTCCGACAGGGTCATAGTCAAAGTGGAAGTTCTCTCCTCCCTTCAGAGAAAGGTGCCTCCTACCTTGATGGCCCCATTCTTTCCACTGGGGTCACACTCGCTGAGATCCTTCATTTAGGTCTTCTTTTTTTTTCTTTCCCAGAGTGTCTTGGCTTTCCATGCCTAAAACACTCTCATAGGCTCCTCAGCCAGTTTTTCTAATTCTTTAATGAATATCTTTGGTATTTAGATAGAGATTTCACTGAATCTGTAGATTGCTTTAGGTAGTATAGAAATTTTAATGATATTGATTCTTCTGATCCATGAGCAAGGAATATCTTTCCATTTTTTTCTGTTCTTGATGATTTCTTCATCAATGTTTGATAATTTGCACTGTAGAGGTCTTTCACTTCTTTGGTTTATTCCTGAATATTTGATTTTTTTTTTTGTGGCTGTTGTGAATGAGATTTCTTTCTTTATTTCTCTCTCTCTCTCTTTTTTTTAGAGATTTATTTATTTGAAAAGCAGAGTTACACAGAGAGAGGAGAGGCAGAGAGAGAGAGAGAGAGAGAGAGAGAGAGAGAGGTCTTCCATCCTATGGTTCACTCCCCAATTGGCCGCAATGGCCAGCGCTGTGCTGATCAGAATCCAGGAGCCAGGAGCTTCTTCCGGGTCTCCCACGTGGGTGCAGGGGCTCAAGGACTTGGGCTATCTTCTACTGCTTTCCCAGGCCAGAGCAGAGAGCTGGATAGAAAGTGGAGCAGCTGGGCCTCGAACCAGCACCCATATGGGATGCCAGCGCTTCAGGCCAGGACGTTAACCTGCTGCGCCACAGTGCCAGCCCCTCTTTATTTCTCTTTCACCATTAGCATACAAAAAAAAAAAAAAAGCTTCTGCAACTTTACTGAATTGGTTTATCAATTCTAACAGGTTTTTTTGGTGGAGTACTAGGCTTTCCCATGTACAACATCATGTCCTCTGCAAACATGGATAATTTGACTTCCTCTTTTTCAGTTTTGATGCTGTTTATTTCCTTCTCCGCCATAATCACTCATGCTAAAACTTCTAATACTACTTGAATAAGAGTGGTGAAGTAGACGTCCTTGTCTTGTTCCAGATCTGAGGGGAAATGCTTTCAGTTTTTCCCCATTCAGTATAGTATTGGCTGTTGGTTTGTGAAATATAGCCTTTAGAATTTTGAGGAATGTTCCTTCTATACCTGATTTTTGAGGGTTTTTTTTAATCATGAAGGTATGCTGAATATTATCAAATGCTTTCTCTGCATCTATTGAGATGACCATGTGGTTTTTGTTCTTTATTCTACTGATGTGATTTATGACATCTATTGATTTGCAAATGTTGAACCACCCTTGTATTTCTGGGATAGATCCCACTTGATCATGATGTATGATCTTTTTGATGTGGTTTTGGATTTAATTTGCTGGTATTTCATTGAGAATCTTTTCATCTGTGTTTATTAAGGATATAGATCCCTAGTTTTCTTTTTGTGTCTGCTTTTTCTACAATGGGGAAAACTTTAAATAAATCCTTGTCAGAAGCCAAAGCAATTGAGCACTACCAATTCCTTTCATCAGAAAGAATAAAATAAAAAGCCATTAAAATATGAGGAATGAATAACTAATAAAAATAAAAGGAAATGTTTGCTTTCCCAGAGAGTTTTTATTGAGTTTTTTCATTGTTGTTAGCTCTATTTCATGGAGTTTCTTGGTGCTGTTATTGTTGTTAGCTATATAAAAAGTATAGAGGGTTTTTGTTTAAAAGATGACTTTATAGATACTTTGCAATTATGAGTTTGTAAGTTTGGGTATTCTGTTTTCATCTCTGCTAATTAAATAGTATATTAATACACCCCATATGAACTTAGAGCAGCTGTTAACTATTTTATCAAATACATATTTAATGAGACAAATATATTTCTAACTGTACTATTGTCTTTTCTGGCAGATGACATTTGATCCAGAAATATTCTTCAATGTTTTGCTGCCACCAATTATATTTCATGCTGGGTATAGTCTGAAGAAGGTAAATATATGATGATGATTTTCTTCTATTATTACTAAGAAGAGATTTTACTATCACTAATAGAGAAAAAAAACTAATTATTTTAGGGGCTTGCCTATTTGATAAGAATATCACTGCCTGAGATTATGTTATAAAGATAAAAAGCCAACAGCTAAGAATTCTTCTATGCCCATTCTGTCCAACACCTGGACTGTTAGCCACATGCAGCTGCTGAGCCCTGGAAATGTGACTAGTCTGAACTGAGATGCACTCTCAGTGTAAAATACACTCTGGGTTTTGAATTCTTTGTATTGAAAACGAGAATGTAAAACATCTCAATAATGCTTTATATTGATTTAATATTGAAATGATAGTATTTTAGATCCATTGGGTTAAACAAAACATCAAAATCAGTTTCACCTTTTGTGTTTTAAGGTGGCTATTAGAAAATTGTAGAATGACATACATGGCTTTCATCACGTTTCTACTGGAGGGTTTATTCTAAAAGATTGTAACCAGAAGTTCACTGATTAATTCACGTTGGGTTTGTCCATCAGGATGCAAACTCAGGAAAGCTGCTCATACTCAGGGAGAGAATGTCCAGGGCAGTCTCTATGTCCTTGCCTGACAGAACTTGGGCAAATCCTCAGCACACCTTTTGCAGTTTAGTAACTCACATTATAGCCTAAGCACTGACATCCCCTATGCTTGTGGGATTTTGAGATGCAGAGTGGAAGCTGCTGCTCCTCTGCTGGGGGTGTCCTCCCCTTGGCCTCTCATCTCCAGCAGCAGGCAGCCTGCTCCTTACAGACCTGACTGGCTTGTGTTCTTCAGGCTCCCTCTTGCTGTCAGTTCTGGCTACTCAGGTCCCACGTGAATCCTGGACATTGTGCTAAGTAATCATTCGAAAAGATTTAGGAGGCTGGATTTATTCCTCATCTCCAGTCACAATACTAGGCATTACTTTGTGTCTGATTCATTAAACCAAAGTAAAGTGTTGTAGGTTTTTAAAGCTTGGTTTCATCACATTCAGAAGACACATATAAGTCAAGGAAGTCAGAGATCCAATAAAATTCAAAGGCAGCTGGAATCTCAGAAGAGTATTTTAAAGGGGGCGATGTTGACAACAGAATGGAATTGTCCCAGAGTCCTGCACAGATGTTGCCCCAGTCCATTCCCTCCCTCTCGGATCCAGTTAATGCTGGCAGTGGTTTCTCTCACCCTCACCCTGTCTTCCAGATGGGCATTTCCCACTGTTTCCTTCCTTTTACCCTGCCTTTTACAGCATAAATGAGTTAAATATTTTTGGCAAAATAAGACCAGAAGTGAGGCTCCAAAAACAAAATTTATCTAAACACTGAGAGAAGGGAGGTCTTCTGAAATGCATACATTTATTTTATTACCTGTTACACTAAGAAAAAATGCTTATGTACTCTATGAAATATTTTTCCTCTCCAGAGACACTTTTTTCAAAACCTAGGATCTATTTTAACATACGCCTTCTTGGGAACTGCCATCTCATGCATCGTCATAGGGTAAGTGACATTCAGAGCTCAAATTCCAAGGGGTCATGAAATTGGGGTCTCTGGGGTGGATCTCACACTTCCTGTACTCACACTAACTGGGCGTGTTGTCTGTTTTTTCAATAATTCACATCTACACATTTTTCTGACTGAATTCCAAGGCTTCTATATTTTCTGCCAAACATAAGGCTTTAAATCAAAGCAAACTGATATTGGACTACGGGGTTTGCTCTGTGAGCTGTAGACTTCTGAACTTAGCTTGACTTGAGTTAATGAAGCGCATTGCATTGTTGGTTTGTTTTAGTTTGAATAAAGCAGATACACTCCTTGCATTCTTTTTCCATTTTCTTTGCAGGACCTTATTTGAGTTTGACAGGAATGCAATAGTAACTGTACATCGAGGGTTATCTCTCTAAAGGGAAATTTGCGGGAAGGCAGTCTGAAACAGATGTCTCGAAATATCAGCAGAGTTGTTTAATGCTGGGATAAATTTTCAGTCAATACACTAGGGAATACAGCAGCCTCCCCCCACCCCCTTATATTTTATTGGTTTTGCTCTGAGCCCTAAATCAAACTATATAGACTCTGGCTTGTAGCTCATCATAAAGCAAAATGTGGTCCAACATGATGAAGCCAATCCAATTGACTTATAAATCAGTGCAATACATTAAACACCACTGCACAGAAAGTGTCCAACTGCTGTCAGAATGATGATGTAGATGTCTTAGACTGGCTGATGTGGCCAACTCTACCCCTGATGATTACTGCATACAGCTGTTGCAGTCCTAATGCAAGAAACTGATACTGAAAACACACACTATGCACACCTCTGGCCCTTCTCTTATGAAGTGTTTAGTGTGAATCCATGGAAGGCTGTGGAGGTGTCAGGTTGTGTCTTTACTGGAATCTGAAAGCAGCAGGAGTTTGTATTCAAAGCTCTGCCTAATGGTTTTTGAGCTGAGCCTAGAACACATTGGGCGATGTTATATGAAAATTCCCAGTGTAGTCAAGGCAATGGAAAAGCCAACATTTTTAGCACGTGATGGTGAAGATTTGCAGGAATACAGATTGGAGCACCTCAGCAAGTCTAAATACCCACGTGGAATTTAACTGGTTTGTGTTCTGACAGAACAGTGTACTTGATGTTTCTCAAAGCATGTTCTGGGAGCTTTTTCTGTTCTATAAGTATACCATCACTTAATATTTGAACTTTGAAACTGGCAGGAGTCTTTGAGATGTATGATTGTAAGATTACAACTAAGAATTTATCATGGAAATTAATTTGCATGGAAATGTAGTCTTGAGAAACATTTGGAGTCATGCCCTTTGTTTGAACTGCATATAATCTAACAACAAAATCTTACAGGATAACTTCTGAATGTGGATCATTAAAATGCAAAAGCAATAGGCACATTAAAAACTTTTGGATCTGGTCTAACAAGGTAAAGGAAAGCATTGCAGATTTTTGGCTTGAGGATGACAGAGTCAGATTTTTATTTTATATTTTATAGTTATATTTTAGGAAGGTCATTTTGGTGGCCCAGCTAAGAGGGGAAAATGTGGCAGTCAGATAACTGCTTAAGAGGTGATTTCCATAGTCAGGTTGTAAATGGACAGGGCCCGAACTCAAGCAGTGGCAAAGAAGGTAGATGTGGAGTCATCTTTCCGAACTCCTGGGAGAGAATGGCAGTAATGACAAGAAGAGAAGGAATCTTGGAGCAGCTCTTTTTGAAGGAAATGAAGAGGCACTCATAAAGGGACTAAGAGGAGCTGGCCGTGCAGACAGCCAGAAAGCCAACAGAGCATGTGTGCTCAAATTCAGGAAAGAGGAAGAGGAAGTGTGGAGAACATCACACAGGAGATGGTTAGTGAGAAAGGAATTGCAGCAACCACTAGATTTGGCCCTTGGGAGGTGATGGGTGACTTTACACTTGACCCATGGGCAGAGATGAGTGGAGGATACTGGCAAGTCCAATTGTTTGGGATAGGCACTGTATAACAAGAAACAAGAACTTATTTTTATGCTTTCAATATCAGGGCACGTGAGGCAGGAGAGGCACCTACTTAAATTCAGGCCAAATTGATATTTTCATAGCATGATGCCACTTGTTGTAGGAGATACATTGTGGAAAATGACTAATTTTTTCTGATGAATTAATTGTAATAGGAACAACATCAAGCATTATTGCATACTTGACACTGCCATGCCCTTTTAAAAAGTATTTTACAGGGATTATCTTATTTAATCCTAAAATAATCCTATTAAGTAGATAACTATTTATTACATTTACTTAACAGATGAACCAGTGAGGTTTAGCAAGAAAATCAGGAGAGTCAGTAATAGAGCTGGGATTAGTAACTGAACAGTTTGGCTCCAGAGTCCAATTCCTGATGTCCAAACCCTACTCTCCTTCTGTTTGTTGATTGGCAGCACTAAAAAATAAAATCATGTAAATCAGTAACATTCACTAACATGCCATGTGGTTCTTCAGTAGCTCAGTACTTAGCCCAGTAGTTATCATATACATGGGAGGGTCTTTTTAAAGATTTTCTTATCTATTTACTCATTTGTTTGAAAGGCAGAGTGACAGAGAGAAGGAGAGAGAGAGAGAGAGAGGAGGTGCTTCTATCTATTGGTTTATCCCCAAAATGCCTACAACAGCCAGAAAAAAACAGGCAGAAGCTAGGAACTCCAACTTGGTTGCCCACATGGTAGCAGGAATCCAACCATTACTTGATGCCTCCAGGCACCAGGAAGCTGGATTAGAAGCAGAGTAGCCAGGACTTGATCCCAGGCACTTCCAGTATGGGATACAGGTTTCCCAAGGGGCAGGATAACTCACTGTACTGCAACACCTGCCAGCATGGGAGATTGTATTTGGGAATTCCATCTAAATATGACTCATATTTTTAAAAGGAAGAGGAGATATTTGGATTTCTACAGATGTGTTCATACTTGCACAAAATGGGTAGGAGGAAGGATTCAGGACAATCCATTAGATTGGGCCCTGTGAGAATAATCTCATGCAGGAAGTAGATTCTGGCAGTCACTTAATGTAGACAGTTGAGGCAGTCAGATGTTTGATGCTACCAACTGCATTGGTTTCGGTGGATGTGGGGATGTGGTGGATGTGCGAGGTTCCAGATTGGAGAGATTTCACATAGCAGAGAGGCAGATGATGTGGGACCTGAAATGTGGAGGAATCAGTGGATGCCAGGCCAGAAGCCCAGGATGAGATGTGTGTAAGAAGCTTAGAGCAGAGCCCAGAATATGGGAATAAATTTAAAAAGTGGGTTATTCTTAAAATTAACTGCCATATCCAGTCAAGCTACAGGCTGGTGTTGGAGCTGAACTCACGGGCTTTACGTGAACTGAGATCATGGGGTTCATTCGGATGAGTTCTGAATTAAGTTGATTATATTTCTATCACTTAGTTAAGTTTTATTAGCCTCACAGCGTTTCAGAAATTAGGTTTAACCCATCTTTCATATCACACTGGAAAATTTAACAATATCCTTTCTTTTAAGGATTGACTATTCTTAAAGAATTTAAAAAATATTTATTTATTTAAAAGGCAGATAGAGGGAGGGAGGAAGGGAGACAGAAAGAGAAAGAGAGAGAGAGAGAGAGAGAGAGAGAGAGAGAGAGAATCTCCCATCCACTGATTCATTCCATCCCCTCGACAGCCAGATTATTAATTTTAAGAGTAACTCACTTTTTACACATATCCTCTCATTTTGTTGTCACAAATCCCCAGGAACTATGTACTACCTTTATCCTTGTTTTACCCACCAGAATGCCAAGCCTGAGACTGGCCCAAGGTTGCACAATAAGTAAATGGCAGTAAGGCACAGACCCATCTGAGTCTGGAACTTATACTCTTAAGATCTCCTCTTCCTTCTAAAATGATACTTTACATTTCCTGTGATATTTTTTCAATTAATAACTACATATATCTGACAAACTAAGACCTCACTAATGTCAGATTCTTAAATGCATCACTATGGCTAGCAAATACAAAAAATCTGAATTTTTTTTTTTTTTTTGCATTTGAAGGTGAATTCCCTGCATTTTAATGTTTTCCAATGGAAATGTGTGTTTCTTGTCAATATTTAAGAAGTGGCTATCAGGGCCCAGCCTTAAGGTGTAGTAGGTTAAGCCAGTGCCTGCCTGTGGTGCCATCATCCCATATGAGCACTTGTTTGAGTCCTGGATGCTCCACTTTCAATCCAGAGCCCTGCTAATGTGCCTGGGAGAGCAGGGGAATATGATCCTAGTCCTTGGGCCCTTGGTATCTACATAGATCTGGATGAAGCTCCAGGCTCCTAGCTTCAGCTTGGGCCAGCCAGGGCTGTTGTGGCCATTTGGACGAGTGAACCATCTATCTAGATATGTATCTCTCCCTCTCTCTGTGTAATTCTGCCTTTCAAATAAATAAAATAAATCTTAAAAAAAAAAAAAAAAAAGAAAAAGTAGGAAGTGAAACCTGTCTTCTCTTATGGGTGGTGGTTGGAGAAATGGGATGAAGTCCATGTTACTCTGTTAGAATTACAGGACCCTTGGCAACTCACTCAGGAAAACCTGGATTTATAAACGTGAGGCTGTTTACATTCATATCAACAGCCCTCAGGAGTGCTGGTCTCCCATGGGCTCCTTACTGAACACAACCCAGAAGCTGTGCCTGACAGCCCTGCCCATCTGTCTGTGAGGCAAAGGAGCGAAGGGAGCCTTGTGGATACCCCCTCTCTGCTCTCATGGGTCTCTGTGCCTACCTACCTGGGACCTTTGAACCTAAGTGCCCTTGGCACTAGATCTAGAAATGCGGATCTTCCATTCTAGCACTCAAACCTGAAGATGTGCTGCTCATAGATGCAGGCTGAGTCATACCTCAGTGTCTTAGCTGTGACCTTGGAATGACAATGACTTAGAGCCTGGCTATTACCCCAAGGAACATAGACCCTAAGGAGGGGCATAGAAGGACGTTAGGGAGGCAGTGAAGCTTTTCAAATTATCCATGAATTTTTCGTGGGGCAGAGTCTGCCTAAGATTTCTACCTTTCATCAGATACTCTAGGAAGCTGCAGTCCACAAAGCAACCAGCATATTTTTCAAGTGCCTGAGCAGAGATATGGTTGAGACAGGGAAGATTCTATATATCTCCATGTTGAGTTAAAGCTGGGTGGTTTCCCAGGACGCATTTAGAGTGGCCATAAAGCCTAGAAATATGCGTGCTATTATTTTATCATGTACTGCATGGGAGTAGCAATGAACCAATTATTATGTATTTGAATTCTCGACTTGGCGGCCATCCTGAATCTATACCTAGCATGGAAGTGCTGAGTGATAGGTCTCCAAATAAATAGTCATTTTTGCAAAATTATGCCAATTGTTTTCCAAATGGTGGTACAAATTTTGCCACTTAATTTTTGTCAATCTAGTATGTATGAAATGAAATTATTCTGAAGTCTTCATTTGCATCTGATTGTTAATTAAGTTGATTATATTTCCAACCTTTCTGTTCATTTTTCTGTTGAGTTGTTCTGTCATATTTAATAAGTCATTCCCTGCCCCAAAGTCAGAAGTGTATCTTTTTCTGAAGTTTTTTAAAGGCTTATCCTTATTTTAACTGGGTTTTGTATATGATACAAAGACATCCAATTGCATTTCTTCCCTCAAATGGATAATCATTTATTCCAACATCATTTATTGTCTGTTCCTACATTTCCCAAGCATCTATACTTCCTCTGTTATGTATAGTAGTTTCTATTTCTAGGCTTTTAATTATATTTCATTGGAGTATAGCCTATCCCTGCACCAGTGTCATACTATCCTAATCTCTGTAGCTTCATAAGTCTTTACAGCATTCTTTTTAAGTTTCGTTTATATGTGTATTTATTTGAAAGACAGAATGACAGAGAGAGAGGGAGAGGGTGCAACAGAAACAGAGATCTTTCATCTGCTGGTTCACTCCCCAGATGGCTACAACAGCTGGGACTGGGCCACTTTGAAGCCAGAGCCCAGAACCCCATCTGGTCTCCAACATGGCTGGTAGAAACCCAAGTATTTGGGTCATCATTAGTTGCATCCCAGGTGCATCATCAGGAAACTGGATAGGAAACATGGGAGGTAGGACTCTAACTGGCACTATGATATGGGATGTAGGCATCCCAAGCGTGGCTTAACCTGCTGAGCCACAGTGCCTGCCTGTATATTTTTCAGAGGAAGATAAAAAGCATCTTCTTCAGGAGTACCTTGTCTGTTTTTTATCTATTTATTTTGTCATATAAATTTACTCCAATGTATATATTTAGTAGTATATAATTTTTTAAATTTATAAACGTATTCAGTTTATAACTGAATATAACATTTTAGTCTACAACGGACTGCGTATGTAAGTGATAGTGGAACTGTAAGATTATAATGGAACTGAAAAATTCCTACTGCCCAATATTTTTACCATAGCTTTTCTACATTTAAATATGTTTAGACACATAAGTATTTACTGTTGTGTTTCAGTTGCTCATTCAGTATCATAACAGGCTGCACAAGTCTGCAGGCTAGAGGCAATGGCTACATCATATAGTCTATGGGTGTAATAAGCCATCCCATGTAGGTTTGTGTAAGCACACTGTGACATTTATGGCTAACTCTGCATTTCTCAGTGCATATCCCCATTGGTATGCAATGCATGACTGCACTTTGTTTAAATTTGCAGACCTTATAATTGTATTTCTGAGTCTTTTCCTTAGGGACCCACTTGCACATGAGTACCAGGAGACTTGTATAACGATATCCACAGCCAGCCTATTCACAACAGCAAAGCCATGGAAACAGTTTTGATTCCATGAACCAGGAGAGTAGGCAGATAAACTCATGTAGTATAATATCACATAGCAGTGAAGAAAAGTGAAATAAAGTCACTTATGACAACCTGGATTTGCCCTAGAAACATAATGTAAAGTCAACAAATCAAGCCCTGTAAGACTACACATTATTAGGTATGGCATCATTTGCATAATCTTCATAGTGTTTGCAAATAACCAAGATGAAACAATATTGTCTAAGCATAGACATATGTAGATATAAAGGCATATATGCATATGTGTAGTAAGTAATGGGATTAAAAACATGAAATTCAGTGGTGTTCTTATTTCTGGTGGAGAGGGAGAAAGAATGAGGTGAATAGAATCCCCCAAGTGATGAATTTTTGGCCTTGCTCTCCTCTTGAGTCACGGTGTGCTTCTAGGAATTCAATATTTGAACAATATTTACAACTTGCATCCGTTCTCTATTCTCTTGTTCGTATTAAAGAGAAAATACAGGAACAAAACTGGAAGAAGGAAAAAGTACAATTCTGTAACAACAAAACGATTGACATAGATGAATACCGCTCTGCTTGTGCGTGCTGCTTATTTCCACTTTGGAAGCTCTGATTCGTCTATCGTTGCCCTCTTTCTCTGTTTTCATAAGAACGACGCCAGTTGGCGGGAGCAGCAGGAACAAAAAGTGCCAACAGTGTGCTTTCCAGCATCCCCGGGTCAACTCTTACCCACCGCAAAGCCCCTGTATTTTTCCTCCCTCTTCTCCCATCTCTCTTCACCTCCTCTCATCTTTCTCCCCTCTGCCTTTCTCCCTTCACACCCACATTTCTCTCACTGCTCCCTTGAGTCTGTGCCTGGGCTGCTGCTCTCCTGACTCAATTTTCAGAAGGCTGCAAAACAGCAGAGCTCAGGAGACTGGGCTGCGTCCACCTGGAAGGCTCCAAGCTTCCTCCACGCATTCATTTACTCTCTGGATTCTGAGCTGGCACAGCAAGAGCTGTCGCCGGTGTCAAAGAGGAAAATAAATATACTGCTGCCCAGCCACAGCCAAATAAGAAAAAATAATCTCCAATCTGTCAAGTACAGCCCCAGCTGCTAAGCAGTGTGGTTTCTCCTGTCCATATCACAGCAGGCATGGGCTATGTTTCCAACAGCGGAGAGGAGAGGGAAGTTTGTGGAGAAGAAACAACAAAGGCAGGACCACAGAGAACATCAGAGATGTGGTTTGGAGGTAAAAGAGGTGGAGCTGGCGGAGCAGTCTGAGACTACGCATTACGCTCCCATCTGGTCCTGTCACAGCCTGAAGACGTTGAGGATAGAATGGTAGAGGAGGACAGAGAAAAGGAAGCAAGTTCTGAGGGAGTCAAAGAGGGAAGCAAATTAAGCCCACCTCCAAATTAGAAAGGGCTGAAAAGTGTTGAAAAATGAGATGGAAATTAGTGTAGCAAAAAGAGAAATGTTGAACCATGGAAGAAAAACATCTGAGAATAATCAGAAAGCACTCTCCTCTGTAAAAGAATTTACCCAAGGAGTCTGGCTATTCAGCAGTCTGTCATAAGGATTCTAATCCTGGGGCTCCTGTTAAATGAAGTATTTGTGTTGGAATAATCAGGTTCACCTTCATTCTCTGGTACCTTTAGACATAAAGGCAAGTATTTTTTTTTTCTCAATTCAAACAAGATTTGATGGGAAACTATGGCAAATATGTGAAGCATTCTATACACAGACACACAGACATATACATACTAAATACACAGTCAACTTCTTTTATATCAAAGATGAAAAAGGAGAATATATCAGTAATCTACTGTTGTGTAACAAAATGCCTTAAAAATTAATGGCGAAAAACAACAACCATTTTATTAGTTCACAATTCTATTGGTCAGCAATTTAGACTGAGCTCAACTCACACAGTATTGTGGTTCTCACCTGAGGTCACTCATGAAATCACAGCCATCTTATGCCTTGACTTGGATTGAATGGTCTAAGATAGCCTGACTCACATATCTCGTACTGATTCTGATTGTCGAGTGATTGGTTTGGGGAGCTCAGGTGGCAAGACTTGTCTATACCCCATGTAGCTGGTCACTAACTAGAAAGCCAGCTGTGACTTCTTCATACACTGGTCTCAAATAAGTTCTCCAAGATGGTAGGACAGAAATGCAAAGGCTCTTGAGGCCCAGACCCAGAAGTCAGGCAATATCACCTTCATTGCATTGCATTGTATTGGTCAGTTTATCGGAAGAGCAACTGAAATTCAACACATAGGGAAGGATACCCTATCTAGTGCTGAGGTGTAAGATAAAGTCACCTTGCAAAAGGATCCACCTACAGGGATGGTAGTTGGCTCCATCCATTCAGACTGTTAAAACAACGTACCATAGCTTGGGTAGATTATAAACTACAGAGATCTGTGTCTCATGACTCTGGAACCTGGAAGTCCACAGCCAGGTTGCCAGCATTGTTGGGTTGTGGTGAGGACTCCCTTCAGGATTGCAGATGGCTGTCTTCTCACTGCATCCTCATATGGCGGAAAGAAGGCAAGAGAGCTCTCTGAGGTCCTTTTTTATGAAGGCACTCATTTCATTCACTAGAGCTCCACCATCATGAACTAATCACCTCCCAAAGAGGTGAAGCAGACAGCATTCCATTGCAATGGCCATTCTTTGCAAATAATCTGCCAGGAAGGAGCTATGAAATGTCTTAAGAGATATCAAGGTAAGAGCTTGCATCAGAAAATAGGATTTAAGAGGCAGGCAGTGTTGCACAGTGGGCAAAGTCATTGTTTGAGACAGATGCTGGCATCCAATATTAGAGTGCAGGTTCAAGTTCTAGCCCTTCTACTTTCTGCTAATGTTCCTGGTATGGCAACTGATTATGGCCCAAGTGCTTGGACTCCTGCCACTCACGTGGAAGACCCAGATGGAGTTCCTGGCTCCTGCCTTTGGCCTAGACCAACCCTGGTTATTGTGGGCATTTGGGGGAGTGAATCGGTAGATGGAAGATATTTTTCTCTGTGTGTGTGTGATTCTTCCCTTCAAATGAATAAATAAATATTTTAAAAAGGATTCAGAATCTGATATGAGAAACCTATGGCTACAAAAGTAAGACATACTAGAGAATCAAGTCATAAAAGGGCTAACTCATTGGCCTCTTTGTTTAGACTTTTACTTCAGAACCAGTATATGATAAATCTGTACCCTGATGACAAGTAGCTTTTTTTTTTTTTTTTTTTTTTTTGGACAGGCAGTTAGACAGTGAGAGAGAGAGACAGACAGAAAGGTCTTCCTTTTCCGTTGGTTCACCCCTCAATGGCCACCATGGCCAGCATGCTGCGCCGATCTGAAGCCAGGAGCCAGCTGCTTCTCCTAGTCTCCCATGCGGGTGCAGGGCCCAAGCACTTGGGCCATCCTCTGCTGCACTCCTGGGCCACAGCAGAGAGCTGGACTGGAAGAGGAGCAACCGTGACAGAATCCGGCGCCCCAAATGGGACTAGAACCTGGTGTGCAGGCGCTGCAGGCAGAGGATTAGCCTAGTGGGCTGTGGCGCTGGCCAGACAAGTAGCTTATTAAGAAGCATTTTATAAAATTCCATGTTTGGATATAATTTTTGTTTTGGTAGAAAGGGATGCATAAAGCTGAAAGGGAATGAGGTAAAGAGCATGGCTCACTAAGCTTTTTATGCTACCAAAGCAAGGGGCATTCAGCGATAGTTGACTAGTGACATTCAGTGACAGTTGACTCCCCACTCTGCTTAGCTAGGGTGGGGAACTGGGGGAAAGCTTCATTTCTTTGGGAATTCATCTCCGCAGTGGAGCTCTCTTCCATGGCTGCACTTCTCTGCCAAGGGTTGACTTGTCAGCCTGGTTTACATCCACGTTTCCTGGCTGGTGGTGATGCTTTGGAGGATGTGGGGCTTTGGAGATGGTGAAAACTAGAACTTGGAAGTATGTTCACTTTGCTTGAACAGTGTAAGGAGAGACAGGTTTGGTTTTTTTTTTTTTTTTTTTTTAAGATTTATTGATTTTATTTGAAGGGCAGAGTTACAGAAAGAATGGGAGAAACACACACACACCCAGACAGTGAAAGAGAGAGAGATCTACCCATTGGTTCAAATCCCTCTTCTGGACCAGGCCCAAGCTGAAAGCTGAGAATACCATCTGGGTCCTATAAGGGTGGCAGGGGCCCAAGCACTTGGGCCAGCTCCACAGCTTTTTCTAACATATTAGGATTGAACTGGATTGGAAGTGGAGCAGCCAGGACTCCAACCAGAACACCAATGGGATGGCCGTGTTGCAGGCGGAGGCTTACCCCATTATGCCACAACTCTAGCTCCAGGGAGAGAGAAGTTTAAGGAGCTATACCAGTTGGCTCTTATTCACCTTTCCAGAATCTTGGAGAAGAACTGACAAGTGGAAACCTTTCATCAAACTATTACCTACAACATTATCCAAATTTGAATTTAGTTGTGTGTTCCTCTCCATTCTCTTTTCTCAAACCTCACTCTAAGGTAAATTTTATACTGAATTTTTTTTAACAGTTTCTCTGTGTTCTTTACAACTTTATATATACAGCATCATACTGTATATTTTCAAGCCTTTTGATTTTTTGCTCATTTTAAGATTCAACCATGTTGTAGTTTTTAGCACTAGCTCATTCAACTTATTTTCATTAATAGCAGGCTACTGTGTAGGTATTTTACACTGCACCTTTTTCTCCTTGGTGGAGTGATCTGCGACTGACTGCTGTGCAGGGGTAGAGAGCTGGGGAGCCCACTGAGGGACTCCCAGGCTGAGATATTAAGTTTATTCTAATGGAGGGAACTAGGGAGAGGTTTGGGAGAAGGCATTCAAGCAGAGGGGATGGCGTGTGTGAAGCTGGCAGCAAGGTGAGCTTCGGGGATGCCTGTTGCTCAGGGAGGTTGGGGTATGGACCAGAAGCACGAGGATGTGACGAGGGTGAGGATGGCAGGGTCAGTCCAAGACTTGAGATTTGTTCTGAATTTGAACTTGGCTCTGTAGGCTGTAGGGTGCTAAATATTTAGTGGGATACACGTTTCTTCTCTCCTCTCCTACACATTCCATACCATGCCATGCCATACCATGCCATGCCATGACATTCCATTCCATTCCATTCTGTTTTTCAAGTTAAGTGAGCCGATCAAATTATTTTTTCTTACAACAAAAGGTTTTTTTTGGTTGTTGTTAAATTTAGGGGGTGGGGGAGGGAGAGGCAGGGAACCCTTACCTTCTGATTCACTCCCCAGATGTCTGCAACAGAGAGGGCTGGGCCAGGCTAATCTGGGAGCACAATTCAGGTCTCCCTTGTGGCAAGGATGCAAATACTGGAACTTTGCTGGTGCCTCTTAGGCTCTGTGTTGACATGAAGACAGTCAGGAGCTGGAGCCAGGAATTAAACCCAGGTACTCCAAAATGGGACATGAGCCTCTTAACCACTAGGCTAAATACCTGCTACCAAGCTCTGCACTTAGAAAATGTCACTCTGACTAGACAGTTAAAATGAATATAGGTGGGGGCTGACGCTGTGGCATAGTGGATAAAGCCACTGCCTGCAGTGTTGACATCCCATGTGGGCACTGGTTTGGGTCCCCGCTGCTCTGCTTCTGATCCAGCTCTCTGATGTGGCCTGGGAAAGCAGTGGAGGATTGCCCAAGTCCTTGGGCCTCTGCACCCACATGAGAGGCCCAGAGGAAGCTCCTGGCTCCTGGCTCCTGGCTTCAGATTGGCAGAGGTCCATCCATTGTGGCCATCTGGAGAGTGAACCAACGGGTGGAAGACCTCTCTCTCTCTCTCTCTCTCTCTCTGCCTTTACCTCTCTGTGACTCTGCTTTTCAAGTAAGTAAATAAATCTTTAAGGAGGCCAAGGTAGGAAGCAAAGAACAGTTAGGAGATAATGGAAGGTTGAACATGGCAGCATGTTATCTGGGACTGAGAGATCTTTGGATGGCTGAGCTGGCCACTGGCTGTCAATCTGATTTGGAGAGGTGGAAGCTGTCATGGATGACTGTCAGTGTTCCGGCTTCCCTTGTATGCTGACTATGGCACCTTTGGACCTTGTGTGCTATCCTCTTCCATCTTTGTCTTATGTCCCTTCCTTAGCTTCACCTCTCCGTTACCTGCCCCTTTCTTTCACCATGACTCAGTAATTATATTGCCAAGCAAATCAGTGGAAAGCTTGGAGAACTGCCATAGCTCTTCACTGACAAAGAGATAGTAGAAATAACAGAAATCACAGCAGAGGCTAGATTTTTAGGTAAAGTTTCTCTGTGGCTTGGCCCTGAAGTGACTGTTCTGCATTTGCTACCTCATTAATCTTCACAAGCAAGCAGTAAAGATAGAGACTCCTGTTGTTGCCTGTTTTTAAGTGATATGCCTGAGGTTCAGATTAGGTAGTGACTGATCTGCTTGTACTCCAGACTCACCCTCCCAAGTCATCCTCTGACCTATAGCCACGTCAGCAGCACCAGGAGCTTATTACAGTGCAGGGTCTTGGGCCACACCCCACCTCCTGCGTGTTTATTTACACATCAGAATGAGCCCCAGGGGATTCATGGTCGCATTGGAATTTGCTGTGCTCCACTCCCAAGCCCAATAGAGAGATTTAAAACCTTACTTAGGATTTAGTAAGGACAGACAATAAGAATAGAAATGATTTTAAACAGCATTTAATGCATATTATCCAGGCATCATTGAAACTAAACCAAATCAATTAATTTTATAATTCACATTCCCAAGATTTATATGGCTATCTATGTCTGTGCCTTGTCTGGGTCAAATATTGTGTGTGTGTTATGTAGAAGATAATTGGTTGAATAGTGTTGGTCAGGCCCACGGAACCATTACAGTGAGAAATGCTCACTGTTCTGGTCTAAGGATTTTAGTACTTCCAGTGTAGGAGGTGTTCAACCTGATTTAGCAATTACATTCTGATGTTATTAAAATGAAATGGACCCAATAAAAAGAATAGAAGTCAATTTTTAACTACATCTCTGAGATGCTTTATTGCTCTATTTCACCCTTACTAATTCCCAATGCATGAGAAAGAGCTATAAAGATGGTTTCCAATAGGCAAGTTACATTGTCAACAGAATCGTGAATATGAATGATGACATTGCTTTAGCTTCAATGAGCAAGTGTAATCTTGAAGGCCATCACGGCTAGATGATAGGTGTTTCCATTTTGATTTTCACATGATTCTTGATCATCTGATCTGCGGTTGTATCTGTTTCCTCCAAAATGTAACTGTGGTTTCTATCACGACATGAATTTGTTCTTGTTTTGACTTAGAACCTCTGTTCCAGTGTTTTGTGTAGCAGATTGCTCATTCTTTTCTTCAGCTTGTGAAGGATACCAAATAGTTTGTTCTCCTTCCTCAAATCAGGGCTGCAACATATGAAAGACATTGATTGCAATGATGGCAGTTGCTTGCATTTATTGAGCATTTGTTTTGTGCCAGTCATTGCTGTACATTTCCATGCTCATCCCCTCCCATGTCAGGATTTTTCTCATCATAAGGATATATATATGTACATATATATATGTGTATATATATATATATTCACTTGTGTAAAAATTCTGCCCAGTTGACATTGTGGCATAGCAGGTAAAACCCCATGTGGGTGCCGATCATTGTCTTGGCTGCTTCACTTCCCATTCAGCTCCCTGTCAATGTGCCTGGGAGAGCAGTAGAGGATGGCTCAAGTACTTGAGCCTCTGCACCCAAGTGGTTCAGCCCTGGATGTTGTGGCCATTTGGGGAGTGAACCAGCCAATAAAAGATCTTTCTCTCTCTCTCTCTCTCTCTCAAACTCTGACTTCCAAATATATAAATCAATCTTTAAAAAAATGCTGCCCAATTTTCTTCATTAAAACAATTTCCTAGTTTTTATTTGGAATATTAAAATATTTAAAAAGATTTTTCATCTATTAATAGAATATATTTGCCCAACATTTTGATAATTTACATTAGAAACTTAGAGTTCTTAAGAATAACTATCCAGGGTCCAGTGCTGTGGCGTAGCAGGTAAAGCCCTGGCCTGCAGTGCCAGCACCCCATATGGGTACAAGTTCAAGTCCTGGCTGCTCCTCTTCTGATACAGCTCTCTGCTATGTCCTGGGAAAGCAGTAGCAGATGGCCCAAGTGCTTGGGACCCTGCACCCGCATGGGAGAGAGACCCAGAAGAAGCTCCTTGCTCCTGGCTTTGGATCAGCCAAGTTCCGGCTGTTTGGGAAGTAAACCAGCGGATGGAAGACCTCTCTATCTCTCTCTTCCTTTGGCTCTCTGTAACTCTGCTATTCAAATATATATGTATACATATATACATACAAATATATATTGTGCATACATACATGCATATATATGTATGCAATATATAGACATATATATATTTTAGAAGAATGACTATACTAAGGCAGGTGTTTTGGGCAGCAGCTAGAACACATCTGTCACCTGCATCCCATGTTGGAGTGCTGAGCTCAAGTCCTATTTCACTCCTGATTCCAGCTTTCTGCTGATGCACACCTGGCTGCAGCAGGTGATGTCTCAAGTACTTCTTTCCCTGCCACCCATGTCAGAGACCCCCACTGACTTCCTGGCTTCCGCTTCAGTCTGGCCCAGCTCCAGCTGCTACAGCCATTTGGGTACTGAACCAGCAGAGGGACCCTCTGGCTCTCTGCTTTTCAAATACATAAATAAGTACATTTTTTTTAAATAAAAGAGAAAGTATCCACAATTAATGTATGATGTATAGAGTAACTTGGACTATAAACTATGAATTCTAGTTAATAATAATGTATAAATATAGGCTTATAAATTATAAATCTGTCACTCTAATATGTTACTAATGGAGAAATAGAGTGAGGTAATGTATAGGGATATATTTTGAACACTTTCTGGTCAACTTTTCTATAAACATAAAACTGCAGAAACCCATCTAAAGCTAAAATAAAGTGTGCTAGTTTTTTAAAAGATTTTATTTATTTGGGAGATAAAGTTACAGAGAGAGAGAGGGAGAGACAGAGAGAAAAGTCTTCCATCTGCTGGTTCACTCCCCAAATGGCCACAATGGCTCGAGCTGAGCCTATCTGAAACCAGGAGCCAGGAGCTTCTTCCTGGTCTCTCATGTGGGTGCAGGGGCCCAAGGACTTGGGCCATCTTCCATTGCTATCCCAGGCCATCAGCAGGGAGCTGGATCAGGAGAAGAGCAGCCGGGACTTTTGAACCGGCGCCCATATGGGATGTCAGTGCCACAAGTAGAGACTTAGCCCACTATGCCACAGTGCCAGCCCCAAAGTATGTTAATTTTTTAAAAATCCACAGTGTAAATATATTGCATAGTTTCTTTCTTTGGAAATTGGAGATTCTTAGTCATTTTGTAAACCTAGGACTCTAACTGTGTTGGAGTCATGAGTTCCTGAAGTCCTCTCAGCCGGTTTGCTGGAACACTCTTCTACGCTTCATTTCTGTCATTTATATCAAAGGGCCTGAGACCAGCACTGGAAGCTCCCTCTGGTTGGCCTCCTGTATATGGGAACCCCTTCCTACCCCCTCTGCATATGGGGTACATGGGCAATACTTTCTTCATTGTCCACATCTGACCTTAATCCTTTTTTTTTTTTTTTTTTTTTTGACAGGCAGAGTGGACAGTGAGAGAGAGAGACAGAGAGAAAGGTCTTCCTTTTTGCCGTTGGTTCGCCCTCCAATGGCCGCCGCGGCTGGCGCGCTGCGGCCGGCGCACCGCGCTGATCCGATGGCAGGAGCCAGGTGCTTATCCTGGTCTCCCATGCGGTGCAGGGCCCAAGGACTTGGGCCATCCTCCACTGCACTCCCTGGCCACAGCAGAGAGCTGGCCTGGAAGAGGGGCAACCGGGACAGAATCCGGCGCCCCGACCGGGACTAGAACCTGGTGTGCCAACGCTGCTAGGCGGAGGATTAGCCTAGTGAGCCGTGGCGCTGGCTGACCTTAATCCTTTTATTTTAAAGAATGGCCATTAGGCCAGCACCGCGGCTCACTAGGCTAATCCTTCTCCTGCGGCGCCGGCACCCTGGGTTCTAGTCCCAGTTGGGGCACCGGATTCTGTCCTGGTTGCTCCTCTTCCAGTCCAGCTCTCTGCTATGGCCCGGGAGTGCAGTGGAGGATGGCCCAAGTCCTTAGGCTCTGCACCCACATGGGAGACCAGGAGGAAGCACCTGGCTCCTGGCTTCGGATCGGTGCAGTGCGCCGGCCGTGGCAGCCATTTGGGGGGTGAACCAACGGAAGGAAGACCTTTCTCTCTGTCTCTCTCTCTCTCACTGTCTAACTCTGCCTCTTTAAAAAAAAAAAAAAAAAAAAAAGAATGGATATTAGCCCTCCTGAGATCCTTGCTTTTCCTCCTTAATTGTCCAAACTACACTCTTGACAAAGTCATGATTGAAAAAAGCTTTCATGAGAGTGATCTTGTTTTGTCATCAGCCCCTAATTGACTATGATTCAGTAATTATGTTTCTGAAGATCATTTTATCCATGGCTATGATTGTAGTATCTTCATTATATTCTTTGGTTGCACTTAAGATGCTGACATTTTCTTTCCTTCAAATACTTCCCCAGATTATCTTTGCATCGCCTGTTACTAATTGGTTCTTTCTGTGTGTGTCTTACATGCCACTTCTGTTGCAAAGTTTACTATTGTGTTTAGTTTTCCTATTGATTTTCTGTAATTTGGTATTGTGTCACTGGTTTTCCTCTTTCCAGGGAAATCTGTGGCTTCTAACACATGTAGATTAATTGCCTACACAATTGTGGAACTGTGGCATTCAATTTGCAGCAGTAAAACATCTATTCTGGGCTACAGATTTGCAGCCTCTACAGAAGTTGATAGCCTCATTATCTAACAAGTGAATCCACTGTGCCTCACAGGGCTGAGTATAATTGCAGCTTCTTCCAGCAGAGAGAAATTAAGAATGGAGGAAAAGGTAGACATCGCCCTCTGCGAGTGGAAAGTAAATAGAGACTCCTGGAAGAATGGACGTGCTTATTGCAGATGGCATGACTTTAGCAATTAATTCCACTTCAAAATGGCCCAGCTGCTTATAGAGGCAGGGTACTGTCATGGCAGAAAGATGGTCAGAGAGGTCAGAGCCGTGGCTCACTTGGCTAATCCTCCGCCTGCAGCGCCGACACCCTGGTTCTAGTCCCGGTCGGGGCGCCAGATCTGTCCCGGTTGCTTCTCTTCCAGTCCAGCTCTCTGCTGTGGCCTGGGAAGGCAGTGGAGGATGGCCCAGGTGCTTGGGCCCTGTACCCGCATGGGAGACCAGGAGAAGTACCTGGCTCCAGGCGCAGTGCGCGGGCTGTAGCGGCCATTTGGGGGGTGAACCAACAGAAAGGAAGACCTTTCTCTCTGTTTCTCTCTCTCTCTCACTGTCTAACTTTGCCTATAAAAAAAAAAAAAAAAAAAAGATGGTCAGAGAATGCTGTTCTGACATCTCATTACCCTCTTCACAATGTGTTTTCACATAAGTTATTATATTTGCATTTCACAATCATATGACATAGGCAGAGATGGAATTATTGTACTTTATAGACTAGAAAATTGAGGATTAGACAAATTACTTTCTCAAATGCTGTTGGCCAATATTTGTCACAATTGAGATCAACACTCATTTCCTCTGATTTCTGGATCTCTGCAGAAGCTTTTCATACTTGGCTAAGGGCCTTTCCCACCCTTGAGACCCACTGTCCTGTTCATCACTCAAACAGCAAGTAAGGTTTGAGACTTAACATAGATTTGATAAATAGTAACAGCATTTTATATGTACTGTACCAGTTCACACACACACAACCTGTACACACATATATGTACTTTCAATGCTTTGTGATTTTTAAAAACATATATTACTTCAATTGGCCGTCATTCTGGAAAATGAAATTTGCCCATTACACATTCCTGAGCATGATCCAGAAATGATGGTAAATCCAGGGAAATTGTTTCAGACAATGGAGGTATCACATCATGTCATTGAAAGGGTCCAGTGTTTGGTAACAGTACTCTGTTTACAGAAACTTGGAGAGCTGAATCTTGCTAACCTCTAAAGGAAATCACATACACAGAGCATATAGGCCAACGGCATTAACTCACTCAATGGCAGCCCAAATTATACTTTTCAGGAGCTGTGTCTAATCTTTTCTTAGGCTCAACAGATCTATTACTTCCACTGATGCTGTTTAGCTTGGCTACTTCCATGTTTTGTAAGAAAATTGGTTTTCCTGTTGGAAAAAAGGAGAGAAGTCTCCCCAAAGATTTTTCTCTTTTGCTTTCAAAATTTAACTAAATTTCCATACATCTGATTAGGAAAATACAGCTGCTTTTTAGAATATTTCCTTACACGGTTGTGAGACTGTTTCCAACCTTCCTTTTTTCCTTCCTCCTTGCCTCCCAGTTGGATGTGGTTACAATGGACGTGCCCAGTCAGGCATTGACATACAACTCTGAAAACCATCCTCTACTTCCTTTCCTCCCAAGTTAGAGAATTTCAGCATTCAGGATCAGTTGTGGGGGTTATGAAAGGGACTATAGTTATAATTTGAGTTGTTCATAGCTATTTAGGTACTTCAAAGCACATTTTGAGTGGTGTTAATACTCTTCTGACAATTTAGCTGTGACCCCATATTAAAGATTTATTGCAATGTTGCTACAAGGAGAGAGACCACTAATACACTACTGACAGTGCTGTCCACAGGCCCGTGCTGATCTGTGATGTGGATTGGGAGAATTAAGTATAAAAATGGAGAATAAGCACTTGGGGATGGTCACAGTGATTTGAGAGAGCCATTTATGTCTGTTGAATATAATCTTAAGAGATTTGGACTCACATGTTATATAATGTAAAAATGTCATTTTTTCATCTTTTCACTTTTATTGTGTTTTATGAAAATATAATTGCCAATAGTTTGGAAATAATGCTACTAATTAATGAATTAATGGTTCTACACCAGGTAGAGTTTTATTTGAAAGGCAGAGGGATGGGGCAGAAGAAGAGAGAGAGAGAAGGAAAAAGATGATGGGAGAAGAAAGGCAGAGGGAGGGAGAGACAGAGAGGGAGGGAGAGGGTTTGTGTTCATCATCTGATGCCTCCCGGGGTATGCAATTAGCAGGAAGTTGGAATAAAGAGTAGAGCTGGGTGTTGATCCCAGGCACTCTGGTATGGGATGCGGGCAACCCCAACAGTGGCTTAACCACTGCCCCAGAGGTTTTTACCTCAACATAAACTTACCCTTTAATTCCATTTTCCATGAACCTTTCTCATATCCGACTTTATCATGTTCTAAATAAATGCAGGGAAGCTGGCAGGTCCCTGGGGATGGGTGACAGTTGGTCTCCTGTCACCCATGTGAGAGGCCTGGATCGAGTTCCTGTCTTCAGGTTTGGCCTGGCCCAGCCCTGGGTGAAGCAGGTATTTTGGGAGTGAACCAGCAGATGAGAGATCTCTGTCTCTCTCTGTCTTTCAAATACATAATAAACATTTTCTAAAATTTTGAAATTCATGCACACAAGATGTCTCAAAAAAGTAATGGAAAATGTGTATTATGGAAAAACTACACATGAATTTCAAAAGTTTTTGGCACAAAGATAAGCTGATCATTTAATTCCATTTTCCATGAACTTCTTGTATTGCCCTGGTTCATTTCTCCATAGTCCCAAGAATTTGCATATAAACTAGATTTGTAGAAGAAAACAAATTGGCAGAGCTATACTCACGCTCTTTAACCACTACCCCTCACACAGACTGGAAGCCAGATTGTTAACTCTGCCTAACCTGACCTCAGTGTGTTGTTGTTAAGTTTCCATTTCAAGGTCATTTCCAAGTTACAGTCTCTGCTCCTGGAAAGAAAAGTTGAACCTTTTTTTAGAAAGGTGTGTTTCAATGAAGCAGATGCAAAAAGCCATTTTGGTAAAATCATTTGTGGATTTCAGAGGCAGGCAAACCCTAAACGTGTGAAGAATGAGGTGTGGATTATATTAAAACGGATACTATACAGGAGGGGGCAACTGTCACCGCCCAGAAAGCTGAGATCCCATTCCAAAATCAACAGTGAAACCATCAGGCCGGATAAACGGTTAACCAGCCGCAGCTCAGCGACATTGGCTTTTATATAGCACCCTCTGCTGGGCAACGCTGTAAATCACAGTGGACTCAGGCTTCTGGTTCCTTATCTCTGGGTCTGCAGTATAATCAAACCTTAACCAAAGGGAAAATACATGACATCATTTTGAGACAGAGTCGCCTTAGATCAACTAATCCAACCTCCTAATTTTACCTGCAGATAATAAATGATTTAGTGAGGCTCCGAAGAAGGGAACTATTCATTATTCAGTTCTTCTTTGTCCTCAGGAAGATATTAATTATTGAAGTAAGTACCCGAGGGCAGTATATATAAAGTATATGTTCATTTAATCTTATTGACTCTGATTTTAGTCGAGCCCCTCCCCTCTTCATTTTCCCTCTTCCCATAAGGTCTTCTCAGGGCTAATAGAGTATCTCCAGTCTACTAATATTTGCACATCCAAACTGTAGGCGTGCTGTTTCTCATTCCCTTCCTGAGAGGAGTCCACGGGAGCAAGAACAGCAGTGAGTGGTGGTGTTGTCCTCTGTTTTCTGATGCCCAGAGGGAATGAGACCATTCCAAAGACCACACGACAGTAAATGGTCAGCTGCACCCAAGCTGTTGGGCTGCAACTCCTCTAGGAAATGAGGCAGCATAACAATAAGTCAGACACTTGTAACCGCATGTGTCAACTTCAGAAATAAAACACTCTAGTGGTATCAGATGATCAGATTTTTTCTTTTTGAAAAGCAGAGGGACAGAGAGAATCTTCCAGTCACCAACTTACTCCCCGGATGCCTGCAACAGAGACCAAAACCAGGAAATCCATCCAGGTTCCCCACATAGGTGGCAGGGACCCAAGTAGTTGAGCCATCACCTGCTGCCTCTCAGGATGCTCGTTAGCAGGAAGCTGGACTCAGGAGCAGAGCAGATTCGAGCCAGGCACGTTGTTATGGGATGTGGGCCTCCAGGCAGCCTCTTAACTGCTGTGCTGACCACTGCTCTTGTTCCTTCTGTTTGAGTCAAACAATGCAGAAGGCTCAAGTGATTGGCCCGCAGTGGCCATTATATCTTACTGATGTTAAAATCCAATGATTGAGTTATATGGTTGTTACAGTGCATCAAAAGTAGATGTTTACTACCTGCTGTTTTATTGAGGCCAACAAAGCAATTTTTGCCTTTGAAGAACCTTTTGACTTTTTGTCTTATATGTGGGCATTACTCCCTTATATGATTTTATTCTTTTTATTTATTTATTTATTTTTGACAGGCAGAGTTAGACAGTGAGAGAGAGAGACAGAGAGAAAGGTCTTCCTTTTTTCGTTGGTTCACCCCCCAAGTGGCTGCTACAGCCGGCGTGTTGTGACCAGCGCGCTGCACTGATCTAAAGCCAGGAGCCAGGTGCTTCCTTCTGGTCTCCCATGCGGGTGCAGGGCCCAAGGACCTGGGCCATCCTCCACTGCACTCCCGGGCCATAGCAGAGAGCTGGACTGGAAGAGGAGCAACCGGGACAGAATCCAGCGCCCCGACCGGGACTAGAACACTGGGGTGCCGGCGCCGCAGGCGGAGGATTAGCCTAGTGAGCCGCAGCGCTGGCCTATGATTTTAAACAAATAAACAAAAGTGAGTTTTTACTACAGTTGCATTTGGAAGACTTGTAGTTTTAATTAGAACTAGTTAATTTCCCAAACATTTATAACACATCTACTGGCATCCCTCACCATGCTAGGGACAGGAATATAATTGGTCACCATGGAACTGCTTTGTAGTAGCCCATGAGAACTCATGATTAATATTTAAGGAATTTTGTGAACTGCCTTTCTAATATAACCATTATTCAAAGTTCAAATAGATAAACATACAAATATATGAATTATTTTAAAATAAAAAATACTGAAAAACTCATTGCTTGCTGTTTTGCAACATTTTATTATTATTTATGCTCTTGAGCTTATTTCCAGCTATGGTATGTGCATGATGGAAACAGCATAAGAATGTGCTACAGAACATCTCTTCCCAACTGTGTCCAGAAAGCTCACATTGATAGCTTGAGTTAGGTCACTGAGTGAATCTCTATGGAAGTTGGCAAATGCTACTAGTCAGTGCTTTTCCTGCCAAAGAGCCAGTTGTTAAACCTTTAGTAGATCACCTTTAGTTATAATGAAGATTAATATAAATCTCTAAGTTTGATACAACCAGTGATTTGAACAGTGCCTACATTCAAGATTTAAAAACTACAGTTGAACTAAACATCAATCCCTCTGTGGTCCCCAACAATAGCAAAGTGTTATCCTTTAACATAGTTAAAACCAATCCTGTTTCCATATTTCCCAAGAAGTCAGTGTTCTCTGGAATTTGCACAGGGAAACACGAAGTCCACACCTGCCTCTGGAATTGGTATCAGCCTCCGTGGCCTCTTGGGGGCAGTGGTGTCTGTGTTTGCCGGCCACAGCTCTGGGATCTGTTTTTCCCAGCGTTCAGCTGTGGATCACAGTCCCATCTCTTCTCTTTAGCAGCAGGGTACCTGCTGCATTGACCCAGGGTGCTGATGTGTTGTCATCACAGATACTGTTCCTTCCAGGCCCAGCTTGCAGCTCAGATAAAACTGGGCGAGCAAACACTCGCAAACATCACAGAGTCCCTGGGCTTACAGAATAAGCTGCACATGACTTAACCCAGACACTGAGGCTCTTCTAACTAGAAGATGCCCTCTCAAATATCTAACAAACACTTTAATCTACAATCTTAGATGTCACTAAAATTTTTTCTTTGCTTTTTAAATTTCTGTAATGAAATTATTTGAGACTTTAATAAACTGGGTGGCTGAAGCCAAATCTCCTTGCCTGGCACCTGTGCAGTTCCCAGAGGCTTTGGAGTAGCAGGGACTCAGAGGTCTGGGTCCTGGCTGCGATCTGAGCACGCTGAATTCACGGAGCTGCCACAGTGTGGACTGCAGTCCCTGCTCACACACTTCCCTTCTACACCCTCTTATCCTGGCCCAAAGCCTCGCAGGACTTCCAACAATCTGGGTCCTGTCTGTGCCACTCTGGGGCACATGGGAAACATTCTACAGCCAACTCCCCAGACACACATATCCCGGGGAGCTGTGAGGCTGTCTTGGACGCCTCTGCTGAGACCAGTGGTGCAGCAACCATCTGGCCGTCCCTGAGCATTTCTGCTTCCATTTTCGCTGTGCAGCACAGAGCCTAGTCTGGAAGGGAGGCTGCTTCTTCCTCTCTGTCCATTCAAGAATGGGATGTGGTCCCTTCTCTGCCCGCAGGCATGGGAGAAGCGGAAGTGAAAGCCTCCACTGGCTGCCTCTAAGTGAAAAGGAGAGAAGCAAAGAAACTAGTGTTTCTGTTACTTCCACAGCAAGAAATGTGATGAGGAGCGGCAACAGAACTAGGCAGAAAATCTTGTCCTGGTGACTGCACCCTTGATGCCAGTACAATTCCCAGTTATAATCAGGGAGTTTCCAGGAGTGCAGGTTACATGGTAAGCTGAAATGGGATGGTCTAATGTGTAGAATAAATCCCAATTCTATCTCTTTATTTTATTTATAATTTATAAATATTTATTTATTTATAATATATTATTATATTTATTGTTGAACTTGAGATTCCAACCTTTCTTCCATGGTACCTACTCTCTGTGAGTTCAGGGTGTGTGTGTGTGTGTGTGTATGTGTATGGCTAGTGAGGAAATGATTCATCTGAAAAGACAAACACCACTTAATCAGTCACTCTATCATTGTCCTGGGTCTTTGGTTAATATCAGATGCTGTATGCAGTGGAGTCTTGGCCCTTCCTAAAATGTCACATGCACAAAATTAATGTCACAGCATGTTAACACAGGTGGTGCTCCCTGAAGATTGGGTCTGTGCAGAGAACACTCTGTCCTGTTCTCTACCCTACAGCTGGCGCCTCAGCCAGTATGGTTCAGGCAGGTGCTTTCCCATCTACAAACACTTTGCTTCTAATCTTTGCCATTCAATCTTGGGTATCTCCTTGTAGTTTATATTTATATATATTTATATACATTTATATTTCGCTTATTGTGAGTAAGGCTTAGCATCATTAAATTTATTTTATTATTTTTTTAAGATTTTATTTATTTATTTGAGAGGTAGAGTTACAGATAGTGAGAGGGAGAGAGAGAAAGGTCTTCCTTATGTTGGTTCACTCCTCAGATGACCGCAACAGCCAGAGCTGCACCGATCTGAAACCAGGGGCCAGGTGCTTCTTCCAGGTCTCCCATGTGTGTGCAGGGGCCCAAGGATTTGGGCCATCTTCTACTGCTTTCCCAGGCCATAACAGAGAGCTGGATTGGAAGGGGGCAGCTGGGTCTAGAACTGGTGCCCATATGGGATGCCAGTGCCACAGGCAGAGGATTAACCGACTAAGGGCTGGAGCAATATTAAATTTAGAATGATTTGCATTTCCTTTTGCTGAATTTCCTTCTTTTGTCTTTTGCTTACTGATTTGTAGGAGCTCTTTATATATCAAGGAGAATAGTCCTTTGTGATGTGAATTGCAAATATTTTCCTAGTTTCTCCTTTGTTTATGTTAGGCTTTTGGGCATTTTTGTTAATATTTTTTTTAAATAGCTGAGACCATTCATTCTTTGTTTTGCAGGATTTAAGTCTCTCTTAGAAAGGCCTTTCATGGTTTGAATTAAAATTTTCTCCTTGTTTTCTTCAAGTATTTACATGTCTCTTCGTTTGTGTTTGCATTAATTATTTAATCTATCTACAATTTCTGGTCTAAAAAATTGAGATGTAAGGATCTAATCTTATTCTGCACACACAAGATAGTTACCGATTAATTTCTATAAGGTCATTTTTTATTGAATAACCTACATCTTGCCCACTAATTTAAAATACCATCTTTTCATATCCTATCTCACACATTTATTTAGGCTCATTCATGGGAAATATATTCTGTTTTATAGACTGCCTTCTTTTTTTAGGCATCAGTACTTTATTTTGATTACTATGCCTATAAATATGATTTACTCTTTTATATGGCTATTGTCTCTTTTTTTTCCCAGAATTTTTCTGATTATTCTGGCTTGTTTATTTTCAATATTAAACAGGGATTCATCTATTTAATCTTTGCATCCAAGTCATCTAAAAATAGATGTTTATATTAGGGTTGCATTAAGCGTGTAGACTAACATGGAGAATTCGTGTATTTGTGACAGTGGAACTTCTTATGATCACAAAGTGGCATGTTTCAGATAATTTGCTGTGAGTTATTGGATCAATAAAAGAGAATCACTGTGATTTTTATGCAGTTAGAATGAATTTCAGGCTTCCTGTAAGCACTCGTGTTTAGTGCCCTCAAACACAGCATCTCCTCAATAGGAGAAAAATGGACCAGAGTTGCACCTAGTTCCTTGGGAATCCCACACACCCCTCGGCCTATGTCAGAGAAGTACATTCTGCAGGCAGACACCATCCATCCTTGCACCACACTCGAAGACAACTATTTTGGAATTGCAGCCAGAGCATATGCTCCTATTTATCTACTGCAGATTGCTATTTTCTTCTGCCCTTTTCCTGGAATATCGCCTTTCCAGATCAGCATTGGCCTACCTCGCTGCTGTATTCTCCTATGTTTCCATGAATGTTTTCTTCATGAACTCAGAACTACAGGCTCATGTAGGTTCTTGAACATTCGGGGGCCACAACGCTGCTCCTAGAAAATAGCAGGACAGCCTCTGTAAGAGTGTGGAGAAGGAACGGTTCTCATGCTTTTTTGTATTTTTTTTTCCTGATTTCATATTTGTTTCAGAGGAATACCTAAGGGACAGAAGAATAAAACATTAAACAGGCTGGGCTGGTATCCACGACCGAATTCCATCCAGGCTTGTTTTCACTAATGTTAACATGAGTCAGGATTGTGTAAACACACTGAGGGGAACACAGGGAAGTTAGTGTAGGAGAAGCTGGGTGCAGAGTGGGATCCAAGACAAACTGAGGTTCCAGCAAAGGCTGAATAAACCACTCACCCATGATGCACATTATAAAATGCATCTTTGTTTTCTTTGTCCTTGGTAGCTGCTTATTTCATCTTAAATTATGAGTAATAATATTTGCAATCTATTATATCAATTTCAACAAATCTTGCATCTATCATGCCTTTAATTCTGATAACCTTATCCAGTTATTTCTTCTCATGCCACAGAGGAGGAAATCAAAGCTTATAGCAGTGAGATAAACTGGCTGAAGTCACAGATCACAGACATGGTGCATGGGGAACCTAAGTGGGAACTCGAGCTCTTAACCACTGAGCCGTGTTTAAGTTTCATAACAGACTAAAAGAACTTAGGTTCTAATTTCTTATGTTTTAATACAAAACATTTTATCAGGGTGGTAAAATACAATCATTTTATACCAACTGTAGCACAGCAACGGGTCTTACCATGTTTTCAGTAAAATAGCATTAGGACATCAGAAGTGGAAACATTTCTAAGAAAACTTTTTTCCATTCACTGACTTCCCCATTTTACTGAATGAAGACATACACTGAGCATTAATGCACCACATCATTCATTCACCAATTACTTTTTTTTTTTTTAATTTGACAGGCAGAGTTAGACAGTGAGAGAGAGAGAGACAGAGAGAAAGGTCTTCCTTCCGTTGGTTCACCCCCTAAATGGCTGCCACGGCCAGCGCTGTGTCGTTCCAAAGCCAGGAGCCAGGTGCTTCCTCCTGGTCTCCCATGCGGGTGCAGGGGCTCAAGCACTTGGGCCATCCTCCACTGCCTTCCTGGGCCACAGCAGAGAGCTGGACTGGAAGAGGAGCAACCGGGACTAGAACCCGGTGCCCATATGGGATGCCAGTGCTGCAGGTAGAGGATTAACCAAGTGAGCCACGGCACCGGCCCCACCAATTACTTTTAAAGCACAGGCTTTGTGCATAATACTGCATATCTCAGTCACCACACACTAAATAGAATCTGTGATTTATTGTATGTATGTTCTTTTATTAGTTCTTTTCACTTAAAATAGCTCTTTGGTATCTTGAATTGGTCTTAGATGATATACCTTTCCCAGTTCTGATACCCTGTGAGAAATATTCAACTACTACAGTAACACAGGAGAATGTAACACAGGAGAAGGTGTTACATATGTCTTCCAATGGAATAATCTTTCACTCCCTTAAAAAAAAAAACTAACATCTTTAACTTATGAATAAAATACAGAGCAGTTTTCTGTGAAAATTGAGTTAATATGTATGATATTCTTAGCACAACTTCAGACATATAGCAACCCCTCAGTAAGTGTGTTTCAATTACCCATCTCTCACAACAGTCATCACTATGATTTATGGGTAGAGAGGTTTGTTGACCTTTCCCTCTGGCTGAGACCCAGGAGTGAGGAGTCCCTCCTAGGTACCCTTGCTTTCTGGTGATCATCCAGAGAAGGTTGCAAGAAAGCAAGAAGAGGTGGGTCAGGAACAGGAACAGAAAGAAAATGGTGAGAGACAGCAAAGTGTAGCTGGAGGGAGGGGCAAAGGAGTGGTTGCGGGAGTGTCTCAGTGGCTGCATCTCTCTGCCCTCATTGTCTGTGCCAGAACCTACAGCACACAGATAAAGCATCCGAATTCATACCAGCTTTCTTGAAGAGAGTATATTTTGATTATCAAAATAAATCTGAAGGAGTTGGAGACGGGAAAGATATAATTATTGTCTGTCTGGTTAATTCTAAATCATTAGGTTTCCCCTTCATTGTCATTAGTTTAAAAGATGGAGAAATGTCAAAGAAATGCATTAGATGAGAAAGATGGCTAGAAACCAAACATATAAGTAGCCATTTATTTTATTCATTTCATTAAAAATGGGCTATTTTAAAATACTCATTTGATTTTTTTTTTTAAATCATGCTGTAAAAGATAAAGGAAGATTCACATTTGTCACTGGAGAAAGCTAAACCTTGTGGGCTCCAAGTAAACAAGATTGTACTAGAAGTTCTTCATGAAAATTATAAAAACAATGGAAGATATTTGCTGAAGGTCTGAGATGTTCTTCCCAGTGGCCTTTGATGCTATGGATATGTAAGAATGAGAAGGGTCCTTCCCAGTTGAGTTTGATAAGACATTTGCCATGAAGCTATCTTCTGTCCACCAAAACACACACACACACACACCCCTTCTGGAGTACACACCAAATCACCGAAGGGCAGTGCCGCCTCATACATGCATGTGTTGGAAAGGGGTGAATAAACGTGCCCAGTACAGGAAGTTGAGGGTGGGTGAGAGATCCTTATCTTCCAAACTCCTGCTGCCCAGTCCTGCCCAAGGATATCCCACTGTGACCTGAACAGCATGCAGGAACTCTGGCCCCGGTCCTCAGCCCAGCCTCAGCCCCTGTCCTCTGGGAATGTCTAGAGATGCAGGCAGGGGCACGCCTCCAGAGTGCGCATGCTCTGCACGCCCTAAACATATTCTTAGCATGGTTCTCAAGACAGTCTCCAGCGGGGCACACCAGATCATAGGGTGCTAACACCACAGGGACTGCTTCCCTGTGGCTTGCAACAGTGGCCCTGACTACCAAATCTTTTAAGGATCATTTTGCAACAATGCTAATAAATTGAAATAATAGAATTATGGGACAAGTGGAAGAAGCTTTAGAACTCTTCCAATCTACCCCTCCATTTATAGGTAAGCAAAGAAAGACCTAGCTGTAGAGCTAATCACATTTGCAATTCCTAAATCATTAAAGCAATCACCCACTGTGTTTAAATGTATGAAGAGGGCAGACCCTATGTGGTAGGCATCCTTCTACGGTGGGACTCCTTTCTTTCCATCCACATGTGCTGATAGGCATTCCATTCTTGCTGTCTGATTTTATATCCTTGTCAATTCCTTCTCTTATCCTCAACACGAGGCGCTTTGTGCCTTTCTTTCCTCTGACTGTCATCTTTCTGTGTCCTCAACTCCAATTCTCCTTTGCTCACAGCTCACTTTTCCAATCAGAACTTCCTCCAAGTCCTAGGCCATTCCAAAGCTTGATGTCCATCCCCTGAGGGTTATCCACTGCCTTAGTAATGCATAGCAAGCCACCACAAAACTCAGTGGCTTAAGCCATTAACAGCTCAAGGGTCTGTGGTCAGGGATCTGGACTTTGCTTTGCTGGGTGATACATATATTGGTTGATCTTCCTCAGTGTCTGATAAGACAGGAGTGAATGTGCCACATGCCTCTCCTTGCAGGCTTGCCCAGGTGTGTTTTCAGGGTGCTGGCAGAGGTATGAAGGAGGAAGCAGATATATGCAAGCCCTCTTTTTAGGCCTCTGCTTAAGCCAAGCCTGGTAGCAACCCATTGTCCAAAGCAAGCCACAGGGCTGAGGCCACAGTTAGGGTGAGAGAACACCTCAGGGCAAAGGGACAGACATTGAAGAAGAGGGACTGTCAGCGCAGCATCCCGAATACAAACTCAAAGGGGACCTGAAGGTACTAGTGAATGTGACTGCACAGAGCACAGGGCGACTTTGAGACACAGATTTATATCAGTGATTCGTATCAGCAGTCACAGGATTATATTTATCTTAGGCACATTCTTTAGCATCAGCTGACAATTGATGCCTTTCTTTTTTCTTTTTTTTTTTTTTTGCATTGAAGAACAACCAATATCTAAATAAAACATTTAATTCAATTTAATAGGCATTTATTACCAAAGATGATAAATAAGCAGCTAGCCTGTTGAGTGGCATAATTATAACAAGAGGTCCCTACTGAACTCCTATGGCCCCCTCTTTTCTTTCTTAGGCAGCACATTGACAGTATAATAGTCTCGTAGGATCTGAACCCAAGGAGTTAGAAACTAGGGATCTTAATTTAATTAGGGATGGACTGTGGTGCCTGAACCAAAATACCAGCCATAACAAAACACAAGATGGAAAATTCAGTGAAAGAGCCCTTAGCCTCTCCAGGACACTGGAGGCAGGGAGTGTGCACCTGACAGTTTTGAGAAGTCCGTCTGAGGGCAGCAGTCAGCCCTACAGGTGGGAGTGCAGCCTGCATCACGTAGACTTGACTTTCGTCTCAGTCCATTTTTGCTTCTGTAAGAGAATACCTGAAACAGACTGATTTCTGAAGAATATTCATTTTATTTTAAAATCGTTTTTAATTTTCATTTTATTTGAATGTCAGAGAAACACACACATGCGCACACACGCACACACACACACAGAGCGAGCCAGGATTAGGTCAGGCTGAATCAGGGGCCAGGAGCTTTGTCTAGGTGGCAGGGACCCAAGTACCTGAGCCGTCACCTCTGCTTCCCTGTGTGCACATCCTCACAGTTCTGAAGGCCGAGAAGATCATTATCAAGGTGCCACGATCTGGGGCCGGCGCCGTGGCTCACTTGGCTAATCCTCCGCATGCGGTGCCGGCATCCCATATGGGTGCCGGGTTCTAGTCCCAGCTGCTCCTCTTCCAGTCCAGCTTTCTGCTGTAGCTCGGGAGGGCAGTGGAGGATGGCCCAAGTGCTTGGGCCCTGCACCTGCATGGGAGACCAGGAGGAAGCACCTGGCTCCTGGCTTCGGATCAGCACAGTGCCAGCCGTGGCGGTCATTTGGGGAGTGAACCAATGGAAGGAAGACCTTTTCTCTCTCTCTCTTTCTCTCTCTCTCTCTCTCTCACTGTCTATAACTCTACCTGTCAAATAAAAAAAAAAAAAGAGAGAGAGAGAGATGCCACGATCTGGCGAGATCCTTCTTGCTGTTCCCTGAGATGCTGGGAAGCATCGCATGGAGAAAAAGGTCAAAGTCACTGCCTCCAGCCCATTTACAATCAGCGTTAGCTCATTTGGGAGGGTGGGGCCCAAACTCATGATCCAAACACTTGCCATTAGGCCCCACTTTCCAAACTGTTGCACTGCGGATTAAGCTGCCAACACGTGATTTTTCAAACCATAGCACTTTCCAAGGACAGAAATGATTAGAAGTGTTCTATCTGGAAAATGGCACAATACCATTGAAATATTAGTCTATGTAAAAATGGGCTATGTGCACGTTGAGAATAATATGTGTACATACTTAGCACAGAAAAACCAATTACTAATAACCTAGGAAACATGAATGCTCCTATTTTAAAAGGAGTAATTCTGACTTCTCAGGCTTCTGATGAAGGCATTTTGTGTGCAAAAATCCAATGTTTCTGACTTGATGGCCCCATCCCTAAGTTTCCTGTGTTCAGATTTTCGCCACAGAGCTAGCACCTCAATGATTCCACTGGGTGGAGCTCCTGAGCCTTATTCCATGTTTCCCAACACAAATCAGGCAATGTGAAATTTTATTTTGTTCTTTTTTTTCTTTTTCATGACTTCTTTTCCTTTCAAAGATTGCAGAGTGAAATTATTTATTGGTTGGTATATTAAAGAAAATCTGGCATGTACAAACAAGCACTTCAAAGGTTCTTAGTAACACCTATCACAGGAAGCTGAATTGATACCAGACACCAGGAGTGTGAAATCCATGATGATATTTTATTATCAAAGAGAAATAGAAGGGGCTTGTGCTTTTCTTTAAAACCACAGTGACCACATCACACAATCAGTTACTTGAACTGATTGGTTTATAAAGACATTTACCTTAAATCAGACAGCTGGATGCTTTCAACACAAATTTCCTTTTTTCAGAGTCTAGGGAGATAAAGTCAGGATGAAAAACACAGAAGGATGCAAATTGCCCAGGCTTGGGAACTGATTGGCTTTGCTTTGGTGCCTGACACTGATGTTCAAAGGCCGTTGTGACTGCCACCCATGCATGGTGCCTGGGTTCTGGAGGAGGAGAGCAGGGGCACCTTTGGGTCACAAGAAGGGCTCTGCACATGGAATAGGAGAGCCAGTATTAGCTGCCAACAACAGCCCCCGTGAGGGGCTGCCTGGGTCTTCTATAGACATCTACAGGCTCTCCCAGATGTCAAGAAAACCTTAGAACAAATAGCTCCATCCCCTCTTCTTTTTACAAATGGAGCTCAGAACACAGCATCTGTGAACAGCAGAGCCTGGACCAGGAGGGCCCTACAGGGCACAGGCATTCTCTGAGCTGCTTCTCCCTGAGGCCACATGAGGCCCTCCGCTGCACGCTGCCTCCTAACGTTGTGACGCCCACAGAAGTCAGCCCCAGAGCCTTCTTGGCAGGATGTAAAGAGCCCTAAGTCAGGAACATCAGTAGGTTCACACGCTACCAAATTGTGTGAGCTTGCTCCGTAGGCCTCCGCCTTGGCCTTGGCGTCTGGCACCTGAGTAGGCTGAAGCAGACTGCGTCCTCCTCCAATCTCCATTGATCCTTAACCATGCTAACTGCTCAGGCGAGCCCACGTCAGCTTGAGACAATAGTCCTGGGCTGTAGCCTTGCCTCCCTCTCCCTCATGAAAACAGTTCCCGGCTGGCGCCACGGCTCACTAGGCTAATCCTCCACCTGCGGCGCCAGCACTCCGGGTTCTAGTCCCGGTTGGGGCACCGGTTCTGTCCCTGTTGCTCCTCTTCCAGTCCAGCTCTCTGCTGTGGCCTGGGAAGGCAGTGGAGGATGGCCCAGGTCCTTGGGCTCTGCACCTGCATGGGAGACCAGGAGGAAGTGCCTGGCTCCTGGCTTTGGTTCAGCGCGGTGCGCCGGCCGCAGCAGCCATTTGGGGGGTGAACCAATGGAAGGAAGGCCTTTCTCTCTGTCTCTCTCTGTCTAACTTTGCCTGTCAAAAAGATAAATAAATAAAATAAAAATAAATAAAAAATAAAAAAAGAAAACATAGTTCCCTTGGGGAAGTTGCTTTTGTGATCACCACAATCATAATGCAGCCCGGTACAAGGTTTCATTTTCAAACAGAGAAGTTACACTTCCTTCAGGGAGCTATTTCAATTATTGAGGGCTCCAATAGAATTTAATTTTAAGGAAACCAATAGGCTATCAAAACAGCCCAAACACCATTAAAAGTGAAGTTTATCCTGCATAAGAAATGGTATTTATGCACCAGATGTAATGGCACTTATTGTTAGAAATACGGTGATGTGAACCATTTCCATAAAGGCAGTGTTCACTATCTTCTCCAGATGTGCTTGGAGTATAATACTCATGGGGAGGTGACACCTAGAGGACTGAGAGGAGAACTTCACAGAGGGGCATATCCTGGTTCTGAGTCCATACATTTGCTGGATTCTGGTATGGGGGTATTCCACGCAAGTTCAGGATAAACTGCTTGCGGTATAGCTTGCAGTGGGTTTGGTTGGGTTGCTTTGTTGCCATTCCTTCCAGTAGAAGAAGAAGGTATGCTGGTGCCTGTGATGGTCTTATTCTAAGAGCAAATCTCGGCAGGATTTAGGGAAAAATCCCTCATCTGGAAGAAGACAGAAAATGTTGATGAAAGGAGTAAAGGATTAAGACAGTGACATAAATATGGGAGATGGAAACCACATCTCGGAGGTCTCTGTGGTATGTTAGTTACGTTCTTGGTGTTAAGTGACAGAAACCAACAGAGTAGCTGAAGCAAAGCGGGGTGTTTTTGTGAGGATACAGAGCATCTCATCAAATCTGGTGACAGAAAGAGCTTGGCCTGAGGAAGCACCTGGACAGAGGAGCTGGCTAAGCCTGAGAACTCGGGTGGCGCTCCCCTCCTGCCTCGCGTTTGCATCCCTCCACTTATTCCCCTTCTCTGCCTCTTAGTAGAGCCAGAGAGAAGACAGCAGGTGTTCTGGCCACCGCATTGACAGCTGCTCAGCAAAAGAAGCCCTGTGCTGGGTTATCTCCGTACCCATCTCAGGTTCTGCAGAAAAGACTGAGTGGACTGACTGGGCCCTGGGCCCACCTTGGCCTGAACAGCACTGACCTGGAGAGGAAGTGACTTGGGGAGGTAGCGGTGCCTTTCCGGGGCTGTGCCACCCAGGGAATAGCAGAGAGTGTCAGATGTGCCAGGAGACAGTGTGGCCTAATGGTTAAAAGCAGGGATGAGGCTCACACACCTTTGTGCAGATCTCTGTTCTGTACTCCCTTGTACTCGTGTAACTTTGGACGAGTGACTTAACCCTCTCCACCTTAGTTTCTTCAGCTGTGAAAAGAGAGTGCCCATAGTGTTGTCGAGAAGGTGAAAAGAGCTAAACCATGTAAAAGTTGCCAGCACAGTGCCCACAGCACAGTTGTTGATACTGTGATTATTAGAATATGCAGATATTGAGAAAGAAACTGTCCTGCTGCCTGGAGCCAGCTTCTGAGGCTGTAGGAACCTGTTAGTAACCTCTTATTTGGCAATCCTTGTCAATAAGTGTTGACATTACATTTAAAATTACATTTAAAGGCCCAGTTACATAGTAAGGCTTAGAGCATAGCTTCAATGACCCCTGCTACCCTTTGCTCTTCTAGCAGACCCACGTTTAGAGTCATGTGGGCCTCCTGAATCGTCCCTGATCTGAGCTTCCCGCTCTGTTTCCTTCTCTGACCCTCCTCTGACTTGAACATTCGAAGGCGCAGACACCTGTATTCCCATCACTGCTGCCTAGGCTCATTTTCCCTCTTCCAATAACAACTTTAAGTCCAAGCAACTCGAGGCCTGCATATCCCCAGTCTTCCTGATCTTCTTTATTTTTTTAAAAGATTTTATTTATTTATTTGAGAGTTAGAGTTACAGTGAGAAGGAGAGACAGAGAGAAAGGTCTTCCATCCACTGGTTCACTCCCCAAATGGCTGCAACAGCCGGAGCTGCACCGATCCAAAGCCAGGAGCCAGGAGCCTCCTCTGGTCTCCCACATGGGTACAGGGGCCCAAGGACTTGGGCCATCTTCTACTGCTTTCCCAGGCCATAGCAGAGAGCTGGATTGGAAGAGGGGCAGCTGGGACTAGAACCGGTGCCACAGGTGGAGGATTAACCTACTGCACCACAGCGCCAGCCCAACTGACCTTCTTTAAAACTGTGAAGGTCCTTTTTTCATCATCGCTCTCAAATAATGGCTCTCCACTCAGAAGAAGAAAAAAAAAGAGTCCTAATTTGAGAATTCGCATGGGCACCCTGCTGCCTACCCCAGGTGTTCTTGCACTGACTACAGAGAAAGAGGACACAGAGTAAACCTCTCAGCACATCTCAGCCCAGGACTTGGTCTGGTCTGTGTTATGAATGTGGGGACAGAGTTGGGAAAAAAAGTGATATTATAACATGCATCATTCAAAAATAATTTCTATTTCTGAATGCAGCTCTGTATGATAGGGATGTTAACTAGGTTGACTGGTAAATGAACAAGGGTTTGGGAACCTATCTCTCTACGTAAGTTTTTCATTTAAAGAGGCTGATTCTATCCATAATGGCAACCTTGGGTTAGCGCAGGCTATTGACCAAGGGTGAGCACTGGCCTCATTATACAGAACTGGATGTTACAAATGGTCGTCATTAAGATAGGATCTACCTGTAGTTAGGGGCCGGATATACAAAATGTAGAATTTCTCAAGTTGGACTTTCCAGCAAAGGTCCAAGGAGATGGAAGAGGATGAAAGGGAACAGCTTTGAAACCTGTGTGGCTGTGGCTCTAACAAGGATGACTGGCTCAGCCCCCTGCCCCTGCTTTCCCTGCAGCTCCCTCTACCCAGCAGCTGCACTGGCTGGCTCTGGATCATCTCCTCCTTCTCCTTATCTCATTATCTTCACATTTCCTGCCAACCACCTCAGGGTACTCCTTCTAATCCAGTATAAAACAAAGAAAAGGGTCACTGATTAGGTTGTACTTAACCCCTGTAAAATCATTCCTTTATTATGAAGAAGCCAAACATGGAGGGTGAGGTATGGAAATGACAAGGGTTGGACTACGGTAGGCATGGAAGGGGTAGGAGAGCCTGGGAGGAAGAGCCCCCTCTTAAAAAGTCTGGGAGAGGAGCCAGCGCCGCGGCTCACTAGGCTAATCCTCCGCCTTGCGGCGCCGGCATACCGGGTTCTAGTCCCGGTCAGGGCACCGATCCTGTCCCGGTTACCCCTCTTCCAGGCCAGCTCTCTGCTGTGGCCAAGGAGTGCAGTGGAGGATGGCCCAAGTTCTTGGGCCCTGCACCCCATGGGAGACCAGGAGAAGCACCTGGCTCCTGCCATCGGATCAGCGTGGTGCACTGGCCACAGCGCGCCTACCGCGGCGGCCATTGGAGGGTGAACCAACGGCAAAAGGAAGACCTTTCTCTCTGTTTCTCTCTCTCACTGTCCACTCTGCCTGTCAAAAAAAAAAAAAAAAAAAAGTCTGGGAGAGGGACTTTTTTTTTTTTTCCTGAAGGATATCATGTTTTTAGTTAATGGTAAACCCAAATATTCACCGACTTGCAACGCACAGGAATTCCTGTACAGCGAAACACCACCATACCCTATGTTCTCTAGTTCTACTTAGCAGAGTAAAATCCACTGATTGTTTAGATCAGGGTTCACAAAATGGCTGCTGAGCCAATGGCTGTGGCCAGCAGTTGTGTTTTGTTTTCTCTGAAGATTTTCTTTTCTTTTTTTTTTTTGACAGGCAGAGTGGACAGTGAGAGAGAGAGAGACAGAGAGAAAGGTCTTCCTTTTGCCGTTGGTTCACCCTCCAGTGGCCGCCGCGCTGATCCGAAGCCAGGAGCCAGGTGCTTCTCCTGGTCTCCCATGGGGTGCAGGGCCCAAGGACTTGGGCCATCCTCCACTGCACTCCCTGGCCACAGCAGAGAGCTGGCCTGGAAGAGGGGCAACCGGGACTAGAACCCGGTGTGCCGGCGCCGCAAGGCGGAGGATTAGCCTAGTGAGCCGCGGCGCCGGCCTTCTCTGAAGATTTTCTATAACAATTCAAATCTGTATGGCAGGAAGATACATTTTCCATTTCCCCACCTCTCTGTTGTTTTTCACCATTTAATTCATTAATGCTGCTCACTCAGAATGTGAAGGCTTTCAAATCCTGTGCTCTGATGTGGATTTATCGGTTCCTCCTACAATTTACCTAAGCCCCTGCAGAAAGTATTTTTATTTTGTACATTAGCTTATACATGATTTACGCCTTTTCTAAAAGGCTTTGAAGCAGTTTACAGGAACAGGACAATTAAAAAGGGAAATAGAATCATTTAAGAAATCAATTAAAAGGAGTTAACTACCAGGATTAATTAGTTACTTCAGGCAGATATTTAACTCTGTGCTTCCTTGGATAAATCACAGGGTGGATTACATAATTCTCTTTGTTCAATAAACAGAAGCATATACCTTTGGAGAGAAAGAATTCTTGAGCTGATATCAAAGTCTAAAAATATTTGATTGCACTAATTTTATGTGATATCTCCGTTAATATTTTCAGATACTCTGTATTTATTGCTATGAAAAGAGATTATCCATCTAGCAAACCTACGTTTTCCCCAAAGTGCCCTTGGTTCTGATGTGCAAAGGTGTGGAGAGCCAATAAACACTTTTGAAAATACAGTTGTTCCTTGGTATTTGTGGGACATCGGTTCCAGGATGCTCAGGGATTCCAATGTCTGCAGGTGCTCAAGTCCCTTACATAAAATGATGTAGTATTTGCATATAACCTATGTAATCCTCCCATATACTTTTTTTAAAAACTTGAAGTGTATGCATATATTTTATAACACACATTTCCATGAGTTTTTTTTAAGGATTTATTTATTTGTTGGAAAGTTAGAGTTACACAGAGAGAGAAGGAGAGGCAGAGAGAGAGAGAGAGAGAGAGGTCTTCTATCCACTGGTTCACTCCCCAGTCTGCAATGGCTTTGGAGCTGCGCCGATCGAAGCAGGAGCCAGGAGCTTCCTCCAGGTCTCCCACGCTTTTGCAGGGGTCAAAAGGACTTGGACCATCTTGAATCGCCTTTCCAGGCCACAGCAGAGAGCTGGATTGGAAGTGGAGCAGCTGGGACTTGAACCCGAGTCATATGGGATGCATATGGTATTGCAGGCAGCGGCTCTACCAGCTACGCTACAGCACCGGCCCCATCCCATATACTTTAAACTACCTGTAGATTACTTATAATACCTAACATAATGTAAGTGCTGTGTAAACAGTTGCTATACAGCATTGTTTAGGAAATCATGGCAGAAAAAAAAAGTCTGTGCATGCTCATTGTACACGTTTTTTATTTTTCAAATATTTTCACTCTGTGGTTGTTCGAATCCATAGATGCAGGGCCCATGGTTGCATAGGGCTGATTGAGTGTAATTCTGAAAATCTTTGGACATTGATATTCACATTTTTAATATAGGCAGGGTGAAAGATCATATGGATGTTGATGCCAGAGTTTTTCAGGAAATGTGAGGCATAGACATTTTGGACCTACGGCAAGTTTCTTCTTGGAATCTCAGTTTCCTCTAGATTTATGTGATGTCCTTCATCTTCTCTCCATTTTTTCTTTCCTTTCCTTTTTCTTTTCTTAGAAGCTTAAAGAGAACTTAGAGCCACTTTGCTTTAACTTCTTGATTGTTGACACAGCTCTCTCCCATCCTTCCCCATGATACATTTGAAAAATTATGCACACACACTTGTTTGCCTACACAACGGTACTTCAAAAAGTTCATCAGATAGTAAATTAAAAAACAAGCTTATTTGGATGCAAAACGTTTTGAAGTCCATACATAGTTTTTCCATAATACACATTTTCCATGAATTTTTTAAAGATCCTGTGTGTGTGTGTGAACTGGAGTATGTTTGGCATAATATTGTGACACTATTTTTACTCTCTTTGGAAATGACTTTAATCTCATTGGAAGTCAGGGGGGTATATACTATAAATAAATTAGACAATTAAATGTGATATTGTTAGTGTTTTTCAGGAATCCTGCCATATTTTCTTCCATCGTCCACCTGACTGTTTAACAGAACACCTCAAGGTGGCCATCATGCAGCATCACTATAAACATGCCTTGACTGTCTTGAGCCCTGGTGTTTCTGACAGGGCTCTAGCACATTTTTAAAACAGGAGATCTTACACATTTTAATATTAAATGACCATGACCAAGGTTGCATACTGATGCAGGCATCCCTTCTTTCCCTGTGCCCTTGGATGTAATGTGCAAAAGTCCTCCTTGCTCTGAGACGCCCGTGAACTTGTTAAACACTGGGGAACACACCTGCGTCAAATACTTGTTTGCGGGGGATCACCAATCTTACAGGCATGCGTCATAGTGTGGATTCAAATGTGTCCGGCTTGGAGAAACCAAGGCAGGGAGCCTGGATGTGCTGCTGAGAGGGGAAGGGCATTCGGTTCAATTTGCAGGTGGCTTGGGGGCCACTGGAGAGCAGCCTGCCTGCTCCCTGTGCTCTGAGAAGGTCTAGAGGCTCCTAAATCACCCGTTGTGCAAACACCTCTTCACTAGCAAGTTGCAGTTATAAGATTATATGTCCATAGAAGGTTTTGATGGTGCCATAAACCACTCAAGCTTGGCTTTTACAATTTATTGGAACATCAGCTCCCCTCAAGGGAATTACTGGTTGATAATTACCATTTGTCCGGGCACCATAAACCAAGTCAAGTGACTTTGGGCTGCTCTAAAGGCTCTGTTTGGGCGTGTGTTTTATCAAAACTGAACAGCTTAACACACAGGAACCATGCCACCGTGGGGTTCACGTGATGCACAGACTGACCCATCTCTCGTCACTGTCCACTCTCGTCCTTTTGCAGAGGTGCTTCAGTGGTAGCCAGCTTTCCTTTTGAACATTTCCAGGAGCCTTTGTTTGCGCCATCTCTGGCTTTGTCTTAGGACTCTGGCTCAGTTTCCGCCCTTCTATCTCTCTCCCCCTTTCCTCTTGCGGCTTCTGCCTCTGTCTGACTCGTCCCTTTGAGTGATGCAGCCTTTTCAGCAGCTGGCTCACGTGGGGAAAGCCTATTCTGCACAGAGGCCCACTGAGGCTCCCACGTCAATACGGCAAATTGATGGCAGGTTGAACACATTTCCCAATTATTGTCTGCAGGTGCTTTTCAGACCAAACAACCCCCAAAACCCTTCACACACAAGAAAACACTCCCCTGGCAAAATGATCTTGTTGGGAACGTGTAAAGAAAAACCTAACAAAAGAAGCATAAAAAAATGTGCACTGGAAAGAGCTTCCCAGCCGCAGACCTGATTCCTGCTCAGGGGGATAAGAGCAGGAAGAGAGCCCCAGAGCTTTGTACCCTGACCCCGTGGTTCCCAAATTGGGACCAGCTTTTGCGAAAGAGCAAGCGGCTGCGGGAACACCTTCGTGTACTTGTCATGGTGGTAGACAGCTCTTGCTATGTTTTCATCCTTTCTGTCCTTTCCCTGCCTGCCTGCTGCCTGCTGGGCATCCCGTCTCCACACCTGGCTCAAGAGGCTCTCAGATTTGAACTCTGAAAGGTGTGTCCTAAACTCTGGAGGATGTTAGGGCCTCCAGCACCATCTCCTGGCTTCTAGAAGGAGAAAGAGAAATCCTGAGACCTGCAGAGGTGACTGAATAGAGAGGAGATGCAGCTCCTTGTTGGTCTGTCCCCTGTGAGCAAGCAGTCTCTCCAGAGGTAAACATGACACACTTGACTTTTCTCTCTTCAGTAAAGATCTTTATTCTCCTTTACCCCCTTTTCCCTCCTCTCTCCACATAAGGTATTAGAAAATTGGTTTCAAGACCTTCTTTTTTCTTTGAATGCTTGCTTTTTATTTATTTTTATTGACTTGAAAGGGAGTGACACAAATCTTCCGTCTTCTGGTTCATTCTCTATTCCCAACAGCCAGGGCTGAGCCAGGCTGGAACCAGGAGTCCAGAACTCCATCCAAGTCTCTGACATGAGTGGCAGGGATCCAGGCACTTGAGTTGTCATCAGCTACCTCCCAGGCTGCATTGGCAGGAAGCTGGATTAGAAGTGGAGTAGCCAGGGCTCCAAACAGACACTCTGGTATGGATGAAGGTGTCTCAAGTGGCAGCTTAGCCTGCAGTACCACAACGTCCACCCAACAAGACCTTTCCTTACATCTGTTATTACTATGCTTTTGTGGGCTGTACTGGTAGTGAAAATGATCCCTGCCAGGCTAAGGATGAATGTGGCTTAGGCTTAAGTGGAACAAGTCCCCTTCATGCTCATCCATTCGGTCATGTCCATTTATAGTGAGGGACAATCAGGCTCACAAAGCTGCCTGACCTGCTGTAGCACATACAGCCACCATCCCCAGAAGACCTTCTAATGTTGCATTGGGTGATCACCATGGGGAAACCCCAGTTGTGCTCAGCAAACAGTGTCCTGGGGGATACTAGCTGCTGGCAAGAGGCTGGTGTTGCACTGGGTGAGGGCCTCTGTTGACTTCCCCTCTTAGAAGAATTCCACCTTGTTCTATTCATCCAGAGAAGGGACCATGCTAATAACAGGAGGGGGGGAGAGAAAGCAGAACTTTTCATCGATGCTGGGTGTCCTTGTAAAATCCAGCCAATCTGCTGCTCTCCACCACCTGCCTGCATCTGATGTGAGCAGCGTGAGACGACTACACCTATTTTTCACATGAGCCATTGCAATTTCAAGGAGGCAGAGCAGCCTTCCAAAGGTGGCAAAACACAAGACAGCAGAGCGACAGCCTGCAGGCAAATGTGAGCTTCCTAAACGCAGAGCAAAACTTCTTGGAGCCATTCTGTTCCTGGAGAGTGGAAAGAGAGAAGGAGCAAAGGAGTGAACTTCAAAGAAGTGTCAATAAAACATTCCCTCTGCTCTGATTTTAATCTTCTCATTGGCCGCTTTCTGTGAGGGGGTACCTAAGTGAGTGGATTTGCCTACTCCTTCAACAAATCAAAGCTTTTCAGAACAGGATCATCGGTGGGGACTCTTTACCCCAGGAAACCGTAATTGTAGGTAAATATTAATTCCAGAGGAAGGCCTTGGAGCCCATGAAGTGCAGCAATAATGTGCCTCCAAGGAGCCACTTTTCTTTTCCATACCCTTTGGAGGCAGATTGTGGGAGCAAAGCTTATCTCCCATTTTTATCCTCCTGAACAATGCTCTGCTGACTGCTAGTTAAACCGAGCTGCCTTGAGCTCAGCACAAAAGGCTCTTTTCAGAGCATCTAACAGATAACTTTAGAAAAAGCCAAAGAACCCTTTTCACACAGCTCTCCTGGTGCCCTTTCAGAAGTAGGGGCTCTGCACTAGCAGCCAGGCCTGAGATGGCTTTGGGGGACAAAGACATCACCAAGTATCGGGTGCACACTCTTGCTTTAAAGTTGCCGCCATCCTCCTGCCCCTACCTCTGCTTTTCTTGTGTAGTGCAACCCCAGCTCTGCGAGACGGGCAGGCCTGCTGTGTCGTCGCTCCTTTGTATGTGGGTCGGCGAAGCACAGCCAGGCTCCCCTGGGTTGAGTCCCGTCTCACCTTCACAGGGAGCGGCATCTGAAACTCAGGGTCCCGTCCGGAGGGTCACAGCACTGTCACTGGCTAAGGTGATGACGCAGAAACAGAGCGCCCAAATGGGTTGCGGCCGTGTTGGCTGCGCTGAAGACAGACGGACAGACAGATGGACGTCCAGCTGCTGTCTGCTACTGAGACGGAGCTTGGGCATCTCCTTTTCCTTCCACAACCAGGGCGGGGCCGGTGCCCCCTCTGCTGCTGCAGCTAAGGAGATTTCTGAGACCTCTGTAGTTTATTTTAAAATCTCGGAACATGACTTTGAAGTGGGACTACTTTGAAGTCACTTGGAACCTGTTTCTGACGAGTGTGGTGAGCGTATTAAGGGGCTGTGAAAGAGACTGTGGATGGAGGCGTGGCGCTCTCTCCTCCGCGTCCCCTGTCCCTGCCTCCCCCCAGCCTGCCTTGTTGGCCGGGACAGACTCACTGAGAATCCCCCAGGCCCTGGCCCAGAATGACAACTCAGACCTGAGGGGAAAGGAAAACATTGTCTTCTTGTTCCAGTGTCCTGGCTACTGCTGCCCTCCGTGTCCGGCGGCTGACTGTCACTTCCTTTCAGGATTGACCAGTTCATGCCATGCCACATCATGACTCTGACCTTAACCGTCCCGAATGGAACTTCCTGTCATCAGGGTCACAGTTCAGCTCCCCGGAGCTGACTCTGAAGCAGAAGTTAGGGAGTACTGTTGGGATGAGAGCAGCGGGAGGGAGGCTGGGGTGCAGGGCTCAGAGGGAGAAACTGAGCCGCAATGCAGTCACACCACAAAGCCCAGCTGACCCATTGGGTGGGGGACCCTGGAATCAAGAGAGTCTCTCAGTGACACAGGAGGCCAGGCCTTTATACTGTTTATACCATTGGGTGCTCCTGGAAAGAAGTATTCCCTTGAGGACAGCATTGTGACACAGTGGGTTAAGCCATGGCTTGCAACGCTGGCATCCCAGATCAGAGCCCTGGTTTGAGTCCCAGCAGCTCAGCTTCTGAACCAGCTTCCTGCTAATATGCCTGGGAAAGCAGAGGAAGGTGGACCAAGTATTTGGGCCCCTGCCACCCATGTGGGCAACCCAAATGGAGTTGAAACCTCCTGGCTTCAGTCCGGCTATACCTTGGCTGTTGTGGCCAGTTGGGGAATTAGCCACTGGATGGAAGACCTCTCTCTATCACTTCGTCTTTCAAATAAAATACAGAAAAGAAAGAAAGAAAGAAAGAAAGAAAGAAAGAAAGAAAGAAAGAAAGAAAGAAGGAAAGAAGGAAGGAAGGAAGGAAGGAAGGAAGGAAGGAAGGAAGGAAGGAGGGAAGGAGGGAAGGAAGGAAGGAAGGAAGGAAGGAAGGAAGGAAGGAAGGAAGAAAGAAAGGAAGGGAGAAAGAAAGAAAGAAATGCACCCTTGGGCTAAGCAACTTTCTCCAATGAAGGCTTCCCTACAAGGGACTGAGAGCTGAGAGCCACCTTGGCAACATAAGGGTCACAACTCCAGCATCCCTGAAGGGAGTCATAGACCAGGCATCATCTGAGCCACCACTGTCCCCTGGTCAGCCCACCCAGTGGGTGGGACAGAGACATCGTGGTGGTGTTGTGCGTGTGCTGGGTGTCCAGAAACGATGCCCTTTGTGAGTGTGCGGCCTCCTAGCAAGAACCTGATTCCACAGTGGCACCAACAGCTCCCTTGACTCACCCTGCAGTAGCAAACCACGGTCCCAGACAAAGCTGCCTGTCAACAGTGTCTTCATCCCTCACTGAAGCTGGGTGTTCTGAGAATTGTGCCAGCCAAGGAGCAGAGCCGGCATTTAAACACAAGCAGAAGCTTGCATTTCAACAGAGAGAAAAACACACAAATATTTATCTAATGCCATTATTAAAAGAAATCCACTGCCCATACAATTGCAGTCCAAGAGGCCCACTTCATTAAAATGCAGAAGTTCTTGTGAAGTACTTTAAACTTTCTCTTCAAAAGGTTCTTTCCTTCAGGGGTTTGTGTTTGTTCTAAATATGCAACATACATGATCTTCTATCTGTGGATATGGACATTCATGTATTTTTCTCCATGCTTTCGTCCCATTTGACTATAGAATATTGTCAGTAATTATTACCTAACAAAGTATCACCAGATAACATCGTGAACCATTTTCATCCATTTTACCAAACCAGGACAGCAGGCAGATTTGCCTACACAGGTGAGGGAAGTGGAGAGTAGAATTATTCAGTGAATTTGATTAATGTTTATGTCAGAGCAGGAACTAATGTATCAGTAATGGGGAAGTTCAATTAGCGCTTTCATTAATTAGACTCCTGATTTTCACTCTATTGTGAAAGATAATTATTTGTTAGCTTTGCTTGGAACCTGGGTTAAGTCCTTGATTACAGGTATTAAAAAACTACAATGTAAAGGAGGCTGGGCTCTGGCAGAGATGTGCGGCTGGGACAAGAGAAGATGCCAGTGAAAATTCAGACACATTGTCATTTGCTGAAGTCATTAAAAGCTTCATTGTCAGAACAAAGTTCCAAATAAATGATGAAAACTGAAGATGGGGTTGTGGGTAGGACCTTGCCTATGAGTTAATTGTCTTCTTCTGCATGAATAGAGGACTGTCTTTAACTGCAATAACGACCATAGAGTAGCCTGCATTTACCAAGCTGAATTTAGAGCCTCTGTCTCTTTCCATGTCTGCTGGGAGCTTTTATTCTTACAATGATATACCTCGTGATAAATATTAAGATTTTGGAGGCTCAATCATACAGGAAAATGGAGTAGTAGCTTCAGGGGAGCCTGCTTAATTTAGATTTCTGTCTCTACCCACTGCTAGGGTTTAATCATACTCACATTTCAAAGGCAGAATGATTTAAACCCCCAAGCATCTGCATATAGACTTTCCTTTTGTTGCTTATTTTAGTCCAGCCAATGGATCTCAAACTTCAGCATGCACAAGGATTACCAAATGTGAACATACTCTTAAAATCAGAAAAACTGTACCTCTGGGTTGGAATTGTGGCAGAGTGGGACCAGCTGCTGCCTGCAATGCTGGCATCTCATAGGAGTGGTTCATGTCCTGGCTGTTTGCCTTCTGATCCTGCTCCCTGCTAATGTCCTGGGAAAGCAGTGGAAGATGAACCAACTGCTTGGGTCCCTGCTATCCACATGGAAGACCTGGAAGGAGCTCCTGGCTCTTGGCTTTGGCCTGGCCCAACCCTGGCCATTATGGCTATCTAGGGCATGAACCAGCAGATGGAAAGATTTCTTCCTTCCTTCCTTCCTTCCTTCCTTCCTTTTTTTTTTTTTTATTTGACAGAGTTAGACAGTGAGAGAGAGAGAGAGACAGAGAGAAAGGTCTTCCTTCCATTGGTTCACCCCCTAAACTATGCCGATCCAAAGCCAGGAGCCAGGTGCTTCCTCCTGGTCTCCCATGCGGGTGCAGGGCCCAAGCACTTGGGCCATCCTCCACTGCCTTCCTGGGTCATAGCAGAGAGCTGGCCTGGAAGAGGAGCAACCAGGACAGAATCCGGCACTCATATGGGATGCCAGCGCTGCAGGCGGAGGATTAACCAAGTGAGCTACGGTGCCAGCCCCCTTTCTTTCTTTCTTTCTTTCTTTCTTTTTTTATTTTTTTTATTTTTTATTTTTTTTTTTATTTTTGACAGGCAGAGTGGATAGTGAGAGACAGAGACAGAGAGAAAGGTCTTCCTTTTGCCGTTGGTTCACCCTCCAATGGCCGCCGCGGTAGCGCGCTGCGGCCGGTGCACCGCGCTGATCCGATGGCAGGAGCCAGGTGTTTATCCTGGTCTCCCATGGGGTGCATGGCCCAAGGGCTTGGGCCATCCTCCACTGCACTCCCTGGCCACAGCAGAGAGCTGGCCTGGAAGAGGGGCAACCGGGACAGGATCGGTGCCCCGACCGGGACTAGAACCCGGTGTGCCGGCGCCGCTAGGCGGAGGATTAGCCTATTGAGCCGCGGCGCCGGCCTCTTTCTTTCTTTCTACCCATCCCTCTCTCTCTGTAGCTCTTATTTTCAAAACAAATAATCTTTTTTTTAAAAAAAGAATAGCTGTACCTCATGCACCGATTAAGTGATTTTCAAGACAATTTTGATTATCCGAGAATTATACTAAGAAGCAAATTAACTATTGAGCCATTTAGGCCTAGAAATCAACCAAACATCAAATCTTTTATCCAAACTAATTCACCCCAAACTTAGCTTTCAAGTATGACACAAGATGACATGCTACTAGTAAAGTATTGACATTTAGGAATGACTTGTTTATTAATTTTGAACGAGCTAGAGAGCATTGTACATTAGTCCCATACAGTGCCGTGCTTCATCTTTGGCATCTGGGGATGCTGTCCTGTGTGGGAGAGTAGGAATTCCAACTAAGTCTCCAGACATGGAATTCATAGACTTGTTGTTTGACTCTGTAGTCTTTTGCTGTGGGTTGTGACACTTAAATTGCAATAGTGTTTGTGAAATACGATTTTGCAGCTTATTTTCATCTTTACTTTAACCTATTTATACCTATTACTCTTTATACCTCTTTCTAAAAAGGAAGAAAACAAGAGAAGTGGAAGAAAACATTTCAATTATGCATGATAAAGAATGACACCATAGCTATTTCTATTCTTAACAATATAACAGAGGCAGTGACACCAATTATGACAGACGCATTCAGCATTTATGAATATTAATTAAGGGTAACCTGCAAATATATAATAATTTGTGTTCACAATATTTATAACAATTCTTTCAAACTTCTTTTTTTTTTAAAGATTTTATTTATTTGTTTGAAAGTTAGAGTTACAGACAGTGAGAAGGAGACAGAGAGAAAGGTCTTCCATTCTCTGGTTCACTCCCCAAGTGGTTGCAATGGCTGGAGCTGTGCCAATCTGAAGCCAGGAGCCAGGAGCTTCCTCCAGTCACCCACACGGGTGCAGGGGCCCAAGGACCTGGGCCAACCTCTACTGCTTTCCCAAGCCATTGCAGAGAGCTGGACTGGAAGAGGGGCAGCCGGGACTAGAACCAGTGCCCATATGGGATGCTGGTGTCGCAAACAGAGGATTAATCTACTGTGCCACAGCACAGGCGCCTCAAACTTCTTTTTTTAAAAAAGGTTGATTTATTTATTTGAAAGACAGACTTACAGAGAGGCAGAGGCAGAGAGAAAGAAAAAAAGAGAGAGAGAAAGAGGTCTTCCGTCCACTGGTTTACTCCCCAGATGGCCACAATGGCCATAGCTGCACTGATCTGAAACCAGGAGCCAGGAGCTTCTTCCTGGTCTTCCATGCAGGTACAAGGGCCCAAGGACTTGGGGCATCTTCTTTTGCTTTCCCAGGCCCTAACAGAAAGCTAGATTGGAAATGGAGCAGCTGGGATTTGAACCATTACCCATATGGGATGCCAATGGTTTTACTAGCTATGTCTCAATGCTGGCCCCTCAAATTTCCTTAGTACTTTATATTAATAACTTTATTAATATTATCCATAAAGCAAGTGAAAGCCTGAAGGAAAATACTTTTTAAAAAAGATTTATTTATTTGAAATTCAGTTACAAGGAAAGAGAGAGATCTTCCATCTGCCAGTTCACACCCCAGATGGCCCCAATAGCCAGGACTGGGCTAGGTGGAAGCCAGGAACCAGGTGCTTCTTCCAGGTCTCTCATGTGGAGGACAGGGGCCCGAACATTTAAGGCATCTTTCATTGCTTTCCCGCCATTAGCAGGAAGTTAGATTGGAAATGGACCAATGGGACACAAACCAGTGCCCACAAAAGATGCCGGTGTAGGAGGTGGAGGCTTTACCTGCTACACCACAGCAACAGCCCTGGAAAAAAAGACTTTAAATAAATTAAGGTCAGTTATAAAGTAAAGTGTCATATATAATTATTTTCTTTGAATATATTCATATGCTTATTTAATACTATCATAAACATTGTTACTATGTTTGGAATTTTGGGTCTATAATTTTGGCTTATTCCTGTCTTCAATTAACGTGATCTTCATTGTAATATCTTTTAACCCTATTTCAGTTATTTCATATAGTTTACATAAATCTGGTATTATCTTTAAGTCTTCTGAAATTTCCTTATGAAGAGTGTGTGTGTGTGTATGTGTGTGTGTGTGTGTGTTTGGGAGGAAGGATGCTAGTAGCCAGGAAGCAAATACATAAACACATTTTTTAAAAAAAACATAGGCATCTGTGGTCTTGTATTTCTTGTATGGAAGTATTTGAATAAATAAAAGAATGTAATCAGAAAGAAAGCTTTCAATTTTATGCATGATAAACATATGTATTGAACATATATATGCGTTGGGCTTATTAGATGTACTTCTCACCTACTGAGAAAGAAATGATAGGTGAAACAAGGCCTTTGATCTTGTGGGACTCTTCATCTCTAGGAAAAGACAGAACACATAAGGTCTAACTACTCCTTGACCAAAAGTGGAGGAAGAATAGGCACTTGCCATGAGAAAGGTCCTTTGTGTTGTCAAGTCAACAAAGTCAAAAGCAGTAAGAATATAGTAAGTCCCAGAAAATTTCACAGGGATGCTGGATTATGTTATGGGAAAGAGAAAGACTGTTCTACCCTTGGGTGTTCTGGAAGCAAGAAGCAGTGAAGGGGCCGGCGCTGTGGCGCAGCGGGTTAAGGCCCCAGCCTGCAGTGCCGGCATCCCATATGGGCACTGGTTTGAATCTCAGCTGCTCCTCTTCCGATCCAGCTCTCTGCTATGGCCCGAGAAAGTAGTAGAAGATGGTCCAAGTTCTTGGGCCCCAGCACCCATGTGAGAGACCCAGAAGATGCCCCTGGCTTTGGATCAGCTCAGCTCTGACAGTTGTGGTCATTTGGGGAGTGAACCAATGGAATGGAAGACCTCTCTCTCTCTCTCTGACTCTACCTCTCTCTGTAACACTGTCTTAAAAAAAGAAGAAGAAGAAGAAGAAGAAGCAATGAGCCCTCGGGGTCATGAATCACACATCCTGTCAGAGGGAGTCAAGTGGAGAGGCCCACATAAATGGTTCTTATGTGAGTTGGTGGACAATTCATTAGACAGCCCTCCCACCCCCCACCCCCAAAGAAGAACTCCATGTCAAGTGTACATTCAAGAGAGCAAGCACAGTGTAAAAACTGAGAACAGAGCAGGCAACCAGTCCTGAAGGTCCCTTCTCTTGGGGCCTCCATACTACCAGTAGGAACAGACAGTCAATGAGTAAACAGGCAGACAAACTGTAGGGCAGGATGTGACAGTATGCCTGTGAGTGCAACAGCACCAGGTGGCAGGTGGGCTGGGTCTCCAGTCACAAGAAGATGTGAAGGCTGGACCTTTCAGGTTGATACAGACTCTCCAGAGGAAATGGTCACAGCATCTTCAAGGAACCAGAGAGAGGAAGGTGGATCAGGACAGAGGGAGGTGAGAAGTGGAGTCACAGAGGAGCCAGAGTGGGGTAAGTGGAGCAGTGGGGTGACAGAAAGAACTTGGGCAATTTTCTGTGGGTGGGAGATGTCAAAGAAAACTGACAGCAGTGAAAAGATAAGAAGTCTTTGGTGACAGCATTGGTTTTGTCAGCTCAGTGAAGGCCAGACTTGGCCATGGATCTCTAACTCTTGTGGAGCCCAAGCTAAGAGCACAACGTGGTGCTCACTATCATGTGCCTGAAGGTTGAAAAGCTCTCTGTCAAGTCAAGGCGGTTCTAAATATGCATGGTCTATTCTTCTGCTTTGACAGACATGCCTTCCTAAAGACCTGGCAAGCTGGTTCAATTTAGAATTCTCTAAGTTCTCTGCCAGAACGAAGAGGCTGTGGGGTTGAGTCTCTGCTCCCTGGCTTCAGCCCACTCTGGCTCCATCTCAGACTCAGGAGAGGGATCCATGGAGACTCAGGAGCAATCTTGGGACTGTTAGGTCAGGGGATTCCTGGGGCTTAGGTAACTGGATTGTGGCCTAAACAAGAGAGTTGTGTGCTCACACACTCCCCACAGTATGGGGAAAGGGCCACTGGGCCGGGTCTGTTATGGGTCTCTAGGGTGCAGGATCTAGGGCAGGTGGTCATTTTGCCAAGTTCAGGACAGTGCTGTCCATTCAAGAAGTTGAGAGGTGAAGTAGGAAGATAATACATGGTAGAGAGAACAGACCTGGTCCCTAAGAATTCTAGAAATGAGTAACTCAACATGTGGCATGGTTGTTGGAGTTTCCTGCAGGTTTTGGTGCAAATTGCCACACACTTTGAAACTTAAAACAATAGCAATACATTCCCTCACCGTTCTAGAGGACAGAGTCAAAAGTCACTGTCACTGGGCCAAAATCAAAGTTATCAGCAGGGCCGCTTCCCCCCTCAGAGGCCCTAGAGGAAATCGGTTCTTCCTTCATCCACGTTGGAAGCTGCCAGCACTTCTTGGGTTTATAGCTGCCTCACTCCAACCTTTAAGGCCCTACCGTCCCATCCCTCTCTGTTCTGTCTTCTCACTGTCTCCTCTGTGGATGTGCTTGAATCCTTCTTTACCTCTCATTTGTAGGATATAATGATTTCCTTTAGCATCCACCTGAATAATCCAGCATGATCTCCCTATCTCTAGATTTAAAACTCAATCACATTTGCAAGGATCCCCTCTTTCCATATAAGACAACATTTACTGATTCCAGGGTATAGGCCTTGATATTTTTGTAGGCCCATTGTTCAGCCAACCACAGGGTTGCTACTATCCATTGATTCGAATGATAGATAGCCCTTGGTCAAAAAAGGAAAGATTTAAACAATGTATTACTTTTCAAGGATAAAGTAATTGAACTTGCTACATGGTTTCATGTAAGGAGAGAATTATGTTGTGACATATAATTGGACATTGTAAACACCATCATCAGTGATGACAGCACTTTTTAAAATCTGGTCACCGTCATCCATGATTAGTTAGGAACACTGATTGCAGATGACTGAGAAACCAAGCATTTTTAGCAAATTATTTTTCTCATTTTGTTTCTGTTAATCCAGACTATTTTTATTTGTGACAAACAGACAGCAAACACACCAGGCCGGAAAGAAATTATCTAAAAAGGTAAATGTGCTTGAATTGGCAGGGCCTGGTGACAAGCTTTGCCCTGAGAGTCTGAGATAGTAGTCTTGAATTCAATTCAATATTTCAATTAAATTCAAAGCTCATTTATTGAGAGAATGCTCCATGCCCAGCACTGTGCTGGATTTTGGAAATGGAAAGCCAAATATATCCCGTGTCCTCTGAGAGCTCACAATTTAGCATGGGACAGAGTCACATAAAAAAAAAATTAAAACGAAAATACAGTGTGTTAAGTAATGTGAAAGGAGTGAGATTGAAGTGCAGTGGATAATGGTCCAGAGAGAAGCAAATGTAGGAAAATGTAAGACTCCTGGGGAGCACTCAATAAATATTTGAATGAAGGTGCTACAGCCCTCTACTCCTCACCCCTGTGCCCCACCCTGAGTTTAAGCCACCATCACCTACTGCCTGGGCCATGGTAACAGGTTGCACATAGTCCCCTGGCTGCCAATTTATCCCTTCAAATCCATTCTCCAAAATAGGGCATCGTGGCTTCTCTGTCTAAAGCCTCCAATTGTGTCTGCCCTTGTTGGAAATAAGATTCCATCTGCTTGTCTAACAGATTGGTCTATCTTTTGGCTTTTGTCTCTGTCCACCATTCTCTGGCCATCTTGCAATTCCTTTCATTCTTTTTTTTTTTTAAGATTTATTTATTTATTTGAGAGGCAGAGTTACAGACAGAGAGAGGGAGAGACAGAGAGAGAGGTCTTCCACCTGCTGGTTTACTCCCAAACGGCTGCAATGGCCAGAGTTGGGCTGATCTGAAGCCAGGAGCTTCTTCTGGGTCTCCCCTGTGGGTACAGGGGCCCAAGCACTTGGGCCATCCTCTGCTGCTTTCCCAGGTCCATTAGCAGAGAGCTGGACTGGAAGTCTAGTAGCTGGGACTCGAACCGGTGCCCATATGGGATACTGGCACTGCAGGCAGAGGCTTCACCCACAACAGCTCAGTGCCAGCCCCACAGTTCCTTTTATTCTAAACTGGCTTCTTCTGGTCAAGTTCTCTGCTCAGGTGTCATCCTTGTAGAGGGAACCCCCTTAGATAATGGCACCCCCAGTCAATGTGTTTGTCATAGTAATTATCAGTTTTGAAAGTGATGTCTTCTGTTTATTTTCTTTCATCGTCCATCGAATGCAATTTCCTTGAGGCAAGGATCTTATTAATCTTGAACATTTTATCCCCAGTGCCTCTCATACTATAGATGTAAACTTTGGCACCTGGAATGATATAAAAATTCAAAATCTGTACTGCTCGAAGTCAACACCTTGATGAAAAAATTTTCAAAGACTATCCAACAGTCTTAGTGTTCCAGGAATTGGTGACATTATTACTCCAAGCCTTTAAGTAAGCTTAAGAGTTAATCCCATAATGGTCCCAGTGCACAGCTCTAAGTTTTCATGAAGGACAGTTTTACTGTTCCATTCTTTGCAGACTCCTAGACTAGTCATTGGTCTAGAATTATGACATAGGAGTAAAAATGAGCTAAAAAATACAATGTTGCTTTAAAATGAGAACAATCCAAGAGATAAAATTGTTGTGATAATTTGAATTAGTTATGTCTCTTTCTTCTTTCTCTGAAGGTTTTTTCCGTACTTTGACAATAAAAATATCTATTAAGTGGATTGCAACCAGAGAAGCTTGTTATAAAAACATGTCCTGATTGATTAAAAATGCTCAGCGGTCAGTATTTTTCATTTATCGGTCTCTATGCTGTGTTTTATCTGGAAGCCTCATTTTTCTCTTTCCTTTGACTTAGTGCCTGAACATCAGTTAGTATATTTTGTATGCCAGTCATATTAAATGAGAGGTTAAACTGAAAAAGCTCCTTTGTGTAAAGGCCAAGCTCTTTTTCAAAAGCTTCTGGCATTCAAAATTGAAGCAGTAAACAACAAAAGAGGACAGAGAACTTGAACAAATGGGCCTTAATTGGTCATTAGACTTGAACTGAATTGAAAAGAAGTGCCTAACTCTTCCTTCTTGGTTGTTCACCACATCTAAGTTAGCATTCCTTTGAGGCCACTCTTCAGATAAATATCATATCATTCCTTCTGCAGAAAAACTTGCTTTGGGAGTAGGTATTTGGTTCAGCCTGTAAGATGCTGTTTATGTTGTCCATGTCCCATATTAGAGTTCCTGTTTCATTGTCCAGCTCTGGCTCCTGACTCCAGCTTCCTGCTAGTGCAGACCATAGGAAGCAGCCACATGATGGCTCAAGTGACTGGATTTTTGCCACCTCTGTAGGAAACACGGATTGTGTTCCTGGCTCTTGGTGTTGACGCAACCCTCTCCAGCCATTGTGGGCATTTAGGGAGTAAACCAGCAGATACCTCTACATATTTGTCTGTCTCTCTGCCTCTCAAATAAATAAACACTCACCAAAATAAACTTCCTGTAGAAGCTGGCACAGTCAATACCTGCCTTTTCTCTGGTTCTTCACCTAGTCAGGTGTAATCGTTATTTATTTGTCTTACTCAGGAAACATTTTGAAACGTCTTTAACTTAATCATTTTAATTAAAAAAAAAAAAAAACAAAAACAAAAACCCAAAGACAAGTGGAATATTTTTGAAGGTTGGTAAAACCAGTAGAGCATAAAATTGAGAGTTCTAATTATTACCTACATAAGACAGGGAGAAAAAGCATCAGGAAGTTCTGTTAATGTTGAGAGGAATACACGCAGGGCTGGGGCAGGCTGGTGAATGTTGAGGCAGCCCTGTTTTTCTGTTATTGTGAAGGGGTCTTGAGCTGGGGACAGACGCCCTGTGGGAAAAGGCCAGGTATGAGCAACTGCCATCTCTGATAACACAGCCCACAAACCCATGGTTACTGAGGGCTTCTTGGAGAGCCAGTGTCCCGGTGGAGAGACACCATGGGGGATGCCTTTGACAGGGCTGGGAAGCCACCATGTCCCATGGTTCCTAAAAAGGGCAGGAATATCAGCAGATGGTGCCAGCCAAGTGGATGTAGGACACCAGCAGCAAGGAACACACTACACAGCTGGACTTCAAAGCTGAATGGAGATTGACATTAACCTGGGGGCATTAAAATTTCTGGACTTTTCTAGGCTAAAAATCATTTTGAATTCTGTATTGCTGGCATCTGGAACATGGTAAGCATTTAATTGATGTTAACAACTGTTATTACTATTAATCACATTAGCTACTCACCACCTGCATCTGTAGAATCCTAAAGCCTGGATGATTATCGGCCCGAACCTCTGCCTTTAGGGACTTAAAAGTGTCAAAAGTTATTAAGCTGAATTTCTCACTTGTATTCATATTGAAAGATTTGTGCAGCAGCAAAAAAATAGTCTTTTCATCACACTCATGCCTTCATTCTTGAAACAATTAGCAATGCCATGGGAAACCAGCATGCCAACCAGCACCTACCAATGCATTTGTGTACATTATAAGCACATACCAATGCCTTTATGCATATCACACAGAAATGCCCCCTGTCCACTGGTGCAGCCTTTTGGCTGGGTCATGGGTTCTATAAGCAGAGTAAGGATTGAGTGTCAGCCCCAATCATCCTCTTGAGCTGGCATAAACTGGGACAGCCTTCCACAAAAGTCCTCATGGGATGATCTGGAAAAGAGTTCCTAGAAGTGGAAAAAGGTGTGGTGTGTTTGTTTTTATCATTCTATATTTTATCATTCTATATATTTTATGTATTTATTCTATGTATTTATCATTCTATATATTTTAGTTCTAGATTTATAGAAAAAAATTGAGCATGTACTATGATGTTCTCAATACATTTCTCCCCACCTCACCCCATAACACACATATTACATTAATTTGGAACTGATGTATAACAACTATTGAACCGATATATTGATTCATTATTTTTAACTAAAATTCTTCACTTGTTCAGGTTTAGTTTTCCCAAGGTCCTTTTTCTTTGTTTGTTTTAGGACCTTATCCAGACTGTCACATCACATGTGCTGTTTGTCTCCTTTGGTTCCTGTTGGCTGTTGTACTTTCTCAGACTTTCCTTTCTTTAGATGACTTTGAGAATTTGCAGGAATATTGGTCAGGTGTATTATAGAATGCCCTTCTGCTGGAAATTTGTGTGTTTTTCTCATGCTCAGACTGGGGTTATGGCTTTGGGAGAGGAAGGCCCCAGAGCTGAAGTGCCATTTCATCACAGCGGTTCAAAGGCACATCCTGTCAACATGAGTCATCACTGCTATGACCTTGGTCACTGAGCTGGGGCAGGATTTATCAGGTTTCTCCACTGTCAAGTTACTCTGTTCCCCTGTTTGGTAAAGTAGCTGCATAATTTAAAAAAAAATTAAAAGATTTGTCTCTTTCTCCTCTTTTATTATTTTATTTATTTATTTATTATAGCATGATTCATGAGTTTTTATTCTATACTTTGGTTAATATTTCAATATTTGTTTTATTGCTCAAATTATTTCAATTTTGGCCATTGGGAGCTCTTTGAGTTTGAGTTGGTTCTCATTTCCCTTAGGCATAAGGCATATCCCCATCACTGTAGAACTCTTGGTGGTGGGAGTGTTACTTCCTTACTCTCTGGAACTACGAGATGCCCCAGGCTCATGTTGTCTATCTCATGCACTGTGCTGGAATCAGTCATTTCTCCAAGGAGCTCTGGTTCCTTTCATTTGAAAATGGAATTATACACCAAGATTTGAGCATTTAGTGTACTTATTGCTACTGGTGGCTGATTTCTGTTAGTCTTTCTAAGCTGAAAGAGTAAAGAAATACGCGCCGCGGCTCACTAGGCTAATCCTCCGCATGTGGCGCGGGCACCCCAGGTTCTAGTCCCAGTTGGGGTGCTGGATTCTGTCCCGGTTGCTCCTCTTCCAGGCCAGCTCTTTGCTGTGGCCTGGGAAGGCAGTGGAGGATGGCCCAGGTGCTTGGGTCCTGCACCCACGTAGGAGACCAGGAGGAAGCTCCTGGCTCCTGGCTTCAGATTGGTGCAGCGCCGGCCGTGGTGGCCATTTGGGGGGTGAACCAACAGAAGGAAGACCTTTCTCTCTGTCTCTCTCTCTCTCACTGTCTAACTCTGCCTGTCCAAAAAAAAGAAAGAAAAAAAGAAATACACGGGAACCTTTGTTTATATACATATCTATACATCTTTCTACATATCACCAACTGTGTCTTCCTCTAATTCTAAATTCTTCCTCTAATCTAGTTGTATATGTTTTTATAGTACATGAAGCAGCAGCGAATCCATAACTTTGGCCAATTTATCACCAAGTTGGCAGTTTCTTAAAATGGCCTGGTCCGGAAATTCTAGGGAATCTGGTAGGAAAAACTGGACTTTGTTTGTATCTTAGATAGCACAGCCCAGGTGGCAACACTGATGCTTAAGCTCACCTTATGGAAACCCAACAGAAAAATAGCTTTTTGAAAGGATCATGGATGAGACCACAATTCTCAGCACAGATGGGGTCAGTGAGCACAGCAAGCAATCAAACCCAAAGGGTTTATTAAAGCACAGATTGCTGGAGCCCATCCCCAGAGTTTCTAATCCAGTAGGCCCAAGGTGAGGCTCAAAAATGTTCACTTCTAACAAATTTCCGGGAGAGACTGAAGCTGCGGGTATAGGGACACACTGTGAGGACCATTGGCCCAGGTATTCAGGTGGGGGTATAGGAAAGGCAGAAGGAGAGATTGACCCTGTGTAGCTTCCCATAGAAAATATCACTGCTTGAAAGCAAATCCTCAAATGAAACTTTAGGTATCTAAATGAAATTAAAATTGACCTAAGACTTTTCTTGAAGTCATTCATCAAAAGTTAAGGTGAAGCTAAATAAGGAAGTAGTGAACTGTAAATTTAATAAAAGTGACAGTCATCAACACCATCCTCATCATCCTCATCATCATCACCATCTTTGTTGTAATTCTTCTCTTTTATAGCAAACAAGCTTAGATTTTTAGTATGGTATAATTATAAATATTACTATTTAGTATCATATAAATACTAAATATTTAGGTTTGGCTTTTTAAAATTAGAGACTTATTATAAGGGTAATGTTTGGAATAAATAGTGTGGGCAACAAGAAGAAATATTTTTTCAGTTTTTTACTTCTGATTTACTTTGTTTTTTATTTGCTTATTAAGAAGATATCTTAAAATAAGAATACCAAAATCTTAAAGAAGTGCTTAGCTGAAGACATAGTGACATAAATTTTTTGGACTCTCTATGGCACCATGTGAAATGTAGGCAAAATTTGAGAATAGAGAATAATTTCAGCATTATTTAAGAATGAAAATTAGAATTTATCTAAATGTCCACTATTAGGGCACTGTTTAAATACACTGTATTAATTATTAACAATGGAATGTTCTGCAGCTCTTACAAGTCAAATGTGTAAATAACACAAAATCCTTAACATTTTGTAAATGGTAGGAGTTCTAACTGAGTAAACATGCATAAAACTTAGACTCTGTAACATGTTCCACAGTGATACACAATGGATCATAAGAATGAAGAAATTAGGGCATCTGGGTATTGATGCAGAGGTCATAAATATTAGCTCGGACACTTCTTAGCCATGGGACCTTAAATGGGATTCTTAATTTCTTTGTATCCTCCATTAGGACATGGGAGTTACAGTAGGATGGGAAATATATATTTGGTTTTTTAAATTCAATATCCTGCACAGAGCCCTTAAAATCCCTGGAGCTTCTAAGTGATGGGAGGGATTTTTTGATTATTTTTGCTTGATCCCTAGATGGGTTCAGGAAGGAAACTGGTTACCAGGAAGACAAAGCTCCACTTCCTGGCCCACCCTGCTCCAATCTTAGAGGAAGAGAGAGGAGCCAGAGATTGAATTCAGTCACCATTAGCTGAGTGGATGAATCAAGGTGTTGGAAGGGTGGTGTGCCCAGAGGAGGCACGTGCGCTCCTCACCTCTCTCTCAACTTTCCTCACCCTATCTACCCAGATGTCTGGCTGCTCCTGAGGTGCATCCTTTATAATAAGCCAGTAACCATGTATAAAGCATTTTGCTGAATTCTGTGAGCTGTGCTAGTAAGTTATCAAACCTGAAAGGAGTTTGTCAAAATCCTGATTTATAGGCAGTTGGACAGAATTATGGGTGGCCCAGGCCTTGCAACTGGCACCTGAAGCAGTAACAGTCTTGCAGGACCAACACTGACACTAACTCCGGTAGATAATGTCAGAATTGACTTAGAGAATTGATTGTTGGTGCTGGGAAAGCAACCGAGGAGTAATTGTAGCTGCACCAGTGAAGTGTTAGGAAATCAAATCTACAAATAGTGGATGGAGTAATATTTGGGGAAGGGGATTCAGAAGCCACTTCACGAGCAGTTTCTGTCAAAGCCCACATATCTTTCCCTGCAGAAGACAGAGGGATGGTTCCTAACTCCCTCTTGTCTCCCAGATCTAGTTCTGGAGTAATTTACTGGGGAGCAGAATGTAAACTGATTGCAGCATCTGAGTGGAAGTGGAGTCTAGGAAACACAGTTCTTGGTCTTCCAGTCTCTGTGATAAAGGGGAAAGCACAAAAAAAAAAAAAAAGGAATAAATACTAATTACTTAGGAAATTGTTTAAATATATAGTGAATATTTGAAAGGGTTTGTGAAGATTAATAAGAGAATGCATAGGAGGTATTATAGAGCATATGGACACATTGTACATGTTTAGTAAGTGTAAAGCATGATGATGACGATGTTGAGAGCCCAGAGGGTGAGAGGAATGCATCTTGTTCCATAATTCTCACCATACACTTGAATTTTCTAAAGTAAAACTTGTTTATTTGGAACTATAATGATGTAAAGGCCAATGTAAATGCATTTGTCTACATACAAAATATCAGTTTAGGATGTCATGTTAGCAGACACTATAATATTAGCTCATGAACAAAGTATGTTTTCTTTTTTTTTTTATTTTTGACAGGCAGAGTGGACAGTGAGAGAGAGACAGAGAGAAAGGTCTTCCTTTTGCCGTTGGTTCACCCTCCAATGGCCGCCGCGGTAGCGCGCTGCGGCCGGCGCACCGCGCTGTTCCGATGGCAGGAGCCAAGTGCTTATTCTGGTCTCCCCTGGGGTGCAGAGCCCAAACACTTGGGCCATCCTCCACTGCACTCCCTGCCACAGCAGAGAGCTGGCCTGGAAGAGGCAAAGTATGTTTTCTACACAGGCCAACTACAAAGAACTTCATCCTGGATGTGTTTGGCATTGGAGATTAACTTGTATCACCAGCTCTGGTATCATCAGCTTTGCCATTCATGGGAACTGTTTTTTTTTTTTTTTTAATTTTATTCATTTGAAAGTCAGAGTTACACAGAGAGAGGAGAGGCAGAGAGAGAGAGAGAGAGAGAGAGAGAGAGAGAGAGAGAGAGGTCTTCCATCCACTGGTTCACTCCCCAGATGGTCGCATCGGCTGGAGCTGAGCCGATCTGAAGCCACGAGCCAGGAGTTTCTTCTGGGTCTCCCATGTGGGTGCAGGGGCCCAAGCACTTGGTCCATCTTCTACTGCTTTCCCAGGCCACAGAAGAGAGCTGGATTAGAAGTGGAGCAGCCGGGTCTCGAACCGGTGTCCATATGGGATGCCAGCAATTCCAGGTGGTGGCTTTACCCACTATGCCACAGCGCCAGCCCCTATAGGAACTTTTAAACTTTCTTTAATAGGGTTCTTATTTTAAGGATTGAGTGAATTCTGAATCAAGCCTTTATTTTTGTGATTCAAACTTAATTATTCTACCTGCTGTCTTCCCAAAATAAAAATGCTTCCAGTCTCTGTGAGAACATCTTTGGTAAAAAATTGAAAAAGGCAAATGACTAACAGGAAGCACATTAAATGTACCTGGGACATAACAAGTAATAGGAAAATGAACAGAGCTAATTTTTCAGTGAATCCAGAGAGACAATCCCAGTTAAGAACTAATTAAAATGCTGGGACAGAAAATGTTTCCATGATGAAATGATGTAAAAGCTGTAGAAAGCATGATCCTTCCAGAATACATCCTCATATATGACATACTGCCTCACATTTTTAATGTGGTATAAAGTCTATTGAGTTATTATGATCAATCTTTACTAATATAGGATATTATAATGGTATTTTAATCAAAGAATGTTACTAGAATGACTCAATATCCGAGCTTTGCTCTACTTACTGCATTAAAATAATTCTTTCAAATACACCAATTATAATTGTCAGAATAAGTGGGAAATAATTTATTTAGGAAGTAACTGCATTCTTAATGTTCCCTACTCACTGACTCAGAGCTGATTAATACTTTACAAACCAGACGTGATTAGCCGGCAGCCTTGCTCAGAAGAGTCATCTCATTATTGGTCCATTATCATGTTAGCCCTTTGCTCAAGAAGTGATCAGTGAGCCAATTAACCACCCTCTTCTTAGTGTGCAGGAGCACAGAACTGTTGTGCATTTGTCTTTTAGGATATCACCTGCAACAGTCATTTTGAATATCACGAGAGATAAGAACATAGACTTTTCAGTCTTCAACTTTCTTACTACTGGTTTGAAAAATTAGAAATTTAGGTAGAAATTGAAAGAAGGAGTAAATAGTTAATTTCAGAGAGTAATGAGTATGTGATCCATGCCTGCTCAACAATTGCTAAACACCCACTTCCACTATAAGTTAAGTTCTACGTGGGTTGGATTTTATCTTGTTTACCTCTGAATCCAAGAACCTAGTATGTAGTAAATGCTCAATAAATACTTATTTAATGAGTAAATGAACAGTTGACATAATATTATTGTATAACAGCAAATAAAACATGATTTTCACTTTCAGGGAGCACCTGGTATGAAAGAAATAGACATAGACGCTAGTAGATAAAATAGTAGTAAGTGATAAATAATGTAAGTACAAGGAAAATTGTGAGACTGGGAGTGTCAGGAGAAGGTAGAGTGACAAAAAGTTTCAGAAATGGGGACACATAGGTTTAACAAATTGTTAGGAATTCAACAAGCCAAATAGAAGGATCTAGAAAAAGAACATAACATATACACATATATATATGTATATGTATATATATATATATATATGTGTTTGTGTGTGTGTGTGTGTGTATTTTTGGAAGAAGCTTTTCTATTACAAATACAACAAAGGAAGCGTTTGCATAACTTATAAGTAGTTGACATTTCATGGCCATGGTTTCCAAATAGAGAAGGGACAATACATGGTCAAGAACACATTGAGTGAAGGGAGAATCTGAAAATGGCCCTGCTAAAATGGCTGTTGATGAAACCTAGGCTTAGAGAGGCTAAGTAGCTTGTTCAGCACAATATAACAGTGACTGGCAGAGAACGGATTTGAATTCTTCTCTCTCTCAAAACCCATGCTCCTATACACTAACACTGTATTGTTGACAAAAGTTAGAGAGCATTCTCTAATGTCATCCTTTCATTGAATTATTAGACCTGAAAACCCAAGTCATTTAACCAAACACTTGTTTGTTGATCCTGACATCCAAATGGAATTCTGTGGATTGAATGTTTTACAGAATCTCTTTTCTTTCTATCTTTCACTGGGTTCATTGCTTTGATCATGCATTCAACAGTTTCTAAGCTTGTGAGTGCCAGGGACTGTGCTGGACATTGATTGACAGCATTCTCGGCCATGGACTATGCTGGGCAGACAATGAGAAAAGCCTTAATCTGCAGCTGTACTTTTCCCAGGCTTACCACAGTGTTAATGTAGGTCTGATTTTGCTAATAGCTTATCTTTTCAAATCTAGGATTCCAGGATTGAACAAAATCTTACTTACTGAGTCATTCCCAGAGTTTCCCAAGGTGCAAGAATTTTTTTCATTTTGGAACTTTAGGTGGCCATTGTCTACTTTTCTGCTTCACGTTATTGATTGCAGAAACTCTAGCCATCATGAAGAGTTTCCTTTAGGCAGCTTGTTCTCAAAAGCCATCCCAGTGATTGCTTTGTTTTGGGGGAATGGGGAAAAAGAAGTTTACGTTCATTTTTATTTTACCGAGAGGACAAGAAGGGTGATTCTCATGTGCATGAATGTTGATTTTGTCAGGAATTGCATTCTGTTTCCTAGTGCATAGAGCTTTTCTTTCACTAAAAGCAAATGTTTGATTTTGAGTTTGCCAATTCTGTTACTTTGTGAATGGATCCAATTGGGCTATAGCCAGACTGAAACACTACATTTCAGTGCAGGTAACAACACACTTATATGCTGATGGTCTTTATTATGCCTTAGACCCAAGATACTTCCATGGGATTTTCTTTAGCCAGGTATTTATTTTGTTTATGGGACAGACGCTCATGGAGTGTGGGGCAGAGAATGCTCCTATCTGCTGGTTCACTACCTGAATGTTTGCCATGGCTGGGGCTGGGGCTGGGTCAGGCTGAAGCCAAGATCTGGGAACTCAATCCAAGTATCTCATGTTGGGGACAGAGACTCTTACTTGAACTGTCACCACTGTCTCCCTGGGTGTGCATTATCAGGAAGCTGGAATTGGGCACACAGCCAAGAATTGAACCTAGGCATTCCAAAGATGGAACATGGACATCCCAAGCTGTAGCTTAACTACTAGGCCAAAAACCTGCCCCTCTTTAGCCATCTAGAGAGGGAAAGTAAAGAGAATAGCCATTTCATTTAGTCTTAGCTTACCTACCAACTGTCACTTCTGTGCCTTTGAACACAGTACTGGATCTCTCTAAAAAATTAACTACTTATCTATAAATTTCCCCGGCTGGATTTGGTGGTGGGGGAGAGGGAATTAGAGATAGTGACTGTATAAAAATTAACCCGAACCTGGTAAGTGATCAATCAGTGGTAAGAGCTGAGATTATTATCTAGGAATCATTGTCATTTTACTCACTAGGGCGCGGGCACAAAGATGAAGGGGGAGAGGAAGACATTGGGAGAGGGTTAGAGAAGAACTTCAAGACTGATTAGAAGTTTGGAGAATTAGCTTTGATGCAGAAATCCAAAGAGACTGACGTTTATGAAACTAGAGATGAAAAGGAGAAAGATAATTTATTAATGGTGTTGAACAGTATGAAGGGTTGTTAGTCTAAAGATGGAAACCAGCTGTTTGCCATTTAACTGAATTCAAAGCAGGAAAACTGCAGCCTACAATGCAGAATTGGGAGTGAGAGGAGACAAACTGCTCTCAAAATACTTTGCACACTCTGGACCCCTGATGCTACAACAAGTGAATTAATTAGTGAATATACAATAATTCTAACAGTCATGTTTCTTGAAAATTGTTGATTACTAACAAATGGTTGACGAGCTCTTCTATATGGTGAAATACAGAAAATGGAGTGTGATTTAGAAGGGGCCTTATGCTGACAACATTTTATTTCTTGGGTAGGTGGTAGATTCATAGATAGGTGTGATTTAATTATGCCTTTTGTCTTTTTGAATATGGTGAATATTGTTTAATAAACTTGGAAGTAACAACAAACCACTGAAAAAGATTCTCACAGGGCAGAAGGGTTGAGTGTCTCTCTAGGGCCTCGTTGGTAATGGCACTAGTCCCATTAAGGGAGGCTGCACTGTTATGGCCTTATTATCTCCCCATAGCCCCATCTCCTTTTTTTTTTTTTTTTTTTTTTTTGACAGGCAGAGTAGACAGTGAGAGAGAGAGACAGAGAGAAAAGTCTTCCTTTCAGTTGGTTCACCCCCAAAGTGGCCGCTACGGCCGGCACACTGCGCCAATCTGAAGCCAGGAGCCAGGTGCTTCCTCCTGGTCTCCGATGTGGGTGCAGGGCCCAAGCATCTTGGCCATCCTCCACTGCCCTCCCGGGCCACAGCAGAGAGCTGGACTGGAAGAGGAACAACCGGGACAGAATCCGGCGCCCCAACTGGGACTAGAACCCTGGGGTGCCGGCTCCGCAAGGCGGAGGATTAGCCACATGAGCTGCGGCGCTGGCAATAGCCCCATCTCCTACTACCATCACCCTGGGAGTTAGGATTTCAACTTAGGAATTTTACAGGATACAAAAATCCACCGCACAGGGAGTCACAGGAGAAAAGGACAACTGTGTGTCCCTTTGAATGGCCCTAGCTGCCAGGAGTTGGAGTGTAGGAGGATGGCTTGCAGCCAAACATTTACTCCTCTACCCTCCTGGTTTGGAGACCCCTACAAAGGAGATGCATCCCAGGGAACAGCCCACAGAGAAGATGTCAGGCTAGTCCTGTGCACATAACTCGAGGGGTTGCGAACTCAACCTTTTTTCCAGGCGTCTTGTTGATCTGCAGAGTGGTGACAACCTCTGACATGACTCAATTTTTTTTTCTATTTATTAAATTAGCAGAGGTAGTTAACTGTTAAGTGAATGAAAATAAGGAATCCTTCCAATTGATGAAAAATAAGACTGTAAAGAAATCTGAGCAATTAACAGTTTTGAGCATTCTTGAGTCAAGTAGATAGCCTCTCCTCTCTTTGTCTCCAGGGGTCAGCTGATCACTCCTCTTTCTCTGGAATGATTCATCCAGTCATCGGAATGCCTGTAAGCCACCAGCACTTGCTGTAGATTCTGGACTTTTACTAACAGGAGTCCAAATTTCCCCCATGCCTTCCTCTTCTCCATTATGAACCCCTTGAAAAAGCCTTCTCTCATCTGGTGACCATAACTTGCCCTCCTCTCCCCACAAATACTCATCAAAATCCTCCTGTGGCCACTCTGAGTATGAGGCTCATAAATACAGGGTAATAGGAGAAGTGTTCAGTATTCCTTTGTGTATGTGTGTGTTAAAATATATATAGCATAAAGTTTGCCATTTTAACCATTTTTAAGTTTACAATGCAATGGTATTAATTATATTCACAATATGGTCTATTTTTGAAGCTTCTTAAATACAGTAAACAGAAACTTTGTAACAATTAAGCTCTGCTCTCCTCTTCTCTCCACCCTTGAAAGTCTCCAATAACTTCTAATCTTCTTTCTGTCTTTACAATTTGCCTGTTCTCAATATATAGTATAGAGGAGTCATATAATATAATGTAAAGGAGTCCTTTGGTGTCTGGTATTTCACTTAGGATAAGGTTTTCGAGGTTTATCCATCTTGTTGCATATCAGAACCCCACTCCTTTTTGTAGCTGAGTAATTTTTACTCAGCTTAAGTCCATTGCGCTTCTACATCTTCACACCCTGAAAGAAGTACAGAGTGATCGCACATAGTTTGGGTTCTCCAGATGTTCGTCATGTACAGCTGGAAGAGAGAAGGCCTCATGGAAGAAGGGAAGCTAGAAAGCCCCTCAGCCATTGTTAATTGTACATCGCTCTAAGTGTGCAGTACTGCAAGTAAGACCAAACAAAAACTCCTGGAAATGCCTTGCACCATAAGTGGATTTACTATTTCAAATAATAGGATGTCTGGAGGTCCAACAGTCGGTTAATTGAACAGCTGACATCAAAGCCGGTTCCCTCCATCTCTCTGTTCTGCTCTGTCCCGCCTTTTCCAATCAAGCTAACTCGGTTCAGGTTGGACAGTCTGACACATGGCATGCAACTCACACATGGACATCCAGGAGCTGAAAAAGGGATGATCTCTTCCTTGAGTCTCCTAAAAGTGAAGAGACATTCACCACCATGCCCACACACCCACAGAAAATACTGCTTTGTATCATTAGCCAGAATTGCTTTCCGTGCCTGTGACTTGTGACTCTGTTCACCCCAGAGGCTACAGATGAGCCTGCCTCCCCGAGCCTACACACGGGAACTACCTGAGCAAATTCAGGGCTTTGCTGGCAGAGAAGGAGGGGAGGGAAGGGAAAAGGACAAGCAACCAAATATTCCTACTGCAGTCTGCGCCAGAGATGCTCTGGGGTCTCTTCATCAGCTTGCTCAGCAGTTATGCATTGGAAAGATTGTATCTTATTTGAGTATAGTTTCTTTGACGTTCACAAACTGGTTAGTTACATTGATTCCATAGAGATATTTTTGTTTCTAATATTATAGAAGTCCACGTCTCTTGGAAAATGTTTAAAATTTTAAAAGATTAGCCGGCGCCGCGGCTCACTAGGCTAATCCTCCGCCTTGCGGCGCCGGCATACCGGGTTCTAGTCCCGGTCGGGGCACCGGATTCTATCCCGGTTGCCCCTCCTCCAGGCCAGCTCTCTGCTGTGGCCAGGGAGTGCAGTGGAGGATGGCCCAAGTGCTTGAGCCCTGCACCCCATGGGAGACCAGGAGAAGCACCTGGCTCCTGCCATCGGATCAGCGCGGTGCACCGGTCACAGCGCGCCAACCGCGGCGGCCATTGGAGGGTGAACCAACGGCAAAAAGAAAGACCTTTCTCTCTCTCTCTCTCTCTCTCTCACTGTCCACTCTGCCTGTCAAAAAAAATAAAATAAAAAAAATTTTAAAAGATTGAAAAAACATAAGATAATTCTGTGCTCCTGGGGGTTTCATGTGCTTATTTTTCCATTTATATACATAAGTGTTCTCCAAAGCATTCATGGAAAATGCTTTTTTTAAAAAAGATTTATTTTATTTGTTTGAAAGACAGATTTACATAGAGAAGTACAGCCAGAGAGAGAGGTCTTCCATTCCACTGGTTCATTCCCCAAATGGCTGCAATAGCTAGAGTTGAGCTGATCTGATGCCAGGAGCCAGGAGCTTCTTCCAGGTCTCCCACATGGGTGCAGGGGCCCAAGGAGTTGGGCCATCTTCTACTGCTTCCCAAGGCCATAGCAGAGAGCAGAATCAGAAGTGGAGCTGCCGGGACTTGAACAGGCATCCATACGGGGCTTTATAGGCTGGGGCTTTAACCCACTGCGCCACAGCACTGGCTGGAAAATGCTTTTTTGTTTGTTTGTTTGTTTTTTAAAGAAGAAGATTTATTTTATTTATTTGAAGGAGAGAGTTACAGAGAAAGAAGGAGACAGCATTTCCATCCTGTTGGTTCACTCCCTGAATAACCTCAGCAGCTAGGATTGGGCCAGTCTGAAGCCAGGAACCTGAACTTTATCCAGGTCTCCCACAAGGGTGGCAGGAGCTCACGCACTTGGGCCATCTTCCACTGCTTTCCAAGACACCTTAGCAGGGAGATTATCAGAAGCATAGCAGCTGGGACTTGAACTGGGGCTCTGACATGGGATCCTGCATTGCAGGTGATGGCTTAACCCAGTGTGCCACAACTGTTCATGAATTTCAATGTGTTGCACCAAAATAATTTTTAGTTATATTTTTCCACATCATTTTTGAAGCCCCCTTGTGTGTGTATGTGTATGTGTGTGTAGCATTCAACAATCTCAAGTGGATAAGCCATATACATTATTTTTCTATAACTCAAATCACCATTAGAATGCAGGGTAGAAGCAGAATCTCGACTAGGTCCATGAATCTGCCTCAGTTGAAGGTTTCTCAGTCAATCCAAGCTATCCTCAGTCAATTCTGAGTGTTCCATCTCTCTTTTCTTGGGAATACTCCAAGTTGAAGGGTCACAATGTTGGTGGAAAGTAGAGGCATCTGGTCTCCCTCGTGTCTACAGTCCACAGCTATAACTACAGCCTTGAAGGTTTCCCCTCTGTGGTACAAAAGGATGACTGGAGGTCCCACAGTCGGTTAATTGAACAGCTGACATCAAGGCTGGTTCCCTCCATCTCTCTGTTCTGTGCTTCTTGTTTGTACAGCAAAGCCTCTTGGCTGCTGGCTATCTTGTATATCTGCCAAGAGTCACACTGGGATGTATGAGGAAAGTAGCTCAGACCCCTTAATATGATATCTCATGCCCCTGCTTCTGGTCTGCTCCCCCAAAGCATACTCCAGAAGAGCTCAGTTTTTGAGGTGAGTGCCCTTGCTGGGTTCTACCTAGGAACTAATCCACAAGTCCAGTGCTCTCAAATCGCCCCATGTCTGCCTGAGGAGTGGCATCCACCCCCCTCATGATACTTCTAGCCCCAGCCCAAGGACAAACCAATGTGTAAAATCCTTCCTTCACTCTCTTTCCACCCCTATTTCTTTTTCACTCTTGGGCTGGAAAATTGTCTCTGTTCTAGACCAAGGATGGGGTCGAGGGAACAGGAAAACCTGGCTGGAGTGAGGTCTTCTTTTTCTACGTCTATTCTTCATGACTTGAAATCTTCAAGGCCTTTTCTTTTGTCCTTCAATACCTGGACTTTGCAGAAAAACTCAAAAGCTATTTTCTCTCCAAAATTTTCCTAGTTCAAAATCTGAAAAATTTAAAGCGAAAAGCAGGACTGAGAGGAGAACAAAACCAAGTAACAGTAGTTCACTGAGCCAGCTATTCTTGGAAAAACCAAATATCCAGGTTACATAGAAAATCAGGCAAAGGATGCTCAGGTCAGCAACACCCTTGACTGCTTTTTGGCCTTACTGGCAGCACATGGGTGCTAGTTAGAGTCCCTCAGCGTATTCAGAGTAAGGCGGCTTATGTTCTGACTGAATTTGTTCTCATGATAATCATGCCGTGTTATCCTACTTTTCATTTCTCTGATCCGAGTTTCATTTTTCTAGGGTTCACAAACCAATCACTGTTATTTTCTGTGAGTAAGAAAGGCTCTTTTAGAGAAGATAACTCAGCAGGGACTTGGAATCCCGGGAGGTGTGGCTGCGGAGGAGGTTAATGAAGTATTTAGATGGAGTCGATTGAAGCGTGGATTTGTCTATTGTAAAATTGGACATTAAACATTTAAGCAATGGCTTTGTTAATGAGAAGTTAAAGTCAGAGTGGTCAGAGGCTGGCCTCAAATCCCCATTCTCAATTCCCAGGGCTCTCACTGAGACACTCATACATGCAGCTGAAGGCAGCATTGTATAAAACTCTTTCTTTGAGGTTATCGCCATAAACACACACTTCAATTTATGAGAAACAGGTCATTAATGGTATTTCTCCTCTCTGCCATGAGGAGAGGGTAATGAGCAACTGCCCCACTTTTCTTTGTAGTCGCCCTCCTTTGTCCATGAATAGATCACAGATGAAAGGCTAAGTAAAATCGTTTCACATAAAATACTTAATCAGACTTGGGAGGCCAAGTTAAAGATTCGTGGAGCTCTTACCAAGAGGCATAAACTGGCACCAAGGTTCATACAAAGCCAAATATTTTAAATTCATGGCACAGTGCTCTTATCTTTTGAGGTGTGAGATCTGGGCTTTCTGTTGTCATCAGGTTCATCCTCTGAATCAGTGACACATGCTCCAATAAACATCAAGTGACAGCTCCTAGTCACTAACCAACACAGGGTTCCTGGAGCAGATCCAATCCTCGGGAACAGAAGCCATGTAAATAAACTCTGCTGGGCAGGTCGGGCGCTGAAAGTGAATCAGACTAAGACATCAAGGCAGTTCCTGGACATGTTGCTGCAGCTGAACAGATGGCAGGCAAGAGAAATGCTTAAAGAAGCCACTGGAGCACAATTTCAAGGGATGTCGTGCATCCTTTGACAGTTGGAGAGTAAGGGAAGCAAACAGATAATGGGGCTGTATGACCACTCAGAAGGACTGATTTGGCTCAAGGTGGCCTGGACAAAAAACATAGTAGGACTTGTTCATCAAAGGGCAAAAGGTACAAAGAGGTGACTACAATTTAGCCATCAAGGAGAGGGACGACCTTCAGAACATATCCTGAGTCAGGTATGTAGCAAAAGTTGCTTTGTTACATCTGATTTCATCATGGGCCATCCAATTTCCAAATGGCAGTACGGATAGTTGATAATAGAAGGGGACAGGTAGAGGTGTAGCTGAGGACATGTGGGGAGCCTGAGCCTGCAGGAGGGAAGATGAATGAGAGCAGCCATGGAGCTAGAGGATCAAGACACAGAGGAAGTAAAATGAGAGCTGGTCACAAGCAGAAGCATTGTCCCCATCCTGTTATGGACCCTCAGAGGCCCAGGAAGGCACAGGAGAGTGTGGGTATGATATTAAGTTAGGAGAATTGATTGGGAACTTAGACTTCCCTGCCAATAACAGAACTGTTTTGTTTAGGTGACCACTTGTCACCCACTGGGCAATAAGAATGGTGGCTTCTTTCCTAGTTCAAGAGGAAATCCCTTTAGCTATGACCAGGCCAGTTGCCAGAGTGGGGATTGTGAGCATGTACAGCATCTCTGGCCCATGAGACTTGGGGGAATTGTATGGGATGCTCCTGGGAGAGAATGCCTCTTTCCCAAGAGAAAAGAGCTCTTTTATCTCTGTAGGGTGTTGCATTTATACATGAAGGATAGGATAAGATTTTACTGCAGTTGTCTTGTGACCACAAAGGAAGTGGTCTGTTCGTCAGATGAAAATGACACACTGAAAAATAACCTTTATAAATCCAGGTTGTTTTGTCATTTGCAGTCTATAGCATTTCAACTGGTACATTTTTTTTAAGTCTTGCTGACTTTTCAGAAAGCTTAGTAGAAGAGGCGTGTGGAGATAGTTCATTCAGTCTATAAGGCTCTGTCTTTTACCCTTTCCATCTATTGAATCAACCATCCCTCCACCCATGCATATTTCTATCCATTCAGCGTTTACTAAGTGCTTATAATGTGCCCTGCATTTTTTTTTCTTTGACAGGCAGAGTGGATAGTGAGAGAGAGAGAGACAGAGAGAAAGGTCTTCCTTTTTGCCGTTGGTTCACCCTCCAATGGCCGCTGCGGCCAGCACATAGCACTGATCTGAAGCCAGGAGCCAGGTGCTTCTCCTGGTCTCCCATGCGGGTGCAGGGCCCAAGCACTTGGGCCATCCTCCACTGCCTTCCCGGGCCACAGCAGAGAGCTGGCCTGGAAGAGGGGCAACCGGGATAGAATCCGGCGCCCCAACCGGGACTAGAACCCGGTGTGCCGGCTCCGCAAGGCGGAGGATTAACCTATTAAGCCACGGCGCCGGCCTAGTGCCCTGCATTTTTTCAAAAGATTTTATTTTATTTGAAAGTCAGAGCCACACTTAGAGAGAAGGAAAAGCAGAGAGAGGTCTTCCATCTGCTGGTTCACTCCCCAACTGGCTGCAACAGTTGGAGCTGCGCTGATCCGAAACCAGGAGCCAGGAGCTTCCTCTGGGTCTCCCACTTGGGTGCAGGACTTGGGCCATCCTCCACTGCTTTCCCAGGCCACAGCAGAGAGCTGGATCAGAAGTGGAGCAGCCGGGTCTCAAACCAGCACGCATATGGAATGCCGGTGCTTCAGGCCAGGGCGTTAACCCACTGCGCCACAGCACCCACCCAGTGCCCTGCATTTTAATAAGCATTGGAAGTTAGGAAGGGGTGGCACTGTGGTGCAGCGGGTTAACGCCCTGGCCTGGAGTGCTGGCATCCCATATGGGCGCCCGTTCTAGTCCTGGCTGCTCCTCTTCCAATCCAGCTCTCTGCTATGGCCTGGGAAAGCAGTAGAAGATGGACCAAGTACTTGGGCCCCTGCACCTGCGTGGGAGACCCAGAAGAAGCTCCTGGCTCCTGGCTTCGGATCGGTGCAGCTCCGGCTGTTGCTGCCAATTGGGGAGTGAACTGTAGTATGGAAGACCTCTTTCTCTCTCTTTCACAGATGAGGAACTGAGGTATTGAGAGATCAAGGAACTTTTCCAATACATCACTGCAAAAATGTAGAGCAGCCTGGATTCAAACTCAAGTCTGTTGGATGCCAGGACCTCCACAGTAACACAGAAGTTTGGAAGCTTAATGGAGTAGTACCGAGCCCCAGGGAATGAGGGTGGGGGAAAGGTGTTGGTGAAGAATTTCTAGGGAATTGCTGCATAAGCTAAGTTATATTAGTGAGAAGGGAGGGCACTCCAGGCAGAGGGAACCACAGGAACAGGGGCAGGGAGTCTGGAAACTGCGTAGAGGCAGGGAACTAGGGGTCAGGCTAACTCATATTACAAGGCCAGGAGAAGCAGAAGATGAGCCTGAAGCAGGGGCCAGATCGTGGATAAGCTTGTGTCAGGAGGAGTTGGTCATTGTCATTCCTAACACAATTGGTGGACATTTCAGGCATTTTACCATCACCCCCTCCCCTCAAAGTGTTTCCATAATATCAGCTACTGGGAATTGGGACCACCACTCATCCAATTGCCAAACCTTGAGAATCATCTTTGATTTTTCCATCTCCCAGGTAAATTAGGAATCCGTGTGACTTTTCCCTTCTCAGCAGCTCTCCAATGTGTTCCCTTCCCATCCTCCCCGCTGCCTCCCTGCCCTGTAACTCTGGGCACCATCGTTCTTTAATTGGCATGTGGTGAGTGACGAGGGCCTCCTGCAATCGCACTCAGCAGTTACTGATGACCTCAGACCACATGACTTCCCCACTGCCTGAAATTCTCCTGTGGCTCCTTTTACCTTCCAGAAAACACCAAATACCTTACCATGGCTGACAAGCTCTGCTTCCTCTCCAGACGCACATCCTTGTCCACTTTGCTCCACTTCCTTTGGGATCCTGGAAGACTGCTGTGTTCCTTCTCGCCTGGGTCTCTCTCATTGCCTAGAAGGGCCCTCTTGATATCTCCACCTGACTTCCCCTCTCCTCCTTCCATCCTCTCATCCCAGTCCATTTTCTTCCCCATCGCTGTTAGCACCATTTTCTTCAGTGCCCTTAGCACCACTTTCTCCTCTTCTGGAAACTCCTAACAGGGCAGCACCTTGCTTTGTTGACACGAAATCCCTGCTGCTCAACCCAGAATAGTCACTGTCCTTAGAAACAGGGTTGTCTCTGTCCATTGTTTAATAACGGCTCTGCCTGCTAACAACTGGATACCCAAGAACAGTGAAGGCACAGTATACAATACAGAAGGACAAGGAGGAGAAATAAATACAATCCTTACCAGGAAATGGAGGGAGCATGCCCATAACTTTGATTTAGTAGGAAGGGACCATGGTGACTACTATGGACAATGCCTGGCATGAAATAGGCATCAATAAATATTTGCTGAATAAATTAATGTTAGTGAATTGATTTACTAAGTCTGTTGACAGAGACAAATAACCCAATAGTAACAGAATCCATGGTGGGAAGTAAAAATAATAGCCTACGTACAAATGGGTCACTGTCAAGAGCATTTTCTTCATCTATGAGGGAAAGCACTCAGTACAGTAATGTTTTATTTCCCCAGCTGTCTTTTTTTCTTCACTATCCAGATTTGAAGCCAAGATCCACTTTGTTGTAGAAGATGAGCCCTGCCAGCCATAAAATTTTGGCAGGCTAGTGGCAGACGCCTTTCCCCTTGGTACTGAATAGAATGTGATTCACTGAAGAATAATCTAATACTAGTGAGAGAAACTTGTATCAAGCCTCAAAAGTGGCCAGAGAAATTGTGGTCCTCATTGCCTAATGCAGTGTGGGTAGGAATATGTTTAAATCTAAATGCTTATCATTCAGCACAGCAGGTTACTGGAACTGATGTTTAAAAGGTAACAGTGCTTTGTTCCATAAATGCCACAGTGGTGTTTTTAGAGAAAGCATTTCATAAAATTTTTCATTCCCTATTTATATTTGGAAATGCAGTCGTGTACTTGCATTACCTTGGTTAGAAATAAAAGATAAGGTTGTAGACTATTGTCTCCTCGGAGTATGCAGAGAAATGCTTTTGTAATCTTGCTATCTGTCACCAAATATTTAATGAATACCTGCCATGTGTCAGTGTTAATTAAAGTTTGTTCTTTTTTTTGTCATGTTAAAACACTGGACTTTTATCACTGTTTGTCTCATAACTATGGAGGTAGCTCCTTTTCTTTTCTTTTTTTTTTTTTCCTAAATTACTCATGACTTTCTGTGGAGTTGGGTTCTCATGTTCAAAATCGTCTGTGATTCTTCTGCATCCTCCAGTGATTGTTAAGAAGCCCCACAGATGCAGTCAGTCCAATATTGAGTCCTTTAAACTTTATGCTGGGTGCTTTGGTAATGATGGATTCCTTGAGAATGAAGGAATGAGAACTTCTGTCTTGGTTACTATGTTTCCAATCAACCATATCCTCCCAGAACATAATTTCTTCCCTCCGGCGTTTTAGAAAGGAGATGGATTTTTTCCCCAGTCTAAGAAGGTTTTATTTAATTAACTGGGTCAATACTTTTTAAAACTGTAGCTGCGAATGTATAGTTACCTTGTTGCCTCTTATCCTGAAAGTACTGGTAGCTCATCCATTCAAGAGGCATGTCACAGAGTATGTGCAGAATACGAGGGGAAGCACAAATCTAACAACGGATTATGAGCCAAAAAAATTAACCATATGTGGTAGTAATCCTTAATATTTTTCATTTTTTAAAGTGAAATTTATTTTAAAATGAGGTATAACTTGCATACAATCAAAGTGTGCATTTCAAGTATACAGTTAAATTACTTTTATCGAATGTTTAGCTCATTAAACACCATCTTAGTCAATCTGCAGAGCATTTTATGTATAAAATTTATTTATTTACTTGAGAGGCATAGTAACAGACAGAGAGAGGGAGAGACAAAGAGGTCTTCCATTCTCTGGTTCACTCTCCAAATGGCCGCAATAGCCTGAGCTGCACACATCTGAGCCAGGAGTTTCTTCTGGGTCTCCCACATGGGTGGGAGGGGCCCAAGTGCAGGGGCCCAAGCACTTGGATCATCTTCTACTGCTTTCCCAGACCATCAGCAGGGAGCTGGATTAGAAATGGAGAGCCAGGACTCAAACTGCACCCATATGGGATGCTGGCACTGCAGGTGGATGCTTAATCTACTACACCACAGTGCTGGCCACTCAACAGAGCATTCTCATCATTGCAAAGTTGCCCTGGTCCCGGTGCAGCTAGTCTCCTGCTCCTGGCCACTTGACTTCATGCCAATCCCTGAGCTAGAACAAAAGAAACAAACACATCTGCTGCTGTCACTGTCTTTAACCAGTGATAAGAGAAGGAAGAGGAGCACTGAAGAAGGTTTAGTAGTAAGGTAGCAGGCCCTCAGGTATGAGGTGGGCATCCCAGGGTCTAGGTGATGGTGCTATGGATGGAAGCAGGGCTCAGCGACATGAGGCCTTGGGGCATGTACAACTCTTTGACTTGGTTTTCACTCTGAAAACTCTGAAAAGAGGAACTTGGGTCCCCCAAATCTCCAAAGTACGCTCTGGGGTTGCACCTTTTATTTTGCCTGGGAGGATGACCCTTCTAATATCTGGGAAGGCCATTGGTGTAGAAATCCATAATTACTCTGTGATGGAGGAGATGCCTGGCTTCACTCACAAAATACATTTTCATACAAGTTAATTTTTTTAACGCTTATCATATTAGACACTTCTCATCAGAAGCAATCATTGAAGTTTTATTTCAGTGTATTTACATAATTTGAAATAATTTAAAGGAACTAATTTGCAGTTCAGTTTTGAGAAATATGCTAACTGATGTTTTCCAGGAGGAAATAGCTTCAAGATCCTCTCTCCAGTGGTCCATCAAATCCCCAGTTGCCCAGTCACCTTCCTCCAAAGGTAGATTTCCACATTATATGTCCAGAAAGTTACAACTTAACTGAGGAGTTAGATAGGGATTAAAGACATGGAAGAAAATTACCCCTCTTCATAATAGACTTCAACTCTCACCACAGAATTTCCAGCCCCTGAAACCAAAGGAAAAATCAGGCCATTATTATGTTGAATGTTGACTAGCACCTCTGAGCACCAGGGAGTTTTAAGAAACATCAGTGTATTCTGGGGATGTGCCTTCTGTGAGTTGATCTCCTTATAACATCAGTGCTCTGACTGTGCTGGAAATGGTATTGAAAGTACACATTGTCAGTGGGCAACCGATCCATGCATCTAGCCTTTCTGCTAAAAAATATGTCATCCAGGGGCCGGTTCTCTGGCGTAGTGGGTAAAGCCGCTGCCTGCAGTGCCGGCATCCCATATGGGCATCGGTTCAAGTCCCGCCTGCTCTGCTTCTGATCCAGCTCTCTGCTATGGCCTGGGAAAGCAGTAGAAGATGGCCCAAGTCCTTGGGCCCCTGCACACATGAGGGAGACCCAGAAGAAACTCCTGGCTCCTGTCTTTGATCGGTATAGCTCTGGCTGTTGCAGCCATCTGGGGAGTGAACCAGTGGTTGGAAGACCTCTCTCTCTCTCTGCCTCTCCTTCTTTCTCTGTGCAACTCTGACTTTCCAATAAATAAATAAATCTTTTTTAAAAAAGAAAATTTGTCATCCTTTGGATGCACATGAAAAATATGATAACAGTCTCATGCTCCAACAAACCAGGGACCAATACAACTGGTGTAGAGGTCCTGTCCATCAGCACCCTGTCCTCTGGATAGACTTAAACTTGAAGTGATGGCAGGTTTGATCCCTCTTCCCAGAACACCTGGTTTTAGAAGTGAGCGTCCCCCTCCTTCGTGTGCAGAAGTCTCAACATTTTTTGTCTTGACTTTGCTTTTCAATAGAACAGTTTTTTGTTTTAGAGGTTTTTTTTTTTTTCTCATTATTGGTTTGTTGATTTCTAAAAGCAATTTTTGTTCCATCAATCACACACCTAGAGAGACATATTATTTTTATCACATAAAGAAGGCAGATGCTGCAACTCGGAGCAGATTTATGTGTTGTTGGGTTTATTTATCTGTGGGGCATCAGAACTAAATCAGCCTGCTGGGTTGGCTAGAGACAAGTGAAGTGGAGAGTAATCTTCAGACTATAGTCAGGAGACTGAGGTGGGGAAAATGACAATTTGAAAGTTGGACAGGAAGCAGGAGCAGCATAAGTCCTAGTTACACTGGTGGTGTGAGATGAAGATTACCCTGGAATACATTTTTATATGAAATGGTAAGTTAGGTGACAGCCAAATTATTGTTGATCTGAGCTCTGCTTGTACTCAGTGAATATTAAAATAGTAATTATCGGAAATAATTGAGCCTTCAGAATAGAAAGTGGATAAACAGAAATTGGTCTTGGAAAATGTAGCACAGAGACCAATTAGTGGCCACTGAAGACATAATTGGCTAAAAATTAAAAAGAAAATTTGGAAGCAACTGGGGAGTGAAAAGAAAATGTCACCAGACCCCAGGGAAAGCAAACAACAGGGAAAAGAAAGTCAAAGCTAGAGAACCTGTGACCAAGGAGGCACATGTGACTTCTGTTGCAGAGACGCCGAGGAGCCAGGTGTTTGGTACAGTGGCTTGCCCCTAGGCTATGCTATTGATGTTTATTGATCATGAAGACTCATTTTTATCCTCCAGAAAAGCTGCATGGTTCAGGAGAAAGAGGAGTGTTACTACATTTTAGGCCCAGCAAAATTGCAATGTGACATCCCTCTCCCCCACCCATCAAACTCTTCAATGCTTCCCTTCATTCACTTAAAAAAATTAAGATTTTTTTTTCTTTAAAGCCATTATTAAAATAGTACTTTTGTCTTAGACACTGACTAATTAGGATATTGAAATAGAAAGTCAAAGCTTCTGTTAGCACAGTAAGAACATTATGCGGGAGGGCAGTCCCTCCCTCATTTGTCTCTGTTAGGTGTCCCTGGGACCCTCAGTGTCTAAGCAACTCTCTCCCCCTCTCTGAGCTGTTGCTGCAAGGCTCCTGTTCTTCTTACTCCTCACCTCCCTCTCCTTAGCTGAGCCTTGCAATCTCTGCCATCCCTGAGTCTCTGCCTTACTTCCAGCCAAGGCTAGGGTGAGGGACGGACTCTGTTATAAAGTCCTGGCTGGGCGAAGGGAGCTCAACGGAGATGTGGCTAAGGGTTAACTTCCCCGTCTGCACGGCTCCAGCGGAATAAGGTCTCTCTGCCACCCTGGGTGAAGTGGACAGCGCTCACCCTCGTCTGTCTTCCCCTCCACTCTCTTTTCACTACCTCCTCGGAAGTTATCTACCTGCACCTGCTACAGCATTGGCCCCACCAGCCTTTCAGAATAAATGATTGGAAAAGTTTCCACTTTTCAGTGCTTCTTTATACTGTGGCACAACGAAGATTAAGGCACAGAAAGGTCCAGGAGGACTTCCTCTGTCTGCCCAGTCCAGGGGCTTCTTACTCGGCTCATTTGTGTATCTCCCCCTCCCATATGCCCTGAGGACCAGGCCCTTGATTGCAGCGATCAGGGGTTGCCAGAGGCAATCTGGAAGGAGTCTTCCAAAAAGAGACCACTTGCAGGTACAAATCTCACATCTGTTCATCTGGGTTTGGTTCTTTTCACTAAGCAAAGGCTTAGGGAAACCTCTTAAGGACTAAACTGTACACTGGCCCTAATTGGAAAATGTTAAATAAGTCCTTTGCTTCCTAAACTGGACTTACAAATGAGATTCCCATGTGGGAACCGGAGACAGCATTCTCAGGGCTGTGCCATTTCCCCTTGAAGGCTGTTTGCTTCCTTTCTGACCAGCAGATGAAGCCGGGAGAGGGTGTCAGCACAGAGAGACATTGTTGCAATAGAAGGTGGAGAAGGGTATGGGATGCTGGGCTCTTTACAAGTACTCGGGGTATGGCAGATGCCCCAAGCCTGGGAGATTTTTCCAGGAAGCAGCACTGGCAGGAAAGCCTGGTTTCCTGACCCTTCTGTATGTCTGGGTTGAATTTTTAAAAAATAGAAAAACTTCTGCACCTGCTCATTTGTTCTTTCCTCAACGAGTGAGGCTGGAGGCGTTGACAGCCAACTGTAACCTCCTCATGGGCCCCCAGCCTCACAGTGCTGGCCCTGGCTTTGACTGCCAAGAAAAATCCAGAGAAGAAAAACCCTGGGCCTACATGGAAATCCGTTTTGCTTTTTTAAGATGATTTTCTATGTCTGTAGCTGCAAGGATAAAGCTCTTGGAATATTTGCTTCATGGTTTCAGTGAAGAACCCAAGTATGTGTGTGTGTGTATGTGTGTGTATAGTGTATATATGTCTGTGTATACATACAAATATATGTGTGTGTAGTATATATATATATATATATATATATATATATATGCATGCACACATATACAGGTATACTGTGAATTGATTCAACATTTTAGAGCCAAAATAAACTTTTAATTCCATTTTTCCATGAACTTGTTTGAACAAGTACTCTTATACACACACACATGAGGCTAAGTCAACATTTTTGTGGAAAGTAGAATTTAAAGTGTAAGCTTATTTGTATGGAAAATTTTCTGAAATCAATGCACTTTTTTTCCCCATCATATGCACTTTCCATGAAGCTTTGGAAGACACCTTGTATGCATGGCTTTCAAAATTTTTTGCAACAAATTAAACTTATCTTGTGATTCTATTTTCCATGGTCATTTTTTAAAAGATTTATTTATTTTTTTATTTGAAAGTCAAAGTTACACACAGAGAGGAGAGGCAGAGAGAGAGAGAGAGAGAGAGGTCTTCTATCTGATGGTTCACTCCCCAATTGGCAGCAATGGCCAGAGCTGCACCTATCTAAAGCCAGGAGCCAGGAGCTTTTCCAGGTCTTCCACACGGATGCAGGGGCCCAAGGACTTGGGCCATCTTCTGCTGCTTTCCCAGGCCATAGCAAAGAGTTGAATTGGAAGAGGAGCAGCCAGGTCTTGAACTGGCATCCATATGGGATGTCACCGCTTCAGGCCAGGGCATTAACCCACTGCGCCACAGCGCCGGCCCCATCCATGGTCATTTTGAAGCATCCTCAGATATGTGTGTGTAACTGTATATATGTGTAGATATATAGATAAATTTAAGTAGCTACACATATATATTTAAATGTAATATCTCTATGTAATATATCTTAAATAGTATGAGATGTTTAATCATACAAATGTCTCTATCTATATATCTATCCTCATATATGGCTACATATATTTATATACAGTATCAGAATGTTTACAAATGTCATCAGGCTTGGTTTAGAACATTCATTTGGAAGCATTTAAAAATACTGCCAGCAATTAAGGTTAGAAATTACAGACAGAATAAAAGTAGGTTAGTTATTTAATTGAATGAGAGCAAAAATAGATTATTTAATTGAATAATTAATAGGTATCTACTCACTAGTAGGAGTAACAGGGGGAGCTGTTTCCTAGGGGGGAGCTACAAGGGGTCTCTATGTAGCATAGCCATTGATTTTCTGATTTAAAGTTTGTTTCTTTACATAGGGCTACAAAAATAACCAGTATGTTTGATCTGCCATATGTGTTGAGAATGAAGAATGAAGGGTAATATCTCAGATTGGAAAACATTAGGCACTGTGTAGAACTGGAGTAGGTCAATCTATAGGTCAATACTACTACCATAATATTGGTCTTTTTTATTTTTCCAATTTTAATTAATATAAATGGGACAGATTTCATGTGTTTTATAGGTTCAATTCTAAGAGGATAACCATGTTTCTCTCTCTCCCTTTATCTCTTCCTCAAGCCCCCTCCTTCCTAGCCAACCTTTTTTAAATTTTTGCAAAAACATAATTTCAATTCACTCTGTAACCACAGGCTTAATGCACCACTGACCATTATATTCAACAAGTAAAAAGTAGAAAAACCACAATTCCACAGGAGATATTTGAATAAAGAAATAAAGAATAAAGAAATAAAAAATAAAGAAATAAAGAAAAAGATTAAATAAGATATAAAGAAAAAGTCAAATCACAGGATGTCCATTTCATTCTTATACCTTTATATATATATATATATGTAATACATATATATTATATATGTATATTTATGTAATATATATTACATATATATATTTACAGGCAGAGTTAGACAGTAAGAGAGAGAGAGACAGAGAGAAAGGTCTTCCTTCCATTGGTTTACCCCTCCAAATAGCCGCTATGGCCGGCGTGCTGTACCGATCTGAAGCCAGGATCCAGGTACCCCTTCCTGGTGTCCCATGCGGGTGCAGGGGCCCGAGCACTTGGGCCATCCTCCACAGCCTTCCCGGGCCACAGCAGAGAGCTGGCCTGGAAGAGGAGCAACTGGGACAGAACCGGCGCCCCAACCAGGACTAGAACCTGGAGTGCCAGCGCCGCAGGCAGGGGATTAGCCTAGTGAGCCGCAGTGCCGGCCTGCATTTTATATTAACTACCTATATTTTTATATTCTATATTAACTACATATGATATTTGCCTTTTTAAGATGGGATTATTTTACTTAGACTAATAATTTCTAGTTACATCCATTTTGTTGCCAAAGACAGGATTTCATTCTTTTTTAATGGCTGAATAGTATTCTATAGTGTATATATATCACATTTTCTTTATCCAGTCATCAGTTAATAGACATCTGGGTTGATTGCAATTCTTAGCTGTTGTGAATTGAGCTGCAAAAAACATGGAGGTACAAATAACTCTCTAATATGCTAATTTCTTTTCATGTGGGTAAATTCCCAGGAGTGGGATCATTGGGTCATATGGTAGTTCTACTTTCAGATTTTGAGGAATCTCCATACTGTCTTCCATAATGGTTGTACTAGTTTACATTCCCTCCAACAGTGTATTAGGGTACCTTTTGCCCCACATCCTTGTGAGCATTTATTATTTTCTGATTTTTTTTGATGATACCCATTGCAAACAGAGTGAGGTGAACCCTCATTGTGGTTTTGGTTTGCATTTCCCTGATGCTAGTGCACCTGAGCATTTTTTCATATGTCCTTTGGCCATTTCCATTCCATACTTTAAAAAATGCTTGTCTGTGTCTTTTGCCCATTTCTTAACTGGATTGTTTGTTTTCTTATTGTTGAATTCGTTTAGGTCTTAATAGATCCTGGAAATTAATTCTCTGTCAGTTAGATTGTTCACAAATATTTTCTCCCATTCTGTTGGTTACCTTTTTTTTTTTTTTAATAAATATTGTTCACTTATTATGGGCATTGTATTTTTTAAAAATATTTATTTATTCTTTGTAATACAGAGTTACAGAGAGGCAGAGGCAGGGAGAGAGGTCTTCCATCCACTGGTTCCCTCCCCAGCTGGCCACAATGGCTGGAGCTGTGCTGATCTGAAGCCAGGAACCAGGAGTTTCTTCCAGGTCTCCCACATGGGTGCAGGGGACCAAGGACTTGGGCCATCTTCCACTGCTTTCCCAGGCCATAGCAGAGAGATGGATCATAAGTGGAGCAGCTGGATCTCAAACTGGTGCCCATATTGGATGCTGGCACTGCAGGCAGCAGCTTTACCTGCTATGCCACAGTGCTGCCCCTGGCTACCTCTTCACTTTGTTCATTGTTTCCTTCACAGTGCAAAAGCTTCTTAACTTGCTGTAATCCCATTTATCTAATTTTGCTTTTATTGCCTGTGCTTCTGGGATCTTTTCCAAGAAGTCTTTGCCTATGCCAATGTCTTACAGAGTTTTCCTGATTTTTTTCTCTGGTAATTTGATGGCATCAGGTCATGGATTTAGATCCTTGATCCACTGTGAGTTGATTTTTGTATAAGGTGTAAGGTGGGGGTCTTGCTTCATATTTTTGCATGAATAGATCCAATTTTCCAAACACTGTTTTTTGAAGAGACTGTCCATTATCCAGTGCTTGATTTTAGCTCATTTATCAAAGACTAGTTAGTTCTAGATGTGTGAATTAATTTCTAGGGTTTCTGTTCTGTTCTGTTGGTCTACATGTCTGTTATTATGTCAGTACCAGTCTGTTTTGATTATAACTGCCCTGTAGTATGTCTTGAAATATGGTACTGTGATACCTCTAGATTTGTTTTTTATTGTTTAAGATTGCTTTAGCTATTTTTGGTCGCTTTTGTTTCCATATGAATTTTAGCACTATTTTTTCTCGATATGAAATGAACATCTTTGGTATTTTGATTGGGAATGTATTGAATTTGTAAATTACTTTGGGTAGTATGGACATTTTTATGATATTAATTCTTTCAATCCACTAACTTGGAAGATTTTTCCCTTTTTTGTGTCTTCTTCTATTTCCTTCTTTAATGTTTTGTAATTTTCATTGTGGAGATCTTTTAAATTCTTGGTTAAATTTATTCCAGTATATTTACATTTTTAGTAGCTATTGTGAGTTGTACTGCTATTACAAGTTCTTTCTCAGCCATGGTATTGTTTGTATATACAAGGCTAGTAATTTTCAAATGTTGATTTTTACATCCTGCAACTTCATCAAACCCTTTTATGAGTGCCAGTAGTCTCTTATGGAGTCTTTTGGTTCCCCTATATACAGGATCATGTCATCTACAAACAGAGATAATTTGACTTCCTCCTTTCCAATCTGTATCCCTTTGATTTCTTTTTCTTGCCTATTGGCTCTGGCTAAAACTTCCAGAGCTATATTGCATAGCAATGGTGAATGTGGGCATCCTTGTCTGGTTCTGGATCTTAGTGGAAATGTTTTTCTCCATTCACTATGATTATGGCTGTGAGTTTGTCATAAATTGCCTTGATTGTGTTATCTTCCTTCTATACCCAGTTTGCTTAGGTTTTTTTTTTTTTATCATGAAAGGATGTTGTATTTCATCAAATGCTCAGATGCTTTCTCTGCATCTATTGAGATAATTATGTTTATTATTTTTCAGTTTGTTAATGTGATATATCATGTTTATTTATTTGCATATGTTGAGTCATCCCTGCATACCAAGGATAAATCTCACTTGGACCAGGTGTGTTCTTTTTAATTTATCAAAACAACTCTCAAGCAATGACACAGCATCTGTTACATTCTTGGCACTGTGCTAGGGTCTGAAAATACCAAGAGTAACATGTGCTACTTGCACTGGGACACCCACAGCCCAGTTAAAACAAAAGTTCCGGAGCAACATGATAAATTGTCTCTAATATTGAATCAAAGATAGAAGGAAGGAGGAAAAGCACCATCTTGCAGGATGCAAAAAAAAAAAAAAAAGAAAAAAAAAAAAAGGTAGACAGGTGGAAGTGGCTTGCCAAAGATATTGGTTCCTGAATTGAGACTTGAAGGATGTGTGGGACTATTGAAAGTGGACATAGAAGGCTGGGGATGAACAGAGGAGGCAGAGAATATTTTTTGAGAATAAACAGCAAGTGTAGAGACATAAAGGTAGTGAACAATGTCTTTTTATTATCCCTGCATGTTGTCCAACAAGGAAGATCTTGCACATAGTTGGTTATATTTTGTTTTCAAGTAAAAATATGGAGTCTGGTGTTTCTCCAGCAACCAATCTTCCACATCATTGTTAGGAATCTCACCATTTCCCTGTAAAGAAAACTAACAGAAAGTCAAATAAAACATTGAGTAGATTTATCAAGGCAAAGACAATTAAAAGTGAGTTCCCAAATTCTACCTTTATAATGAATTCCTCCCATCTCTGAAACTCCCTGCTTGGGAGCTAAGTAATGTAGTGGCGCTGTGTGACTTCATTCATGTTTTTATTAAGAATGCACGAAGAGGCTAGCGCCACGGCTCAATAGGCTAATCCTCCGCCTGCGGCGCCGGCACACTGGGTTCTAGTCCCAGTCGGGGCACTAAATTCTGTTCCGGTTGCCCCTCTTCCAGGCCAGCTCTCTTCTATGGCCTGGGAGTGCAGTGGAGGATGGCCCAAGTGTTTGGGCCCTGCACCCCATGGGAGACCAGGAAAAGCACCTGGCTCCTGCCTTCGGATCAGCGCGGTGCGCCGGCTGCAGCGGCCATTGGAGGGTGAACCAACGGCAAAAAAGGAAGGTCTTTCTCTCTGTCTCTCTCACTGTCCACTCTGCCTGTCAAAAAAAAAAAAAAAAAAGAATGCAAGAAGAGGGGATTTTTTTTACCCAAATAAAAAGAGGGTTTCAGTTGACCATTTATCTTATCATGAGGTGGTACATCATTCCTGCGTATTTGGTGCCATGATCTCCTACACCCCATTTGTGTTCCCAATGAATGGAGGTTACCTGAGGGAGTTGAGAACCTGTCCCATAGATCTTAGGAGATAAAAGATGGCAAGTTTCCCAGCCAACTTCTTTTTTTTTAATTTCCTAAAAAAAGACAGATTAACTTTTTTTTTTTATTTGACAGGTAGAGTTAAAGACAAAAAGAGAGAGAGAGAGAGAGAGAGAGAGAGAGAGAGAGAGAGGTCTTCCTTCTGTTGGTTCACTCCCCAAATGGCCGCTATGGCCAGCGCTGTGCCGATCCGAAGCCAGGAGCCAGGTGCCTCCTCCTGGTCTCCCATGCATGTGAAGGAGCCCAAACACTTGGGCCATCCTCCACTGCCCTCTCGGGCCACAGCAGAGAGCTGGACTGGAAGAGGAGCAGCTGGGACTAGAACCCGGTGCCCATATTTGATGCCAGCGCCGCAGGCGGAGGATTACCCAAGTGAGCCCCGGCACCGGCCCCTCCAGCCAACTTCAAAGACTTGTTTGAGCAAGGAAAATCTGGGCCATTTATCTGCCATAGAATACAGATGTCAATGATCAGCGCTGTTAATAAGTGTGTGAGGCATCCTATGAAGAAGCAAACACTGAGGCAGGTGTTTGACTTTAGTGGTTAAGCCACCTCTAGGGACACCAGCATCCCATATCACAGTGCCCGAGTTAGAGTTCCAGCTCTGCTTCCAATTCCAGCTTTCCTCTGATGTGCAATCTGGAAGGCAACAGGTGATGGCCCGAGTACTTGGGTCCCTGACGCCCATATCGGAGATCTGGATTGGATTCTGTGACCCTGGCTTCAGCCTAGCCTGGTCCTTTCTGGTGGGGGCATTTCTCTCTCTCTCTCTCTCTCTCTCTCTCTCTCTCTCTCTCTTAAAACAAAAGCAATATTAATTGATAGAATACATTAGGAAATTACTATTCCAGTTATCTAAAATGCAACAACCACTGATTGAGTTAATAATTGTGTGGTGAGCATAGCTGCTCTCTGGGTAGATATTGTTGTCTTCATTATGTGGAGGAGGAGATTGATCTTCTATGACTGATGTTCTTGGAACATCTGAGATGTTCTAAGTTGGCAAAGGTTGTCCAGCTACTAAATAGCAATTCTTAGCATTGAAATCAGAATTTCTGTCTGCAAGTCAAATGCGTCTTCCCATACGTTCAATCAACACTTGGAAACTCAGAAATCAGGGTCCTAACAGGATGGAATTCATGACTGTTATATTTTGATAAAAGGAGAAAGGAAAAGGAAATTACTGGCTGGGTGGGCAGATCGCTATAAGCTGCTCCAGAACGGGGTCTGGAAGCCTGTAGGGTATGCTGTGAAGGGCTCCAAGGGCAGCAGGAGAAACTGCCTGTCCAGATGGTCAGTGTCAAGGCCCTGAGAAGGTGTTGGAACCCAGGTATTTCACGGAATGAGAGTTTCTGTTCCAGGCAAGAGGTACTGGGTCAATAGGGTCATGGCTGGGCCTGATTCAATCTTGTGAACATAAACTTCTTGATTGCATAACAGAGGCAATAATGAGTTCACTCTGTGAGGACTGTGTTGGTGTTGTGGACACTCTGCACAAAAGCATAACAAATTATGCAGGGAAAACCTTTTTTCCTGAGTTTCTTCAAGTCTTATGTGTGGGGAGAGAAATATGAAAGAGGAATAGAAAAATGCATAAACAGTGGAAATCAAACCAGAAGGCAAGCTTGCACATCTAAACATTGCATGGAGCAAAAGGGGTATTTCAGCTGTGTGTTGTATTCTCTGAATGTTTTTTTTTTTTTCCTCAATGTTTTTCAATCAGATGCTCCTAAACTTGTCAATTCCTAAGGAATGGCTTATCCATCTTCTTCCTTTTGTTCTTAGCTTCCATCACTCTTTTATCTCCTGTTTAAGTCCCCATGACTTATTTGATCTTTAACTTGACTTTCCATCACTATCCAAATTCTTTAGTCATCGTTAAATCATTAACAGCTTCTTAATTTTTGGCCACATAGGAATGTTACATCCACATTTTGAAATGTAGGCCTGCTACTCTGCCATTGTTTGTATGATTCTTCTAATTTTTTAAAATTCATTTACCTGCAAATGGGTAACACCATTTACAACAGAAATTAAATTCTCAGTGGAGTTGTTTCTGTCCTAAATCCCAGTGACATAGCTCTCCAATGCAGAGAATCATGTAGCTTACTAAAAAGACTTTACTGGAAGCAAAACATTCTTCCATTAAGTAGGGTATGTCTTGGTTCAAACTAGTGTATCAGAATTTATAAACACAAATGTAGTCCAGCGCTGTGGTGCATTAGGCTAATCCTCTGCCTGCGGCGCCGGTACCCTGGGTTCTAGTCCCAGTTGGGGCACCGGTTCTGTCCCAGTTGCTCGTCTTCCAGTCCAGCTCTCTGCTGTGGCCCGGGAAGGCAGTGGAGGATGGCCCAAATACTTGGGCCCTGCACCTGCATGGGAGACCAGGAAGAAGCGCCTGGCTCCTGGCTTTGGACCGGAGCAGTGTGCTGGCCGTAGCGGCCACTTGGGGGGTGAACCAACGGTAGGAAGGCCTTTCTCTCTGTTTCTCTCGCTCACTGTCTAACTCTGCCTGTAAAAAAAAAAAACAAACAAAAAAACAAAAACAAAACCCACAAATGCATAGAGGGATTAAGCTGGTGATGTGAAGGTTGAAGATTGACTTAAGAGTCGTTCAAATGGGAGCAAGCATAGAAAAGTGCTCATATCTAAAGGAGGCAGCCCCCACTCAGCTCCAATGGAAACAATGACCCAGTATTGCCAAATCTTCTTATTTTCTAAGAGAAGCTCATTATCCAAATTTTTTTGGTATAAGTTTTTCATTATGAGATGCTAATTAAAATAATTTTAAAAATACTCAACTTCTACCCCAAACTCTGTGATAAATGAGGAACAAGAGAGAGAAGCTAGGCTCAGACACCATTGCTTGGGAAGTGTCAGCCCTAGATGTAGCTTAGGATCTCACTCCATAAGTTCAGTCCCATAATTGGTAGCATTGGTGTCATCTGGGATACCACTTTAGAAACCCAGGCCCCTCCTCAGAGCTACCAATCATAGTCTGCATTTTAGCACAACCCCTAAGTGATTGGTGTGCACATCTGAGTTTGAGAAGCACTGATATTTGTATAAAATATATACTGATGTTTAGTATACAAATATATATACAAATGTTTAGTATAAGGACATTGCCTTTGGCACACCATGCCTCACCCATCCTGGGCTTTAAAAAAATAATTCTTTGAGCTACTGATCACTAGAAGGCAAAGGGTGTGGTTCATTTGTAGTCTTTTCTCTCCCTTCCTTCATCTCTTGCTTTCTTCCTTTGCCCCATTCCTGGTATTTCTAGTTGTGTTTAGTCAATACATCGTTGTCCCCTGAGACCTCTCAGATGCCCAAGCCCATAGCTAGAAAGCTCATAAAAGACTTTAGTGACTTCCTACACTGAGTCTGGTATTATCTCACGCTTCTTTACTTCTGCCCGCCGGACGATCTCTTACTCACCAGTTCCCCCAAATGCACTTGTATTATGTTTCTATAGAATGAATCAGTGGGGCCCGCACTGGGCTATGACAGGTAAAACCGCTGCCTGCAGCCCTGGCATCCCATATGAGTGCTGGTTCGAGTCCTGGCTGCTCCACTTCCAGTCCAGCTCTCTGCTATGGCCTGGGAAAATAGTAGAAGATGGCCCAAGTGGGAGACTCAGAAGAATTTCCTGACTCCTAACTTCAGATCCGTGCAGCTCCAGCTATTTTGGCCATCTTTGGAGTGAACCAGAGGATGGATGGAAGACCTCTCTCTCTCTCTCTCTCTCTCTTCCTCTCTTTCTCTCTCTCTGCAACTCTGCCTTTCAAATAAATAAATATTTTTAAATTTTTTATTTTTATTTTTTAAAAAGATTTATTTTATTTATTTGAAAAACAGAGTTACAGAGAGACGTAGAGAGACAGAGAGAGGTCTTCTATCTGCTGGTTCACTCCCCAGATGGCCGCAACGGCTGGAGCTGTGCTGATCTGAAGCCAGGAGCCAGGAGCTTCCTCCAAGTTTCCCACGTGGGTGCAGGGGCCCAAGGACCTGGGCCATCTCCCACTGCTTTCCCAGGCCATAGCAGAGAGCTGGATTGGAAGAGGAGCAGCCGGGACTTGAACTGGTGCCATATGGGATGTCAGCGCCTCAGGCCAGGGCTTTAACCTGCTACGCCACAATGCTGGTCCCAATTTTTTTTTTTTTCTTTTCTTTTCTTTTTTTTTTATTTTAAAGAATGAATCAGTATCCTCTCTATAGATTACTCATGTGATGATGCTTAACTTGCTCCAGGGAAGGAAGCTCATTCTCTCCCACCATGGTCCATTCCCACAGCGTTCTTGGAGCAGTTCTCAAAAGGCTGATCTGATTCTTCGTAAGACTCAGTCTTCCCCACCCGACCCCTCTATTCCCTGTCTTTATGGAGCAACACAGCTTAAATCTTCTTTCTCTTTCTTATGAAAACTTCTAGTTTCAAATTCTGAAGGCCTTCTTGATCTTTTCCCAGACAACAAATGCAGCTTTTCCACTCTTAACTCATCTAAAATATTTCTAATCCTTTGCAACCTTAGGAGACATTTTCCAGGGGTGTTGTGGACAAGAAGGTGTGCAAACTGAGATCTGACCAGTGCTGAATACAGTGGCATGTCTATGCCCAAAGGTCTGCACAATGTTTCTCTCGATGCAGGCTTCTCCTCCATCACTTCTCTTGCCATTAAATCTGGCTTCTCTTATCTTACGCTCTTGTTATTTCACTGGTCATGGGGGGTTTTGTGTTGTGTTTTTACTGTTTTCCTTATGTAGGTGAGCAAGCCTGTTCAGCTATTTGTGACTTGCTGAGGAGCTTGCCTTTACTGCCTTTGGTTGGATACTTGTTCACTTTCTTTAGAGAAACTTGAGATTGGGTGTCATAATGTTAGGAGAGGTGGTCACCTGACACACACCTGCAACAAAGCCACCCACACTGTCAAGACCTACTATGAAGAATTAATAGTTTAAAATTCATCTCCTCCCTGAGGTCTTGTCAGTTTTCTGTAGTGAGATAAGATAAAAACATAATGCTTCTGTGTTGGAAACAACTTGTTAAAGGCTTCATGTGACAGCTCCCAAACTGGAGCATTTCTCAACTCATTGATGCTTTGAGGGAGATGGTTAATGTTAAGTGGTCTTTCATGTTTTAAAAGTGGCAGCCGGAAAATCTAAAGGACTTCTTGAGTCATTCAGCAGTGATTCTCTAGTGACAACACAAAAACAAGGTCAGTATCTTGCCCATCTTGTAGACAAGGAAATTGAGGAAAAAAGGAGATGCGTAAGTTACCTACAGTCAAAGAGCCGGACTTTCCAGTGACAGAGACACTAAGTACATTGGATGGTAACAGTCTGCTTCTTTCTCTCTTACCCCAATAGATTGCCCATTATCTTTTTGGTTTTTTTTTTTAGATTTATTTGAAAGCTAATGTTACAGTGAGGCAGAGGAAGAGACAGAGAGAGAGGTCTTCCATCCGCGGATTCACTCCCCAAATGGCCACTCTGAAACCAGGAGCCAGGAGCTTCCTCTGGGTCTCCCATGTGATTGCAGGGACCCAAGGACTTGGACAATATTCTGCTGCTTTCCCAGGCACATTCGCGGGGAGCTGGATCAGAAGTGGAACAGCAGGGACTCGAACCAGTGCCCCTATGGGATGCAGGCACTGCAAGCGGCAGCTTTACCCACTAAGCCACAGTGCCACCCCCCGATTATCTTTAAAAAAAAAAAAAAAACAACTCTGTGTATGGTCATGGTGCTAGGCATATACTAAGCATTCAATTAAAAATGTATTTTATCGATTAATAAATGATTATTTTTCTTATCTGAACCTTATTTTTATCATGTAAAAGTCATCCATTCTTTTTAGGCAGTATCTATTCTTTTTTTAGTATCCTTAAAAATCAAATCAAGCTTCATAATAGCAGGTGCTTTATTTTCCAAAGGAATGGAGTTGTTAAGAAATCAAATCATCTGTTATTGGTCCATCTGTAGATGGTTCATGCCACCAGGTTCTGTTTTATAGCTGAATACAAAGGCTCTTCAAGTCAGATCAGATGGGGACTTGTGGAACTATGTTCATCTCAGTCCAGTGCCTCGAAGTATAAATCCAGTGCATATATCAAATTCATGGGGTTATGAAGAGTAAGATATATCATTTTCCTGGTGTTTGGTCAGCAATGTTTTCATAGATCCATGTAGATCTAGCCCTACAGTCTGGCCAGTTAATATTATGTCAGGGACACTTAAGAATAACAAGATTTAGCAAACCAAGTTACCTTCTTAAATGGATACTTGTGTTGCTGGGTGATGTGCAACAGATTAGTGATTGCAAAGTTCAGGATCTATAAGGGAATCATTACCCAAGTAAATGTTTTCTTATTCTGTTGTTCTCTACAGCAATTTGGTAGTTTTTTCCATATTTGATTACTGACTAAATTAGCAGAGAAGTCTACAAGAAGAGTCTGTCTGCTCTGAAAAGTGATTGGAATTACAAAAGAAATTCACTTTACAACTTCAAAGGAATTTCAAGTACTGAGTTGTATTACATATATCACAAGCAAAAACAGGCCATTTGAAACTCTCTATTCTAGATTTAAAGGGTTTCAAAAATATATTGACATGGCTGAAAATGAAGAGTCAGGGCAAGGAATTGATGTTTGATTTTCATCATTCACAAGATAAATTGTTCATTCTATCTTGTCACTAATAATGGTACTATGTTTCGAAGCCATCAATCAGAGAGTAAATAGTATAACATCTTAATTTGAGATAAATATGTTTAAAACATTACATTATTTATGAGCTTGCTGCTCCCTGGAAAATTGATCTGATTGTGGAAAATACAGAAAGTTGCATTTTCTTGTGATTTATATTGTGTTATAATCAACACTTGGGTGTAGGGTTCCAAGTGGTTCAGTTAAAGAATGTAGGAAATGCCTTAGAGAATATAAAGGAGGCTGGAAACAGTTCTGTGAGTTACAGCCCGGGGGATTGTTATTCAAATCACAGATTTTGTTCCCTCTGCTGCAATCCTGGGTAGCAAGAAGTCTTTGGAAATGGCCAATTCAATGAAATCTTAGGAGAAAACTGAAATTCAGGCCTCATTGTTACTGATCAGGTGCTCTGTGACTTTGACCAAGACCTTAACCTGTCTGGGTCTTGGTTTCTATATTTTTAGAATAAAACATGTAAACAGAATAATTTCTAAGGTATTCTTCCCAATTCCTTCTAAACATCCAATTCCAAACAGTGTTTCAGTTTCCCACTTGAGGAAAATGGCGGAGTCCAGGCTTCAGGGTGGGGTGCAGGCCTCTGAGTCTGTTGCAGCATTTACTTTATCTGGGAAAGAAGAATAATGGACCTTGACTTTGTCCTTTTCCCAGGAAGGATGAGAGAAAATGAAGTACTGATCACATGTGTTTTTAAATATGACCAAGGACCAAGTATGCATGCACAGGCTGACAGATCCTCTTCTGCCTTTACATGGCTGAATTTCATATAGGGTTCCTTGCTTGTTATTACTCAAATATTATATGTACATATAGATATACATGCATTGCTTATGAGTGTATCTATCTATATATATATATATGTGGGTATATGCATATACATATTTATGCTGCTCATCAAAGCTTCAGAGTTGATATAACTCAGCTCAGAGCAAAGAAACCTGTTCTTTTATTTAACCAGCACATATGTCTCCAGAGCTTTTGACTATTTAAAATGAGAAGTGTGAGGATTCCCTTTACTACTTTTGAAAATTCGGTAGATATTGGCAGTGACCACCATCGGATATGTGGAAACCATAGCAATCATCTCCCTTTTTCCATGCATCCGGGAAGGTGGATGTCGGTGAAGGAAGCCCATCTCTAAAGAACAGCAGATGAAAGGGATAAGGAGTCAGCTGCCTTTCACATCTTGGGTAACACACTGTTTCACAGCCTCTCCCCCACTCCTTCTATATTTTCTTCTACCAGGAGCTCCAAATTGCAGCAGCAAGAGCACCTTGAATGCTCATATGCAATTTAATAATAGTGCTGTTCAGTAGTGGTCTCGCATCCACAAATCCACAAGGAGACCAAGACACCAAACAGTGGGTAGTGAGTGCATATCTACATGATGACATGTTTCTTTTTCCAAATATTTATTTGAAAGACAGAGAGAGAGAGAGAGAGAGAGAGAATCTTCCACTCACAGGTTCACTCCCCAGATGACCACAGTGGCCAGGGTTAGGGCTGGCTGAAGCCAGGAACCAGGAGCCCCATCCAGGAATTCTGGATGTGGGCAGGGGCCATTTTCCACTACTTTTCCAGGTGCACTAGCAGGGAGCTGGATTGGAAGCAGAGGAGCCAGTACCAAAACCAGTGCTCGCACGGAATGTCAGTGTCACAGCCAGTATCTTAACCCACTGGGCTCCAGGACCTGTTTTCATTTCATTGAGGACAAGCTCTATTTGTGCATTCATAGTGCTGCCCTTTAAGCAGATTTCCATGAGAGCCAACATGGAAATAGCTGAGCTATTTGGCTTAGTTAACAACATCTTCATTTAGAATGATCTACTCAAAACATGATAAGAGAAGGTGAAAGATTCGGGGAATAGAGAAATGTGGTTAGCTAAGATTACTTAGAGAACTTTAGGGTCCGCACATCCAAGGCTGACTCATTCTGCATAGTAGGTGGTCATTTGGGGTGCATGGCAGTAAGTATGGCAGAGTCCCCCACTGCCTTTCTTGTCCCTCTCAGGCTTCTTCCCTGGGCGTCCTTCAGAGAGTGACTAAGTTAGGCTATGTTGGATGCAAGATCTGGGCCATCATGCCACTAGATGGTAGATATGATAGACTCACAAGTTTATGCTTATGTGTAGTTAGTTCATTTTTGAGTAGATTTCTACCTCCCACTGCATTTCAACTTTGAGATTTATGCCCGCTCCATATTCATTCCTGGGATTTATATCACATTTCCCCCAAGAACCTTGAATCACTTCACAGAAGGGAGGTTTGAGTCCCTGCAGGCAACTGTGTAAGTTGCTATAACAGCAAGAATTTGCACAAAAATGCACATATGAGTGGAGCCTCCCAAAGGGGCCTCAGAAAGTGGTAAGAAAACCACAGAGTATATGAAAAGTAGATTCACTTAACTTTATCCTAAGCATCTCACCATCCCAGAGCCTGGGACCTCAGTCATTATTAAAGAGCAGTGTATTTCATCACAACCTTCTGTGTGCAGTCTTCCTTTCTAAAAAAAAAAAAAGACATGGTGGTCAGTGCTAGATCTATAGGTAGCCAGGTATAAACCTGTTTTGATAGGAAATCACAGAAGCACAGTGCTCTCTGTACTCCCTATAAGCTAAGTTACTCTAACCTTTGGATAACTGGTCCTATGATGATATGGCATCAAAAACATTCTACCAGGAGCAAAGAACATTGTAGCTGATAAACCTCATCTCTGTCACTTGTTGAGTTTCCTTGTTTATACAATAAGAATCATAATGACAGTTCAACTTGCATGTGTATGTGTAAAGATTTAAAAATATGTAACATACACTAACATGCTGTTTGGCACAGAGTGGGTTTACGTATTTTTATTCCTATTACAATCTTCTTAAATTTTCATGACCAGAGAGCACCCTTCCAAATAACAGGTTGGTACTGTGAAAACCATGGAGCAGTTGACTGCAAAGAACAGAGTAGAGACCAATGATAAACCTTAGGGCACACAGTTGTTTGGGTGATGGTTCTTGGAATAAAAACCTTGGGGTGGACAAATGACCTGGTACAGAACTTTCCATCTTCAATATATTCACTTATGCTGTATATAAGGAACCCTCCCCTCATTGTTCCCCATCTTCCTACCTCCTCTAGCCCACTCACTAGCCAGATTCCTCTTTCAGATAAGAGACAAAAACATGGATGCAACCTTCCCTTCCTCTAGAGCATGCATCCCTCCACCCTGTTCATCAGAGAGAGGTAATCCTGCAGTTTTTATATCTTCTTGTTCCAGATATCTGGATAAAGGCTCACTGTCACATAGCAAAACTGAATTTCACTGGCCCTTCTTTTTCTTTCAATGTGCCCATAAGCCACCCAATTGACTGCTTCCTCTAATTCTTCTCCACAACCTTCTAATGGAATGAAAGGAGCCAAGCCTTGAGACCAGTAGGAAAAGCAGAGTGAGCCACAGGATCTTCTAGCATTGTGAGATCTGAGCACACTTTGTCTACAACAGGGCTCCACAGGCTTCTTGGGCTCTCAGGGCAGAACAGATCTTACTGGGTTCTAAGGTAAAATCTGTAGGTAGAGTCACCATTCAGTTTGGGTTGCCACAGGAGGGGTTTCACTTTTCTGTTCCCTGGATTTTGTACTATTTTAACAAGAAACCACCTTACATAGTAAAAGGTTTTTCAGTCTAGAAAAAGCAGAATTTCAAACACTCCCCATATAGATGCAGTATGGTGGGCCTTCTCCTAATTCAGATAAATCTTTAGGTTTGGCAAATACATCATCTGCCTCTGAAAGCCTTTCCTGAATCCCCAAGTAGAAGAGATCTGCTCCTTCTTTATGAACTGGATTTACCATGTGCTGTGCTTATGTGGGTGACTTCTTGTTCTTCCTAAGGGTGGAAATAGTGTGTCTGAGTCAACTCTGCATTTTTCATAGGACTTAAGAGAGCCTGTTATGATAGTAAATGTCATACACACATACACAAATACACATGAGCAAAATAGTGATAAAACTGTAGAATTACCTCTTTGACCACTCCAGGGCTCACATGGTCCTACAAATCCTTTAAGGCCTGTATGACTCTGCCACCCAAGGTCAGACTTGCCATCTCATGCCACTAATCTTGCCAAAGCAGGGTTACCATTTGGGGCACCTATTTATGAGCACCTACAAGATGTGAGCTTCTTCACAGCTTCTCGTCACTTCTTTGCAACCATCTCAAGTCTCAATTCAGAACTTCTTTCCTGTCTAGAGAAAAGACCTGGCTCTTCTCCTAGCCAGCCTCTCAAGGGGGTGGGTTTGTTGCTTATCTCAATTTCCTCATGTTCCATGGAGCCCTTCAACCATTGTAGTCTCCTAAACTCCTAATGACCCTGTGTATAATGGCCCTCTTGAAAACATTCTTCTATATTTATTGTGGTGGAATGAGAAGGCCGTGCCAAGGTGGCCACTGGCAAGCGAGCATCCATTACTCAGGAATGGCTTTGAAACCCACCTGGCAATGGAGTCTGCCTGGCAACAGGCTGTGATTGCTTGGGGTATAGACCGCCCCTTGATTAGATTGGCTGGTCTTGGCTATATAAGATGCTGTACCAACTGAAATAAACGAGTCTGCGGGCTGCTTGCCTCAAGCCCGCTTTCACCCAACTCCTGGGGTCTGTGTGGTGACTCCGCGCCTCTTGACCCCACCACGCTTCTCCTCTCAGAAACAATCCACTGCAACATTGTTGAGAAATCAACGGCAACAATTTATTATGCCACTCTTCTTTAAATTTTATTTTTTATTCATTTATTCATCTGAGATACAGAGAAAGGGTGGGGAGAGAAAAGTCTCATCCACTGGTACACTCTCAAAATGCTCACAGCAGCCAGGGATGGACCGTGCAGAAGCCAAGAGCCAGGAGCTCAACCCAGATCTCACATGGGTGGCAGGGACTCAGCTTGGACCATCATGATTGCCTCTAAGGGTCTGCATTAGCAGGAAGGTAGAATTGGGAGTGGAGCCAAGATTCAAACCCAGGCACACTTATATGGGACACGGGCATCCTAACCAGTTTTTTTAACTACTAAACCAAGTGTCTGTGTCCCTATTATGCCCTTCTTGAAACTACTTCTCACTTTGACTTCCCAGGCACCACTAGATTTCCACAAACGTCTCTATTTATTGATTCTTTGTATCCTCTGCTGGTTCATGCCTTTTAAATGGGAAAGTCCCCAGGCTTCAGTCATGGGATCTATTTTACTCTGGGTTCTCTCTGAAGCTTTATCCATGCTCAAGGCTGCAATAACACACACCAGAGTATTTCCTGTCAAAAAGTCTCCTAAGCAAATCCTTCACTGTTAAACAAATCTGCTTACCCAGTAATTTGACTGACCATCTCATCAATCTAAACATCTCCAACACCAAACTCACGATTGCTTCTATAAAATAAAGTTCTCTTCTGGTGTCCACTAGCTGGTAGAAGTATACATGTGTACATGCTGTACTTTTCTCCTTAGCAATTAACTGCAATGTGGACAGAATAATAAATTATAGATGACCTCTTAAACGCAAGACAGCAATTTAAAGAAAAGCTCTCTATGTGTTTTAGGTAGTTACCTGTTGAATGAATGAGTTAATGTGCAAATTTATGAGTGTGTGATAAATGAATGAATGAATTTGACTAGGAGACCTTCACAATCTCACCTAACCGAACAGTAAGAATTTCTTTCTCCAGTGAGGTGTTGCTCTTGAATGCATGCTCCAGGAAAAAGATGTGAGGTTGAAGCTATTCTTAAAGAGTGAAGATATAAATAGGGAATGATTTGAACATATACGTAGGAAAACATTTAGGTATAGAATTCAGAAAGCTACATACAGATCATTAGTTTCATATTTATTCTAAATTCCTGTGTATCCTGGGTTTCCTCACCACGGAGCAAGCTCTGTATGGACGCCTGTTTCAGGTGCTTTCACAAGCAGGTGGCTTTTCTAACACCTACTCAGACTGGTCCATGCAGTGTTGTGTACAAAGGGACAGCAGCTCTGCTTGATTTTCCTTTTCCACTGATCTCTTCATAACTTGGTGAAACCTATTTCCAGAAAAAGAGGAAGAGGGGAGAAGGGGAGAGATTTAAAAAAAAATAATGAGATTAAGATGATATATTTAAACATCATCCAAGCAGTTGAGCCTTCTGGAACTTTTTGCTTTGAAATATATTCACAACATGGCTTCAGAGGTGGAGTGTTAATAGTGTTAAACAAGGTCACAGCATTTAGAATAAGGATGTGCTCTGTAAACCCCCAGGGAAGCAGTGTGCTGAGCATTGAGTTGGAGCATTTCTCCCAATGCCCTGTTCTCCAAGGCCTACTACAAAATGTCCCTGGAGGCCGGTGCCACAGCTCACTAGGCTAATCCTCCGCCTGTGGTGCTGGCACCCCAGGTTCTAGTCCTGGTTGGGGCACCAGATTCTGTCCCAGTTGCTACTCTTCCAGTCCAGCTCTCTGCTGTGGCCCAGGAAGGCAGTGGAGGATGGCCCAAGTGCTTGGGCTCTGCACCTGCATGGGAGACCAGGAGGAAGCACCTGGCTCCTGGCTTCGGTTCGGTGCAGTGCACTGCCGTAGCGGCCATTTGGGGGTGAACCAATGGAAAAAAGAAGACCTTTCTCTCTCTCTCTCTCACTGTCTAACTCTGCCTGTCCAAAAAAAAAAAAAAGTTTCTGGAAAAATGCAATTAAGATAAGTTTATTTTGGTGCAAAAGTTTTTGAAATCCATGCATAGCTTTTTTATAATATGCATTTTCCATGAACAAACACTGTGAAGACTCCTTGTATTGGAATAAGTTATGTGACTGTCATCCTGTGATGTTCTCTTTGAAAGCTACTCATGGATCTCCATCTTTATATCTTCCGTAACACCAGTAATAGTGGTAATAGACATTATTGAAATCAGTGTTATTCAAGAGTTTGGGTTTTATTAGGCAGTTTCTACTTCTGCTCACCCCTGGGACCCAAGCTGTCACTTGCTTCAGACTGACTTCTGTGTGACTTCTCACTCGGTTTTGCCATTCTCTAAGCACTGCGCAAGCTAGACTTCACTGGGGTCCCTCTCCCCATCAAACCATATCTGAGCTTTTTTAAAAAAAGATTTATTTATTTATTTGAAAGTCAGAGTTACACACAGAGAGAAGGAGAGGCAGAGAGAGAGAGAGAGAGAGAGAGAGAGAGGTCTCCCATCTGCTGCTTCACTCCCCAGATGGCTGCAACAGCTGGAGCTGAGCTGATCTGAAGCCAGGAGCCAGGAGATTCTTGTGGCTCTCCCATGTGGGTACAGGGGCACAAGGACTTGGGCCATCTTCTACTGCTTTCCCAGGCTATAACATAGAGCAGGATCAGAAGTGGAGCATCTGGGGCTCAAACCGGCACCCATTTGGGATGCCGGCACTGCAGACTGGGGCTTTAACCTGCTGCCAGCCCTCTGATCTTCTTCATGCTGTCTGTGAAGTGGTGAGAGAGTGTACCCCTCTGTGAGGATGTGGTGGCCACTCATGGGCTTATTTTTTGGTCTCTCAATGCTTTTATAATTAATAGGTTTTTGTTAATAATAATGTAGCAGCAACGGCAATAGCTGCCATTTACTGGAGTGTCTGGTACATAGAAGATGCACAGTGTGTGGACTGTTATAATTAGCAGTGATCATGATCATTGTTATACCAGTAATAATAACAATGACCATGATTAGCTTGTACAGCATGGTGGCCTTTTTTGTTGTTGTTCCTTTGCTTTTTGGTTTTGTTTTTTTATTTGGAGTAATTAAGTTATTTACAATTTTTTATGAAAGCAAATTGTGTGTGTCCACCCACGTGTACTTTTTCTTCCTGATTTCAGAAGCAATCCAAAAGCGTTAGAGTTGGTGCTGTGTGCGTAGGTTTTGGTGTCTGCCTGAATTCAAGCCCAGCTCTGTCAAAAGCTAACATTGTGAGCTTAGGGCAGTTACTTAACCTGAGTCATCGTTTACTCACTTGTAACAAGGAATAGTTATAGTTCCTCACTCATAGAATTCTGAGGATTAAATGACATTCTTATTTGCTTTTATTATGGTTATCATTTTAAAAGAATTGGGAAAATGCAGAAGAACAAAAATTAAGAGGCTTACATTTAATTCTGTTATATAACCATTATTAACAATGGACTATTTGCTTCTAGTTTCTTCTGTTTATATGAGTATTTATATTTATATAGAGATTGTTAGCTATTAATTTGTTTTAATAGTTTACTTTTTTGTGCACAGTATAACTTATTTTTATGTATCACTTTATAATTTGTTATCACTTTACTTGTCTTGGTCCAATATATATTCTTGTATATAGCTTTAATAGTTCTATATTAGTCCATCATATGTATGTTTTCAAATTTATTCTTTGTAAGTGTAGTTTGTCTTGAAATTTTCACCATTATAACTAATAGTAATATGTAATAACCTGAATACACATCTTTTGGTACATATTTGATTAAGGTATAAGTTAGTAGTAAACCATTTACTAAGCTATAGAATACTTTCAAAATTAATGATTTTAAAATAAATTGTCAAATTGGCTCCCATGGAACTTTAAGTTCATTTACAACCATGATATAAAAGCTTTTGAGTTTCCTTGCATCTTGCCAAGCCTTATCTATTTTAATAGTTTCTGCACAATATGGAGCAAATCGTTTTAATTCTAGGCTGTGAATTCCTAGCTTGTAAAATTAACTAATGGTTATAGAATTCAGAAAAGTAGTCATAGATCATAAAGTCTCTACTGGTTCCAGAGCCTGGAATCAGTTTTCTCAACTGTAAAATTCAAATAATAGTACCATACAGGATAAATGTGTTGATTGAATAAGTTAAAACATATGAAAAAAGTAGAAATTGTAAGCAAATGTTTTTTGCTGTTTTGATCATTATTAGCCGTAATAATGAATACGCTGAAAATTTACTATGTGATAAGATTTACAATGTGACACAAAATGTTATTAGCTCAGTTAATCCTTACAATAATCTTTAGGCAATTATTGTTATCTCTACCATATAAAAAAGGATATTGAGAGTTAGAAAGTTTCAGCAATACCCTAAAACTAGATAGCCATATAGCCTGGATTATTTATTTATTTTTTATTTATTTGACAGGTAGAGTTATAGACAGTGAGAGAGAGACATAGAGAAAGGTCTTCCTTCCGTTGGTTCACTTCCCTAATGGCCACTACAGCCTGCGCTGCGGCAATCCAAAGCCAGGAGCCAGGTGCTTCTTCTGGGTCTCCCATGTGGGTACAGGGGCCCAAGCACCTGGGCCATCCTCCACTGCCCTCCCGGGCCACAGCAGAGAGCTGGACTGGAAGAGGAGCAACCGGGACTAGAACCCGGCTCCCATATGGGATGCCGGCACCGCAGGCAGAGGATTAACCTAGTGAGCCATGGCGCCAGCCTTAGAGCCTGGATTTAAACACAGTTGTATATGAAGTATTCTTTCATGGAAGTATTTTCTCAACAGAATTTGAAAATCTGCATTGTTGTTGAAAGTGGAATTTCTAATATCTAATTATTAACCTTTTAACCATGTTCACAACCTCACAACATTATTCAAAAAACTATCATTAAATGCATGTGAGTGTTTAAATATCCACCTATTAGTGTGATTGCCTGTAGTTTCCTTGGACTCTTGACAATCCTGAGATTATATTGTGGTCCAGTCCCTCAATCTGAATGTCTTCTACTAGGATTTTGGCAATGATCAACTAATCAATTAAGTCATTCAATATCATTTTAGGACTATAGAGTGGCAAACAACCCAGACTATGTGCATTCTATGGCATGGGAGGTTATAAGGCCTTTCATAAACATCATAAAAATAATAGTCTTCCTTGCAGAATCAAAACAAAGGCATTTCAGTATTTATTCCCAACAGTTTGTGCATGTGTTGCATGCTGTAACCGAGCACTGCTTCTCCTCCCAGTGTGAAAGTGTTCTGGCGCCAGGTGTAGGCGACTCATCTTTTGTAACGTGATTGATTGACCGAGTGCCCTGTGAATGGCCGATCTCCTTCTCTTGGCAGTGACAGGCTTGAAATTTGAAGTCTTTTCAGACGCCCCCAGCAGACAAAATGCAGAAAATGGCAAAACAATTCATTTAGAGATGTCAGCCCGGTGGCAGTATGTATGGGCATGATTTGCTGGGCCATATTGGACAGATTATTTTTTATCTCCTTGAGATTTATCTTGTTTTCATGGAAACACACCATATGATGTTCTGTAACCTTCTTCCAGGTGCATGAATTGTGGCATTTGGTGAGAGTGTCTCTCGTAACCCAGTGATTATCGTGCACTCAGGGGCAGCCTGGCCATGAGTTGTCAAGCAGGCATTTATTTGTGTGTGACACGTTCTCAGAGGCGCGTTAGAATGTTTGCTGTGATGGCATGCGTTCACTCAGGATTCATCTTGATGTCTGAAGATTTTATTTTTCTCTCCAACAGGTTAATCGTGTATGGCTTTGTGAAAGCCATGATATATGCCGGCCAATTGAAAAATGGAGACTTTCATTTCACTGACTGTTTATTTTTTGGTTCATTGATGTCTGCTACTGATCCAGGTAATTGCTCAAATAATACGCTTCCTTCTCTTTAAGAATCAAGTATTTAAATTGAATGTTTCTGCAGAGACCCGTCCCCTGAGTCTCCATAATAATAAATCTTTACTCCTCTTCATTTGTAGTTGACACCAAAAAAAAAAAAAAAAAAAAAGGGAAAGGAAAAGAAACTGGTGAACACTGATAGTTCTCGAGGAAGTGATCAGAAAGCAAATTTAGTAATAATAGAGATTCTGTAATATCATTATAGTTTATTTTCTCAAGAACATTTTGAGTGGTAGTCCTTAATTATTCCTCTGTTCAACATATAGTGTTTCTTCTTTCAAATCTGGTCTATGAATTATATGCTTTAAAATACCTTCAAAAATTGTTTACTATGAACATGGGAACATGAAAATAGGGAGAATAGAAACACAGATCGCCATATAAACTCTGGTAATTATGAAATTTGGCTAATCTTTGTATCTCTACCCCCCCCCCCCACACACACACACAATCCCTCTCATCATGACTGGATTATGTTAAAGCAAATCCTAAACATCATATTTTACTTGTAAGTATTTTGAAATATGACAATTGCTATTATAAATATTAAAATTATAGACAACAATTATTTAACAATATCTAACATCTAGTCACTCTTCAAATAGTCTCAATTATCTTATTCTTACTATCATTATTACTTTATGTAGTATGTACAAATCAGGACCTAAACAAGGGCTAATGTGACAATTCATTGATAGGACTGGTGAGTTTCATTTAACCTAAAATTTTCCTCTTCATTTTCTGTTTTTCTTGCCATGTATTTGTTTCAAAAAATAAGTAGCATGGTTGAATTTTGAATTGAATATGGTTTCTTAAAATGTTCCTCTATGTCTCATAGTTCTTGTGAACTGTTTGTTACATCTACAGGCTTGATTAGATTCAGGTTCAACTTTTTTGGCAATATTATGTAAAAGGTGATGCTGTGAGAATTCCATTGCACACAGGAGGCAAATAGTGATTGGTGACTCAGCTGTCAGTCTGATCCATCATATTATTGAACTGCTACTCCAGCAAAGACAACCAGAACACAGCTGCATTGAACAAGGAGGATTTATTACATGTTACCACCAGAGACAACATTCACCATGGGGAAACACTGGCGGTCTCAGAGGTGTTGCATGGGCGGTCTCATAGGTGTTCAAAGGACTTATTTTAGAACTCAGATTTATGTTTGGTGATTTAGGGAGGGTCCAAAGCATCAGGGATTTGCTCAGAATTAAATGCTTTCAGGAAGCGAAAGTGGCTCCATGTTTAGGCATTTTAGTTAAATTTACGTAGAAGCAGGAAAGGCTAGACTGACATGAAAGCTACAATTGGTGAAGCAGCAGCAGTCCCTCCTAACAGCCAGGGTCAGGGATGTTGGGTCATTTGTGTGGTTTGGTTAATTTATTTGTGTTTAGACACACGTATGTTGTAGTCTTGTTTTTGATCCATCATGGTCACAGAATGACAGTGTCTGATGTTCTGTTAGGACTCGGCCCAGATGACAGTACCAGGGCAACTTTTAAGGTCCAAGGCTGCTTTTCTCTTCTCAGGATGGCCCTCTGACCCGCATAGGAGCACCCCATGGTAGCTTATTCTAAACGCAGAGCTCGGGCCCAAGCCCAGCCATAGTGAACCAACTCTGGAATTTAACAATATCCTTGGCTAATTCACATGAAACTTCAGTTTGGGAAGCTCTACTTTTTGAATTCCCCATTCCACTTAATGGGTTTTGTGCACTAATGGTTATTGCTTAATCCAGTATTTGTTAAGGTTACAGATTACTGGTATACTAATTCTATCCAAACTTTTGCATTTATTATCCTATAATCACCTTTTTTTAGTTCAAGTATTGAATATTCCATGGTATGATTTAAAGAAACAGACAGAAACCAGGACAAGTGGTCAATTCTTTCCCTATATTTACTAATTTTCTTTTTTTTATAAAGAAGATTTATTTGTTTGAAAGTCAGAGTTACAGAGAAGGAGGGAGAGAAAGAGATAGATCTCCCACGCCCTGGTTCAATCTCCAGATGGCTGGATTAGCCAGTAATGAGCCAGACCAAAGCCAGGAGCCAAGATATTCATCCATGTCCATTTGATCAGGGGCCCAAGCACTCAGGCCATCTTCTACAGTTTTTCCCAGCCATTAGCAGGGAGCTAGATTGGAAGTGGAGCAGCCAGGGCTCAAACCAGCACCCATATAGGATGCCAACATTGCAGGCAGTGACTTTACCTGCTGTGCCACAACACCGACCCCTATGTACTAATTTTCAAAATATTCTGTTTGTTTCCTAGTATACTCCACGTGTGACCAAGGAAATGAGTTTTTAGAAAAAGTATCATTATGAAAACGTGGGTTTTAATTTAGTTGATAGGTTTCAGTCCATTGTTATCATTAGTCTTTTTGATGATCAAAATATGCCATTTGTGACATGGGGACCTCTTCAAATTAACCCCTCTATCTTTTTATCCTAACTCCAGTGGTCTTAGGTAGGATTTTGCTTTGTGGTAGGACTGGATGTTCCAACTTTATCTTGTATGTTTCTGCACCCTTACTTGTCATTAGTCACTTATTTAAGCAGGCTTGTTTCTTTCTAGGAGGGAAATTGATTTAGAAGCCATAATCTGGCACTAATGATGTTCATTGCTACTGGACTACTAATAAGCTTTATCTTATTTTTAAAGGAGAAGTTAAATCATAAATTCATATTAGCATTTTAAGTTCAGCTTTAGGATTATAAAAATTTTACTCAACTGACTTGAACTTTAATTTGCATTTGCATTTTTCTTCCACAAAATTTTCTTCTTGGTATGACATCAATATAATTTCTTGTTCAAATATATATTCTCAAAAGTATAATAAATGATATTTAATACTAAAATATGATCACTGAAAGCTGATTAAGATTTCACTATGATTATTTTTAAACTTTGGATATATCTTACTAGGAATGCACATTTAAAAATTGCTGCTTTAAAACCACTTGAAATAATTCCTCCACATAGCTAAGCCATAAGTCAATACACAACGCACTGCACTCTCATAGCTCCAGAGAAATGCAGAAGGCTCTTGGCAGCCACCAGAAGCATGGATTTAAGAAAAAGTATTTTCAGCCTGTCCGCGATTTCCAGCTGGTCAGGGCTGTGATCTTCTGCCATCTATGTACATTCTGCCGTGTAGGGTCAGGTCCCATTTCAGGTCACCTCTGCACACATCCGCATGTTGCAGAGCAGCACATCCATTGTTCCCTGGCCCCACGGCTGAAAGCTGAGTTGGTTGCTGAAGGCTGTTTATTGCATTCAGTTGAGTGATGCAGCCAGCTCCAAGCACTTGACTTGTGTTCAAGTTTGGCCCCTTCTGTGGCTAGTGATATCCCTGAAGTTATGTTTACATGACACAGAAAAACTGATGGAAATGGAAAAAATAAATCCAACTCGGAAAGATTGATATTTTTCTGCACTGTGTCAAATAACTGGGCTGACTGAACTGTTTAAAATATAAAACTGGCTCACTCTACAGAGAGAATCCCAGAAGTCAAGGACCTTTCCAAGCCTGGCAAGGACCAACTGTGCACCTTTGGGTGACCACTTAACCTCTCCAGCTTTTATAGATTCAGGAAGGTAGAAGAGATTCGATCGTATCCCTTCCAACCCCTTATTTTACAGATGAAGAAACTGACTTTTCAACTGTAAAATGAAATGTTCCTTCCAGCTCTAATGTTCCATGATTCTTATTCTGTGAGATTGGCTTTTATTTTCAAACAAGCTTTTGTTTTAAAGAAACCAAAAGACAAAGCCTGCCACCCAGATGTCCTGGGGTTCTAACCCCGACTTAGCAAATGCTAGAAATGATCTCATATAGCAGCAACCTGCCTATTATAAACAGGAACACTTAAGTTCTCTTCTTTTACTTAGAGCTAATTGTTATATTAAAAACATACTGAACTCACTATCTTCTAAATTGGTACAATTTAAGATATTCAACAACCTTAAAACACCTAGTTAATCTTGTTCTACAATTATTCATTTGTCGCCTAAATTATTGCCACTCACTAATTTATGAAAGAGAACCTATGCTCTCCAGGTCTGATATTTCTTGGCCTCCTTCAAATTAATTCTTTCCCACTTAGCTAAATCTTAGCCAGGTATTATTATCTATTCATATTTATCTTTTATAGACACACATTCAAGCTTAAATCTAATTCTTCCTGCATGTTTCAGAGTCTCCTCAGCCAATTTTCAGTTTAGCTCCGAAGATGATTTGGCTAAAATCTGATGAATTTACTTTTTCCTTTCCTCACCGGTGAATATCTTGCTTCTGATTAAGGTCATCAGCAGCTCTTAAGGATGAGTGTGAGTAGATAAGTAACAGCAGAGGCCCCAAAGAGACAGGGTGTGGGGTAAGGAAGAGAGAAGTTCATGGGGGGTTCCAGCAAAGAGCTCACAGAAAAGGGAGTGATAAGGGATGATGGAGGGGAGAGCTGAGATGAAATGGAAGAACGTGAAAGCTTCAGCAACTTCGAATAGGTGCTTCAGGGGTTAATTAACCTGATTGGCTGGTGGGCACCCAGGTGTGGCCAGGTAGGGGCATGAGGCCACTCTGGGGCATGGCAAAGGCGTGGTCTTCCAGTTCACAAATCTAACAATTTTAACCTGTATGCCTGCCTACTTCAGTTTGAGGTGGAGCTCCCAGCATATAGCTGGAAATCAGCACATAGCTGAGCAGCAATATTGGTTTCTGTCCTATGGAAAAGTGATATTCAACTGAAACAAGAGAGATGCTTTTCTTGCCCAACCATGAAGCCAGGATTTCTTTCTCCCTGTTCACCTGGTGGTCAGAGTCTAACGTCTTTCTTGAGAGCATCAAATCATGGTTTGTAGACTCACAGAAGCAGTTATCAGAGTATAGGGTTTCTTCTTTTTAGGTTGGAAGATATTCAGAATAGCACAGAACAACAAGTATTAAATAATCACCCAGAAGGTGCCAGAAACTCCTTGTGGTATTTGCTGGACTGACATTGCCTCCCAGGTCCCGGGAAGCTACTCCTTCAAGCACATGTGGTCTGTGCATTTTCTCACTTCATCAATTTCCCTTTTCCTTTTTAAATTAAAATGTCTTCATTTTAAATGATGCAGCTGCATTGAGACTCAAATACAGCTGCACTATTTTGAACTCCAAAAGTATTAATCTAGTATTCAAAACTAGAAAATAATTCTTGCTTTATACACTTCTCCAATTTTCCCCCAGAGGACTAATCCAGTGTGTTCTTATTTAAGTAACATTGTATAGGGCCTACTCTATAGTTGCTCTGTCCAGTATGGTAGCTATGAGATACATGAGTCTATTGAATACTTGAAATGTGGCTCGTCCAAGTGAGAAGAAATGTAAGTATGAATATTCCCTAGATTTCATTTTTAAAATTGTATTTTCATATCATTTGAAAGGCAGAGAAACAAAGAAAGAGACAAAGGTCTTTCATCCACTGATTCACTATCCAAATGCCCACAACAACCAGGGCTGGGTCACACAAAAACGGGAGCATGGAAATCAATCTAGATCTCCCTTGTGGGTAACATGATCCAAGTATTTGAGCTGTTATTTGCTGCCTCCCAGGTAGCTGCTTAGGAGGAAGCTAGAATCAAAAGCAGAGCCACTGCTTGAACCCAGACACAGCAATCAAGAATGAATACATCTCAAATGGAATTTTAACCATACCAAATGCCTGCCCTGAGATTTCAAACATAGGTGCAGGCACTGTGGTGTAGTGGGTAAAGCCGCCTGCTGCGGTGCTGACATCCCACATGTGCCCTGCTGCTCCACTTCTCATCCAGCTCCCTGCTAATGAGCCTGGAAAAGCAGTTGGAGATGGCTCAAGTCTGTGGGCCCCTGCACCCACATGGGAGACCCAGAAGAAGCTCCTGGCTTCAGACTGGCCCAGCTCCAGCCATTGCAGACATTTGGGAAGTGAAACAGCAGGTGGAAGATTTCTCTCTCTCTCACCCTCTTTTTCTGCCTCTGCTTCTCTTTAAGTCTGCCTTTCAAATAAATAAATAAATCTTAAAAAAAATTTCAAATGTAATATAAAAAAGTAAAATGTCTCATTAATAAGTTATATTAATTACATGTTGAAATATTAATTTTAATATTTAATCAAATAAAATATACTATTACAATTAATTTTCCCAGCTTCATTTCACTTTTTTAATATTATCATTAGAAAGTTTTAAATTACACATATGGCTTATATTATATTTTTATTGAACAGCATGGCAATAGAGCAATACAGAAATGGAACTGTTGTAAGCCAAAAATATCATCCTTAACCGAAATTCGACAATAATTTAAAATTGAGAGAAAGAATTAGGCAAAGACAAAATACACAGCACACTGCAATGATTATGGTATTTGGTGAAATGCAAGCAATGTATTTTTATGAACTTGAACTTATATGTTGAAGAATTTTCTTTCTAAAGTCTCTTCTCCCAGTCTCATTTTTTTTGCCCTAGTTTCATAATAACCCATAACCTAGTTAATGTCCATGCTTCAGAAGCAAAGAGAAAAGCAATATATGTAGATAGATATATAGATAGATAAAATTTAAATACCTTATATGTGTGATTTAAACCATAAATACAGCAGCCTCTGATTTGAGAAAAGAAGGTTCAATAAACTACTGCCCAGATGTCTCAGGTGTGCTCTTTTCCTAAGTAGACATAAATAACAAGTTCTTAGAGTCTGACAGTCTCAGAGCTGTTTTTTTCAAATGCCCATTATGTTTAGTTTTATATAGCTTGTCACGAATCCAATAAACTTGACATTTATATTATGTTAGCCTTATTTCAAAGTATGTTGATGCATTTAATGTCCCTAAATTGAGTAAACCCAATATTAGAAATAAATATTTATATGAATAGAATAATTCTAGTCCTTAACTCTTGTCATCAAGTTTCGAGTTTAAAAATCTAGTTCGTAGGCCGGCGCAGCGGCTCAATAGGCTAATCCTCCACCTTGCGGCGCCGGCACACCCGGTTCTAGTCCCAGTCGGGGCGCCGGATTCTGTCCCGGGTGCCCCTCTTCCAGTCCAGCTCTCTGCTATTGCCCAGACGTGCAGTGGAGGATGGCCCAAGTCCTTGGGCCCTGCACCCTCATGGGAGACCAGGAGACGCACCTGGCTCCTGGCTTCGGATCAGCGCGATGTGCCGGCTGCAGGGGCCATTAGGAGGTGAACCAACGGCAAAGGAAGACCTTTCTCTCTGTCTCTCTCTCTCTCACTGTCCACTCTGCCTGTCAAAAAAAAAAAAAATCTAGTTCGTGTAAATTATTGAGTTTACCAATTAAATGAGGCAAAATACACACCATGGCTAATAAGATCCTTTTTTTATTATCAATAGTAAGTGGTATTTAATTATAGATCTAAGAAAGTGTTGGCAAAAACTTCAAAATATAAAGGACTTGTTGAGTTTTGCATGGTATAAAGTAAATGTTTATTGAACATAAAGCACAATCGTTGTCCATGGTGTGAGACAGGCCTGTGTTTAAAACCTTATTTTATCTGACTCACCCAAATCTTAGTTTCTACATTTATAAAACAGACAGTAAGATTTACTTTAAAGGTATTTGTAAGGATTAAATAAGATAGTATATATTATTATTTATTGCTGTATTGTTATGCTATAGCTATTTTTATCACACTAAGATGAGGATGCTATTTTACCATCAATATAACATGGTGAGAAATACACCTTTTTGCTTGTTTTTTTGAATAACAGATTTCCATGTGTGTTCGTATTTGATTAGTTGAATCTTCCCCTGAACAACAACATTAATTTGTGGTTTGCTTGGATAAAGTTGGCAATATAATAGGTGTAAAGCTATAATTTTGCTTTAAATAAAATACAAACGCACATTTGCATTTACTTTCATAGGTATAAAATAGTGATTTTTTTTTAAAGCAAATCAAGACATTGTCATATCACACCTATATTCTGGTAAACTTCTCTAAAATCATGGATATATTTCTCATGTAACTGTGAAGCCATTATGAAACCTAAAACATTTTCCATAATCCTTCAGTAGCATCTAATATAAAGTCTACATTTCAATTTCCCCAATTTTTGCCCTGTGTTTTCAAATCAGAACCCAAACAAGAGTCACAAGTGACATGTAGCTGACATATTTGCAATCTCTTTTAGTATTCCCTATCATCTTTACTTTTCATGATATTACTGAGGAAATTAGTGAAATTCTATAGGAACTCTTACATTCTAAATGTGCCTATTTGCTCTTTGTGGTGTCATGTAATTGTTCTTGTACCTCCATAACTGTAAGTTAGTACTTCCATAACATTTTCGTGATTTCTTCCATTGATTCTTATTGTCCAATCTATTAGTTTCATTAGGATACATGAAATAATGATTCTTTACTAATTATGTCATTTCTTCAAAAATTACTAGCTAGAATTATTCTTGTAGCAAAAATATTCTATCATATTACTATTTTAAAGCACTCTTTTTTTTTTAAAAAAAGATGTATTTATTTATTTGAAAGTCAGAGTTATACAGAGAGAGGAGAGGCAGAGAGAGAGGTCTTCCATCTGCTGGTTTACTCCCCAGTTGGCCGCAGTGGCCAAAGCTGCACCCATCTGAAGCCAGGAGCCAGGACCTTCCTCTGGGTCTCCCACGTGGGTACAGATTCCCAAGCACTTGGGTCATCTTGCATTGCCTTCCCAGGCCATAGCAGAGAGCTGGATCAGAAGTGGCTCTGCAGGCTGCGGCTTTACCTGCTATACCACAGCACCGGCCCCTTAAACCACTCTTTATATCATCTAAAGGGCATGTAGATATTATCTGGATCTTTGGTCTTAAGCAGCCATAAGAAAATTTTCTTTTTAAACAAGATTTAAATATAACTGTAATGCCATCATATCACCTAAAATATTACTAGTAATTTAAATTTTTGTTTATTTGAGAGACAGAGGGAGAGGGGAAAGGGGAGGGAGAGGGTGAGGGAGGGGAGGAGGGAGAGAGCAAGATACTGGGAGAGAGTGCAAGTTCATATCTTCTGGTTTACTCCCCAAATGCCTGCAATGATCCCTGGTTGGGACTGTAGCCAAGAATCAGGAACTAGTCTAAGTCTCCCACATGGGTAGCAGGAACCTAATTCCCGGAGCCTTTACTGCTGCCTTCCTGGATCTGCATTGGCTAGATGCAGATCAGGAGACAAAGAAGCTACAGTCAAGAGACAAAGCCTGGCGTCAAACCCAGGCACTATGGTGTGGGTCTAAGGCATCTTAACTGGTAGGCTAAATGCCCAATCCTAGCAGTAATTTTTGCAGTAGGCAAAATAATGGCCCTCCAAATATGTCCACACCCTAATAACCCGAGTCTGTGGATAGTTTATATTACATGGCAAGAGGGGCTGTACAGCTGTGACTAAATGAAAGATTTTGAGATGTGGAAATTACCCTGTATTATCTAGGTGGGCCCAATCCAATCATGTGGGTCCCTAAAAGCTAGAGAACCTTTCTGGGCTGTGATCAGAGGAAGACATGGCTTTGGGATACAGACCTAAGGAAATATAGTGTTTCTTGCTTTAAAGATGGAGGAAGGCATCTAGGAGCCAAGGAGTTCAGGCACTCACTAAAAGCTAGAAACAGCAGGGATACTGATCCTCCTCTGGAGTCCCCAGAAAGGAATGCAGCCTGCAGACACCTTGGTTTTATCCAAGTGAGACTCATGTTGGAATTCTGACTTATAGATCTATAAGATAATAAATTTGTGTTATTAGAAGACATTAAGTTTGTGATAATTTGTTATGGCTGCAATTGAAAACTAATATAATTCTTAAATATTATCAAATATTAGTTAGGTTAATGTTTCCCAAAATGTCTCATAAAAATTTTTATAGCTGCTTTATTTAACCAAAGATCCAGACAATATGTGCACATTGCTTTTAGGAATGATTTAAATTTATAAAGTAGTAGGATATTTCTTACAGAAAGCAGCTTGAGGAATCATTCTATCTAACATCTTTGTTTTACAAAAGAGCGAACTAAGGTTTGGAGGTGAGCGACTTTGCCCTGGGACAACCATTTCAAAATTTAACATTATAATCACTCTAAAAAATTCATGAGAGTCAGCACTGGATTCTGGGAAAGCAGTGACCTTAACTGGGCTTTCTTGCCCTTTATTATGGCCAATCTATACGATTCTGCTAAGGCCACGAGCTGTTGGATTCTACACAAAGCTCGGTGCTGGTGAAGCCTTGAGTGCTGTGCTGTCCCTGTAGAAATAGCAAATACTAAGCTTTCTCTGCCATGAGCGGCTTGAGCACCTCGATACCTGCTTCAGAGAAGTCCTTAGATGCAAAGTGGGAAAGTACGAGTCCTGAAGGACATACTGGGGTAGCAGAAATCTGTGAAACCTGGTGGAGAAAAGAGGGAGTAGACTGGCATTGGGGCTGCATGAGTGAACTTGATCTTCTCGGTTACTGGGTAATGGGGTGGCCCCCTCAGGTGCCTGCAGGATAGGCCACCTCTTCCATACCACTGATGGATCTTCTGCCATTTATAGGACTGCTGTGATGGAGGGTGGTCCAATAGTTTGAAGCTCCAGTAAGCCAACAAAAAAAATAAAAATGCATCCAGACTTTCCAGAAGCCCGAAAGCAGATCAGCCAGATACACAGAGAATGCACCTAGGGAATAAATTCCTGAGTAGTTGGGAGACAGTTTGAACAACCTTACAAGAAATCTTAAGTAGACCATGGGCAGATAAGAGTCATGATTTTTCAAGTGAACAACTGAATAGAGAAGAGGATGTTGCATTGAAGATCTCAATTAATAGAAGGTTAAATAGATGAATACTCTGAAAATATTGAGTAAGTTATTACAAAGATGCAATGCAAATCATGAAGACAATAGAAATGTACGTATGATGTCTAACAGACATCATATGTGAACAATATCTGTCCCAAGAGGAGAAAAAAGAAAGTGGATGAAAATAATTAAACAAATGAAGTAAAATCTCTCTGGGCTAAAGAAAATACCTGACTCTGCAGATTAAGTGTATCTGAATTTATCCAGTTTCTGGAAAGAGTGATAAGAAAATCCATACACAGGCAAAATTCTTAAACTGTAGGGAAGAAGAGCCAATTTTTCAGGGAGAAACCCAGAGACTACAATCACAAATAAATCATTTAGAAGTAAAAAAGAAACAGACCACCACTGGATTTCTCAGTTGCAATACTCGATGTTGGAAGATAGACTGGGGTAATATTTTCAGGCTACAGAAAAATATCACTGCAGCTCAAGCGTCCTATAGTCAGCCAAGATGTCATTCATCTGTCTGTGTAAAAGAAAGCTGTTTGGAATATAATGTGCTGTGGTCCCCTAAGAGTTCAAGTGTTGGAAGCTTGGCCCCCAGGGTGGTAATGTTGAAGGTGGTGGCTCTTTAAGAGGTGGAGCCTGGTGGAAGGTCCTGGGTCACTGGGGAGATTGTGAACCCCAGCTTCACAGGCTTACTGTTGTGTAATGTGATCTCTCCCTCTCTCACATCTTCTATCAATAGGGCTGCTCAGTCTTGGGTGCTCAGCCTCTAAAACTGTACACTTAATGAATCTGTTTATCAAGTTAACCTGCCTCAGGTATTTCGTTATCGTGATGAAAAAGAGCCTAATAGAGCAAGAATAACATTTCTGAGGAATAAATGCTAGAAAATAGTCTAACTGATCATCTGAGCTAGTTGCTATAAACAAGAATACTTTGAATTTTTCCAAGAAGAAACGGTCTGCTGACTGCTTCACAGTCAAAACCAGCCTATACGTAGTTTACAAAAACACATTAAAGAAGTAATTTTCAACAACAAGCAAAAAGTTTGCAAATAAATTGATGGGCCAGGAGACACCATGAGCATGATAACACGAAATTGAGTGACAATAACAATATGAAACAAAACATAATTTAAGGTTCATAGCAACAAGTAAGAATAAGGGCACATCATATGATCAATGACATAGTAGGTGGAGAAAATATAGTGGTCACAAAAGTATAGGTGACAAAGTCATAATAGCAAAGTGTATATTTAAAAATTTAGAAATGTGGCTGGCGCCTTGGCTCAACAGGCTAATCCTCCGCCTAGCGGTGCCGGCACACCGGGTTCTAGTCCCGGTCGGGGCGCCGGATTCTGTCCCGGTTGTCCGTCTTCCAGGCCAGCTCTCTGCTGTGGCCAGGGAGTGCAGTGGAGGATGGCCCAAGTCCTTGGGCCCTGCACCCCACGGGAGACCAGGACAAGCACCTGGATCCTGGCTTCAGATCAGCGTGGTGCACCGGCCGCAGTGCGCCAGCTGCGGCGGCCATTGGAGGGTGAACCAAAGGAAGACCTTTCTCTCTGTCTCTCTCTCTCTCTCTCACTGTCAACTCTGCCTGTCAAAAAAAAAAAAAAAATTTAGAAATGTAAGAAGAATCAGTTTAAAATGTATTTACTATGGATGCCTTCAATAAAACTCTTTTAGAATTAGAGAGAGCTGATAGAAATGAAGTAAGAAATTAATCAATTTGGGGCCAGTACTGTGGCGCAGTGGGTTAATGCCCTGACCTGAAGCACCGGCATCCTATATGGGCACCGGTTCGAGACCTGGCTGCTCCACTTCTGATCCAGCTCTCTGCTATGGCCTGGGAAAGCAGTCGAGGAAGGCCCAAGTCCTTGGGTCCCTGTATGCATGTGGGAGACCCGGAAGAAGCTCCTGGCTTCAGATCAGCACAGCTCTGGCCATTATGGCCATCTGGGGAGTGAACCAGTGGATGGAAGACCTCTCTCTCTCTCTCTGTCTCTCCTCTCTCTGTGTAACTCTGACTCTCAAATAAATAAATAAATCTTTTTTAAAAAAGAAATTGATCAATTTGATGCATGAGGCACGTAACAGACTTTTAACTCTCCTTATCCAATGGAAAAAAAAAATGCTTTCTGTATTTCCCAGGAAAATTTCAAAAGTTTCCCATGTATTTAGCCACAAGGGAAACATCAACAGATTTTAGCAACAGTAGACATTTTGTTTTTGCCAGCAACCATTTCTCATTACTATCCATGAAAAATAAACAAAGAAATTAATTTTAATAAATTAATAATTTTAATAAATTAAAAATTAAAAGAAATTAAGAGGGTAATTATTTAATATCTAAAATAGAAAGTTAAGAGGTAACTTTGGACTAATATCTGGTACGAATCAAAACAAAAGTGAAGAAATTCAGAGGAAGATTTGTAAAGTTAGATATCTTCATTATTGCAGAAGAATGACAGAATATGAATTTAGAACTTAGCCTAAGAAACCAAAAAAAGAAGAATAACATAAACCAAAAGGTATCAGGAAGGAGTAAAGATAAATGCTAGTGATAATAAAGTGAAAAATAAATAACAATAACAAAACCAGAAAGATGGATAGATCCAAAATTAGTGTGCAGAAAAACTGTGGGAATAGATGAAGTCATTGTTACCTTAACTGTGGAGAAAAGAGAGAAGAGAAAATAGAAAAGATTGGATAATAATGAGGAGACATAGCCTCAAATAACATAATAATTAACATAATGTATCATGCAACTCAATAGCAAAAATATTAACCCTGAAGTAAATTATAAACATTACTCCAAGAATAAATTAAAAACTTGAACAATCTAAATGCCACAGACAAGTTTGGAGAGGTGATTAAAGATCTACCATGGAAAAGGCATCATGACCAGTAGAATTAGATCTAGCTATAAAGGGCAGAGAATTCTGAAAAAAAGCTAAAGACACACAGAAACATGACATATATCTTGTTTGTTTTCAAGTGACATAATGCTAAAATAAAAATCTTGAACTACAACAAAATAGGGAAATGGTAAAACAGTCCCATTTGTAATTATTAAAGCAAAAGTTTGAAATAAAATGCTCACAAATAGAGTCCAATAATGTTAGTTGCACAAGATCAGAGAGAACTTGCTCATTCATATATCCCCAAGACCTGACTAGAACCTGTCTCAGAGGAGATCACCAGTAAATCCTTGTGAAATAAATGCTTCCAAAGAATGATAGTGCTTGCCAAGCAGAATATTCCATACAAGTGAGATCATCCATCAGCATGATCCATTACACTGATAAATTAAAGGACAATAAACATGTGACAGTATCAGTGATGAAAGGGCATTTAATAACATGCATCAGCATTACTAAGAAAAACTCAAAGCAAAAAAGGAATAAAAGGAAATTATTTAAATATAATTCAAAGTATTTGCTAAAATCCAATAGCAAATGCTGTTCTAAATGACAACTTGAAATTGGGTTATTTAAGATTTTATTTATAGAGGGACATTTGCAAAAGTGTCAATGTAGAAGAACTACAAAGAGCAGTGCATGAATCTGGAACTTGGTAGCAGCCAGTTACCACCACTAGGTCCAATGGGATCAGAGGAGAGAGCAGACACGAGAACCTGTGGGAGAAATGTTGTGGAGTGTCACCTTGTGGAGAGCAATGACTCTCTGTTCAGAAACACTTTTAGTTCAAGGCGAAATTTCAGGGGAAAAGTTAGAAGATAAATACACGTATTTCCATTTATACCATCCCGCTGATCTCTCCTGGTACTCCCCACTGGCCAAACTTAATCAGAAAACAGAGGAAATGGGTCCATATGGTCGGAGTCCCGCAGCTCAGAACTTGCGGGAAAGGAGAGAGATTTTGATAGGGCACAGAAGCCTAGCAAACATTAAAAAATATTTTAGTAAATTAAAATTAAAATAAGTCAAGAAGGTGATTATTTAATATCTAAATTGGAAAGGAAAGAGGTAACTAGAACAAAACAAATCTAGCAAATCTAGCAAAAACAAAACAAAAATCAAAATCTTTCATAAAAATGGAAATTAACAAGCAAAGCTACCATTTTTGGTTGATGGTGCACTATTTAAAAACTATTCAAATTTTACAAAATTTTTATAAAGTCCTTGTATATCAGAGGAATATAAATCCAATACCATTTTAAAAATTTTAACAGTAAGTATTACAAAATAGAATACAATATCTATAAAATTTGTACATATTGGGACTAATTTCAATAAAAAATACAAATATAAAACAATAAATTAAATATGAAGCAAGGTATGAACAAAAGAAAAGATGTGGCATGTTCTAGGATAGGCAGATTTAATTATGGATATATTTCTCTTTTGCTTTTGTTTGCTTCTAACTTTCTCCTTTAAATCACGAAACACTTCAGCAAGTTGTGAGATCCCTGTTACTCCTCATAACCCTTCCATCAACTTCTAGGTTTCTCATCCTACTTAGTTATGACCTCCAAAAATGTTTTTAATGTCCATCATTGTGTACCAGCACTTCAAGTCTTATATGCCAGAAAATGCTTGCATTTTACTCTCCTATTCGAACAGCAGTTTTTTTGTACAGAAAATTATAGATTCAAAGTGATTTTACTTCTCTTATTCCTTCAAATACCTATTCATCTATGTATTTATTTTAGTGTACATCTAATGCTCTTGTTATCTAGATGTTGAACCACTGTTTCTGTCATGCATGTGTACTAAAGTTTTATAAGGTTTTAAAATTTTTTTAATTTATTCTTTTCATTTGAAAAGGAGCGGGTAGGTGGGGGAGAGAGAGTTCTTACATCCACTGGTTCACTCCCCAAATGCTTACAACAGCCAAGGCTGGGCCAGGCTGAAACCGGGAGCCAGGAACTCCATCCTGGTCTCTCAGATGGCAGGGACACAAGAACCTGACCCATCACCTGCTGCCTCCCAGGGTACCCATTAACCCATTCTGCTGGAGTCAGAAGCAGAGTCAGGGCTCAAACCCAGGGACTTTCATAGAAGATGCAGATGTTCTAGGCAGCATCTTCAGCAGTGAACCAAAGGTCCATGCTCGTCTCCTGGTGTGTTAAAAATATTTTTATCTCTTCAATCTTTCCTGATTCCTCCTTGAAGAATTCCTCAATTGGATTTCCTATTTATGTAATTCATTTCTTCAGCTATATCTGTTATCTTATTTACTGAATCTATTATGAATGAAATAAGCTGCTACATTTTTCATATTGTTGTATTTTACAAGTGCTATATTTGTCATACCTAATATTCCCTCTTATTTATTTTGATTCTCCCTTATGTCTTTAACTATTCAACATGCTTGTTCAAAGTGTTTGCTGTGTCTGTCCTAGTATTTCTGCTTCTGTTCATTGGTTTTTCTCTATAAGTTGCCATAAGCTTCAGGCATCTAGCAGTGTTTCCTCATGTTCCTTTAGGAATTTCAGCGATTGAATTGACAAGATATAATATAGAAGGCCTCCAAACTGCAGTTATCACCTAAATTTGTTATCATCCCACCATCCCAGTGATTCTTCCCCAAAATGACTTTGACCCCCAGGAGACATTAGCTGAGGAAACAGTTTTTGCTTGTTACAGCTGGGAGAGATGTGAGACTGGCATCCGATAGGTAGCCGGCAAGGATGCACCTGACAGCCTCCCTTAACAGATAATTAATTATCTGGCTGGAAATGTTAACAGGGCCAAGTTTGAGAAACGCTGCCCTAGCCAATTGCTGTCTCCCAAATGAAGACACCGTTCAGTGCAATTCCTGTGAAAGCCTAGCAGTTTCAGGTTGAAACCGGATACAGTTATCTTAAAGCTCATAATGCAGAATAAAAGCACAAGAGGCCTGCTTAACCAGATAAAAGAATATACTATAAAGCCATTATCACCAAATCAGTATGATATTGGCCGAGAAATAGAATGACCAGTGAAAAAATAATAGAATATCCAAAAACATTTCAGTATAAATGAGAATTTGACAGAGGTGGTATTTCATTTCAGTAAGAAAAAAATGGCTTATTTAACAACGGTATTTGCACAGTTGACTGGCTCTCTTTTTAGAAGATGATCAATTTGGGCACTTATCTCACCACTTACAAAGCTATATTTAGAAGAATTAAAATGTAAATGATAAAATAAACTCCTGCAAGAATGTGTAAATCTATATTTATAGATTATTTCTAAGGAAATTCTCTAAAAAAGAATGAAAACTATGAATTCATAAGTCAGCACTAGACAATTTGACTATAAAAAAAGAAAATACTTCCAAATGGGAAAAGATGGTATAAAAAAAAAGTCAATACACAGACAATGGATTGAGGGGAAGTCATTTAAATAGAGAGGACAGGTACTTTTAACTCTGATATACACAGAACAAAATGGCCGTCTACCCATAAGTAACAGAAACACGGACAAAGATCAGAAAAGGCAGTTCATGGAGGAGCCATTGTACTTGGACCATAAAAGTGAAGGGTTGTTCAAGCTCACAAGAAGTCCTGGAAATAGAAAATAAAAGAAAAGCCTATCATCTTACAGTTTGGCAACAATTATAACGCAAAGTAACAGTTATTGCTGGCAGCCATGCAGGGAAAAATGGTCTGTTAGACATTTTGAGTGGAAATTTGAATCATTAACGGACTTTTGCAAAACAATTTGGCACTGCCACTATAACTTAAAATATGTAACCCCTTATGACATAGTAATCTGACTCCTGGGAGTCTACCCCACACAAGTGAAAACATTAGTTCTTAAGTGTATGTATGAACAAGGATGTTTATTGGAGCAGGTTTTTTTATTATTTATATTTTTTATTTTTTGACAGGCAGAGTTAGACAGTGAGAGAGAGAGACAGAGAGAAAGGTCTTCCTTTTTTCATTGGTTTGCCCCGCAAATGGCCGCCATGGCCGGCGTGTTGCGGCTGGCGCGCTGCGTGGATCCGAAACCAGGAGCCAGGTGCTTCTCCTGGTCTCCCATGCGGGTGCAGGGGTCCAAGGACCTGGGCCATCCTCCACTGCACTCCTGGGCCACAGCAGAGAGTTTTTAAGACCATAGTTTGTAGGACATCTACACAAGTATCATGTGGCCATTAAAAAGGATAAATTAGTGCTCTTCCAGTTGACTAGAGGATTTTCCAGGAAGCATTGTTGACTCTGTAAAGTAAGCTATGGAAAAGTATATAGAGAATATGATTCAAATCTTAAAAAACCAGGGGCAGGCATTTGGCCTAGCTGTGAAGATGCCCTCATCCCATAGCAGTGCCTGGGTTTGAGCCCTGGCTCCACTCCTGATTCCAGATTCCTGTTAATGTACATCCCAGAGGCAACAGGTGATGCCTCTAGTTCCTGGGTCTCTGCCATCCACATGGGCGATCTGGACTGAGTTCTGGCTTCCAGCTTGGACCACTGTTACAGGCATTTGGGGAGTGAAGCAGCAAATGGGATCTCTCTCTCTCTCTCTCTCTTCTCTCCCCTCAAAATCCAATATTTTTTATAAAAAAAGTTTTAAAAATATTCACCTTTGTGTAGTAGGGTACTTTATTAAAAAAAAAACAATTTATTTATTTATTTGAAAGAGTTACAGAGAGAGGAGAGACAGAGAGAGGTCTTCCATTCTCTGGCTTACTCCCCAAATGGTTGCAATGGCTGGAGCTGAGCCAATCTGAAGCCAGGAGCCAGGAGTTTCTTCCAGGTCTCCCACATGGGTGCAGGGGCCCTATCACTTGGGCCATCATCAGCTGCTTTCCCAGGTGCATTAGCAGGGAGCATGATCAGAAGTGGAACAGCCAGTGCACGAACTGGTGCACGTATGGGATACCGGGGTTGCAGGTTGGGGCTTTAACCCACTGCACCACAGTGGTGGTCCCACTAGGGGCCTTTAAAAAGTTAATGGAAATGGAATTGAAAGATGAGTTTATACTTGTGAAAAAAATTAAATCCAGACATATGAAGAGTCTTCAGAAAGTTTGTGGAAAATGTGTATTATGAAAAAACTATGCCTAGATTTCAAAATCTCTTCACACTAAAATGAACTTAACTTTCAGTCACCTTTTTCCATAGACTTTTTGAAGTACCTTTATATTTATGAATAGAGAACTGACTCCTATGTCTGTGTGTATATGTAACTTGTACATTGGAAAGCCAGACTGTTGAGGTATAACCATAGCAACTTCTTGCTTCTCCTTCTGCCCCCTTTGAAAGTGTCTTGTGGGGCTACACCTTCCCAGCTTCTGGTTGGGGACCTGTGGACTTAATGTTCAACTACAGCCTCACTTTAGTGATGAATGTGTCCAATCCCAAGTAAGAATGCAACTTTTCAATATAAGACTTTACTTCCTTTCCGCAAGCCTGTTGGAGGCAGGCTGCCTGTCTTGTGGAGAAACGAGAGGGGTGTGGTCTTTCTTGCTCACATGCCTGTCTACCACTAGCTAGATGAGTGTCTGGCTTCTACCAGGTGGGAGGAAGAGATGAGATAAAGAAACACTTTCTATGATCGGTTATAAGCCACCAGCAGAGCAGCTGAGCAGACATAGCCTATGAGATTTCTCAGGGGAAAGTCAAACTGTTCCACCATATCCCCATATGCCATGGTGAAGTCTGGAGTTGTCTGCTGGTCTAGGAGAAGTCTCTGTCCCTGGGCATCAGATGAAGGAAAAACACCCTCACCCTCTCCATGAGAAGGGTGAGATTCGTGACCAGCAAGTACAGAAAAACTCCCGTCACAGTTCTTTACAGTAGGCTAGGACCTTGAGACTCTTCCATGTTCGTAGCATGGCTGAGAAGTTCGGGGGTCATGGGCCATGAGAACTGGGTTTCAAATGCTTTAATGTTGTGCATCTTTCTATAAAAAGTGTTTTCTTCTACCTCAGTTTAGACTTGTGATCTAATTTAGATTGTATTGTAACGAGAAATTAGTAGGACATACATTGTATTATAAGGTGAGTACTAAGGAAGAGAGGAGATAGGAATTTCAGAGAGGGAAGAGATGGGGAAAGAGACATACAGAGGCCTGCACTGTGGCACAGCAGGTTAAGTGGCTGCCTGCAATGCTGGTACCCCATGTAAGTGATAGCTCAAGTCCTGGTTGCTCCATTTCTGATCCAACCTCCCTACTAATGTGCCTGGGAAAGCAGTAGAACATGGACCAAGTGCTTGGGTCCCTGCCACCCATGTGGGAGTTCCAGGCTCCTGGCTTCAGCCTGGACCAGCCCAGGTCATTGTGGCCATTTAGGGAGTGAAGCAATGGATGAAAGATCTTTCTCTCTCTCTGTCTCTCCCTCTCTCTCTGTAACTCTCTTTCAAATAAAAGAAAAATCTTTTAAAAAAGAGACATATAAAAAAGGAAAAGGAAAAAGACTATTGAAGCAAACAAATAGAGAGTATGTACATTGTGATCACAGCTATACACTTATCTGGAAGCACCTCTGTGTACTTACGAAAGAAAACTTCAGAATTTCATAAAAGTGAGAAAACTACCAATCGTTTTTTGTGCTATGTTAGTAAATCACCACCAAGTGTAATGAGAAGTTCTCAAAGGAAAAATTTTCATACTCTATGTGATATTGGGGATGCCTTAAAGTAAAAAAATCTTAAAAATGCATTGAATTCATGTATTATATGGAAGTCACACATCTTGACTTGCTCCAGCAGCTAACGTGTGCTAAGAATCCAAAGTGCTCCATGAAGCCCTGAGCACTGGATGCTGGCTTTCATAAGGTGACTACTGGCTCATGTTAATTGAATTTAGAAAATTCACTGTGGCATTATCCTGTCTGGAGACGAAATTAAATGCATGGATGATAATTCATTTATTGAAATTAGAAGCCAAGAGGAATATAGATATAAAATCCAATCTCTGTTTTGCTGCTGTTGAGCCCAACTAGCCTCTACTTGACAAGTGTCACAGCATCCCGCTGTTTTGATTATTGGGAGTTAGGAGACCTGAGGTCTAGTTCCATCCTTGTTACTAATGCTCAAGGCAAATTCAAGCTGGCCACATAACCTTTCTAGGCCTCATTTTCTTCATATATTCCTGCAGGAATTGGATGATCACTAAGATGATTTCCTGCTCCGTATTAGTAATTCTCCAACTTAAGCATTCATAATATTCACTTGGAGAGTTTGTTAAAATACAGAATCCTGGGTTCTGTTTCTGGGAGCAGGTCCAAGACCCTAAGTTGAACCAGAATCTCACTTATGCTAGTTGTTAGTCCAGAGGCCTATAAACATGAATTTTTAAAAAATTGCTGAGTGAAACATTTGTTTTTCTGAGTGAATCAGACAAAGTACAGAAAGTGAAGTAGGCTCATGCCATGGTTTGGATGTGGTTTGTGTGTTGGAGGCTTTGTCCTTATCCTTAGTGTGGCAATGTCAGGAGGTGATAGAAACTTAAGGCAATGGAGCTTAGTGAGAGGTGGTTACGTCACTGGGCGCACCATCTCAGAAGGGATTAACATAGTTCTGTGGGTTCCCAGTTAGTTTCCACAACAGTGAATTTTATTAAAGAGTGAGCCAGCCTCTTTCCACTCCTGCTTCCTGCCTTGCTGTATGCTGTACCACACTGCCACCAAGATGCCACCTTCCATGAATGTAGTGTAGTCAAGAAGCCCCTTACTAAAAGCCAAATTGGTGGAGCCATCCAATCTTGGACTTCTATCCACCAAAAGCTGTGAGCTAAATAAACTTTTTTTTTATCACTCATGAGTACATTATTTATTTATTTATTTATTTTAACTTTTATTTAATAAATATAAATTTCCAAAGTATAGCTTATGGATTACAATAGCTTCCCCCCCCCCATAACTTCCCTCCCACCCACAACCCTCCCATCTCCTGCTCCCTCTCCCATTCCATTCTCATCAAGATTCATTTTCAATTATCTTTATATACAGAAGATCAATTAAGTGTATCTTAAGTAAAGATTTCAACAGTTTGCAAACACACAGAAACACTAAGTGTAAAATACTGTTTGAGTACTAGTTATAGCATTAATTCACATTGGACCACACATTAAGGACAGAGATTCTACATGAGGAGTAAGTGCACAGTGACTCCTGTTGTTGACTTAACAAATTGACACTCTTGTTTTGGCGTCCGTAATCACCCTAGGCTCTTGTCTTGAGTTGCCAAGGCTATGGAAGCCTTCTGAGTTCCCCGACTTCGATCTTATTTAGACAAGATCATAGTCAAAGTGGAAGTTCTCTCCTCCCTTCAGAGAAAGGTACCTCCTTCTTTGATGGCCCATTCTTTCTACTGGAAATCACTTGCAGAGATCTTTCATTTAGGTGGTTTTGTTGTTGTTTTTGTTGTTGTTGTTGCCAGAGTGTCTTGGCTTTCCATGTCTAAAATACTCTCATGGGCTCTTCAGCCAGATCCAAATGCCTTAAGGGCTGATTCTGAGGCCAGAGTGCTGTTTAAGACATCTGCCATTCCATGAATCTGCTGTGTATCCCTCTTCCCATGTTGGATTATTCTCTCCCTTTTTAATTCTATCAGTTAGTATTAGCAGACACTAGTCTTGTTTATGTGATCCCTTTGACTCTTAGACCTATCAGAGTGATCAATTGTGAATTGAAACTGATCACTTGGACTAGTAAGATGGCATTGGTACATGCCACCTTGATGGGATTGAATTGGAATCCTCTGGCACGTTTCTAACTCTACCATTTGGGGCAAGTCCGATTGAGCATGTCCCAAATTGTACATCTCCTCCCTCTCTTATTCCCACTCTTATATTTAACAGAGATCACTTTTCAGTCAAATTTAAACACCTAAGAATAATCGTGTGTTAATTACAGAGTTCAATCAATAGTATTGAGTAGAACAAAAAAATACTAAAAGGGATAAAGTATTAAGTTGTACATCAACAGTCAGGACAAGGGCTGATCAAGTCACTCTTTCTCATAGTGTCCATTTCACTTCAACATGTTTCCTTAAATAAACTTTTTAAAAAAAGTTTTTATTTATTGAGAAGCAGAGTTCCAGAGAAAGGGAGAGACAGAGAGAAAAATTTTCCATCAGTTCATTCATTCCCCAAATGGCCACAACAGCCAGAGCTGAGCCTATCCAAAGCCAGGAGCCAGGAACTTCTTCCAGGTCTCCCACATGAGTGCAGGAGCCCAAGCACTTGGCCATCTTCCACTAGTTTCCCAGGCCATAAGCAGAGAGCTGGATTGGAAGCATCTGGGCCACCAACTGGTGCCCGTATGGTATGCTGGCACTGCAGGCTCCCATCCTACTATGCAACAGTGCCAGCCCCCAACTTCTTTTCTTTATATATTTATTATCTAGCCTCATGTATTTTGTTATAGCAACAGTAAATGGATGAATATAGATAAGTTATGATGTCTTTAGGCTAAAGCAAATACCAGCTCATGAGCTGTAGGACTTGCATGTAACTTTAAGGGTGGCACATCTTTTTAGCATAATTATAATGAAAATCCATTTTTTATCATAAGTATTCCCTTTTCAGAGAATATGCACTGCAAAAGTCTCGCCTTCCGGAAGCTTATGGAAGTATAGAAAGTGTTGCTAGGAAACTTCTGAGACTTCCACCTTTGACAGCTTCCCCTCCAGAGATGCTACTAGCCCTGATATCCTCTGGACAGTCTCTTGCCCAAATCAGCTTTCCTGGGCTGCACTACCTAAAATAACCGCCAGGTGTCACTCTAACTCTGGGGCAAATTGGTGGCAAAGCGAAGGGTGAGTAAGGGTGCTGGAGGAATGTGTCACCAGCTCCTATGCTTGTGGGTAAAATCTTCCAAGAAAGGTCTTGGGAAATTGCATAAAAGGATCAGAATTAAGTGGGAATCATAAACTTTTAATCTCCAAAGGAGCTGCCACTAAAAGTAAAATAGGCAGAAAGAGGTCTTCCACCTGCTGGTTCACTCCCCAAATGGCCACAACGGCCAGAGGTGAGTGGATCTGAAGCCAGGAGCCAGGAGTTTCCTATGGGTCTCCATGTGGGTGGCAGGGGCCCAAGGACCTGGACCTTCTTCCACTGCTTTCCCGGGTGCAAAAATAGGCATGTGGAGAGGTACGACACTTACCTCAACAAGAGGTTGGGATCACATCAAAATATCCTGAGTACTGAGAGTATCTGTTTATTTAGGCAAGATTAGTGTCAGGGATGAATGGGGAAACAGTTTCATGCTCGATTTTTGGAATGCTAATATGTTAGCAGAATTTCATTCTCCTGGCAAAAGCCCATATCTGACCCTGTGTTCACTCTCACATTCTGCATTCTTAAGATAGATACTGCCCAAACAAAGCAAAATAGAAAATACCTTCCTAGTCCTTATAGAATTGTCAGATCAAAGGAAATGCTGTATAGACAATTATTTGTAAATTGCTCAGTGTTGAAAACAAATTTTTCCTAACAATGAGTTCTTTGCAGGCATTTTATTGGCTTTTTAGATAGGACTATCATAGCTTCTTATTTATTTGTTATTGGACTTAAAATTGCCTAATAGCCATTCTCTTCTTAAGTGACCATGATGAAGCAATTTGTTTTCTCATGATATTTCATTACTTGCCTATCCATTTCCTTGGTAAAGTCTCAAGTGCAAAGAGATTAAAAAGAAAAATAATAAGATTATATTTAGGCTCATGTGGATTCTCTACTGTCTGAAATCGCCATTGTACATTTAAGTATTTAAAATTCAGAGTAGTTCCCCCATGTTTCCAATGTTGTTCCTATCGTTGTGTCAAGCATTACCACGTTCAGTTGTAGGACTTTTATGCTAGCCCCTGTTCTGGACTACCTAAATCACAGCTTCCCTTTATTCCCTGCCTTCCCATTGCTTCCCCCCCACCTTTCTTATGCTAACCATAAATTATAAAGCCAAATTCAGATCTGTGTTTGGGTTGGTACTTCACCACCACTCAAGCCAGTCCCACTGCTTCTCTAATTAAAAGTCTTTTCTTTGTAATTTATCTGCCAGTCCATACCCTGAGTCACCCATCTGTAGTTTTTCCCATTGACTGTAGGTCTACAGTCAGCAGTGCCCATAGTCATCCTCGCTTTGAGCGTAGGAACAAACACAAACCAGGAATTCTCATCCTGCCGGGCTCCCCAGGGTAGAGTGCGTTCCTGTAACAAATTCTCCAGCTCGTCAAAATGATGATTGTCGTCTCTGCAGCACCGTCAGATAGAAGCACTAGAGAAACACACAGCGCTGGGTTTTCATCTTTTTCTATTATTAACGCTTTGAGGAAACATGAGTCTTCCAAAATGAAAGGCATTTCTAGACATCATACTTGAAAGTCACTCTTTTCATTTAACATTTAAATAGTAGGGGGGAAAAGAGCCACCTTTGTCCTTTCAAGTTAGCCACAGTGCAACTGTTCCAGAGGCACATGAAGTATCTTACCTTTGATCGTGTTGATAATCCGGAGACCCTTTCTATTTGGGGTTACTATGGTTACGGCTGCACGGGTGATGTGTGAGCCGCACTGCTGTTTTGATAAAAATAGGTATTAACTACCAGTCCTGGTGCTTCTCATTGCAAAGGAGTTCTTGCAGAAGCACAGCATATTTTAAAAAGGGGAACAGGGAGGGGGAGGAAAAAGCCTTTCCACAGAAGTGTGCGGGAACATCTGCATAAATAATGGTGATTGGTCATGTGTATAAAAATATTTTTAATTAAATTCTTTTTAATTAAACAGGGCATTTTACTGAATCCTTCTCTGTTATTTGTACCAAGCTTAGCCTTGAGGAAGATGGCTGATTAACAGACCCAAGAACCTATAATTAAAAGCAGAACTGTTATTTTTGGAGAAAAGCCTCTTCAGTCAGGGTGACTTAATTGGGCTGTCTCTCATATTTTTTCATTTGTCATTGAACTCCCCAGTTAAAATCTTGATTTCTTTCTAACACAGTAGGAATAATTGCTAGAATTGGCATAATCAGAAGAGTTTTTAGTTTTTATTTTTGTTTTCCTTATGTCTCCTTGAGCTCTCTGTTCACTGTTGTATTACAATATTTGATTGTGGTCTCCATTTATTTCTCTTGTCTGGATCGTGTCTTCTTTGTAAAATCACATATATTGTTTTTTGTGGCCTTCTGACCCTCTCTGCCTGCGCATCTCAGAGTTTCAGACCACACTGCATCTGTGGTTTCCCATCACTGGTGTTCTCAACAGTCTACCTAAAAATTCAAGAGAAAATGAATAACTTTCTATTTGAAGAAAAAAATAAGATATAATTGACACAGCATTTCCTTCAGTCCCAGGGCTGGCTTAGAGAACAAAGACAACATTCATTTAATATCTGCTAAGCAGAATTGGAAGAGACCAAAATTGTTTTAGGCCCGTATTGTTTTAGAAAACGCTCACATATAAAGATCATGTTCCTGAATTATTTGCTTGGTCATCTATTGAGCAACTAGGATGACTCTACTCTTTGTATGTGATATTTGGTAGAGAAATGTTGAATTGTTATTGCTGAAGGAGAACAGTAGCAGCAAGGGAATATTCAGATGCTGTCTTTGAATTTCAAGGGAGAAAAAATTACACACCTCAGAGAAAGTCAGAGGAAATTAAACCAGAGTACTTCCCACTGAAACCAGCATGCTCCTGGAGACCACAGACAGACCAGCCATGTTCACTGGGATTTCTGCTTCAATCCTGCACTGTGGCATTGAATAGCTCTCAACTGTCCAATTCCATGTTAAACACACTGTGATGGCATTGGTTTAAAAGCCTCTACATAAACCTAAGTCTACAAAACACCATCATATAAACCTAGATTCTATTCTTGAGCAAATTTACTCAGAAATAAAAATAACAGCTTGGATTTATATAGTGTGTCTCTTGCAAAGAAATAAAATCACTTCCACACATGATATTTCAACTATTTTCACATAGTTTTCTAGGCTACAGAAGACCCATGTCTTCTGAAAAATAACTGAGATGCAGAGAAATTTTAGGATTGTCTCAAGATTTCACAGCAAGTCAATGGAAGATGGATATCGAAGCCAGGATTTGTTTTCTCAGATTGCCACACCGTGTTTTTGCCAGACAGTAAGATCTATGGGATCAAAATAGTTTACTGACTTTAGTTAACTTGCAGCCAGCTCTAAAATCATCAATGTTTTTATTCTACCAATCAATGCAAGGGTTGCACTTTAGTCAATATATAGAAGCAATGCAAAGCCGTTAATTGGCAGCAGATTAAAAGTGCTGAGTTTGGGGCTGGTGCTATAGCACATCGGGTTAAGGCCCTGGCCTCCAGCACCGGCATCCTGTAAGGGCACTGGTTCAAGTCCTGGCTGCTCCACTTCTGATCCAGCTCCCTGCTAACGTGTCTGGGAAAGCAGCAGAAGATGGCCCAAGTCCTTGGGCCCCTGCACTCACGTGGGAGACCCAGAAGAAGCTCCTGGCTTTGGATCAGCGTAGCTCCAGCTGTTGTGGCCATTTGGGAAGTGAACCAGTGGATGGAAGACTTCTCTCTTTCTCTCTCTGTCTCTACCTCTCTCTGTAACTCTGTCTTTCAAATAAAATAAAATCTTTTTTAAAAAAGTGCTGAGTTTATCTATATAGAGGGTATGTCACTAAGGATAACAGCCATTAACTAAGTGTACAAATAAAGCATCAAATTTTATCATCACAACAAGCAGGTGATTCTATCTATTCCCAGATTGAAGGTTGTAAATACTTACATGGTTTATGTAAATTTAAAAAGGCTCATACATGCCAGAGATGATTGGTAGAAAAGTCATGTCTGATGTTCTTTATCGAACACCACCTACTGTTTCTCAAAACAGTAATGTGCCTGTTGAGTTTTGAATTAAAATGAAACCTAATAGTCAAGTTCTCCTTTTATTATGGATTTAATTTGACCTTGATTCAGCACCTACTAAGCAGTAGGCACAGCGGAAGTGACTGGGGTAGGGAACACTGACCCAGACGTAGATTCTGCCCTTGAGAAGTTCCCAGTCTGAGGGAGAAATAGAACCATTGGCAGCAAGTTTAAACGGTAAGACAGGGGTGGTCTGGGGAGCTTTGGAAGCACCGAGGAAAGGCTGAGGGACTTGTGTCCCACTGTGGTGGGGAGGAGGCTCTCAGAAGGTTTCAGATCTCCCTCACCTCCAGCCAGCATTTTGTCCAGCCAGGACACCATGAACCATGTTTCTCCTGTAGGAGATGGGCCCATGAACAACAGTGTCCAATTCCCACCCAGGCCCCAGTGTGACCTGCTCAACATTAGCAAGTTCTTCCTGGGCCCAGACATTCTTCAGCATGTCCTGCATTGATAACCCTGTGGTTCAGGGTTAAAGTGAGATCGTACACACATGATAATAAGATGGTCTTCCCCTCATTTATACAGAAAAGAGTTAAAGTTGTCACTGTCCTTGACGTTGTTCTGTGCCCTACACACACTGTTCTGCCACACTGCAAAGCACAGCCCTGATCTTAGCACTGTACCAGAGCCCCAAGAACACAGGGAAATAGGCCCATTCCACACCTGGAGTCTATAGTTTGGAGTCTGAAATCTACAGAATTTTCGATGTAGGAGAGCCTTGGAGACACTTTTTCTCCTCATTTCTAGATGAGGACCCGCATAGAAAGCGAACGCATTCAGAATAGGAATCAGGTGTTCTTTCCAGGTGAAGCAATTCAAGGAGTAATTTGTGAGATGAAGGGAGGCCAAGAAGGGCTTGCATCCCTTCTCTGCTTGATAATATCTATTTTTCTCTCCTGAACATCAAAGGAAAAACAAACAATTAGAGAGTAGAAGGTGTCGTCCTATTTTATACTAGACAGACACACTAATGGTATTGATAACAAGCACAATAACAGTAACCATTATTCACTGAGCACCGACAGCTGACATGAATGATTCCCCTTCATCCTTATCTGAAAACCTATGAGGGAGGGGATATTCTTATCCCACCTTTATCAATGATGCTTACTTGAAGTTTAGTGAGGTTAAGTAGATGGCTCAAGATCAAGGTTCATTTCCATTCTAGCTGATTTAACATCAGAGTCAAGCGTCCTACCATTATTCTCTACTGCAGGACAGAGTTGTGAATAGCAAGGTCTTGGCACAAAGGTCTTGCTTCTGAAGTTGGAAGCCCAGTTATGGAAAGTGAGCTGCACATAACAAAATTGGAGACAATAATAGATGACAACCAACTATATAAATGCTTCAGGATATTGAAAATGGATAAAGCAAGACTCCAGGTGTTCTCAAGTTTGGATTTCAAGAACACACTGAAAGACCATTTGAAGCAATTCAGCAGCTCTGTGGACAGCTGGGGAACAGCTGTGGCTGCCAGACCTCTCTGGCTCACTGCTTTAGGGAACAGAACATCTCTGTTAAAATGAAAGCAGTTCATTCTCAGGGATGCTCAAAGGCAGACCTGCAGGACAAGAATTCTGAAAGCCATTGTCCAGCCCACACATTCCATTGATGTGCTAAATAAGATGTTGCCCATTGGGACAAATCAGATTCAGAAATTTCTTAGAGGGTAATTCCTTGCTGTCAGACTTTTAGGGCTCAGATTGGTTGATGAAGTCAAAACCATAGGGCAGGAAGGAGAATTTAAGGAGGCACTCCACTCACTCAATCTTGGGTTCATGTATGTGCAAGACCAATGCTTATACAATCCTAAAAGTAAGGTTTATGGGGTGGGAGAACACTCACTAATCAAAGGCTAGATTTGGATGATCTTGCTCTACAAAGATTCCAAGAGGCCCTTGGGATTGGTTTCCTTGCAAAGTAGCTTTCCTTCTTCTAGAACACAGCCAAGGAAAAGCAGGTATTGACATTTTTCCTGGGAGCTACAGATGAGTAATGTTATGTTGCTCAGTTTGTTGTTTTGAACTGAAATGGAGATAGCTTTTATTTTTTAAGATTTATTTATTTATTTGAAAGTCAGAGTTACAGAGAGGAGAGGCAGAGAGAGAGAGAGAGAGAGAGAGAGAAAGTCTTCCATCCGATGGTTTACCTCCCAATTAGCCACAATGGCCGCAGCTGCGTCGATCCGAAGCCAGGAGACAGGAGCTTCTTCCAGGTTTCCCACGTGGGTACAGGGGCCCAAGGACTTGGCCCATCTTCCACTGCCTTCCCAGGCCATAGCAGAGAGCCGGATTGGAAGTGAAGCAGCCAGGTCTTGAACCAATGCCCATATGGGATGCCGGAGCTTCAGGCCAGGGCTTTAACCTGCTGTGCCTCAGCACCGGCCCTGACAGCTTTTATAAGTGCTATCCAGTTGTTGAGTTGGTAAAGATCATAATGGGAGAATACTAGGAGGGAGGCACTATGCTGACTCTCAAGAAGTCAGCCACAGGGTGTGTGGCCTCCAGAGGACCATCATCTGCCCATCCACCCAATCAACTGAATTAGTTGCCTGCTGCTTCCCAGAAACTCAAAGGTATTAACAAATACGTAGATGAACAAACGAATACTAGGGATGACCAACCTTTGATTCCAGAGGACCAACTCAAAGGTGATAGAAAGTGTTTACAGTTTTTTTCTGGAAATGGGAAGTTATTTTTTAAAATGCTACTTTCACATAAGAAATACATTTATCTGTAACTAAGCTTCTGCATTCTTGTATTATTTTTCAATCCAAAATGGACTACTGCAGAGAGCAAAATTTTCAGGAAGGACCGCACTAGTTCATGCTACAATGTCTGATGCATCACAGCACCTGTGGAAATGGTTTCTTGTCCTCTCCTTGCCTGATGCTGTAAACTTCTGAACTGCACAGTGGGCTTGCCTTTATCTTCTCTAAGGCCAGATATTTTTCCATTGTACATATGACATCACAATAAGCATAAAACATAAGCATAAAGCTTCTGGGTCAGTGATGACTCCATGCCATGAAACAGGAAATTCCAGAGCAAGAGCGACAAAATGATTAAGGTTGCTAAGCCGGGAAGAAATCTGTAGCACATCCATACACAATTCCAGGCACCCAGCAGGTGGAATAAGTTGCACGTTGTCTTAGTGGGTGACGTGAGCGTCTGTAGCTGAGGAAGCAGAAGGGAAGGGCTAGAGATTGACATTACTGGGTGTCAATCAGATTGCTCAGGAAGTTTGTCCAGTGAAGAGGAAACTGGGATGTTTTCCTTGGCAACATCTGTATTTAAGGATGAGTTTACAAAGGATAGAGAGAAAGAGATGCTAGGAGAGTTGAAGGAAAGCCATGTAAGGCTGGTCTCTCCCAAACCAAAGAGAGTACTTGGAGAGACAGGCTGGGTGTACCATGCCATGCTGAGGGTCCCAGCACTCTGCAAGCCCAGGGCTACGTCCTGAGGAGGGCCAGGTCTTCACCTATATCATCTGGGGCCTTGGGAAAGGGATTCTGGTTCCAGGATTTATGTTGTTTTTTTTTTTTTTTAAATTTTGCCAATTTTATAAGTGATTTTCTGTCCTTTCTGATTCTAAAAATAATGGGTGTTGTAGAAAATCTTAAAAAGCTCAGGAAAAAAGTTAAGATGGGCATTTCTCACATCTGTCGTGAGAGCTGCTTTCGGACTCTTGGCTCTCGTTCCCAGACATGGCTTGCCAGATGTGTTCACCTTCCATCGTGTCTTGGACATCACCATTCCCTTCTCAGCACCAGTCCTCCACTAAGACTGTGCTCAACCTTGTAGCCCAGGTAGGATAAACACTGGAAAATGAAAGGATTCCACGGGCTCTAAAACAATACATTCTGAGTAAAAGGAGTGAGCTATTGTGTGTGTCGATGGCACCAAGAAGGACATGCAGATAATTACAGCAGCAAGGGGTGCTCCATGGGCCTACATATTTGAAAATGCACAGCTTCCCTATTGGTCCAGCTCTCCTTTGCTAAACATGATCTACCGCATGATTTGTTTAAGTGATTTCTTTCCTGCCAGGGGTGGGATAAGGTAGGGAGGGCTGTGAAATAGCTAAGAATGAGAAGTCATTCCAGCCACATCCCCACTCAGTACCTCACATATTAAGAAGTCAAGTGTCTGGGAGCCTAGCTTGCCCACTGTATTGTAGTTCCTATTTTGAGAGAGGAGCGGAGGGTATTAGTTTGCTAGGGCTGCCATAATAAATTCCCACAAACTTAGCAGCTCACAACAGCACAAATTTATCTCACAGCTGTGTAGGGCAGAAGTTCAGTTTAGCTCAACTAGGCTCTTTGCTGTGATTCTCACAATGCCAAAATCAAGGTGTTGGCTGGCTGGGTATTTATCAAGACAAATGTGCTTCCAAGCTCATTCAGGCTGGTGGCAGGAAGCAGTTTCTCATCATTGTAGGAGTGCTGACTGAAAGTTAGGGGTCTGTCTTGGCTTCTAGAAGCTCCTTCCTTTGGCCCTTGCAAGTGAGCCCCTGCATCTCAGAGCCAGCAATGGTGTGGACTCTTCCCAACTTTTCTTTCTTCACATGTCTTCAGCTGCCTCTCTCTGGGTCCAGCCCAAGAAATCTCTGCCCATAAGACCAAATGTGATTAAGTTGGTCCCATCCAGATGATCTAACATAAGCTGCCTATTTTAAGGTCCATAACTTTGATTACATCTGCAAAGTCCCTTTTGTTATGTGACAGATTCACATGTTCTAGGTCTTGGTTCATGGACATCTTTGTGTGTGTGTGGTTGTTGGCAGGGGCCGGGGTCAGTGAGGGAAAATGTATTATACAGAGTCCTATACAGTGTGGTGCCAGGGATGGGCGGATTCATAATATGACCCCTCTCTTCCTGTCATTTTTCCCTTCCTCTGTGTTGACTCTTCTCCATACCAGCTGTGCTAATCGTTGAGAGATAAAAATTTTCACCTCCATTTGGAAACATTTCTGTAATGTCCCTCAGGGTCTTGAGTCACAAGTTAAGAAGTGAGACTATACGACATCTGCTTATTTCATGTCTTTTTTTGTATAAAAAATTAATTTATGAAGCCTCCCTTAATTTGTGTAAACCATGATCATGAGTTAACACAACTGTCTTTTTGACTTGGCTCTCTCCTCACAGTTAATACATATCATGGATTGCAGTGATATTTCTACCTCAAAGTGTTGTTGTCTAACCTTGCTCGTGGACTCCACTGAGCTGTTGTTTGGATTTTTTTTTTTAATTAATGTTGTTTGGATTTATTTCATGATTTGTATGTGAACACCTGCCTTCCATCTTTCATATTTAAAATGGGGAGGTGGTTTAGTGACAATCCTAGTTGGGGAGTGCTGGTATGGCGGGGTGAGTTGTCTTCTCTCAGATACTGGGCCAACTGCACAGCTTCCCCATTAGGCTGCACCATGGCTCATTAAACCCCATTGGTGAGAAAATTGGGTCTTTGTTAAATGTTTATGTTCTTTGCTAACATTGAATTTAGAATATTCTTGTTTTAAGTAGCTTTGAGGAAAATGTTAAAGAACAAACTTAGGAGCCAGCAGATACCAATCCGTGAGTTCCCTGTTACAAGATCTGCAAAACATTGCCCACCTGGATCTATTTTCAGGTTTCAATCATTCCTTTTTTTTTTTTTTTTTTTAACCTAATTTTTCCTTCTCCTGAGGTGAAATTTCATGATATTCTGATGACCTCTTTCTATGTGCGGTGACTACTAGGGACTGTACTGGTTTTTAAGCAAAAGATGAAGTAGATTATTCTCGAACACCATTCAGCCACGTTTGAAGTCAAGAAAAGGATTGTGCTTGCCCGTGTTTTTGTTTTGCATCTTTTACTGAAGAAATAACGTCTCCCCTCAAAACACTTACATTTCAAAGAGAACTTAAACAAATATGAATACCACTGACAGAAATCTGATTCTGGAAACCTATTAGTGCTCTTAATGTAAAAGGAATAATTTTTCTCATGTGAGAGTTATCAGAAATCCTCTGCATATATGCCAAAAGAATCATTTTTAGTTATTGTGCGGCATACGATATTGAGATTCAGGGAGCCTTTCTCAGCAGGGGTCCACCAAGAGGATTAAGTTCTACAGAAAATGATTTAAGTATCTATTTTTCTCATTTCTCTCAAGGATGATGCTGAGCTAATATTCTCTGTGATGGATAGGAAGTAAGTTAATTCATTTCATACAACAAATTCTTTAGGACAGAAGTCGCCAAGATTTTTAGTATTACAACCCTTTGTAACTCTTCAAAATCTGAAAGAACCCCCAAAGAGTCTTTGTTTGTGTGTGTTATATTAATATTTACTATATTAGAAATTGAAACAAATCTTAAAACATACTTTTATTGACTTATTTAATAATCAGAAACTCTGTTAATAATATTTTTTTATTCATTTAAAATTTTTTTATTTGACAGATAGAGTTAGACAGTGAGAGAGAGAGAGACAGAGAGAAAGGTCTTCCTTCCGCTGGTTCACCCCCCAAAATGGCCACTACGGCCGGTGCGCTGCGCCCATCTGAAGCCAGGAGCCAGGTTCTTCCTCCTGGCTCCCATGCGGGTGCAGGGGCCCAAGCACTTGGGCCATCCTCCACTGCCTTCCCAGGCCACAGCAGAGAGCTGGACTGGAAGAGGAGCAACCGGGACTAGAATCTGACACCCATATGGGATGCTGGCGCTGAAGGCAGAGGATTAACCAAGTGAGCCATGGCGCTGGCTCCAATAATATATTTTTATGAAAAATAAAATAATTTTCCAAAGCAAAAAATTATCAAGAAGAGTGGAACTGTGTTACATACCTGTAAATCTCTTTAATATGTGGTACAGTGGAAGACAGATGGATTCACACACCTGCTTCTAAATTCAGTCTGTTGCACTAATATACATAATATAGCATCTGGAAAATTCCACTGAATGCAATGAAAGAATAAGAATGAGGAACACAAATAATGTTTTCATTGACCTTGAGGATCTTCCTGGATAGGTCTCAGGAACCCAGAGGGGTGCCTGGGCCATACTTGGAAATCATCTTGTTGGGACATTACATCTTCTTTCTCCCTGGGAACCTTGCTTAAGAAGGACTGCAATGGGGTGTTTGCATAAAGTATTTTCCCTACCACTAACTTGGAACCAAAATGTTATATTGAAGGTCAAAATAAAATTGCCATGTTTTAGGGCTAAGTCATTCATGATGTTTCATGCAACATCTACTTCAGAATGGCCTCAGTGAAGCAACATCTAGGTGTTCTAGATCTGCAATTGTTTCTCTGTCCTAGTACAAAAGGGTTAAGTTTTCTAATTGTATTTCTAGGATTGTGATGGGCAGAGCTCCACCGGAAAAACCCATCTATGCACTGATTGTATCACTGAGTCTTCACTGAGATGGAATAGGCTCAAAATAATTCGGTATTTCAGCCCATCCCCTTATTCCACAACGTTTTTGGAAGCTTCACCCTAAAATCTCACTACATACACTATTTCAGGAAAGTGGGAAAAGTTGCAGGATAATTTCCTCCACCATTCTCCATCCAAGGTACAAACATACATTTTTACAAAATGGAAATTGAAAAATGCTACCTCATTATGAGACTACCAGGGTTCTCCACCTGTCAGGCCTGACACAGATTCAGCTGCAGGAGCCTGAGACATTTTTTATTCTCTGTGTGTCACGGACAAGTGTCAAACATACTGGTCTGCTACAAAAAACCACAGAGAGCACTCTCCAGGGAGAGCCAGTGTTTGACAAGGCTGAATGATGACTTAGAATGACAGGGGTAGGAACTAGTGTGTCTTGTTGTCCATTGACCGAGGCACATCTTGTACTGGGTTGCTAAGAACTGCCACATTACAATATCATTTGAAATTTAAATCTTTGGCAAAACAAGAAGAAAACATGGGTCAGAGAGCTGCTAATGGAGATTCCAGGGAAGAGGCTGTCACTGAATCACCCTAAAGACTTAGAAGTTACTGAAAAAATGTCAAGAAGTGGTCAGTTGAAAAGATGGCAAATTTAAAAAAAACATGAAACATTTTTTACCAGTCAACACATTGAGGGCAGCATTGTGGCATTGCAGGTTAAGCCACCGCCTACAATGCCAGCATCCCATGTGGGCACCAGTTCAAGTCCTGGCTGCTCCACTGCCTACCAACTCCCTGATAATGCACGTGGGGAAGCAGCAGAAGATGGCCCAAGTGCTTGGGGCCCTATGTCCATGTGGGAGACCCAGATGAAGCTTCTGGATCCTGGTTTTGGTCTGGCCTAGCCCTGACCATTGTAGGCATTTGAGAATGAACCAACAGATCAAAAATCAATCTCTCTCTCTCTCTCTGACTTTCAAAGAAAGAACTAAATAAAATCTTTAAAAAAGAGTCAACACATTGAGATGGGGTCAGAAGATCATTTTTTATGTTTTATATCTCCATATACGTTTATTACCTTGCAGATGAGAAAAGATTAGTCTTGATATAACATGGTTGTAGTAGGGGACGAAACTCTTAGTCTGATGAAGAAATTCATCAAAATATACTATTTCAGTGTTGGGGTTTTTGTTTTGTTTTGTAGGTTTAACATTATCCTTTATGTGAGCTTACCAGATGGAGACTTGACTCTTTCTACCAGCAAAAGTGCTGCACATTTTCAGCCCTTCTCCCACCTCACCTAATGCGTGGTTCCCCTGACTCTGGGGCGATCTTGCTTTATTGGGAAGACACACTTCCCTTCTGCCCCTCCATTGCCCTCTGCCTTCCCTACACCTTGCTGCAGCAGGGTCCCAGGTTTTCAGCCTCTCTTTCTTCTGACCGGTTCTGTGCAAGCTGCAAAGGCTCCCTTGGCCTCCATTACCCATAGTAACTGCTTTTACTCTCTCCATCCCTTACCACCAGCTTCTCAGAGGTACAGTCCACACACTGACTCCTCCCTCACTTCCCCCTGACCCCCCACCATTTGGAACTATTTGGCTTCTAGAACTATTTTCTCAGAGACATCCAATGATTGATTCAGAGGCATTTCTTAGTTACTCAGTTATCATACTGCTCTACCACCCTTACCTAGAAGGAGGGGTGTGTGGGGGGTATAAGGTCATGAGTCAGTATAAGGTCATATGTGCTTAATCCCTGGTTACTAATTTAGGTGACAAAGTAGATTTTTCTCTAGCTGCAAAATCAGACGAGAAGAGGGTGTAGAGAGGAGAAGGAACTCAAAGTCACAAAGGAAGTGTTAGAAACTTCATTAAGAGATGAGCAAAACAAAAGGATGATAAAGGTAAAAGTGATCAATCCCCTGATAAAATGAGAGGTGTAAGAAATTGGATTGGGTTTTTTCCTCTTCCTGTCCACATGGCGTCTAGAATATTCACCTACCCTATCACAAAGAAGGCTCATCTAAACAAGCATTGCTTTTTAGCCCAGTCTTGGGCCAGGGTTGCTCTTAAAAACCAGCAAGGTGTGGACAGAGCTGGCTTGAGCATGTCCACAGCTAATCCAAGAGACTGTCTCCAGGGAAGGCGCCACAGAGGGTCTTGGACATCGTTTGTGAGATTGAGCCCTGCCAGCGAGCTAATGAAATGAGTTTTCTAAAAGCTCCAAGCTCAGCAGCAGAGTGGGAGGCTAATTTCCTGACTCACCTATTCGACTCATTTGTTGTCCTGGCAAAATATTCCCTCTTGTAGGGTACACTGCCTGGCTTTATTTCTAAGCTATTCCATGTCTTCACAGGGTAGATAGGAATGTGCACAGTAATAGCTTTTTCTTTTGTGTGGGGTATCGTTTATGAAATGAAGTTCAGTTCTTTGTTCAAAGGCATCGTGGGAATGTCAGAATAGTTTTTGAACAAAACTGGATATTCATATAATAGCCTTTCGTCTCAAGGGCAAAGAGTTCTTGTTATAAAAAATGCAGAGTCCATTCCCATAAGGCAGAATGGATGCTATAAGGGGACAAGCAGGGAAAGAAGCCAAGCCTGTACATCCCTGGCCATGAGCTCGGAGACCTCCAAGTCATCTGCAAAGCTCAAAGGTACAAATAAACATCTACAGAGCCTAAAATCAGGAATAGTGCTGCCATGTCATAATGTTCCACTATAGAATAATTTTACTGTGTGGTGTGGTTGCTTTTGGACTAGAAGTTAAGTTGCCTCTGTCCTATATTAAAGTGTCTGGTTTTAATACCCATTTCTACCTCACGGATCCAGCTTCCTGCTAATGCAGACCCTGGGAGACAAAGGTGATGGCTCAAGTGGTTGATTTCCTGACACTCATATGAGCAACCTGAAGTAAGTGTCTGACTCCCAACTTACACCCTGGTCCAACCTTGGCTATTGCAGATCTTTGGGGAGTAAACCAGTGGACAGATTGCTCTCTCTCTTGCTCTCGCTCTCTCTCTCTCATATCCAATCTCTCTCTGCCTCTTACATAAATAAATATTTTTAAACGAATAATTTTACTTTTATTTCACAAGATTGGATCAAAAGAGAAATGCTATTAACTACCCCCTCCAATTGAAGCCTTGGTGGGGGTCTAAATATTTTTTCTGATTTTTTTTCATTTCATTTTAAAGGCAGAGAGAGAAAGAGAAAGACAGAGAGCTCTTCCATCTGCTAGTTCACTGTCGAAATGCCTGCAACAGCCAAGGCCTAGGTCAAAGCCAGGAGTCTGGAACTTCATCCAGGTCTCCCATGTAGGGGGCAGGGGTCCCAGTTCTTGAGTCACCATGTGCTGCTTCCCAGGGTGCACATTAGCCGAAAGACGGAACAGTAACAAAGGAGCCATGCTCAAGCACAGGCACTCCCCTATGGGATGCAAGTGTCTCAAGTGGCGACTTAACCACTACACCAAATGCCCACCGCCACCTGCCCCAGAGATGCGGTGTCTTGACTCTACCCAGAAAGGAGAAAGAGCTTAGCAGTAGTGCTTCCGACCCACCTCCCACCCCCAGCTACGAAGGCCAAGGGTGTGTCAGAAGTTAACAGCCACATGCCAGAAGGGAGGAGATCTCTGTCAATTTACTTCATATGATTAATAGGACCTATTCAGCCAGAATAATAAAATTGATTCTATGCCTGGTAAAATGGGATATGGCCAATTGTCCTGCCAGTTCAGGACATTTCATTTCTTCCTCTTTTTTTAATTCTTGCAGTATCTACTTTTTAAAAAAATGTTTATAGTTTTAATTGACAAAAATTATTTGTATTTATGGCATTCAACATGATGTTTTGAAATATGCAAACATTGTGGAATGGATAAATCAGGCTAATTAATATATACATGACCTCACATGCTTATCATTTACTTGTAGTGAGAACAACACTTAAAATGTACTCTTAGCAATTCCCAAGTGTGTGTAGTTATTAATTATAACCACCATGTTGTATCAGTAGATCAAAATCCAGAGTCATTCCTTGCTGCCCTTAAGCAACCAGACCCACCGATTTCCCGTCCCAGGATCTTGGGGGTACTGTCTATTCTGCTCTACCTTCATTGACATTAAGTCCTATTCTTTCCCCATTAAAGGCTTACTATGTTGCAGCCTTAATGCTAAGGGTAGTGACACACACAAACAAAATGAGAAGCAATGAATAGTGAAGTAGCCAGCACTATGGTGGTTGACCTATCAGAACTGCAGGCTAAGGATGAGCAGGAGGTCAAGGGCCTGAATCCTGTGTCCTGGAGCAACTAGACTCTTACAGAGACTACTGGGAAAGCCTCTAGCAAAAGCCTACCTCTGCCCTCTGCCCCACTGTCCAAGCTCCATTTTCAAAGTACAAATGGATTGTGCTAGCCTTCTTCTTAAAGCCCTTCCATGACTCCCTGCTGTGCAAGACATGCTCCAGACTTCCTGATAACACTTAGAAAAACTTAAACTCAACTTACCTTCCAGCTTTTTTTTTCCATAGCACACTCATACAACGCAGTTACTAACTTCACAGTCCATCAAACAGGAAAGAACAAAACAGAAATGGCACTCTCCATACTTCTTTAAAACTTTATATCATCAGGATTATTTTCAACCACCCTCTTTTCTCCTTGGTAATCAATTCAATGGATCATTTTCTTAATGATTGCTGTTCACACTTTGCATAACTTTCAGATATCAAGACACTGAGTAGTTTTGATGAACACAGATAATCACTGTGTGATTACTTACTGTCTTGATGTACTCACAAAGCCTCATAAAAATACAAGGCACTGAGTAACCACAGAGCAGGCTGTCAGGACCAGGCACTGGGGTCTCCTTCTTAGGGTCATTGGATCTGTCTTCCTCGATGAGTATGAAATCAGGGGAGGGTGAAAACCAGGTGCTGACCTCCTTTTCCTTACGGGAGTAGGCTGTTGCAATAATACTCATTCTTTCACTTATTTAGTCATGCATCAGTTATTGTTGGCCACATACCATGTGTTACAAAGATGAGGCCTGTCCTCAGGGAGTTCATGGCCTCTCGATATATTTTGGGATTTGGTCCAAACACTGAGGCGGTAAAGGAGTGAGCCAGGTCTCTGCTGGAGAAGCTAGGTTGTTGGGAGGGTGACACTTGAGAAGTTCTTAAGGAATAAGGGATCTTTTTATAATGGGCCTTTGAGGACCCCTTATAAATATAATATTTATAGGATATTTAGGAGGTTCTTGAAGAGTTGGGAGTATTTTTAAAAAGAGTCTTTGGTAAAAAAGCTGTGGATGGAGATGGGGAGTGGGTATGTTTGTATTTAAGGACTAAGGGATTGTGTGCGTAGGAAATTGCTGCCCTAGTAGAAGGAATCAAAAGGCAACGGTAGTTGGGAAAGTGTGTGGTGTCTTTGGGAAGCTACGGCGAGTGCGAGTTCTCTGTGGCTTGAGGAAAGCAGCATAGAGGGCAGGCAGTGATGTTGTTGAAGGTAAGCCAAGTGTTGGTCATAGAAAACTTGTATCAGGCCAGCGCCGCGGCTCAATAGGCTACTCCTCCGCCTTGCGGTGCCGGCACACCGGGTTCTAGTCCCGGTCGGGGCACTGGATTCTATCCCGGTTGCCCCTCTTCCAGGCCAGCTCTCTGCTATGGCACGGGAAGGCAGTGGAGGATGGCCCAAGTCCTTGGGTCCTGCACCCGCATGGGAGACCAGGAGAAGCACCTGGCTCCTGGCTTCGGATCAGCACGATGTGCCGGCCGCAGCGGCCATTGGAGGGTGAACCAACGGCAAAAAGGAAGACCTTTCTCTCTGTCTCTCTCTCACTATCCACTCTGCCTGTAAAAAAAAAAAGAAAAGAAAAGAAAACTTGTATCAAAGAGCTCACACTTTCTCTATAAGCAGTGCAGGGCCCAGAGAGTTCTCTAGTTAGGGGAGCGGCATGATTAGATGATTTCTGAATAAAGATCCAGCGTTGTTATAAGTGTCAGATTTGAGAAAAATAGGCCCTTACTTAATACTTTCACCAAGCGGCTAAAACCAAAGAAAACGCCACGGCTGTGTCTCCACTAACGCTGAGTATTTGTGTGTGTGTCTCCCTAGTGACGGTGCTGGCCATCTTCCATGAACTGCACGTTGACCCGGACCTGTACACACTCTTGTTTGGGGAGAGTGTATTGAATGATGCAGTGGCCATCGTACTCACCTAGTAAGTACCAGCACTTGGCCTGTGTTTCTTTAACCAAGTGAATCATGCCTCCACTGGGAGATCATTTCTGATGACTTTAATGCTATGTTTTCTCTTCTGTCATCGAGACATAGGCAATTACTAGCTTTTAAGGAATTGTTATCACAGAAAACCTCCAATAATGGGCACAATTCATTAGGTACCTAATTTCTAATACTATTAATGTTTTTTCCTATTTCCAGCTTATTACACGATGCTACCCAGAGGGTAGCATGTTTTCTTCTCAGTGCATATTTTTAACTGATGCACTAAAGCTTCTCAAAATGCACAGAAGTGAGATTTCTTCATTTCAAATCAATATTATTTAATTTTTCCCCTATACAAGTCACTTTCCAGATAATAGACTGAGAGAAACCCCTATATGTACAGTGAGTTTGGCAGACCAGAGCTAGAAGCTGAGGGTCAGAATACTCTTTTTATTTCTGAATGCAAATGTAATGCTTTGTAAGAATGCACACATCTTTAAGCCATTCTATGCCAAATGAAATTGATGGAGCTTCAAGAGCCAATGTAATTTCCTTTCATGCTGGAAGAATTTTCTTTTAGGAATGAGAACCAGTGCTCTTTCCTCACCTCTCCTTTAGACACTTACCATTTATATTTAATAAATGCCACTTCGGTGGCTTTCACTATGTCAAAGGTCTCTTCTTGGTTTTAGATTAAGATCAACATTTTGGGCAGTTGTCAGATAGCCAAAAGGAAAGTAACGGTCTGATAATTTAATGGGACCACAGGATTCTATTTAGGGTGTTAATTACTTCAAATGCAGTTGAAAATATATTGTGAAGTAACAAAGGATTTTTGAAAGTCAGATCACACAGAGGGAAGACAAAAACAACAGAGCAGTTGTACTCTTTCCTTTGTGTTTTCCAACTAGCTGACATCTTTGAAGGCTACCACCCCAAATTTGCCACTGATCTCAGCAACTTTCAAGTTTGAGTCTCCAAAAGCACTGATATTTCACCTGGCCACAGAAAAGTGTCTTTCTAGCATTAAAGGGAAATATCAGCAAGTGCAAATGAAGAGCAAAAGTCGAAGGCAAATTCACAAATGCTAAAAGATGCTTTTCAAGAAACACCAAGAACAATTAATTAGAACATCAGGAATCCTTGTCCAAGAAATATTAGCATTAAAGGAACACTTGAACTAAATTTTTTTTTAAATCTGCTGAATCCCTCGTTTTTACTTCCTGAGCTGCCGAGCTGTAAAAGGCCAAGCAAAGCAAAACCACTAAAGTGCAAATGAGCTTGGGAAAGAACCGTGCAGCTTCAGTCGAGGGAAGGATTGGCCTTTCTGCTTCTGGCATCGCCATTCACAGCAGTTTTCCACTGAAAATACAGACTCTAAGGAGGAGGGTTGATGCCATTGAGCACCAAGCCTGGAGGGCATTTGAAACCATTTATTTCATGTCTGTCCCAGTCACTACATGGTTATTGCCGGCGATTCCTCTCCTACTCCTCTACTCACGTCTTAAGAATGTCTTAATCACACAATGTGTTTCACAGTCTGGCCAGATCTCTTTATTTCTAGACATGGGATTATATGCTATTCTAACTGAAATCTTTGTGCTCCCAAGCTTTGGCAATTCCAGGATTGTGCAATGACCCCAGTGAATTCCAATTTCAAACGAAGGTAATCCTAAGGAAGAGCTTGGACTCCCGAAAGCCTATACACTGGAATCTACAGGCTCTTTCTTTCACATGGTGCACTTGAGCCCCACCAGCCCCTCCCATCAGCTCTATTGAGTGATACGTACTTACTGTGTCTTGGGTCCAAACTATAGGTCCACCAAAGCTACCCGTCACTTACCACTTCCTCCTCCATGCACAAGTGTCTCTGTGTTGTTTGCTTCCCATATTTTCTTTCTCACTTGCTTCTGAACCTTAGTATACAGCACACATAACCATCTCTTTCATCTTCTTGTGCACACACACGTGTCTTCTCTTTGTACTGCCCCATCCCCACACTCTTCCCACTACGTTCTGATGCCCTTAGGAGAGTCCAACATATGTATCAAATAAAGATTTTCTGTCACTTTCATACTGAAAGTTCACACGCTTGTCTCTCCACTTTTCTTTCTCTTTCCACTAAACCAGACAGGTGGTACCTCCATGCTTTTGCACAAAGCTTATTCCCCCTGGATTGCTCTCAGCAGTGTCTGGCTCTAGCTAACCAAGTTGTTAAGTTCTTACCAGTCTCCTTTCCTTGGGAGTCACCAGCCCACAGGTTGCGTCTACTTCACCATTGTGTTTGCCTCCATCATCTGTCTCCAGCACAGCATAGCACACATACAAGGTTTACATGTGTATTTGCCTTTCTAGATAGTAATGTTCTGAAAGCAAAGTCTGTGAACTTAAAGTATGTATTAAAAGAACAAAGGAAGCACTCTGTTTTTTTCCCTTTCATAGTTCCACCTTTGTGTAGTTTTGAAGTTCAAGAATAATGATAGAACTATCCTTGAATCATGGAGAAGACAAGTTATACATTTTGATCTGAAATGAGATATATGCTAGTCTCAAGTTTTCATGAGAGGTATGTTCCTTGACCGCCCCTCCACCCCAGTGCATGCCTGAAACCACAGATTGGACCAAAACCCCTATGGACTCTTTTTTCCCACCTGATACTTTTAAATTTTGTAGAAAAATGAAATTAAAATATGCTTATTTTGTCACAAAATTTTTTTGACATCCATGCATGGTTTTTTTTCATAATATTCATTGTGAACTTTTGAAGACCACTCATATATACAAACATATCATCAGATTTCATTTATAAGTTAGGCACAGTAAAAAAAAACAGCAATAATAAAATAGAACAACTATAATAAAATACTATAGTAGAAGTTATGTAAAACATTTGAATAGTTTATTGCTAGAATTTTCTATTTAATATTTTTTGGACTGCAGTTGGTCTTGGGTATCTGAAACTGCGGCAAGTCAAATGCCAGGTTTTGGGTGACCACAAACCAAAACCCAAATCATTGAGATTTTGGCCCTTGGCAATGCTTCAAAGGAGCCATATTGGAAGGCCACACACTTTCATTTACCCTCCCATCTTCTGCCAGCAAATTCCCTTGCTTAAGAATCATCCTCTTCAGTTTTAGCATTTTTAGTTACCAATATTATGACAATGTCATGCCCTAGAATTTAGCCACATTTTAAAAGAAAGCAGCTTTCCTTTGCTAATCTAAGAAGCAAATCAGCTCTATCGAGTGATGTCTTGATGTCTTGGGTCTGAACTGTCTGTCCACCAAAGCTTTCCATCAGGCTAAAGGTATTCTGATTTGTAGATGATTACTTTAGAATTGAATTTAATGAGTACAGCTTTACATAGCAATGGGTGATGGATGCTACATCATGTGCCCATGATTAAAAAAACAGAGTTGCTTGACCTAAAATAATAGTAACTTTTTTTCACACCAAAGTTTTGACATTAGCTTGTCTATGACCTACTCTTATTTATAGTATACAAGAAATGTGTTCCCAAACATGGATGCATATTAGCTCACGAATGAATTCTATTTGATGGGATTGAATTTCTACAGGTTGCCTCATAGGCTATGAAGGAAGGCAAAATACACGTTAAAGAACTCTTGTGGGGTGTGTGTTTTGAATCCTGTACAAAATCATTAATTTAAGAGGCAGCACTGTAGAATAGAAAAAAGCTGAGGTTAGAAGTCAAAAAAATCTGATGTCAGGATTGACATTAAGTAGCTGTGCAATTATAATAGTTGGCAGGAAACCAACCCAAACTGTGGTAAACAAAAATGGAATCTGTGTTAACTGATTTAACTGGACAGGTGAAATGAGAGAGCTCTTGCTTTTCTCACTGACCTGCTTCTTGGTTCATTCCCTTCTGGTCACAAGATGGCTGCCAACCTCTCTCAGGGCCATTTCCTGCTTCAGGAAAACAGCAAGAATCTTTTCCCACCATTCCTATCCTGAATTTAGTAAACCTTTTGGATTCTGATGCAGTTGTTGTAGACCTGTTTGGAAGTAATCAACATAGCCAAGGTGGTAGGCTACACTTACTGGCACAGGCCTTAGTCCCATGCTCCAATGAGTTCCAGAGTATATAATAAGCTTCACTTGGAAGCACATGAGCTGAGATGGGGGAAGACAGAATTATAGCTGGGGTAATATTGCCATGAGAAAGGGGAAGTGGGTGCTAGGTAAAAGCACAGCAAAACAAAACCTGGGTGACTGCTGCAGGAATTTTATATGATTATAAGCTTTCTATAATTGCTTTCTTATCTATAAAATGTAAAAATAATTATTCTACGTCCATTAAGAATGATTCTGAGGAGCAAATAAGGTTATGCAGTTGAAAACTCTCTGTAGTCTCTAAAATACATGTAGTCTGTACTGTATAAGTATACAATTTATATCAATATCTTTCATTCCTCTTACATAGATCTCTCTGGTTTCATTAAAATGATTGAGCTACTTCTGGTGAAACATTCTTTCATAAATATGGCATTTAATGATCTAAAGAATATAGAGAATAACCATTTTTACGTGTGATTTCCTCCATTAGGAATGAACCACTTAGTTAAGACATACTGCCCAAAGTTGATTAAGTCAAGAAATAGCAGTTGAAGTGTATTACTTGAAATTACAAACGTACTCACAACCAAAACTGTTAGTGAAATGAGAGGAGAAAGAAAGTGAGAAATAAGTTAACTAAAATTCTCTGTCATGTTAAGAAAGCAATAGATACTCTGTGGAGTTGGTAAATCAAGAGACTGAGGTGTATATGTAATATCAAGAGCCACAGGGTTGGGGCCAACACTGGGGGACAGCAGGTTAAGGCGATGCTTTGGATGCCTGTATTCCTTATTGCCATGTCTGGGATTGAGTTCTGCCTCTGCTCCCTAGCCAGCTTCCTGCGAAAGCATCTGGGAGGCAGCAGAAAGGGTTTAGGTTTCCAGAAGGCGTTCAGGTCTCCCAGTACAGGCACTGGGGAGTGAAAACAGCAGATGGAAGTTCAATCTCTCTCTCTCTCTCTCTCTCTCTCTCTCTCTTTCTGAGTCTCTCTCTGTTTCTCCCTCCCTCCCTCTTCCTCTCTTTCTCTCTCTCCCTCTCTATCATTCTGACTTTCCAATAAATAAATAAATAAATTAATTAATAAAACTTTTAAAAAGAGTCATAGGGCAATCATCAGGATAAATAAAATCATAAATGGTTAAAAAACAGATTATTTTGCTATGTGGGACAATGATTTAGGTAAAATGAGAAAACAGCATTTAACCCTCTATTTTATATCTTTTCATACTGTGTGGATGTTTTTTAATACTTTGGATTATATTTATTTAAGTATCTTTAGTCTGGTGAATAAGATATGAAAAATGGAGGCTATAAAAAAAAGCCACTTATTTTTTGACAAGAAGAGAGGAGAGGGAAAGTAATAAACAAGTTAACTAAAATTCCCTAGATACTGTGTGCAGTTGATAAATTAAGAAATGGAAGTGTATGCAAACCAAAACTTCAATGAAAAACTGAAGAGAGTATTTTAAACTCATATGTTTATAGGTTAATGACATTTATAATAGACACAATGAATTGTTAATTATCTTAATATATCAGATTTACTAGTTATATCTCCTTGGATACATTACTTACCCTCACTGTGCCTTAACCACCTTTTTCATAAAGTAGTGGATGGTCATAGTAATGTTGGTGGGGTTAACACCTAGACCTGAGTCTGCCAGTGGCACTCAGAGAACATTAAGTATGATCTGCTGCTATAACTTTCACCATCAAAGACAAATAATTAAAGGCAAATATAATAGAAAATGGGCAAAGACATAAATAGACAATGGATAAAAGAAGCATAAATGGCAATATCTTCACTAGATAAGATCAACTTCACTAATAATGAGAGAAGGCAAATAACCCCCCCAAATGTGTCAATTTCTAATCTTTCAAATATCTGAACCCATAAACCCATTAAAATCATTATGCTTGGGGTAAGACAAGGGTTAGGAAATGGGAACCCTACTGTATGATATCCAGAAGATATGAGTGATAAAACTTTTACAAAAACAATTTATCATTTCTGTATTTACTAAGAGTTGCTAGAATTTGATTCAGCAATTTTATTCTTAGAAATTTATGCTAAGAAATCATTCAGTGCAATGGTGTCTCCTGGAAATTGTGCACAGTGGTTACTCATTGGTTGAGAAAATTATAATACAGTAATAGCATGGAAATATATGCAGTCATTTTTACAATGCTATAAAATATGGATATGAAAAGATAATCACAATGTTTGTGATTAAGTACAAAATTATTATATAGTAAATACATTGAATAAATATCAAGAAAATTTGATATATAGTGAGATCTAATTTGGTTTAAAAAATCAGTCAAATCTGTGTGTGTATGTGAGCATACTTAAAAATTTCATGGAAAATGAAATTAAAAGATAAGTTTATATGGGTGCACAAAATTTCCAAACTCCATGCATATGAGAGTCTTCAAAAAGTTTGTGGAAATGGCATACTTATGAAAAATGATGCATGGTTTTCAAATTTTTATGCCAGAGCAAACCTACATTTTAATTTAACTTTTCCATGAATTTTTTTTTACCTAACAACCTTTTATTTAAGGTATACAAATTCGTGCATTTCACATATATAAATTTAGGAACATAGTGATTCTTCCCACCTTACTCTCCCTCCCACCTGTACTCCTACCCTTCTACCTCCTCTCTCTCCTATTCCTATTCTTATTTTTTACAAATATCTATTTTTTAACATTTCAAATGTTTTTTTTATTTTTTTAAACTATTATTTAATGAATATAAATTTCCAGTGTACAGCTTATGGACTACAATGGCTTCCCCCTCCCATAACTTCCCTCCCACACGCAACCCTCCCCTCTCCCGCTCCCTCTCCCCTTCCATTCACATCAAGATTCATTTTCAAATTCTCTTTATATACAGAAGATCAATTTAGTATACATTAAGTAAAGATTTCAACAGTTTGCACCCACATAGAAACACAAAGTGAAACATACTGTTTGAGTACTAGTTATAGCATTAAATCACAATGTACAGCACATTAAGGACAGAGATCCTACTTGAGGAGTAAGTACACAGTGACTCCTGTTGTTGACTTAACAAATTGACACTCTAGTTTATGGCACCAGTAACCACCCTAGGCTGAAGTCATGAGTTGCCAAGGCTATGGAAGCCTTTTGAGTTCATCAATTCTGATCATATTTAGACAAGGTCGTAGTCAAAGTGGAAGTTTTCTCCTCCCTTCAAAGAAAGGTACCTCCTTCTTTGATGACCTGTACAAAGATCTATTTTCAATTAACTGTATACACATACGATTAACCCTACACTCAGTAAAGAGTTCAACAAATAGTATGAACAAAAACAAAAAAAACCTGTCCTCAATAGTTGAGACAAGGGCTGTTCAAAATCATCACATCTCAAAGTGTCAATTTCACTTCTATAGATTACCTTTTAAGGAATCTATTAGTTACCACAGATCATGGAGTACATACAATATTTGTCTTCTTGGGACTGGGTTATTTCACTAAGAATGATGTTTTCCAATTGCATTTATCTGGTTGCAAACAACAGGATTTCATTTTTTAGTGCTGTGTAGTATTCTGTTGTATACATATCTCATAATTTCTATATACAGTCTTCAGTTGATGGACTCCATGAATTTTTGAAGTCCCTCCACATAAGTTATAATATATTGTATTATACATGATTCTTAAAATTTATAGAAGGCATTGGACCTTCTGGTAAATGTTTTCTTAGGTTGTTATCTAATGGTTGAAACTGTTTGCTAAGTATTCATGTAATATTGCTATTGTCAGCAAGCGATCTAGGACTTGCTCCCTCATTTCTCTATTCTAAGCCCAACTTGTTCTTTCATTTCTCTATTCTCCTCAAGGTAGGAAACTAATTCTATTATAAAGGAATCTGTAGGACACACAATTTAATCTTTAGACCTTATGAAAGAGATAGCTAACATTTTTCTGTAATAGCATAGCCAAAATAAGAGCTTAAATTATAATCTCATAGCTAGATTCACTTCGCCATCAGCGAAGTAAATGGTAAGTAGAAAAAACCTCCCTTTCAGACCAAAGGGAAAGAAAGTTTTTAAGTGAGAATATAGTTTTCCTCACGGGCATTGTCTACCTTAGAAAAACTACTACAGAACATGCCTGTGACTATAAACTTGTAGTTCAGGCCACCGAAGATTAGAGATGGGACTTGGGCACTCCCTTGACTTGCATCCTCTGGTCTGCTTTAACAAAAACCAGGAGGAAAAGAAAGCTAGGCATCAGAAGCAATGGGTGGCAGGCCTATTAATGGCTGATCTGTACAGTGATCTGCCCTCAAGGAGACCCAACAGGCCAGTCCACTGCAGTGGCTTTCAATGTGGTAAGCCTGGGCTTCAGCAGAAGTCAACTTGTGAAGAGCCCTGGCAGCTATGCCAAGAGTTGGATCACTGGAAATGGACCTGCCCTGGAGTCGAAGGATGCCCAGGTCAGAGCCACAGATCTTATTGGCTCTATGCTGAAAAGCCCTTCACTCAGCCCAGCTTCCAAAGTGACCACTGCAGCTGAGGGGACAGCCAAGTAGGGTCAGCAACATTGGAGGCAGAACTGTAAATTTCTTATTAGAGATGCCACCTGCCTTTACCTGGCCAGCTCTCCTCCCAGCCCAGCTAAGTAATGAAAGTCAACAGAGTGCCTTCCCCTAGGAGGTTCACACCTCCCTTAGGATATACCCCATGTGAAGAGATAGATAGGTCTGGGCCTCTTAATTTACAAGGCCTAAAGCCCAACAGATTATTATCAAGCCCCTTCTGTCAGGTTCTATTTGCCTCTCAATCAGAAAATTTAATTGTAGCTTAGACAGCACCTTTCTTAGCTCCTCTAATAATGACTCTGTCCTTTGTTCTAGACCCTGTCTAGCACACTTGGGCCTCATTCCTTCATAATCATAACCTCTACTCTACCACCAATGGCTCTACTCCCAACCTGTGTGTACTGATGGTCCTCTTCCCCACTTAATGCTGTATAATTGTTCAGACCTGGTTAATGCCTCTCTTAGGATCATTGGTTACTATCCTCACCTTGCCTTTTATGACCTTGTCTAAATATGATCAGAGTCAGTGAACTTGGAAGGCTTCCATAGCCTTGGCAACTCATGACTTCAGCCTAGGGTGGTTACTGGTGCCATAAACTAGAGTGTCAATTTGTTGGGTCAACAACAGGAGTCACTGTGCACTTGCTCCTCATGTGGGATCTCTGTCCTTAATGTGATGTACATTGTGATTTAATGCTATAACTAGTACTCAAACAGTATGTTTCACTTTGTGTTTCTGTGTGGGTGCAAACTGCTGAAAGCTTTACTTAATATATGCTAAATTGATCTTCTGTATATAAAGAGAATTGAAAGTGAATCTTGATGTGAATGGAAGGGGAGAGGGAGCAGGAGAGGGGAGGGTTACGTGTGGGAGGGAAGTTATGGGAGGGGGAAGCCATTGTAATCCATAAGCTGTACATTGGAAATTTATATTCATTAAATAAAACTTAAAAAAAATATTGTATTATATATTACTATTAGAATGTATTAATATATATTATTGGATATTTACTGTATATATTTTATAGAGAAGTCTATGTGTAATTTATATGTACACAAAGTGTTATATGAAATCAGGGGTGATTTCTGTTTTCTTCTTTTGGCATATATATGGCATATATATGTTTCATATATATAAATATGAAATAAATTAGTTATGGTCAACTCTGGCCCCGAGAATCCCTATTGGCAAACTTCTCTTAAATACAGATTTCAAAGAGAGAGAAGTCTGAATTTTTTTTCTACCCATGAAAGAGAAGAAAGTAGTGGGGAGGCACGGTTAGGGGAAGATCGATTGATAGGTATGAGGTTATACTAGAGATAAGAAGTTAGAGTGAATATAGATAATGTACTGTATATTTCTCATAAAAAAAAACCTCCAAGATAGGAGTTAGGATACTTTTACTACAAATAAATGTAAAATGCTTGAAAACATAAATGTGTTTACCCTGATTGGATCTTCTACAACATGTATATGTAACAAAAGGTCACATAGTACCCTGTAAATACACACAATTTTTATATTTGTTAAAATTTTGTTTTTTAAAAAATTAAGAAAAGAAGGAGCAGAAAGAGAATGTCAAAAATTTTTGGCCACTTATATGCAAAACAGATATATTGCCAATATTGTACTAAAACATCTACTTTTGAAATAATTTCACAGTGTACAAAGGCCTCCAGATTTCCCTGGAGATAAGACAAGTACCTCATTAAACAGCTGGGTCTGGGATGACAATAAATAGATACTTGGTGCCTTTATCCCTGTTATGCAAATGGTTAAAATAAAATTCAATAGGGTTCATTAAAAGAGGGAGGACTGGCGTGCGCATTTTCTCTTTTTAAGGGAGCACATTATGCTACTTAGAAGCTCTTACTAGAAAATGTCATTTAAAGCCTGACACCAGTGAATGCCTGACACTTAGAGTGAGTGATGTTTTGAAAAGCCACATTTCTTACAGCTCATGCATCTTAAGGGAAATTTACCATGGAAGTGAATGGGCTAGCTGAGAAACTCAAACAGCCATGAAACTAAGAGGAACCTTGAGATAGCATCCAGCCATTCCACAAAAATGTACTGAGGACTTCCTTGTGCCAGACATTATGCTCAGTGTTGATGACATGGATCCGACGGGTACGGTCACCCATCTCTGCCCTCCGTAACTCCTCACTGAAATAGCCAAACAACAGCTATGATGCAACCAAACCTTGCTCTATAATCAGTACAGAAAATAACTGTGTAGGGTTTCGCTATAAAAATATGTCCATAGGGAAATCCCATTGTTTCTCTTGGTAGCACAATCTAAACAGACTGCAAACTCCTTGAAGGTGAGTTACAGGTTTCTCCATCCCCCACCACACACAGCTCATTACTTGGTAGATTCCCCAGCAGCGACTGAGTGAGTGAGCGAACACTCTCCTTCGGCGTTTGTACCAGTCCTCTCATTACAACCTATTCCAGAGGTTGGATGCTCAGTATTCTTCCTGCTGCTTCTTCCAACTCTTTGAAAAGCCTCATTAGTTACCCTCACTGGATCTGCTTCTTTTTCCATTTGACCCCTAGTCGTAAACACAGAGGTGATCAGAAGGTGTCTCATTTTGATGAGAATAAACCGAAACTGTTATCACAAGCAGATATTACAATATTTCTCATGAATCTGCTTAACTTAAAACAAGTTTCTTATATCTTGACACATCTTTCTGAAGGTAATTCACTTTGATATTTGCCTTGGAAACCAATAATCAGCATGAAACTCATTTATTCTGAGGCCTGTCTAGATACTGGTGTGATATATAATTAAAAAAGGAAAAGTATGACCCTTTTTACTTACAGACTCCTCGGCCGGGCAGTGAGTGTCGTGCTGTCTTCATTTTTCAGACACCAGGTGGCGTCCCACGGCAGACATGGGAAGGCCATGCTGGGATCTTGCAAAGAGGCTGAGAAGGAATGCTCAGCGGGATTCCAGCTCTAAGACAGAACTGTCTGTGTTTACTCCCCACCCCTGCCTGCTGCTGCTGTCCGATTAGTTTGCTCATTCCTGATGCCTGGTTCCTGTTTCCTGACTAGAACTCTGGCATCCCCCATCCCCTGTCTCTTGTGGTGCCTGTTCACATTGCTGGGACTTGACCATGCCTTTGTCCTCTGCCTCCATCCCTGGCTCTCAGAATAGACATGATGTTTACTTGCTGCTGCTTCGGAACTCAGATCCATGACTTCTAGAACTACTTTGCTCATGTCAAGTCATGTGTGACAAATTGGCCAACCAAAAATAAATAAATAAAATAAATCCACAGTGATGGTTTGTTATCTCAAGCCCATCGTACTTTAATTTATTGGTGAATGAGTCAGAGCTAAGTGACAGGAACTCAATTCAAATTAGCTTAAGCAAAAGTAATTCATTGGCCTATTAAGCTGGTTCAGCTGACTCTTCACAAGCCAGGCTCCAGGATTCAAATAGGGCTATCTCTTCTTGCTTTTTCCTCTCCTGGTCCTTTCCCTCTGTGTGCTGGCCTCATTCTTTCCTAGTGCAAATAGATGGCTCACTCTATGAAGCAGGAGAGAGTGACGAATGGCATCTCCAGTTTTATGTATATTTTTATCTCAGCATAACACATCATTATCCCAATATTTGCCTATCAGTCAAAAGGACTTTGACTGTCTCTACTTGCATCTGAAGACCACCCGAGGGTCAATCCAATGGAACTCCGAGGCAATTAAACACAGTGATTGGTGAGATCTAAATCGTATTCCCAGCCCTGAGGCCAATGGCACAGAATCTATTAATTGAAGAAACTGATCGGCTGACAAGTGTAACAGACTTGTTCAGCAACAGTGACTATCATATTTCATGATAATAGAATGAAAAGAAACAATAGAACATGGGGATGGAAATGAAGTAGATAGGCCCAAGGTCACTATTTTTCAAAGAAATGCTTTATTGAAACAGCAAACATTCCTTTCTAAACATAGAGTTGATTTTGAAAGAGAGAAAAGGAAATTCCTTAGGTGTGAGAAACAGAAAACACAGCAAGAGTGGGAAGCTCCCACTGTTGGTGGTCACATGACTTTTTGTAAGCTATAGATCCAGGGATTTTGCAGCTGGAATTCCTTTTCCATGTGCAAATCAGAGCTCTGTCTATAAGCTCACTCGTGGTGATACAGCTCAGATGCAGTTCTTTTGAATGAGACTAAGAGTGTCTAAGTCTCCTTTGTTCACATTGACTCTATCTAACAGACTTAAGAAATAGTGAGGAAACTCGCCTACAGCTGGAATTTGAGAAGCTATATACATTGGCCTGGGTGGTTGTAAAACAGGAATTTTAAGCCTGTAAATTAATATAAAAAGTTTTTAGGACTATTGACAAAACTGCCCCTGCCACATTACCCCCTCCTTCTTCCAAATACAGCAAAACTGTTCTAAAGTGATACTTTCACACTCAGGCACATGGAAATCCCACAGGAAAAAAAATCCTTCCTGAAAATGAACTCACAATAAAAATGTTCAGGTCACAAAGGAAAATAACTCCACCATGAAAGAAAGCCAGGAGATAAGCAAAACAAAAGTGAATCAGAACAAGGACCTTAAGTAACTAAACCCAGGATTACAAAAATCTGAGAAAAGCTATAAAATGAGCATACTGAAAATGACTATAGATGTTAAGTGGAGTAGTAGAAAAAATAAGGAAAAGTAGAAAAAAACTTTGCAAAATGAGAAATGCAAATATTGACATTAAAAACTAAATGATGCCATAAATGTCATATTAAACCGAATGGTGAAACAAAGAATAAAGTTGGCAAATGACCCTGAATGCAGCACAGATAAAAAATATGGAAGGATAGTTAAGAGACATGATGAAGAATAGCACGAAAATATCCAGAATAAATTTAAAGTTTTCAAGAGGAGAAACTAAAGTTTATTTGTTGCAGTGTTTCAAGGGGTGATAATTTTTCAAAATTAAGGAGAGAAATTAAGATATCTTCTTGTATCGAGTTGGATAAACTTAGGGTTCTTTGGTTTTGTTTTGTTCTGCTTTTTTAATTGCAATGAGTTTATTTGAAAAAAAAAAGAACCAGAAATTCATGAATTAGATGGAACCAGATCACAAGTGATTGGGATTCCATCAGGGGGAACACAAGATAAAACTATCTGGAATGTGCTAAATGAAGCAAGAGAAAGAAACATTTGATTAACTCTGAGATCAATCAAAGATGAGGTCAAAATCCTAATAGCAACCAAAGAAGAAAGATAGATTAGGTCAAATGAAGATTATATGCACTGACTATTTGAATTGCAACAATAGCTACCAGAGAACAGAGAAGTAATATGGCCAAAGTATTGTGGGGAAATAACTGACAGTCTGGGTTCTACATTAAACTAAAAGCTCATTTGAGGATAAGAGTGAAATACAGATAGACGGTTTACCACTCACAGATGAATGATAGCTTGCCAAAGGATGCAATTGAGTAAAAATGAGAAATTAAACTCAGAAAGAAATGAGAAGCAAGAAATGTTGAGCTAAGAAACTGGTAAGGAAGAACTGTAAGGAAGAGTAATAATGATGATGATGGTGATTAATTGGGTGGGAGACAAAATAAGAGAGACCCATTTACTCTGTAATTCACTGCAATATTCAAAGATGGTGGGCACTGAATGGTCATGGTGGGAGAGATCATGAGTATGGATGAAGTGGATAAAGCAAAAAACCTGTTCATTAAAGCAATCTGAATGCCACTCAAGTAGCCATCTACATCAAGGATTTAAAAGAGTCTGACAACAGATAGTCCTTTTCAGTCTGGTATAGCGATGCCCACATTGAGGCTCAGAGGGCTAAACAGCCACTTGTAATACCAGCATTCCATATCAGAGTGCTGATTCCAGTCTTGGCTGCTCCACTTTGGATACAGCTCCCTTCTAATGCACCGGGGAAGACAGGAGAGGTTGAAGCCAAGTACTTGGGCTCCTGCCACCCATGTGGAAGGCCTGGATGAAGTACCTGAACCATGGCTTTGGCCTTGACCAGACTTGGCTGTTGGAGCCATTTGATGAGTGAACCAGCAAATGGAAGATCTCTTTCCTGCTCCCTCTCTCTGTTGCTCTGCTTTTCAAGTAAATGAATCAATCAATCTTTAAAAAAAAAAAAAGAATAATGCTGAAAACAATAGATGTATTTAAAAAATAATTCAGTATAGAATTGCTGAAACCAGTCTATACCTGCTGTGAAACTGCAGGTAGTCTTTAACAATTTGAGTGTGTGCCAAGGTCTTCTACTTGGTGTCCATCCATTTCTCTCTGCAGAAGTTTAGGCTCTCTACTCTGTTGCTCAAGTATCTCCAGCCTTGGACCTCGTCAGCTCTGGTCTAGGCTGTGCTCCATCCTCCCCTTCATCTGCCTAGTTTCTGATCCTCTAGTGTAATTACCTCACCTTCTCCCATATTTGGATTTATGGTTCACAAGAAGAATTCACCTGTTCATTTCTGTCCAATTCCTAGAGAAAGATTACTTGCAAAGGTGGTAAGCAGGGAGTGTTTCCTATCACACCGATTACTGACATGCTGTATAATAGAAATGATTTTAAAATTGTTCTTTATGCACACAAGTAACTTTGGGCTGATAGGCAACAAACCAGTTTTAAGAGAGTTGGACGAGGTAGTTCCATCTTCCACTGTAAGAAACTACTAAGATACAGGAGCTCCTTATTCATTTTAACCTCTTGTTTGAAACGTTACCTTTCCAGGTTGGAAAGCCACATGGGTATTCTCTCATCCGGGCCCAAAGGATCACTCACGTCCTAGAGAGTGATCTGTACCAAGCAAAGTGCACATGAGACAGTAGTGCTGATATAATAAACACAAGACATTTCTGACCCAGGAATCAGACTATCCATGCTGGTATGATCAGCTCATTTTCTCTCTGTCGTCAAGCTACTCAGGAAGCTGAATCATAATCAGCATCCACTTTATTAATTCACCACAGGAAATTACTGTCATTGGGATTCCAAATACCCCAACAATCATAGGATAAAAGCATTCTTTCCTGTAGGCAAGCCTGCATAAAAAAGCAAATAACACCCAGAGGGCTGTGTGATGAATACTGGGACGGAAAGAGGGTAGATTGATATGTCGGATGTTTATCTTCATCCTTCACACAAAAGGTGTTGTTTCTCCAATGGGATTTAGAGATTTGACATGTTTGGCTACCACCCCTTGAATCCATACTGACAGTTACTTAAAATTTGGTTAAGAAAACTAAATCTGGTTCTCTCCCCACTGTATAAAGCTGGGATGGTGACTTCTAGTATCAGATTCTGTGATGCTTCTTGATTCATTCATGACTAACCAACTCCTCTTGTGATTGATACACTGTACTTTCGTCACAATACAGGAATGCCATTTGTCTCGACCCGACGTCTTTTAATGTCTGGTTATGGAGTGATAGTTATGCCCCCTCCTCTCTGTTATGACCAGTGACCTACATTCACAAGACTGTGCCTACTGACAGCCAGGGCATCATAACTGCATAGCAGAACTCTCTGGAAACGAACCATAATTTTGGTCTCATGAGGAAAAATTGCCAAAGGTTGCCAGACCAACTTGTAGCAACAACATGATCTAAAACATTGCCTGCTAAACTTTTTCTAACATCCCATAAAGTTCTGTTAGACTAGGAAGAAAGCCATGGCTCCCACTCTCAGAGTGGGGAAGAGTGCATCTGAACAAAAAGACAAAGCTCTATAAATAGTTTCAGGAGCTCTGGGTTAAGGATTTTCATCCTAAGGCATATTTTCTTCTGAATGCCCCAAAGCCTGACTTCTCATTCCGAACAATCAAGAAAATGCCTTTTCTTTCAAGTGATCAATTCTGAATTATTTTCCAGGAAAAAATTTTCCAGAGAATGAGAGGCCAAATCAATATGCAATCATAATTTTGGTCTAAATTAAAAGCTCTATTTTGGCCTGCAGAATATAATCTGTTCATATTACTTGGGCTTTATAATGAATTTGCATGGCAGGCTTATTGCAGGTTTTATATGGGCTCTGCCTTACCGAGGCAAGTAATGCTTAGGGAATCTGATTAAAACTTGGGGGAAGGAGCAGCTGTTCAGCAATAGAGAGTGAGCTAAGGCCCATTTTTCAGAGCCTGACTGCAAGGCCTGGCACCCTGGCCAGCTACTGGAAGATAAATGAACTGTCTTTGAATGCCCAGCTTCTGTGTTAATAGCTTTAAAATATTGGTTGCTTATGGGAAAGAAGTTGAGAACTCTTATCAATTTTCTTGTCCCAGGAGTCCTCAAATACATCATGTATTTTTCATTGCCTGATTGGCAGGCAGTTTTCACCATTTAGATGTTCATAGGTTAACAGTAAGAGTTTCTCACTTGAAAAGACAGTTGGGTAGGTGTCCAGGAAATTTTTTACAAGAAATGAGAAGATTGGGGCTGGTGCTGTGGCATGGCAGGTAAAAACCACCCCTTGTGACGCTGACATCCCATATGGATGCCTGCTTATGTCCTGGCTGCTCCATTTTTAAAATTTTTTTTCAAACTTTTATTTAGTAAATATAAATTTTGAAAGTACAACTTTTGGATTATAGCGGTTTTCCCCCCATAACCACCCTCCCACCCGCAAACCATCCCATCTCCTCTCCCTCTCCCATCCCATTCTTCATTAAGATTCATTTTTAATTATCTTTATATACAGAAGATCAACTTAGTATATACTAAGTAAAGATTTCAACATTTGCACCACACAGACACACAAAGTATAAAGTACTGCTTGAATACTAGTTTTACCATTAATTCACATAGTACAACACACTAAGGACAGAGATCCTACATGGGAGTAAGTGCACAGTGACTCCCTTTGTTGATTTAACAATTGACTTTGATGCAACTCCGTGGTAATGCTCTTGGGAAAGCAGCGGGAGATGGCCCAAGCATTTGCATCCCTGTCACCAATGTGGGAGACCCAGATGAAGCTCCTGACTCCTGGCTTTGGCCAAACCTAGCCCTGGCTGCTGTGGCCACTTGGGGAATAAACTAGCAGATGGAACAGTTGTCTCTTGCTATGTCTATCTCTGTTTCTCTGTAACTCTGACTTTCTAATAAACAAGTAAAATCTTTAAATAGAGAGAGAAAGAGAGAGAGAGATGCTAAAAATCCAGACCAGCTTCTTTCCAGCATTATACTTTAGTCTCAGCATCACGATGTACATTCTTCTGACTTTTATAAAGGTGCTTAATTCTGATTCTATATATGCAAGTAAGATACTAAATGCCTTGTTTTTCACATGGCATTCAAATGGCCAAGTTTGATCTGATTCCATCAATGTGAGCATGTGATCTTTGAGGCCAAATTTAATCTTTACCTTCCTATGTTCAGAGGTTTGTACTTTTTTCTTTTTCTCTATATCCACCTCATCTGCCCATTTTGATCTTAGGAAGATAAGACAGTCTTCCAAGTGAAGTTAATTTACTTATGTGACAGTTGGCCATGTAGATTTTCAGACATTGTTTGTTCCAATATGTGTTTACATTTTGCCTTTTTATTACCATATATATAAGAAAAAGTTATGAAAAGTAGCAAAATAAATACATGTATGAATTTAATTTTATTTTTCATTAGTAAATTCTAGTAGAAATTGGCTGGGAAAAATTTCATCTGAGAACATACTTAGATGTGCATAGCATGGATTTGACTTCATGGAGAAGTCAGGTCTGGACCGAGTGAGATCCTGACTCTGTCATTCACTGACTGTATGCTATTGAGCACGTCAGCTGACTTCTTCAGCTTCCTCATCTCAGCAAGAGGGTAGCTTTAGTACACAGGCCCATCTTCACCTTTAAAAATAAAAATCTATTGGGATTTTAAAAGTGAGATTCCACTGAAAACAGGTAAGAGGCACTTCATGAGGAAACAAAACTTTAGAAAGCCAATACCCAAAACATGTATAACTACTAAGTTGTCTACTAAAGGCACATAAAGCAGGAATGAATTAAAATTTAAAGAGAAAAATTATAGAAATTTAAAGAGCAGATATCAAAATAAAATTCTTAGTAGGTGAGTTGATATGATGATCTACATCCAAAATACAAGGGACTTAAATCCAAAATATTACAGAACCAGATATCTGACTAACCAGAAGATGAACACAAAAATCAATGACTTTTCTAGACTTTAGCAACAATTAATGATAAAGTGTAAGGGGAGACAGAGGTATTGAATCAAGATGGGCGGAGTAGGGAGGGAGCTTACCACTGTAGTCTAGGAGAAGATAGTTTTAAAAAAAAAAGTGGAGAGAGCGCCGTCTCAGGGAAGACTTAGGGAGAAAACGGTAGAGGAAACTCCATGCAGGTTGAAGGGGTATATCAGCCCTGTGTGGAGGGTGTGAACACACACAGATCAGGACCCAAACAGCTTAGAGCTTCTGTACCAGCCTTGGAGAGTGAGGTGAGACCAGACTGGCAGCCCAAGCTACTGGCGATAAAGCTGCAGGAAAAGCCTGGAGGGAATCCAGCTTGGAGCCCTGTGGGGGATAGTATACTTGCCAAACTAGAGGAGAAAAAATGAGGGGACATGTTTTTCTCTCCCTGATCACCCTGCAATGGCATCCTGTAACAAGCAATATTTTGGAAATAAGTAACAGCTGTGCCGGCTCATGTCTGTGCCCAGCAACCAGCCAAGTGGAGACTCCTGAGTCTGGTGGCGAGAACTGTCGGGGGCTGGGTGCTCCTGAATGTGGTACACTGTGTGCCGGGACTGTGAAAACACTGAGACTACAGGGCTTTGAAAACACCGAAGCTGTGTGGGAAAGCTCAGGGTGTGGCTGGGACTTTGGGCAGTCACTATGGGAGGCACCAGACACTCAGGGCTCCCTGGTTCCCTGGTGAGGGACATTGCTGGGGAATCTGCTTACACCAAGGACTGCACAGATCATTTGTGTGGATCTTGTGGAAGTGTGGACAAATATTATATCCACAGGGGCTAGCACCCAGGCACTGGTCTCCTTTGAGGAAAGGAAATGAGCTGAGTCTATGCCAACAGGGAACCTCTCCTCTAATTAAAAATTTAAGAAAGAGGAGATTTACTCAACTTGGGTGTCACCTTAACACTCTCTTCACTCTGGAGCAGTGAACTGAGCTCCCTGGGCACACCCATCACACATCTTTAAGTATTCACTGAAAGCAGACACTCCACTAATTCAGACAAAGCCCAAAGATAAAAGCCACCACTGCAGAAAAACAAAGAAACCAACCAGCATCTCCACAAATGCTAAATAACAAATGCACCAATTCAAGAAACAAGAATAACGAACACAACATGACATCCCAAAAAGAACACAACACTTCAATACTAGATTGTGAAGATGAAGAGATGGAAGAAATGCCAGAAATGGAATTCAAAAAGTTGATCATAGGATTACTTAGAAGTAATTGGAAGCAAATGCACAAACTAATGAAATCTTTCATTACATGAAAGAAAATTTTTCCCATGAATTTGAGATCTTAAAGAGAAAGCAAAATGAAATCTTGGAAATGAAGAATTTGATAGAACAAATAAAAAATAGGGGCTGGCACTGTGGCATAGGGGGTAAAGCCACCACCTGCAGTGCGAGCATCCCATATGGGCACCAGTTCAAGTCTCGGCAACCCACTTCCAATCCAGCTCTCTGCTGTGGCCTGGGAAAGCAGTAGAAGATGGCCCAAGTCCTTGGGCTCCTGTATCCACGTGGGAGACCCAGAAGAAGCTCCTAGCTCTTGGCTTAAGATCAGCACAGCTCTGGCATTGCGGCCAGTTGGGGAGTGAACCAGTGGATGGAAGATCTCTCTTTTCTCTCTCTCTTTCTTTGTCTCTCTCTCTCTCTCTCTCTCTCTCTCTCTCTCTCTCTCTGCCACTCCTTCTCTCTGTGTGTGTGTAACTCTGACTTTCAAATAAATAAACATTTTTTTTTAAAAAGAACTAATAAAAATGCAGTGGAAAGCCTTAATAACAGAATCAGTGAAGCAGAAGAAAAAATAGCCAACTTAGAAGACAAATTACAGAACAACAACAACAAAAAAGACAAAAACAAGATGAAGAAATTAGAAAACTAAAAAGCACTGTTGGGAATCTACAGGATACTATCAAGTGGCCCATCATACAGGATCTATGAGTTCCTGAAGGTATGAAAAGAGAGAAAGGATTAGAAGGCCTTTTTAATGAAATAATAACAGAAAACTTCCCTAATATGGAGAGAGAAAGGGACATCTAAGTACAGGAAGTACATAGAACTCCTAATAGACATGATCAAAAAAGATCCATGACACATTGTAATCAAACTTTCCACAGTAAAACATAAAGAAAAGATTCTAAAATTTGCATGAGAGAAGTGCCAGATTACTTTCAGAGGATCTCCAATTAGACTCACAGTGGACTTCTCATCAGAAACTCTACAGGCTAGGAGAGAATGGCAAGATATAGTCCAAATCTTATGAGAAAAAAACTGTCAACCCAGAATACTCTACCCTACAAAGCTCTCATTTATGAATGAAGGTGAAATAAAGACCTTCCATAACAAACATAAATTGAAAGAATTTGTCACCACCCGCCCAGCCTTGAAAAATATGCTTAAAGATGTGCTGCTCATAGAAACACAGAACCACGGTAATCATTTTGAAAGAAGGTAAAGGAAGAAAATCTCCCAGTGTAAGTACCAAGGAAATCCAAAGTGAAAAATCGGAACACTTATGGAAAAATGGCAGAGCAAAGTCGTTACTTATCAATAGTCACTTTAAATGTACATGGGCTCAACTGGACTGGATGAATGCATTAAAGAAACAGACTGGATGAATGCATTAAAAATCAAAACCTTTGGCCGGTGCAGCGGCTCAATAGGCTAATCCTCCACCTGCGGCGCCGGCACATAGGGTTCTAGTCCTGGTCAGGGAGCCAGATTCTGTACCGGTTGCTCCTCTTCCAGTCCAACTCTCTGATGTGGCCCGGGAGTGCAGTGGAGGATGGCCCAAGTGCTTGGGCCCTGCACCCCATGGGAGACCAGGAGAAGCACTTGGCTCCTGCCATTGGATCAGCGCGGTGCGCTGGCCACGGTGGCCATTGGAGGGTGAACCAACGGCAAAGGAAGACCTTTCTCTCTGTCTCTCTCTCTCTCACTGTCCACTCTGCCTGTCAAAAAAAAAACAAAAACCAAAAAACAAAAAAAAAAAAAAAAAAAACAAATCCTTTGAGGAAGGACAAGTGAACACTTATCTGGCTCTGATAACTTTAATGTCAAGAAGAGGCATCATCTTCCTACTGTTCCGCCTAGTTCTTCTTGATTCTTTGAGACTTGATACCCCCGGCAGAAAAATGGATTTAAACATGGCCTTTCTGAAAATAAGCCTGGGACTGGATGGATTTGTAAGCTTCCAGATTAGAATCTGGGACCAGGCTTCTGCTGCACATGCATCTTCCAGAACCCCTCTGAAGCCTGGCACTTGGGGGCATTGTGAGTGTCCTGGCTAGAGGTGTGCTTCCAGCAGCCTCCTTTCCTCCTACCCTTTCACATTTCTCCAGGATTTTTGAGAACAAACTAAAACATCAACTTGAGCTGTGTCCATCAGTGTGTACTTGTGATCACACAATGGGATCTCTATGATATAACTTGGGTCACTCTAAGCATTGCAAATGACTTTTAGAAATCAACCTTTTGTATTCAAGGAGGGAGGGAGAGAAAAAAAAAACATATTTGCTGCCTACAAGAAACACATCTCACCAACAAATATAAACACAGACTGAAAGTGAAAGGATGGGAAAACGATATTCCATGCTAACAGAAACCAATAAAGAGCTGGTATAGCCACCCTAATATCAGAAAAAATAGACTTTAATGCAAAAATTGTTAAAATAAACTAAGAGAAAAGAAATAATTAAAATTAGAGAAGAAATTTTAAAATTGAAATAATAAATAACAATACAAAGATCAGAAAAACAAAGAGCTAGTGTTTTGAAAGAATAAACAAAACTGATACACCATTGATCCAACTAACAAAAAAAGGAGTGAGAAGACCCAAATCAATGAAATTAGAGATGAAAAAGGAAATGTAAAAACAGATACCTCAGAAATAAAAAGAATTATCAGAAATTACCATAAAGAGCTGCATACCAACAAACCAGGAAGCCTAAAAGAAATGGGTAGATTCCTGGGGAAATACAACCTACCTAATTTAAGCCATGAAGACATAGAAAAGCTAAACCAATGCATAACCAAGACAGATATTGAAACAGTAATAAAGACCCTCTCAACAAAGATAAGCCCAGGACCGGATGGCTTCATTGCTGAATTCTAACAGACATTTAAAAAGAACTAACTCCAATTCTTCTCAAATTATTAAAAACAATTGAAAGGGAGGGAATCTTCCCAAATTCTTTTTATAAAGCCAGCATCACCTTAATTCCTAAACCTGAAAAAAGATGCAACTGAGAAAGAGAACTACAGACTAATTTCCCTGATGAATATAGATGCAAAAATCCTCAACAAAATTCTAGTCAATCAAATCCAACAATACATCAGAAAAATCATCCACCCAGACCAAGTAGGATTTATCTGTGGTATGCAGGGATGGATCAACATTCACAAATCAATCAATGTGATACATCACATTAACAAACTGAAGAACAAATACCATATGATTTCTCAATAGATACAGAGAAAGCATCTCATAAAATATAACATCCTTTCATGATGAAAAGTCTAAGAAAATTGGGTATAAAAGGAATATTCCTGAGCACGATCAAGGCAATCTATGACACACCCATTATCAGCATTCTACTGAATGAAGAAAAGGTATAAGTATTTCCACTGAGAATTGGAATCAGACAAGGATGCCCACTGTCCCCACTACTATTCAATATAGTCCTGGAAGTTTTAGCCAGAGGCATTAGGCAAGAAAAATAAATCAAAGGGGTACAAATTGTGTAGGAGGAAGTCAATGTATCCCTATTTGCAGATGATATAATTCCATATATTGGGGATCCAGAATACTCCAGTAAGAGACTATTAGAACTCATAAAGGAGTTGGTAAAGTGGCAGGATATAAAATAACACATAAAAACTAGTAACCTTTGTATACACAGACAATGCCATGGCTGAGTGTATACCAAGTTGATTTTCTGTATATAAAGATAATTGAAAATGAATCTTGATGAAGAATGGGATGGGAGAGGGAGTGGGAGATGGGATGGTTGCAGGTGGGAGGGAAGTTATGGGGGAAAAGCTGCTATAATCCAAAAGTTGTACTTTTGAAATTATTATTTATTAAATAAAAGTTTTAAAAAAATTCACTTAAAAAATGAAAGAACTTCTAAGATCAATCACATTCACAATAGCTACAAAAAATACCTTAGAATAAATTTAACCAATGATATAAAAGATCTCTATAGTTAGAATTACAAAACATTAAAGGAAGAAATAGAAGATACCAAAAAAAAAAAAAAAGGGAAAAATCTATGATCATGGATTGGAAGACTCAATATCATCAAAATGTCCATTCTCCTGGAACTAATTTACAGATTCAATGCAATATACAAATCAAAATTCAAAAGGACATTCTTCTCAGATATAGAAAAAATGATTCTGACATTCATATGGAAATACAGGAGACCTCTAATAGCTAAAGCAATCTTATACATCAAAAACAAAGCTGGATGCATCACAATACCAGATTTCAAGACATATTACAGGGCAGTTATAACCAAAACATCCTGTTATTGATACAAAAACAGATGGGTAGACCAATGGAATAGAATAGAAACACTAGAAAGTAATACAAGCATCTACAATCAATTTATATTTGACAAAGGAGCTAAAATCATTTCCTGGAGCAAGGACAGTTTCTTCAACAAATGGTGCTGAGAAAACTGGATATCCATGTGCAGAAGTATGAAGCAAGACCCCTATCTTATACCTTACACAAAAATCTATTCAAAATGGATTAAAGACCTAAAACTACAACCTGATACCCTTAAATTATTAGAGAACAGTGGGGAAACTCTGCAAGACATTGGCACAGCAAAGATTTCTTGGAAAAGGGACAAATACCATATGTTCTCCTTGACCTGTGATAACTAATAGAGCACCTAAAAGGAAATCTGTAGAAGTGAAATTGACACATTGAGAAGCAATGACTTGACCAGCCCTTGTCTTGCCTGTTGAGGAACAGTTTATGCTAATTGTTGAACTCTTTCTTTCTTTCTTTTTTTTTTTTTGACAGGCAGAGTGGACAGTGAGAGAGAGACAGAGAGAAAGGTCTTCCTTTTGCCGTTGGTTCACCCTCCAATGGCCGCCGCGGTAGCGCGCTGCGGCCGGTGCACCGCGCTGTTCCGATGGCAGGAGCCAGGTGCTTATCCTGGTCTCCCATGGGGTGCAGAGCCCAAGCACTTGGGCCATCCTCCACTGCACTCCCTGGCCACAGCAGAGAGCTGGCCTGGAAGAGGGGCAACCGGGACAGGATCGGTGCCCCGACTGGGACTAGAACCCGGTGTGCCTGCGCCGCAAGGCGGAGGAGTAGCCTGTTGAGCCACGGCGCCGGCCAGAACTCTTTCTTAACTTAGAGTTAGTCATATGTGTATAAAGTCAATTGAAAATAGATCTCAGTAAAAAATAAAAGTAGAAAAAGAAAGGGAGGAGGATGAGGGGTTGGGAGTGTGGGTGGGAGGGTGAGCATGGTGATAAGAATCACCATGTGCCTAGAGTTGTAATTATGAAGTTTATGAACTTTGTAAAGCTGTATAGTTCTGCACACATTCCTATGGACTAAGGGTTCAGTTTAAAAACTTGCCATGAGACTCCAAATCCCCTTAAGCTGGGTGGTAAAAATGCCATCTTGAGTGTTAAAAAGGAGGGAATGCGTCAACATGGGAAGCGGTCTGCACAGCAGACTCACAGAATGGCAATCATTTAAATAGCACACTGACCTCAGAATCAGCCCTTAAGGCATTCTGGTTGGGCTGAAAAGCCCACAAGAGCATTTCAGGTATGGAAAGCCAAGACACTGTGACAAAAAATGTCCTACATGAAGGACCTCGATAGGTGAGACCCCAGGGGAAAGAAGTGGTCATCAGAGAAGGAAGTACTTTTCTCTGAAGGGAAGAGAGAACTTCTACTTCACTTATGGCTTTGTCTGAGTCCTGATGGAGTTTTTGGATTCAAAAGGCTTCCATAGCCTTGGCAGCTCATGTCAAGAGCCTCGGGTGATCACTGACATCATACATAAGGGTGTTAATTGTTAAATTGACAACAGGATTCACAGTGCACTAACTTCCCATTCAGGACTTCTGTCCTCAAAGAGTTGTATTATAACTATGTCTAAGTGTTCCTAAAACATGTATCATTATTGGGTGCTTCTTTAAAGTTAATTACGTTTCCAAAAAAAAAGTGAAATTAACTTCAAAATGCAACGACTTTGAACAGTGCTTGTCTCTAATGTCAAGGGAACAGGGTTTTGTGTGTGTGTGTGTGTTTTGTTTGTTTTTTTTTTTTCTTTGCAAATTGTTGAACGCTTTACTTAGTATACAGTTGATCTTCTGTGTATAAAGTTAATGGAAAATGGATATTAGTGGACAATGGAACTGGGAATGGGAGCGGGAGTAGGAGGGGTGGGAGAGTGGGTGGGAAGGTGGGTATAGTGAGAAGAATCACTATACTCCTAACGTTGCACTTATGAAATGCATGAAGTTTGTATTCCTTAAATAAAAGGTTTCTTGGGGGCAAAAGACAAAAAAATGAAATGGGAAAAATTATTAGTAAATCTATAGAAAGCATTAGAAAATCTAAAATAATTGTAATACCTTAAATAATAAATGTACAAGATATCTGAGAAGAAAAATTTTAACTTTCATAAAGAACAAGAAAAGAACTTCAAAAAATGTGGAACCTATTAGGAGAGAAGATAGTAAGATTCAATATTGTAAAGTAGTCAGCCTATTCCTAAGTAGCCAGTGCAATCTCATTTCTAAAATTCTAACAGATATTTTAAAGTTCAAATGTAACTTCTCTGTAAGACAGCAGAATAAAATATCTCTGTTCTATTAGACTCCAAAGTGAAACTAAGAAAACACTGAAAATGGAGAGGAAAATTCCATAGCTCTTGAAACAGGGAAACAGTCACAACGGCAAATTGAACCATAGACTGTCATGTGTTGAAGGTGAGGAATGGTGACTGCACAATGGAAAATCTTAAACAAGGGAAGACACTGAACCAGGGAAGCTCCTCACAGACCTAACAGCACATTGCATGACTGAAGGGTCCAGCATTCTGTGATTGGGAGCATAGGTAAGATCAGGTGGGTGGCCCTGGGGAGAAACAGGGACATAGCCCGAGCCTTCAGCCTGAAGCATGAGTGGAGCCCATGCTGACCCATCTTCTAGTTTCCTAGTCAGACAGACTGCAGGGAGCTGTTTGCATGGAAGCAAAACAGAAGTCATCTTGAAGGCATGCGGCTTGTTCTATGGCACCTCACTTTGAATGCCATGAACTACAAAAAGATGTATTCCCAACAGAAAGGAAGTAATAGATTTTGGGACAGATGTTTGGGACAATCTGAACGATTTTCAAATATGGCCCCCAAATCCTTTGACACTCTTCCTACCTAAAGGTAGGCAGTGGGGGTCTGTGCTCTCTTCCCTTGAATCTTTAGAGTATGGAGGGAGGATACTGAGCCAGTTTCCAGGCCCAGATCTTAAGAAACCAGCACCTTCCACTTCCTGGCCTGGGAACACTTACTGTGGGGACCCAGCCAGCTTGCTAGGAGAAAGCCAAGTGGCTCTGTGGAGAGTTCCACCTGGCAGGAGTGGCAGCCAGGAGACTTGCCAGACATGGGTGGGGGGGTGGTAATTCATTTTGGAAGTGAATCCTACAATCCCATTTGAGCTGCTCTAGCTGATACCTTGTGGAGCAGAAATAAGCTGAACCACTGAGCCCTGCCCAATTTGCAGAAATGTGAATAAAATAACTGATTGTTATTTTAAACCACTAAGTTGTGGGGTTATTTGCTATGCAACAATAGGTAAGCAGAACAAAACAAATTAAAACTGCAGTTGTCCTCAGCTTGCTCTACCCTATTTCACCTCTTTCTCTCTACTATTCTTTAACAGCAAGTCTTTTTAAAAGATAGGTGCCATGCTTTGAACGTGTCCTCAAAGTTCAAGTTAGAGCCTTAACACCAAATGCAACAGTGCTGATTTAAGGGGTGAATGGGTCACGGGACTCTGTCCTCATGAATGGATTTGTGCTGTTAACAGAAGCACAGGAGTGAGCTAGGTATCACGGAGTGGGTTTCTGATAAACGTTTGAATTTGTCTTCCTCATAATCTTCCTCCTCTTCCTCCTCCTCCTTCTCTTTCTCCTTCTCCTCAGTTTCTCTCTCTCTCTCTCTCTCTCCTCATCCTCTCTTGCCCTTCCATATTTGTCCATGAGATGACATGGGTCCTTATATCTTGGATTTAATAGCCTACAGAACTGTAAAAAACAAATTTCCCTTCTTCATAAATTGATCACTCTCAGGTATTCTGTTATAGCAGCACAAAACAGACTAAGATAATCAGAAATAATAAAAAAGAGTTATGCTAAATAATGGCAGAAATTAACCAAAAAAGAGCCCACAATATGTCAAGCAAATTATCAAAGTATTACAAAAAATTTTAGACAAAGAGTTCTCCATTATCTTAAAGTACTTTTTAAAAAAAATTTTTAAGAGATCTCCCATCCACTTGTTCACTTCCCAAATGCTGCAATGGCTCTGAGCTGGACCAGGCCAAAGCCAGGAGCCAGGAGCTTCTTCCAGGTCTCCACGTGGGTGCAGGGCCGAAGCACTTGGATCATCTTCTGCTACTATCCCGGGAACATTAGCATGGAGCTGGATCAGAACTGGAGTAGCTGGTCATTGAATCGGCATCCATATGGGATGCTGTCACTGCGGGTGGAGGTTTAACCTGCCGCAGCATCAAGATTTCATAGACTAGTAACAGGCATTTCACTGAGCAGTTAAAATTCTGCTCCCATATTGGAGTGCCAGGATTGTTTCCCAGCTCCAGCTCCTGACTCCAGCTTCCTGCCATTGCAGACACTGGGAGGCAGCTGTGATGACTCAAGTACTTTGACTCCTGTCATTCTCATGAGAGATTTGAATTGCACCTCCAGCTCTGCTCCAGTCCTGGCCCAGCCCATCATTGCAGGAATTTAGAGAGCAAACTATTAGTGGATGGGAGCTCTCTCTGCCTCCCTCTTCCTCTCAGATAAATTTTTAAAGATTAAAGTTGAATAAAATAATTAAAAGAGATTATGTATGTGCTGGCAATACTCAAGAGAAAAGTAGCTGGAGATTTAAATAAAATCATTAAAGAGAAAAAAGACGTGAAGCAGCAAAATAGGATGAACTTCTCTGGAAACATTGTTAGGGACATGGAAAATGAAGTTGAGGCCATCACTCAAAACACAGTATAAAATAATAAAGATATAATGATGAGTAAAGAGAACATGATAGAAATGGATGACAAACAGTGGGATGATTTTGTAGAAGAAAATACATGGAAATTAGTGTAAAATATAATAAAACACTGTTCTCTAAAGTGATGTAATAAATACATTGAAAGAATTAAAGGACTCACTGCATTCTAGGAAAGTTTCATTTAGAATTATAAATGACCTGAAATAATCTGGTAAAGTTACTGAATTTGAAGTTTAAAGAATTATGAGGGCACCCAGGCAGAAAATTTGAGTCACTTACAGGAGCAGAAATAATCAGCTTGGCCTTCGACTTGACCACAGTGACATTCAATTTCAGAAGATGGAAAAGCAGCACACTTTCACTTCTGAGTGAAAGAATGTGAAACCCAAGTCAAATTGCCCTTCCAATATAAAGGCAACAGATTGGGTGTTTTAATAAATAGAGTAGGAACACTCAGCTTTTCCTTTGGGAGAAAAAGTTAAATGTCTAACTCACATCATTCCTACAAAGAAATTCAAAGGGGCTTGCAGAACTAAATGTTAAAGTGAAGTATGAAAATATTAGGACCCTTTTAAAAATAATTTTAGGATGTTAACAGTCATACTTCAAAACCTAGAAAGAGAGAAAAGCAAGCAATTTAACATATACACAATTTTGAATAACAGCATGAATAGAATACAAGTGATGAATTAGAAGAAAATATTCGCAAGAGCCCTAACAGTCATATCTGATATACACAATGAATACCTATAAATCAGTGTGAAAAGACAACATAATACAATTGAATACAAATATGAACAAGTAATTTACAGCTCTCTGTGTGTGCATAGATACATCTATATGTATGGTCATTGTTGGTAAGACACTATTATTATCAACCAGAATTAATGTGCCCTACAAAGTTACTTTTAGTAATCTATGTCAAAAAGGGTTTTGTTACATGGAAAAGATACCTCTATTGTGCATCATTGTAATAATAATAGAAAAAACTGTTGAGTCAAAATGTCAATTGACAAGGAAGGATTAACTATGCTGTGCTGTATACACACTGGGAGAAACTCCAAAGCCTTAAAAAGCATATGATATGAAAAAAGCTCGAAGGCATTTAAGTTCCAAAATAAAGTTTATAAAAATACATTTATACTAAAAATTATGCTTGTATATAAATGCAAGTAAGTGTAAGAAAATGGCTTTTGGCATTTTACTCTATACACTTTTGCATTGCCTTACTCTTTACTTTTTTTTTTTTTTTTTAGATTTTATTTATTTGAAAGGCAGAGTTACAGAGAGAAAGAGGGACAGACAGAGAGAGACAGAGATCTTCCATTTGCTGGTTCAGTTCCCAAATGGCCATAGCAGCCAAGGCTGGACCAGATGGAAGCCAGGAGCCAGGAGCTTCTTTCGGGTCTCCCATTTGGATGCAGGGGCCCCAGGACTTGGGCAGTCTTCCACTACTTTCTGAGGAACATTAGCAGATAGTTGGATGGGAAATGGAGCAGCCAGGACTTGAACCAGTGCCTATATGGTATGAAGGCATTGCAGGCTGTGGCTTTAACCACTGTGCCACAATGCAGGCCCCTGCCTTACACTTTATGGCAGGGAGTATGTTACTGCTTTACTTTAGTAACAAAATTATTTAAGTAATAAATGGATATTTAACAGGAATTAAAGTACCTTCCTTGATCACCTAATGGGAGTTTTAAGTAGTGTTTACTGTTGTATGCTCGTCATCTATAATTGGTATAATTATTGGCCTTGTACTGTCTTTTTTATTTTTTTATTTTTTTAACTTTTATTTAATGAATATAAATTTCCAATGTACAGCTTATGGATTACAATGGCTTCCCCTCCCATAACTTCCCTCCCACCCACAACCCTCCCCTCTCCCGCTCCCTCTCCCCTTCCATTCACATCAAGATTCATTTTCAATTCTCTTTATATACAATCAATTTAGTATACATTAAGATTTCAACAGTTTGCACCCACATAGAAACACAAAGTGAAACATACTGTTTGAGTACTAGTTATAGCATTAAATCACAATGTATAGCACATTATGGACAGAGATCCCACATGAGGAGCAAGTGCACAGTGACTCCTGTTGTTGACCCAACAAATTGACACTCTAGTTTATGGCACCATGGCTGTCATCATGAGTTGCCAAGGCTATGGAAGCCTTCCAAGTTCGTCGACTCTGATCATATTTAGACAAGGTCATAAAAGACAGGGAGAGGATAGTAATCAATGATCCTAAGAGTGGCATTAACCAGGTCTGAATAATTATACAGCATTAAGTGGGGAAGAGGACCATTATCTTGTGTTACTAGACATGATAGTTATCTTAATGAGAAAGCCCCAGAGGCCTAAAGGGTTAAATACTTGTAAAATCCTACAGGTGCTTTCAAAAATACTGTGAAGTAAGAAAGTGCCTCTTGTTGGTTGATGAGTTTATAATTTTAAACATGGCAACTTAAACTCTTTTGTCATCCACAGTTATATATGATTTGCTGCTCATAAAACTAAAGTGTTGTTGGTTCTGTGTTTAGCTGTCCTCCTATAGGTTCCTATGGACTTTTTCCAGCCACTTCTATTGTATTCAGTACTTTGGGATGGCTCTGTAAACAGATGAAGCCAATAATGTATTAACAGTACCAACTGAGAGAAAGTATGGTTAGCTGAGGTTACTAAAAACAAAAAGCAATTCAAATCAATTGGCAATCTACAAAAAGAGTTAAAGATTTTAAAAGCTATTATTAAAATTGCTATATTGGTCTATTATGTTATGTTATATGTGTGTACATATTGTATGTCCACATGGGGAAATTTTATTAAGAATTTTATTTTAATTGGCTTATAGATAAGATTGTCCTTAAATTTAAGCTGCTAAAATTAATCAAAGGTATATTTTAATTTGTGTGACCTGAATCTCTGCATCATATGTTTTAAACTTGTTGGTAGAAACAAACTAAAAACATTTTATATGATTGTGCTTAAGTTTACTGGTTAAACAAACTACACCATGTTAGATATTTAAGAGGTGTTTCCAAATAAATGATTCTTAAAATTTATAGAAGGCATTGGACCTTCTGGTAAATGTTTTCTTAAGTTGTTATCTAATGGTTGAAACTATTTGCTAATTATTCATGTAATATTGCTATTGTCAGCAAGCGATCTAGGACTTGCTCCCTCAATTCTCTATTCTAAGCCCAACTTGTTCTTTCATTTCTCTATTCTCTTCAAGGTAGGAAACTAATTCTATTATAAAGGAATCTGTAGGACACATAATTTAATCTTTAGACCTTATAAAAGAGATGGCTAACATTTTTCTGTAATAGCATAGCCAAAATAAGAGCTTAAATAATAATCTCATAGCTAGATTTACTTCGCCATCAGCGAAGTATACAGTAAGTAGAAAAAACCTCCCTTTCAGACCAAAGGGAAAGAAAGTTTTAAAGTGAGAATATAATTTTCCTCATGGGCACTGTCTACCTTAGAAAAACTACTACAGAACATGCCTGTGACTATAGACTTGTAGTTCAGGCCACCAAAGATTAGAGATGGGACTTGGGCACTCCCTTGACTTGCATCCTCTGGTCTGCTTTAACAAAAACCAGGAGGAAAAGAAAGCTAGGCATCAGAAGCAATGAGTGGCAGGCCTATTAATGGCTGATCTGTACAGTGATCTGCCCTCAAGGAGACCCAACAGGCCAGTCCACTGCAGTGGCTTTCAATGTGGTAAGCCTGGGCTTCAGCAGAAGTCAACTTGTGAAGAGCCCTGGCAGCTCTGCCAAGAGCTGGATCACTGGAAATGGACCTGCCCTGGAGTCGAAGGATGCCCAGGTCAGAGCCACAGATCTTATTGGCTCTAAGCTGAAAAGCCCTTCACTCAGCCCAGCTTCCAAAGTGACCACTGCAGCTGAGGGGACAGCCAAGTAGGGTCAGCAACATTGGAGGCAGAACTGCAAATTTCTTGTTAGAGATGCCACCTGCCTTTACCTGGCCAGCTCTCCTCCCAGGCCAGCTAAGTAATGAAAGTCAACAGGGTGCCTTCCCCTAGGAGGTTCACACCTCCCTTAGGATGTACCCCATGTGAAGAGATAGATAGGTCTGGGCCTCTTAACTTACAAAGCCTAAAGCCCAACAGATTATTATCAAGCCCCTTCTGTCAGGTTCTATTTGCCTCTCAATCAGAAAATTTAATTGTAGCTTAGACAGCACCTTTCTTAGCTCCTCTAATAATGACTCTGTCCTTTGTTCTAGACACTGTCTAGCGCACTTGGGCCTCATTCCTTCTTAATCATAACCTCTAATCTACCACCAATGGCTCTACTCCCAACCTGTCTTTTTTTTAAAGATCTGTTTTAATTATTTAAAAGAGAGAGACAGAGAGAGGTGGAGACAGAGAGAGAGGTCTTCCATCTGCTGGTTCACTCCTCAGATGGCCACAACAGCCCAAGCTTCACCAATCCGAAGCCAGGAGCCAGGAGCTTCTTCCAGGTCTCCCACATGGGTGCAGGGGCCTAAGGACTTGGGCCATCTTCTACTGCTATCTCAGGTCATAGCAGAGAGGTGGATCGGAAGAGGAGCAGCTGGGACTAGAACCGGCGCCCTTATGGGATGTTGGCACTTCAGGCCAGGGCGTTAATCCACCCTGCCACAGTGCTGGCCCAGTCCTTGTATTGTTAATAGACCTCTATCTACTAATGAACAATGAACAAGTATATAGTAAGGATCCAGTGGGAAGATGCTTACAAAAGGCTTATACAAGCATAAGGTATGACAACAAAGTCTGTTTTTATATGGTAAGAGTAAAACTGCATGTACCTTTAAAGCCATAACAATTGTCTGAAAATAAATCTTAGATCAACCAATAAGTTTGACTCATTAGCTTAGTAACTTAATCAGCTGTTCTAGAACAGAAAAGGCCCAACCAGACCTAAGAGAGCCCTAACACCCCTGCTCAGAGTTGTGTCCAAGTTCATGGAACAGTTACCTCAGTCCCCCAAGCCATGGGGACTGCTTATCAAATCAGCCAAATGTGAGAAGTATTACCCAGTGTGTGGACTTCCAAAAATATAAATGAAATTCTAGCTTCAAACCTAACTGCAAATTTTCCATTTAGATCCTTTTTTACTTGAATATCCAATTTCCTAGCCAATTTGTAATGTTTATGCACCGTGAATTTGTTTTGGGAAAGTATGTTTATACAATATTGAAATTTATTGCCAGGGTGGAAGATTTAAGTACTTCAGGCTAGGTCACAAAATGTAAATGCGTGATGGTCCAAAATGCAAGACAAAAGGCTAAATGAAGTGCACCCATTCTTTTGGTTCAATTTTAATTTTAAAAAGCGATGGCCAAGCCCAACTGGATGCAGCCAGTTTGTGATCTCCAGGTTCAAGGGCTGAGAACTCCCACTTCCATTGGAATATTTCCATTGTCACCTCCATCTCAGATCACTCTCATTTCCACCATTACTCTTTTGTACCTGCTGTTTCATCAGCCCGGAATTTCCGCCAAGTCTTCTGTCTCCAATTGGCAATCCTTTTGCCAAGATGGAATCACATCCTACCTCTTCAACAAACACTCTCAGGAGCTTACCTGCCATCAGTTTACTTCTCTGATTACCCAGAGAGTTTTATGTGGAACTATGATGTCAGAGTGAGACAGGGAGGTCACAGATAAGACCAATTCCAATATAGTCAATGTGAGGCCATTCCTTCCATATTTGTTGATCTCCAGGGAAGGCAGGACATGGCGTTGAGGAGCAAGAATTTCTCCTTTTCCTTGTCTGTAATCCACTTCCTTCTATCTTGTAGCCCTGGCCCTGGTCCAACCTCTGAGGATCCTGGAGTAACCAGCACCCTGTGTTTCCTTAGGCCTGCCCACTACTTTTTTTTCTTTTTTTCATTTTTTTATTTATTTTTAAACTTTTATTTAATGAATATAAATTTCCAATGTACAGCTTATGGATTACAATGGCTTCCCCTCCCATAACTTCCCTCCCACCCACAACCCTCCCCTCTCCTGCTCCCTCTCCCCTTCCATTCACATCAAGATTCATTTTCAATTCTCTTTATATACAGAAGATCAATTTAGTATACATTAAGATTTCAACAGTTTGCACCCACATAGAAACACAAAGTGAAACATACTGTTTGAGTACTAGTTATAGCATTAAATCACAATGTACAGCACATTATGGACAGAGATCCCACATGAGGAGCAAGTGCACAGTGACTCCTGTTGTTGACCCAACAAATTGACACTCTAGTTTATGGCACCAGTAACCACCCTAGGCTCTCCTCATGAGTTGCCAAGGCTATGGAAGCCTTCCAAGTTCACTGACTCTGATCATATTTAGACAAGGTCATAAAAGGCAGGGTGAGGATAGTAACCAATGATCCTAAGAGTGGCATTAACCAGGTCTGAATAATTATACAGCATTAAGTGGGGAAGAGGACCATCAGTACACACAGGTTGAGAGTAGAGCCATTGGTGGTAGAGTAGAGGTTATGATTACAAAGGAATGAGGCCCAAGTGCGCTAGACAGGGTCTAGAACAAAGGACAGAGTCATTATTAGAGGAGCTAAGAAAGGTGCTGTCTGAGCTACAATTAAATTTTCTGATTGAGAGGCAAATAGAACCTGACAGAAGGGGCTTGATAATAATCTGTTGGGCTTTAGGCCTTGTAAGTTAAGAGGCCCAGACCTATCTATCTCTTCACATGGGGTACATCCTAAGGGAGGTGTGAACCTCCTAGGGGAAGGCACTCTGTTGACTTTCATTACTTAGCTGGCCTGGGAGGAGAGCTGGCTAGGTAAAGGCAGGTGGCATCTCTAACAAGAAATTTACAGTTCTGCCTCCAATGTTGCTGACCCTACTTGGCTGTCCCCTCAGCTGCAGTGGTCACTTTGGAAGCTGGGCTGAGTGAAGGGCTTTTCAGCTTAGAGCCAATAAGATCTGTGGCTCTGACCTGGGCATCCTTCGACTCCAGGGCAGGTCCATTTCCAGTGATCCAGCTCTTGGCAGAGCTGCCAGGGCTCTTCACAAGTTGACTTCTGCTGAAGCCCAGGCTTACCACATGGAAAGCCACTGCAGTAGACTGGCCTGTTGGGTCTCCTTGAGGGCAGATCACTGTACAGATCAGCTATTAATAGGCCTGCCCACTATTATTTGGCAAAGTGCTTTTTGGAAAATTCAAATTTGTTGTCCAAATTTTAAATCCCAGGGAATTAACATTAAAAATTTATATTTCCGGCCTCTTTTGAAAAAGGAAATATAATACTTGGAGAGCACAGGTACATCCCCTCTATAACAATTAGCTGATGTTATGAAAACCTGCCCTATCCCTTCATCCCAGACACGGCACCTCGAAGGTTAGCCCAGGGGTCATCACTGACCACGAATGAGGGAGTTTGCTCAGTGCCTTTTTATGAAGGAAAGATGTTATTACTTGTGCTTATGCCTCTAATAAAGAGGAAAAATAAAAGAGTAAGATTCTCCTCACTCCCACATCATGCCCAGCCTTTGTGGAGATTTGAATTTGCCAATCTTAATGTTGAACAAGAGTAGCCGTTCTCGGATATGAAAGCCCTTAAATATTAGAAACAAGAAAATTATCCAAAAATTAAATGTTTTCTCCTCTGAAAATCTCTGCTTCTGTTCTATATAAGACTGAGTTCTAATTCCATTTATCATCCTTGTTGCTCTCCTGTGAACAAGTTTGCTTTTAGGGTTTCAAAATGCATTAGAATTTTTGACCCAAATGCAGGGATTATTTTTAATCCCTACTGAATTTTGTTTGGATTTATGCAAGGTGCTTGGTCTCTAATCAAAAACTTGTGGACTAGTTTGGAGAATTTAGCATTAGAAGTAGACAGAATTAAGTACCTGGTTATTAATTTATGTAACAATAAAAGCCAATATTTCTAGCAGTTTGGCAGAAGGCTCTTTATAGATATTTACTTTGTTTAATATTTTTTTATCAGTGACTGAGGTTATGGACAGATTATAGTCTTGTTAAATTTGCAATTGATATGAATCTGAGAAGTATAAAAATATACTGAATAAAATATAAAGATTCCCAGATGATAACAGGCTAGCGAAATAAATGTTTAGTTTGACAAAATTATTGTCTGAATTATTAATTATCATATCATAATCATCTAACAGATTTGGCTGTAGGCTATTTTTTTTAAGATTTTATTTACTTTTTTGAGAGGTATAGTTACAGACAGAAGGAGAGACAGAGAGAAAGGTCTTCCATCCCCAGATGGGTTCAATTGCTGGAGCTGGGCCAATTCGAAGCCAGGAGTCAGGAGCTTCTTCCAAGTCTCCCACATGGGTGCAGGGTTCCAAGTACTTGGGCCATCTTCTGCTGCTTTCTCAGGTAGTTACAGAGAGCTGGATGGGAAGAAGAGTAGCCGGTACACGAACTGGTGCTCATATGGGTGCCAGGGTGCCAGTGCCCCAGGAGGAGGCTTAGCCTACTATGCCACGGCACCAGACCTGGTTGTAGGCTATTAACTGATGAATAAATCTGGGTAAGAGCATTTTCCCATAAATATAACTTAAGCAAGTTATATAGTCCATAGGAAATACATTGGAATGTGAATTTATTTAATTTGTTCAAAGGAGCAAATTTTTAAAATGAACTGTAAATCAGAATTCCATTTTCCTCCGTAAATTTTCACGTCCGGATCCTCAACTCAGAGCCTGAGAACTAATCTCTGATCACTTTTCCTCAAGAACTGAGTTATCATTAATCAAATGGGTATTATCTGAGAAATCTCACAGATAGGAGTCAAGGCAGAAAGGATCTACCTTGGCTTTTGTGATAAAAGGAATGACTTGCTCTGTACTGTTATCAAGAATCACTTCTTCACTTATCTGAGTAAACCGATATCTTCAGAGCAAGAAGACAACTCACTGAAGTGCAAGGCCATCTGTCATTACGCAGGAACTTCCTGGAAGGTGGCTGCATTGCCAGAATCTACCCATGTTTTCATTCCTTTCTCGCATCGAGAGCATCTCTGCTCTTCTTGGGACAGTCGCTCACGGAAGCAGTTATGTTCTGTGGTTCCTCTGGGTTTTGCCCTTTTTTCTCCACTTGAGTTGATTGATTTAGGGAGTTATTTAAATGTCTCAAACCTCTCTAGAGAATTCACTTCCTATTGATTTTGAGGCATCTTATTAATGATTTACCCAAAAATAATTATACTGTAAAGGATAACAAAAGGTTATGTCTCCTTTTTTCTCCTCCCTCATCCCCTTCAAAGATGAGGCTAAAGATTATTGGACTCATTAAGCCTCAAATTAGCAGTCAAGGAGAAAAAATGGAACAGTTGGAGTATAGATTATCTTCCATACTCTTGCTAAAAGTGCTTCCTCTGCTGCCAGATTCCATGAAGACAAGGAGTTCTTCCGTCCCGTTCAACACTGCAGCCCCAGTGCCTGGCCCCTGGCTAATGATAGACACCAAATAAACACCTGCAGAGCGAACAAACCTCAGGAATGAACATACTGTTCTTTTTCTCTTCTCCCACTTCACCAACAACGTTCCATCATTCCAAGCCCTTTCTTCCCTGGGTGGCTTCCTCTCATCTGTCCAATTTCAGTCTAAATGGACTGTCTGGGTGAGCTCCATGCCTCCCGAAACAGGCAGTCACACACACACACACACCACACACACATACACTTTGTATACTGGTAGGCTTGCCAGACTCAGCAAATAAAAATGTGGAACATGCAAGAAAATCTGAATTTCAGATAAATAATAAAAATTTTTAGTGTATGTAAGTTTAATGCCATCAACTCTATATAACATGCCCTGATCATAGCATACTTTGTCATAATTTGTAATTATATGTTTACTTATTTATTCACTGATTGTCTGTTATTCCTTACTGTATTGTAAACTCCATGGAAACAGAGGCCATGTTCATTTCCCTCACCAATATATACTTCTTGTTCAGCAGAATTCCTTGCACTAGGGGATGCCCAATACATATTTGTTGGGCAAATATGTAGCTTGGAAGTCAGACGAGCTGTCAAGCTCACTAAGTGATTATTTATTAATTAATCAATGATCTGGGTGGACAGACCATTTATTTCTTCAGTCTTCTTTCCTTATGTGGTGACTGGTTACTATCAGTTACCTTTAAAGAATAGAACCTTTGTTCCGTCCATGGTGTAATCTCAAAGGTGATTTTTTTACACACAGTTGTGCCCGAAGGAAAATAGGGAGATTGTTATGAATTTATCCAAAAAACACTTTAGTTAATTTAACATTGGTAGTGAAGCTCCTCTGCTGCTAGTATTTGTGTCTGTTTTAATCTTTTTGGAAAAAGAAAAGTACTTAACTGAGCTAAATTTAAATTTTTTGAACAAGAAGAAATTTTAAATATATTAATCATGTAGAAAATAAAATAATTTTGACTATGACATTTCAAATACTTATTTGAACATATTCTTTGGATCTGATTCATGGCATCTGTAGAACAGAATGGTGACTAAATGCCTCTTAATTTGGTGAGACCAACAATGTACAATTCAGAAAGTGACTGTGCAGTTCATAAAAGGATTAACCCAACAGAAATAATCTACTTAACTCACTCAACATCATCCATGTTGCTAATACTGAGTATTATAGAGTGAGTCATTAGAGGGCTTCCTTTCTTTTCCATCTACCATCTAGCTGTCCTTTAGGAAAATGGTTTCTGCCCCCTAGTTGATCACATTCTAAACAAAATGTGCTCCTTCTAAGAGGTCACCAATAGTTAGAAAGCATCGTTTTCTTACAGGTGATTGTAAAGGTTCAACACATATTAGGAGGGAGTCCCAGGGTACAGAATGCATTAAATTAAATTAATTAAAGGGCTGGCACTGTGGCTCACTAGGCTAATCCTCCGCCTTGCGGCGCTGGCACGCCGGGTTCTAGTCCCGGTCCGGGCGCCGGATTCTGTCCTGGTTGCCACTCTTCCAGGCCAGCTCTCTGAGGTGGCCAGGGAGTGCAGTGGAGGATGGCCCAAGTACTTGGGCCCTGAACCCCATGGGAGACCAGGAGAAGCACCTGGCTCCTGGCTTCGGATCAGCGCGGTGCGCCGGCCGCAGCGCGCCAGCCGTGGCGGCCATTGGAGGGTGAACCAACGGCAAAGGAAGACCTTTCTCTCTGTCTCTCTCTCACTGTCCACTCTGCCTGTCAAAAAAAAAAAATTAAAAAAAATTAATTAAAGACAATAAATATAGATAACATCAAATAAATAATGTCCTGTCCTCTTGGCTTCTGACAGTTTAATTGGAGAAGCCAGTGTTCATCTTTTTCTTGCTAATTTGGTGGGAGGAGGTGGAGAGGGGGGAAGCTTTGCATTTTATTAATAATTTTTGCAGGTCTCCATTGCTGAGTAAATTTTCCACTAAAAATTCCTCAGAACTAAGTCTATTTGTAGGGAATCCGGGGCAGTGAAAAAAATTTCACACCAAAGAACCGAAAATGTTAACAATAAAAGTCAAGAGAATCAGTTCAGTTCCCGAGTGGTAACAGTTTTGCCAAGGCTGCCTCACGTACACCGTACAGCATGGCCTTTAGGGATCTTAAGCTCCTTGAGTTCATTTTATCAGTGAGAAGGCTGCCAAACCACAGGTGATTACTCAGTTCCATTCTTTCCATAGCATATAACCTCCTCTGTGTATGCAACAGTGTGTCTGCACTGAGCACAGCAGTGTTGAGGGCTTTACCTCTGGGACGGCACGAATGGAGCCCAAACTCATAGCCACCATTGGGAGGTGGCTCAAGAATATGCAGAGTCTCTATGTCTCTCTTTTCCTTAGTCAAGTTGATTGCCAGTGCCAAGCAAGAGAGTGGAGGCTGATAGCTGTTCCCCAGTTCACCATGTACTCTGTCCTTGCACTGTGTGGTGATGTTATGTTCATACCACCAATGACTGCCTGGGCTAGTTCATGAGCGTTGCTCTCCCTAGCCATGTGCAGCAGCCTCACAGGCATACCAAACCTCTTTACAAGTTTTGAGTTGGTGTAGTATCCCCAAACTAAGTTCCTTTTGCTGTACAGTTATCCATCTGTCATGTGATAATCACTTTCCCTATTTGATTTCTCCTTTTTCAAAGGCTGGTTATGATCTAGAGCAATGACATAGAGATCTCTCTGAGCTCTTGTTCAGGCTGCCCCAGAGGAGTTGTGCTGGGAGTTTACACATGCGCCCATGGGGACCCTCATTTTTTACTATGTCTCCATGCTTGCCCCACTTAAGCCTGCTAAGCTACAGCAGACATAACACTCTGTTTGTCCACCATAGACTAGATCCTGCTGATTTTTTATCTTGATATTTATTGAGTGCTTACCATGTGGTATGTACTGATAAGTGGTTCATATACACTATCTCATTCAATCCTCCTGACAATTAAGCTAGACATGTTCCCAATTAATAGGTAAGAAAATAACTGATGTTCAGAGAGGTTAAGCTACTTTCCTAAATCTCCTCAGTTAAAAAAATAGCAGAACCAGGTGAGTATTTGGCACATCAGTTAAGACATCACTCACATCCCATGTCACAATGCCTAATTTGGGTCCTAGATTCTCTATTTCTGATCCACCTTCCTATTAATGTGTACCCTTGGAGGAAGCAGGTGATAGCTGAAGTATCTGAGTTCCCACAGCTCGCATAGAAGACTTATATTGAGTTCTGGTCTCTTGATTTAAGACTGGCCCAGCCCTAGCTGTTGTAGGCATTTCACAAGTGAACCAGGGGATGGACGATCTCTTTTTGACTGTCTCTCTGTCTCTCTGCCTTTCAAATAAAGTGAAAATAAATAAATGAAAATTAAAACAAAAGTATCATATCATAGGAAGCACTCATTGATCAGATATTAGGTCTGTGATGAGATAAATGTCAAAAGAAAGAGATTAAAAAGATCTTGTAAGAGTACCCTCATTGCAAATGAATCAAAGGACTGTGGCATGACTCCCTGAGACAGGGGCTATCAAAGATTTGGGGAGGGAGTCCTCAGCCTCATGGCTGTTTCACAGCTAAGACACAGAAGTGGTAAGGGGTCCAGTGGAATGGGCATGGAATGACCCAAAGACAACCTCATATGAAGCTCTGCTCAACCTCGTCCTAATGATCCTAGACAACTTATTTAACTTATTTGACCTTCAACAAAATGCAGGTGTGACTTTTGTGTAAATTTAATGAAGTGAACTCTTTGTACACTGTAAAACATAATGAAAACAGCATTTACTATTTGGCTTCTCCTGATGGGGCCAGAGGTTGCTTAGATACTAGTAGGAAAGAAGAGGCTATTCTTAAAAGTGCTCCAACTCACTTCTTCCCCAAATTGACAGCCATGTGGGTGGTCCTCTGCTCTCAGCTGGAGGGTAGAGATCAGGGAGGATTAGTTTATCCTCTTACTCAAAGCTATTGTCCTGGTAAGATGGGGATTTATGTATGTTTCCTCAGGGTTAACACAGCATGACACCAGGACATGGGTTTTTATCTAGGGCATTGCAAAAACATTCTATACATGCATTATACTAAATAAAAGCTTCTGTGTAGATTTTAATATTTGTCTGTTATGCATGGAAAATACGTGTGCATCGTGTATAAAATGTAAATTTTTGCAAATTCAGAAATCCCATTTTCATCAGACATGCATAATGGTTTTGGTTTGCTTTAAGTAAGTTTCCTTTCCAAATATTAGTTACTGCTGGAAATATGCTTTATTTTTCCCCATCCTCAAACAGAATTACTCTGCTTAGAGCAGTTATCACAAATTCTCTCAAAAACGGAGCACTATCTGGGATTTGCTTCAGAAACTGTAATTTTTATGACAGCATTTTCTAGATTTTCTTTTTTAACTTCCTTACTTTTTCTCTTGTCTTCTAGTTACTTTTTGTGGATATTCTTCAACTTCTCCCTCTAGCATTAATAAAATACAGAGCTTAGAAAATTGCCTCAGCCATTCTTCTGAATGAGTTAGATAGAGGTTTGTAGGTTGTTAAAGAAAAATCCTTTCTTTTCTGTAATAGTCCTTTCAATATGATGATGACCTTGATTGGGGAAGCTATCCCAGTTTGTAAAATGTAGTCCTTTATGTGACACTCCATGGAAAACAACATTTCTCCTCTCCTCTGAGAAATGGCCTAAACCTGCTGTGTCTTTCATTCTCCATTTGGGAAACACCAGGCCAAACTCTATTGGAAATTATATTGACTTGCTTTTTTTCTCCCTTCAAATAAAATACCTGTTTTGAGATGCTCTCTACATTTACAAGGGAAAATAACATTCCAGTTTTGAAAGGTGAGACTCCATTCTGTTGGATAGGATTATTTTTTGAAGGCTCAAAAGGGCTTTTTTAATCAGACAATAAATGACTTCTCTGTGTGCATCTAGGAAGGCTGAGAAGAATGGTGCCAGATTGGTTCTAAGGTGCCCTCTCTCCATCATAAGGACCAAACCTTGGTTTTGGAGACAGGACCAAGAAAGAATGGCAAGAGGCACAGGGTTTTGTAAGATCTTTGAGTCCCTGTTGGATATCTATAGTTATCTATTATCTACCAGAATTTCAAAATCTGGGACGCTCCTTCTGGCAAAGCCCTTTCCTCTTCAGGAACCCTGATAGAAGACCGTGGACACTAGCCCTGCATACATTTTTAAAGAGTCTCTTCCAAAGAGCCATTTTTTCCAAATTAAATTTTTTTATTTTTAAATTTTTATGTAGATAAGGTGAACAATTTCATATATACAGATTTGAGAGCTTAATGATACTTCCCACACTATCCTCTCTCCTGTCTACACCTCCCCCCACACACACTCCTTCCTTTCTTCCTTTCTATTTTAATCTTTACAAGGACATACTTTCTTTTTTTTTTTTAAGTTTATTTATTCAAGAGACAGAGTTACAGGCAGAGAAAGAGAGAGACAGAGAAAGAGAGGTCTTCCATCCACTTGTTCACTCTCTAAATGGCCACAATGGCTGAAGCTGAGCCGATCTGAAGCCAGGAGCCAGGAGCTTCTTCTGGTTCTCCCACGCGGGTGCAGGGGTCCAAGCACTTGAGCTGTCTGCCACTGCTTTCCCAGGCCATTAGCAGGGAGCTGGATCAGAAGTGGAGCAGCTGGGACTTGAACTGGTGCCCACATGGGATGCTGACGCCTCACATGGAGCTTAACCTGCTATGCCACAGCAATGGCTCCCCAGGCTGCCTCTTAAGCAGGCTGACAGGTAAATTCAAAGTGATCTAATTTTTCAAGAGAAGCTAGGACTCTGGATTTTCATGTGAAATCTCTTGATTTTTTAAATGTTGAAAATAATATTTAATATTTTGATTTTAAAAATATGTATTTATTTATTTGAGAGATAGAATTACAGACAGATAGAGGGAGAGAAACAAAGAGGGGGGTCTCCCATCCACTGGTTCACTCCCTAAATGGCCACAATGGCTGGAGCCGATCTAGAGCCAGGAGCCAGGTGCTTCTTCTAGGTCTCCCACAGGGATCACTTGGGCCATCTTCCTCTGCTTTCCTAGTCCCTTAGCGGAGAGCTAGATCAGAAGTGGAGCAGCTAGGACTCGAACCAGTGCCCATTAGGGATGAAAGCACTGTAGGGGGAGGCTCAATCTACTACGCCACAGTGCTGGCCCCTCATATTTTCTTTTCAACAAAGAAATTTAAAGGATGATCAACAAGTTGTATACAACAAGGCAATCAGTTGAAGCCCGTGTGCTGCCTGTGTGCAGTCTGCCCCTTGCCTCCATCTACCCTGATCCAGGCTTCAGCAAACTTTTTCCTGTAATGGCTAAAGTGATAAATAAGTTAGACTTTCCAGGCCCTGTGGTCTCAGTGGCAGTTACCTAACTCTGCTGCTATAGTGCCAAAGCAGCCGTACCATGTCAATGGATGAGCATGGTTGTGTTCCAACAAAATTATATTTATAAAAAGATGTAGTATGACAAGCATAGCATAATAGGTTATCTCTACTCTATATCTGAGTGCTTGCGATGGAACCTCACTTCTGCTTGCTATACAGCTTTCTACTAATACCCCTGAGAACAGTGGGTGACAGCTCAAGTACTTGGATCCCTGCCACTCATGACTCTTGGGTCCATTTGGGAAGTGAACCAGAGGATTAAAGATATCTCTCTGTATGTCTGTGTCCATGTGTGTGTGTATGACTCTACCTTTCAAATAAATTGAGAGAGAGAGAGAATCAGGCTCGATTATGTCCACCACCGAGCTATCATTTGCTGACTTCTGTCTGAACAAGCTATTTGATTCTTCTGAGACACTCCAAGCAATGGTAGACTCTGTTCCTTTACCTGAAATAAGTTTTCCTCCTCCATCTATCTGCCTCATTCCTAGACATTCACTGGGGTTGGATCAGAAATGCTTGTCTGGGAATCTATATCCAATTCTTTCTAAAGCCTGGCTGTTAGGTATCCTCCTGGCTCCCATTTCATCCTGAGCATCCTTCTGACCACATTGTTCTTTCATTATTTCATTTCTCAGGCTTCTCAGGCAGGCATTTGTGTATTATCTAATTTATGGAGCAAATGGAGTAATTGATGTAATATGTACATAAAACTTAGACACTTAAATAACAGTTCAAACAACAGTATCTTTTACTTATTTTTAAATGACACAAAATAAAAATAAATAAAATGACACATAATAAAAATTACACACAAATATGGAATAAATTCATGACATACAATATAATGTTTCCATACAAATGTACATTGTATAATGAGCAAATTAGGGTGACCAGCACATTTATCACCTCAGCTAATTATGATTTCTTTGTGATCCAATTCAAAATCTTTTTCTTCTAGTCATTTTGAAGTATATATTATTGTGCAGTAGCTCACCAGAACTTATTTCTCTTTAACTGTAACTTTGCACCCATTGGTCAACCTCTCAGTATCTCCTCCTGGCCTGTGTAACCCTTCTTCTCTGTACTTCTCTGAGGTCAGCTTCTTGAACTTCTGTGTGAGAGTGAGATCATGTATTATTTCTCTTTATGTGTCTCCTTATTTCATTTAACAGAGTGTCCTCCAGTTCCACCCATATTTCCCAAAAGAGGATTTCATTCTTTTTTATAGTGGAATAGAATTCCATTATATACATAAATCATATTTTCTTTATCCATTCATATCCATTCATCTATTGGCAGACACTACCACTGGTTCTATATTCTGCCTATTGTGAATAGTGCTGCAGTAAACATGGTAGTACAGTTGTCTTATTTTTTTCAGATTCTTTTTTCCCCCAAAGAAATCATTTATTTAATGCATACAAATTTCAGAAGTACAATTTTAAGAATATAGTGATTCTTCCCATCATGCCCACCCTCCCACCCCACTTCCTCCTCCTCTCTCATCCTCAGTACCATTCTCCATTAAGAAAAAAAAAGAAAAACAACAGCAACCCCCCCCCCAAAAAAAAAAACTGTTCCTTGACAGACCAGACAAGGGCTATTCAAGTCATTGCTTCTCAAAGTGTCAAATTCACCTCTATAGATTTATTTTTAGGTGCTCTGTTATCACAGATCAGGAAGAACATATAGTATTTGTCCCTTTGGGATTGACATTTCACTAAGTATATTGTTTTCCGGCTTCATCCATTTTGTTGCAAATGACCAGATTTCATACATAGAATACATATCCGGTAATTTCTTATCCAGTCTTCAGTTGACGGACATTTAGGTTGATTCCATGTCTTAGCTATTGTGTATTGAGCTACAATAAACAAGGGGTTGCAGATAACTCTTCTTTTGTTGATTTCATTTCCCTTGGGTAAATTCCCAGGAGTGGGATGGCTAGGTCATATGATAAGTCTATATTCAGATTTCTGAGGTATCTTCAAACTGATTTCCATAGTGATTTTATCAGTTTAAATTCCCACCAACAGTTTATTAGACTACCTTTTCCTCCACATCCTCGACAGCATTGGTTATTTGTTGATCTCTGTATGAAAGCCAAGTTAACTGGGGTGAGGTGAAACCTCATTGTGGTTTTGATTTGCATTTCCCTGATGGCTAGTTATCCTGAACAATTTTTTTCATGTGTCTCTTGGCCATTTGGATTTCCTCTTCTGAAAAATGTCTGTTTAAATTTTTGGTCCACTTCTTAACTGGGTTATTTGTTTTGTTGTTGTTGAGTTTCTTTATCTCTTCATATATGCTGGTTATTTGTCCTTTATCAGTTGCATAGCTTGCAAATAATTTCTCCCATTCTATCAATTGCCTCTTCACTTTGCTGAGTGTTTCTTTTGCTTCTCAATTTGATGTAATCCCAATTATCAATTTTGGCTTTGATTGCCTATGCCTCTGGGCTCTTTTCCAAGAACTCCTTGCCTGTGCCAATGTCTTGCAGGGTTTCCACGATGTTCTCTAGTAATTGATGGTATCAGGCCATCATAGATTTTGGTCTTTAATCCATTTTGAATGAATTTTTTTGTATGGTGTAAAGTAGGGGTCCTGCTTTATACTTCTGCATATGGAAATCCAGTCTTCCCAGCATCAATTGCTGAAGAGACTCCCCTTGCTCTGGGGATTGGTTTTAGCTCCTTTGTCAAATATAAGTTGGTTGTAGATGCTTGGATTGATTTATGGTGTTTCTATTCTATTCCATTGGTCTATTCATCTGTTTTTGTATCAGTAGCAGGATGTTCTGATTATAACTGCCTTGTAGTATGTCTTGAAATCTGATATGGTAATGCCTCTGGCTTTGTTTTTGTTGTATGAGATTGCTTTACCTATTCAAGGTCACTTGTGTTTCCATATGAATATCAGCATCATTTTTTCTAGATCTGAGAAGAATGTATTTGGTATTTTCATTGGTATCACATTAAATCTGTAAATTCCTTTGGAAGAATGGACATTTTGATTTTACTGATTCTTCCAATCCATGAACATGGAAGATTTTTCCATTTTTTTTGTATCTTCTTTTATTTCTTTCTTTAATGTTTTTTAATTCTCATTGTAGAGATCTTTGACATCCTTGGTTAAATCTATTCCAAAGTATTTTAATTTTTTGTGGCTATTGTGAATGGGATCAATATTAGAAGTTCTTTTTCAGCTGTGGCATTGTCTGTGTGTACAATGGCTGTTGATTTTTGTGCATTGATTTTATATCCTGCTACTTTACTAAACTCTTCAATGAGTTCCAATAGTCTCTTGGTGGAGTCTTTTGGATCTCCACTACTCCTCTATATAAGAATCATGTCATCTTCAAACAGGGATATTTTGACTTCCTCATTCCCTATTTGAATCCCTTGTTTTATTTTTCTTGTCTAATGACTCTGGCTAAAACTTTCATGACAGTATTGAATAGCAATGGCAAGAAGAGGCATTCTTGTCTGGTTGCAGGTCTCAGTGGCAATGCTTCCAACTTTTCCTCATTCAATAGGATGGTGGCTATGGGTGTGTCATAAATTGACGTGAAGGGAGGAGAGAACTTCCACTTTGACTATGACCCTGTCAGAATAAGATCGAAGTCGGCGAACTCCAAAGGCTTCCTTAGCCTTGGCAACTCATGACTTGAGCCTAGGGAGATTACTGATGCCATAAACAAGAGTGTCAAATTGTTAAGTCAACAACAGGAGTCACTGTGTACTTACGTCTCATGTAGGATCTGTCCTTAATGTGTGGTCCAATGTGAAGTAATGCTATAACTAGTACTGAAACAGTATTTTACACTTTGTGTTTCTGTGTGGGTGCAAACTGATGAAATCTTTACTTAATATATATTAAATTGATCTTCTGTATATAAAGATAATTGAAAATGAATCTTGATGTGAATGGAATGGGAGAGGGAGCAGGAGATGGGAGGGGTGCGAGTGGGAGGGAAATTATGGGGGGGGGGAGCCATTGTAATCCATAAACTGTACTTTGGAAATTTATATTCACTAAATAAAAAAAATAAAAAAGAAGTAAAGATTTCAACAGTTTGCACCCACACAGAACATAAAGTGTAAAATAGTGTTTGAGTACTAGTTATAGCATTAATTCACATTGAACAACACATTAAGGACAGAGATTCTACATGAGGAGTAAGTGCACAGTGACTCCTCTTGTTGACTTAACAAACTGACACTCTTGTTTTGGCGTCCGTAATCACCCTAGGCTCTTGTCTTGAGTTGCCAAGGCTATGGAAGCCTTTTGAGCTCATGGACATCGATCTTATTCTGACAGGGTCATAGTCAAAGTGGAAGTTCTCTCCTTCCTTCAGAGAAAGGTACCTCCTTCTTTGATGGCCCGTTCTTTCACTGGGATCTCACTCACAAAGATCTTTCATTTAGGTCTTCTTCTTTTTTTTTTTTTTCTTTCCCAGAGTGTCTTGGCTTTCCATGCCTAAAATACTCTCATGGGCTCTTCAGCCAGATCTGAATGCTTTAAGGGCTGATTCTGAGGCCAGAGTGCTATTTAGGACATCTGCCATTCTCTGAGTCTGCTGTGTATCTCGCTTCCCATGTTGGATCGTTCTCTCCCTTTTTGATTCTACCAGTTAGTATTAGCAGACACTAGTCTTGTTTGTGTGATCCCTTTGACTCTTAGACCTATCAGAGCCATCAATTGTGAACTGAAATTGATCACTTGGACTAGTGAGATGGCATTGGTACATGCCACCTTGATGGGATTGTATTGGAATCCCCTGGCACATTTCTAACTCCAGCATTTGGGGCAAGTCCGATTGAGTATGTCCAAAATTGTACATCTCCTCCCTCTCTTATTCCCACTCTTACATTTAACAGGGATCACTTTTCAGTTAATATTTAAACACCTAAGAATAATTGTGTGTTAATTACAGAGTTCAACCAATATTACTAGAACAAAACAAACAAACAAAATACTAAAAGGGATAAAGTATTAAGTTGTACATCAACAGTCAGGACAAGAGCTGATCAAGTCACTGTTTCTCACAGTGTCTCCACATGTTTTAAGCAGCATAGAGTGAATGTAATTTAACCATTTTTAGTTCCATAATACAGTGATAACTTCAGAATTTTGGGGGGACATAGCAAAACTATTGACTTCTTCAATGCTCCCAAATTATTTGTTTGAGGGTTTCTTTGGTGCTGGGAGGTGTTTTTAGAAATAGTGTTCTTCTCAACAAACTTCAGTTATGAGTTTTTTGTACTTCTAGTAATCGCTGAACTTTTTTAAATTTGTTATTTCTAATGTTTTACATGATAAAACCAAATAGGGAAACTTCCCTAAACATCTTGGAGTTATGCTAATGGTAAAAGAGTGCAAGCATAATACTGTCCTTAAAAGGACATAAAATTTAAAGATAGTTTGTTGAGGATGTAGCGCCTCCTCTATCGGTTTAAACTGTATAGCTACCTTGTTTTGCTCTTATTATTGGCTTTGAGCTATTTTCGTGTCCAAGACTCTAAGACTGTCTCAGCTGTCTGGCTTGAGAGGGATCCCTTGCCCTTTCTGTCCAACTTACTTGAGGATTGGGCTTTTGGCACTGCCTGATGTCCAGCAGTTTATTCTAGTAGTGCTGTTATCAGATGGACAGCAGGTGCAATGCAGTGGCTTGGGCCAGACATGCAGACAGGGGTCAGATGAGCTCCTGATGGGGAAGATTTCCGTCTAGAGATGATTCTCAGAGTCAGGATGATTCCAGCCTCTTTTTTATGCCCATATCCAGCCTGAGTCAGTTACCAGCTATTTCATTCATTACAGGAGTTTAAGCTGTTCTTACAAAGATAGGCCTTATTTTAAGATCCATGAAAGTTACATCTAGTCCAATAATAATGTGGCAGCTGCTTCTTTCCTTTTATTTATTTGTGAGACATACAGAAAGCTCCTATCTGCTAATTCACTCCCCAAGTATCTGAGCCATCCCTGGTGCCTCTTAGGGTCTGTGTTGAAAGAAAGCTAGAATCCAGGAGCCAGGACCCTGGAATCTAATGATGTGGTACATGGGCATCTTAAGCATTAGGTTAAAGCCTATGCTTTCTTTTTTTATATCTTTCTTAAAGATTTATTTATTTATTTACTTGAAAGGCAGATTTACACAGAGAGGCAGAGGCAGAGAGAGAGAGAGAGAGAGAGAGATTCCATCCGATGGTCCACTCCTCAGGTGGCTGCAATGACTGGAGCTGAGCCGATCCGAAGCCAGGAGCTAGGAGCTTCCTCCGGGTCTCCCACGAGGATGCAGGGGCCCAGGCACTTGAGCCATCTTCTACTGCTTTCCCAGGCCATAGCAGAAAGCTGGGTCAGAAGTGGAGGAGCCGACACTCGAACTGGTGCCCATATGGGATGCCGGCACTGCAGGCGGTGGCGTTACCAGTTATGCCACAGCGCCAGCCCCCAAGCAGCTGCTTTCTTAAGCTAGTTGGGACGGTGACAATTGTCAAGGCCTGTAGTATGGCCAGTAGTGATCTGGCACACTGGGAATCATCATTCCACAACTCAGAGACCTCAGAGGGCACAATGATGGTGACCCAGGTGAGCCATGCTTGATTTGGGGTGGCACACCTTGAGAAGCTGCAGCTCTCATGCGGAGTGTGCAGAAGGACAGGGTCTCAGCGAGGTGAATTTTGACGATTTTGTGGGCTTTGCCAACAGTCTTAGTCTAGGGCTTTGTTCACGGTTACTCTTCTGACTTCCTGGTTAGTGGATGGAATGGGCTTTACTTGAAGATTCATGGTTTGCGCATCACAATCCCAGGACCCTGGAGGTAAGGAGCTAGCTTCTCACAGCAGGGGCTGGAGACACATCAGAGCACTGCTCTTCAGGCCAGAGGTGGCTCCTGGCATCCAAACTGTTCTTCTCTGGGAAGCCTGTCACCTATTGGGGGCTGGAGCTGCCGGAAGGACCACCCATTAGCCTTGAACATGACAGCTAACTTTATACATGGACTTACATTTTTATTTCAAATTTCTGGGCTCATGGCTGTCTTTTGGAAAGCCAAGTCAGATAGTATCTGAGAAAATCCACACAGCCCATCTGACGCACAAAATCTTCCCATAAATGTGGAATCCAAACTGAGGGTTCTGCCGCCCATCATGGGAGTGGAAAGTTTGCGATATCCTAACTCTGGTTTGTATTTTTCCCATTATAAAAAAGAGCCAAAAACCTTTCAATAGTCCTGAATCCCTATTGAATACCAGGTGAGCACAGACATGATCCAATTAGAGCAGATTCAGAGAGCAATTTCTCCCCTTTTTTACTAGACAGTCAGGAAGATGTACACTATTGTCTGTAGGAAGACTATGAATTAAAGTGCCTGGAACCTGAAGACAGCTCTGCACAATCCATTTCCTCCTGGGCAGGAGGTATCCCTGACTATGCTCTGTGGCTCATTAGAAATGAGAAGCAGAAATTACTGAGCCAGAAGCCAGACCAAGGGACTAAATATACACTTTGCAAAATGATGGATAGCGGCCGGCGCCTTGGCTTAACAGGCTAACCCTCCATCTTGCGGCGCCGGCACACTGGGTTTTAGTCCCGGTTGGGGCGCCAGATTCTATCCCGGTTGCCCCTCTTCCAGGCCAGCTCTCTGCTATGGCCCGGGAAGGCAGTGGAGGATGGCCCAAGTGCTTGGGCCTTGCACCCGCATGGGAGACCAGGAGAAGCACCTGGCTCCTGGCTTCGGATCAGCAAGATGCGCCGGCCGCAGCGGCCATTGGAGGGTGAACCAATGGCAAAAAGGAAGACCTTTCTCTGTCTCTCTCTCTCACTGTCTAACTCTGCCTGTCAAAAAAAAAGATGGATAGCAATAGTTGGAAGGGAAAAGGATCAGAAAGTGATTAGACATTCCACAAATGAGTAGTAAGAGGACTTGTTTAGAGAGCGAGCAAGTAGTAGGAACATGAAACTGAGCTTAAGAAATACTATGATTAACCCTCAGAGATGGTGATCTCCCCCCTGCCTTGATGAGGATTCCCAGAGAAAGAAAAGACATGACTGTCGCTCACTCAATTAAAGGAGCAACTAAAACACAAACAAAGGTGGTGTACAGAATCTAGGAACGAAACTACAACTTTTGAATAGAGGAGAGAGATGCTACTTTCTTGAATAGGAGAGCTCCGTATTAAAAATGCTATTTCTCCCTTCCTTAATCTGTTTTCTGCCGCTATAACAGAAAACCACAGACCAGGTGATTTGTAATGAACGGATTAATTTGGTTCACAGTTCTGGAGGTTGGAAAGTATAAATGTATGTCACTGGCTTCCAGCAGGGATCTTTGTGCTGTGTCATCCCGTGGCGAAACCTGGAATAGCAAACCCTAGAGGGTGAGAGTGAGAGTGCAAGAGACAGCCAAAGTTGCTTTTATAATAAACGCTCTCCCTCCATAACTATCCCACTCCCCGGATAAACCATCGATCCATTCACGTGAGCAAAGCCCTCATGATCTAACCACCCTCCATTAGGCCCCGCCTCCCAACATTGTTGCATGGGAAATTCAGTTTTCAACATGTGCACTGTGGGGGACACATTAAAATCATAGCATACCCAAATTCCTTTTAAAATATAAAGTAATTTTCATAGAAATGACATAGTCTTTTTTTCCAGGAAAGGATAAAATTGTTCAAATTTCAGGTGGAACAATGAATGAGGAACAGTCTCTAAAGCAATTTTGAAAAAGAAGGAATAATGGCATAGAAAATTATCTGAATGATTGTAATGTAGCACCAATATAGGAATAAAGAGGTCAAATGAACAAAATAGAACCCCGGAAACAAACATTGTTTCTGTGGCTATGCATGGGCACACATTAAGAAGCTGCATTACAATTCCGTGAGAAAAGGGGAAGGAGGTGAAGTTGGGCCATCTAACTAGCCAATAGTAGAAATACAAAAGGAAGAGAAAGTTGCCTCTTTGCATCATACCAGATGATTTTTTAATGTAAGAAATAATATATAAAATCACCAGCAATACCAGACTTAATACAACCTAGTACTACTTAGCTCTTAATCAACATTTTTGGAAGATTTTTGTGGTCATAAGATTGGATTGCAAAATTTGAGAGATTTCAACAGAATCTGAAGCCTCTGACTGGCAGGCCCTGAAACAAAAATTTAGCATTTCACAAATTCATCCCCACTCTGTGCTGCTTTTTCTTCTCAGCACGTTAACATCTATAGCTGCCAACAGATTGATCACTTGCTGTTGATACTGGGAACTCCTTTTACACATTTTCAATTCTTAGATGTTATTTGAAAAAGAATAGGTGGTGGAGAGCTTCCCTCAGAGACCCTCAAGTTGCATGTTAATTGTGTGACTCTAACCATAGCATAGCCTACAGTAGGCAAGGTGATTGATCGTGTTAAAAGCAGTTTGCCATAAGAAAATGTTTTGTGTCTTTTCAGTGCTTTCCAGAGTCAGGGAATCAAACTGAGATGCGAATGCAAGCAGTATATTATTGGGAGACTATTGCAATCAGCACAGCTGTTTCCAAATTGTTTGTCACATATTTCAGTCCCTGCTGTTATTTTCTTCTTCTTCTTCTTCTTCTTTTCTATATTAGAGAGAAAAATCCATATTGGTCCAATTTAGCTTTCTTAAAGTGCTTCAGGTCTCTAAAGCAGTTCTTGAAGTAGGTTGTTATTGAGGTAATTCCTTCTGTTTATGTGTAATATTCCAACCGAAATCACAGTAATCCCCTCCCTGTGGCAGGCTGCAGCATTTCCCTGAGAGGTGTCACAGAACTTGTCCTCAGGGGTGTATGAAAAAAATGTAACGGTGCTCAAATCAGCTGGGAATTCCCATACCTGTCATTTCAAATCAGCTCAGACTAGTTGCAGGTGTTTTGGTCTGTTCTGCTATAAACAAAGGGATACTATGAAATGGAGGTCTGACAAATATACGTGGTTCCATTGGGGAACCTTGAAATAACCTCAGAGAAGCAATTATTTGCCTCTGTTTCCAATCAAGCATCCAAGTTGGTGGTCTGGCATCTTAATCACCACATGTCTCTTGCAAGCATGTTGGAGCACCAGGGTCTGCCCTGAAGACCACTGAGACTTCAAGCCAGTCTAGATCTTGCTTATTCCGCTGGATTATCCCTGAAGGGAGTGAAAGTGTCTGAGCACCATGGGATTGCATGGAGTTTGGTTCTACCTTGCAGAATGTAAATGTGCTGCACTCATATAAATTCACATGGGTCTAAGGTTTGAGACTTCAAAAGAAAACAGGGTGAAAATGCAAAGTTGGACTGCTGTGCTGCTAAGTAGATACATATTTCTCTGCAGGCTTGACCCAGCTCATGGCAAGCATTATCTGGACACAAAGAGCCAATGAAATAACAAGCCCCATAGGGGCCAAGCTGGGATCCTATCTGGACTAAAGTTCAACATGCACAATCCATCTTTTAGATGTCATCGTTTGATGACTGACCCAAAGATTTAACTGAAAGTACTCTGTCATTTAATCACCAATTGCTTTGTGTTGACCTCTGTAGCATCATTGGCCCTGACCTCTTGACCTGCCATCCAGTATCCCCTCTCAGTCAACCTACTATGTATTATTCACTCATGTGTTTAAGTCTTAGAACACTTCTTAGCCATCTTGTACATCAGGATCTAATTTAAAACAACTTTGGAAAACAGTTGGAGGCAAACAAATTGAACCATCATTTTTTTTTTCATAAATGCCTAATCCATTCTGTTTTTTCCTCCCAGGTTGCTAATTTTGGAAGTACACAGGTCAAGGGAATAATATTTTGTTTTCTTATTTGAGAATCTATAATTTTTTGGCTTTGTTTTTTTCTTTCCCTAACTCCCTAGACACTTCCCCCCGACACAAAAATACTCCTAGAATACAAGGGGAGCTAACTATTCAAAAAGTATATTTATTTGAAAACAAATTTTGCAGTAGTCGGGGATTGTACCCAACATATTTGTTTGGGATAATTTTTAGTGAATTAAAAATAAAAGTTAGTTAAAAAAAGAATGCTCCTCTTTACTAAATCATGATTTATGCATAAAGAGCATAAGGTAGTATTTGAGAACGTAGAACAGCTCATAGTTGAGTAGATGTAATTGAATAAGAATTAACTCAAAAGCTCAATCCAAAAGCAATTTAGTGATTTTCCTTTCCAGCTTTAAATAATTGCATGCTTTAGGAGAAAATCACAAATTGTAGACAAGCAAGAAGAGCCCCACTGCAAGATACAACCTACTTAAAGACAACCCCATACATATATAATTTATAATATATATTTTTCTAGGTGATTTCTCTGCCCATACATATACATTGTATGTACATGCTCAATTCAAAATTTATATCATACCATAGTTAGCTTTTGAACACAGTTAGCTAATTGTCTATCATTGGATGCTAGTTTAAATTTTTACTATTACAAACAGGTATAATAGTAATTAGTACAATACAAAAGTTGCACTTTGTAAATTCTTTTCAGCAATCCGTTCTTCTAAACTTTCATTGTTCAACAAATTTCTTCTGAAATCATTGTTTTCTACTATCACTTCCCTTGATAGGGTTCCATTAAAGATTTTCACACAATTGTCTGCTCTCAGTGGACTTCAGAGTGTTTCTCTCTACCCCTCAGATATTGTACCTATTTGAGATATTTAAAATCTATTTCTTGCTTCTTAAACCCACAATTCTTTTACTCTCTGAGTTACTTCTCTGAGCATTGAGTTAGGCACTCATTGGTAGAAATATCTGTCATTTCTTACAGGTAAACACTTAACAGAATTATCTAGACCTTAACATATCATTGTCCTTACCTTTATCTTCTGAATTTTTCTAACAGTTTCAGGAAATTATCCCTTCTCTTTGTTATAGTAAATGCCTCCTCTTGAACTGTTTCTAAACTCACCTCTTCCTCTGTTATCTTGAATCTCTTCTTCTGTAATATCTCTTTTATTTCTTCTTTCAGATATGCTCATAGTTCCCCTTCTTAAGTTGTACTTGTCCTGTCTACTTTTGCTGCAAAATATTGTTCTCTTTTATATCACCAAAGCTAACAAATTAATTGTGCAGCTCTACTTTCTCACGTAATTCCTTAACCCCTGTAAACTGATTTCCATCCCATGGTCTCAAGCAGGCCTGCTTCTCTGATCATTTTCTTCTCTTCAAATTGTCTTTTCTAAGACCTTAAACTTCTTTCTTGTCTGAAACTTCAAAAACGGATTAACTTCCCACCTTGGAGGGCTTTTCCTGCTTTAATCCATGCCAACTCTTTGCTAACCAATATCTATCTGCCTCTCTCTGGATCTCTTTTGTATTGTCTTACTGCATCTCCTTCTCCTGATAGTGATCCTGCATGGGTCCTAGTCTGTCCGCTCTGTTTCACTCTTGGCCTTTTTTCAACAACTTACCCATCCTGGTAGCTTCATAGACCATCTGTAATTCATGTATCTCCTATATTTTTATGGAATACACCCTCTAATAGATTTCCTCAAAAGTAGCATGAAGATGAATTTTTGTAAGTATTACATGGTGAACATGCCTTTATTCTCTTCTCATGCTCAGAATGATACTTTGGGCATAGAATTCTGAGCTAGAAATCACATTATCCCCAAGGTTTTCAGGTTATCTTTCATTGTCTTCTAGAGTCCAGGGCTGCTTTGAGAAATATATTTCTACAAGATTTGCCTCCCTTTGTTATATATCTGTTGTCTCTAAAGGAATCATTTATATTCTTATCTAAATGATAAACAATAACTTTCTTGGGGTATAATGTTCTTGTACATTAATTGTATTTCATATCCGTTGGGTCTTTCATGGAAATTCAGGTCCTGTTGATGGAGGGATTTTCTCATACCAGTCTTCTATAATGTAATCTTTTTTTAAATTCATTTAATACTGATGTTGGCCCAACCTATGTGAACACCTTTTCTCTCCTACTCTTCAGTTATTTATCTGTGTTTATCTCAACATCTGTCTATCAATACCAATACTTAATGGGAGCTATGCTCTAATTTTGGCTTTCATTTCTACCCTTATATATATTTCTCTATTTTTAAAAGTCACGGGGCTGGCGCCATGGCTCACTTGGTTAATCCTCCACCTGTGGCGCCGGCATCCCACATGGGTGCTGGGTTCTAGTCCTGGTTGCTCCTCTTCCAGTCCAGCTCTCTGCTGTGGCCTGGGAGAGCAGTGGAGGATGGCCCAAGTGCTTGGGCCCCTGTACCCGCATAGGAGACCAGGAAGAAGCACCTGGCTCCCGGCTTCAGATCGGCGCAGCACCGGCCGTGGCATTCATTTGGGGAGTGAACCAACGGAAGGAAGACCTTTCTTTCTGTCTCTCTCTCTCACTGTCTAAAACTCTACCTATTAAATTTAAAAAAAAAAAAGTCACTTTTTGTTTTCTGAGTGCTTCTTTTTCTATCCTCCTATTCCTATTTCAAGAATGTAATATCTCATCTTGCCTCTAAGCAAATTAATAACAGTTTTGGGGAAAATGCTTTTCAATGCTTTAAATTATATTTATTGCTGAAATTTCTTTTTTGTTTTTTTGGTCTTTTGGTTTTGTTCTTTGTTTCTCCTCCTTTCTCCAGGGAGTCTGAGATGAATATGCATATTTAAAGATGAGAGGGGAAAAACTGTAAGAAAGCATTGGAGGGAGCCAAATTCTGGGCTGGTCAACTGGGATGGCTCACTATAGAATAATTGAGAAATCTGACCTTCAGTCGGCGGTGCCTCCAAACCTCACTGCCTGAGCCAGTTTATTTCTCCAGATAATTCCTGTATCACAGGTGTAAGTTGAGTGCCAGTGTTCTGGAAGCCCTCTGTGGAAAAGGGTCTGGGTGCTCATACTTCAGTCTATAGACTTCACCACATCTAGTGAGTGTCACAACCCACTCCTCCCACACCTTGCCTGTTGTCCTTGGATAAGAATTTCCTTTGTCCACTTTCTCAAGGGAGTAAGTCCTCTAAGGTGGGGTATATAATAAAGACTGGCTGCTCAGAGAAATAAGCTGATATTTTAAACTGACAGAGTGATGCTAAAGTTCATCTGGAAAGATAAATATTCAAGAATAGCACAGAAAATTCTGGTAGTTCTAAGAAAAGCAAGGGAACAAATTCTACCAGATACTAAATGTATTATGAAGCTCCAGTCATCAAAGTTTGGTGCTTGTGAAAGAAAAGCCTGGCAGATTCATAGAAGAGAAGAGTCAGAAAAAATTCCAAACACACGTGGGAATTTTGAATATGATGAAGGCGGCTTTCCGTATCTGTAGAAAAAAAGATGAGTCCTATAAAGCTCTTCTTTGCAACATTATTTATAAAAGCAGAATATTAAAACAACTCAATGTTCACCGATGTGAAATAGGTTTAATAACTGTAATAACTGCATATAACATTTCCAAGTATTGAAAAGAATGATACACATCTATGTAAACTGATTAGGAAAGACACCCACTATATGAATTAAATTAAAAAAGCAATTTCTTGAATAATATATTATTTCATATTTATTCTAAAAAAGAGAAAGAATATTTGCTAATTATGCATAAAATCTCTAGAAGTATAAGAAATAGTAACAGCACCTGACTTCTGGGGTTGGAGAGGGAGGAAGCAGCTATTTCATTTTTCCCTTTATATCTTTTTTTTTTTTTCATTTTTTCCCTTTGAGAATCACGTATATTTTGTATAGACAAGATTTTCTTTCTTTTTTTTTTAAAGTTTATTTATTTATTTGAGAGGTAGAGCTACAGACAGTGAGAGGGAGAGACAAAGAGAAAGGACTTCCTTCTGCTGGTTCACTCCCCAAATGGCCGCAATGGCCCGAGCTGCACTGATCCGAAGCCAGGAGCCAGGAGTTTCTTCCGGGTCTCCCATGCGGGTGCAGGGGCCCAAGGACTTGGGCCATATTCTACTGCTTTCCCAGGCCATAGCAGAGAGCTGGATTGGAAGAGGAGTAGCCAGGACTAGAACCCAGCACCCATATGGGATGCCAGCGCTGCAGGTAGAGGATTAACCTACTGCGCCACAGCACCAGCCCCAAGATTTTCTTTAAAAGTATTAAGTACTACATTGCTAGCTGGCTGCGCAAACACTAGATTGTATAATCAGTTTTCAAATGTAATTTTAAAATACTGAATCTTGACTATCCTGCTCTATAGCAAGTTGGCCTGTGAGCTGGGGTTTCTTCAAGTTTGTCATCCTTGCATCTCTTGGTCTTCACTGACACCCATGTCAATCATTAAGCTGTTTTCTTGCTTGCATTCTTTAGGTGCAGTCATCTACAGGGCTTGGAAAGCTCTCTCCAGAACTTTTGTTTACTTAGCCTGTTGTGACTTAAGTTCTCAGGTGTCACTTGCTATAGCTGCAGTAGATCTGAGCATCAAACAGCCTAACTTAGAATAGATTTATCTTCAGCCCAGCTTAAACTCACTGGACTGGGGAAATGGATGAGGTAAGTGAGTGACAGAATAGCACCTGCAAAAGACACAAGGAACCTTGTTCCATCATAGATACCTAGAGACTTTACATAAGTTCAAATTGCTTTTGTTCTAGAGAAAACTTTTAAAATAATTCATGGTTTTAAAACAACTTGGAAAAAGGCATATAGTCATCATCCAGATTTTTCTTTAAAGGTTGCTGTTGCATCAGAACTCTTCAAAAAGAATGAAATAAATTTGTACTCTTGTTCTTTCCTGTTCTCTCCTGTCCCCTAAATGCCTCCTCCCTGCAGGTGCTACATCCTGTCCCATTATTCATATAACTTATGTCTGTCTGCATCTATACACATATTTTCATATCTTAAAATTTACATAGATATCATGGTGTACCTATTGTTTCAACTAGATTGCATTCAGCTACAAGGCACAGAAAATAATTTTAAAGAGTATTAAATAATTAGGAACATTGTTCATCTCCTATAGCTAGAAATCTAGTTATGAAAAAAAAAGATCCAATGATGAACCGTGGGTTCACTGATGTCCCCAGAGATGACCATGATGCTTTTCTATCATCCTGCTTCACCATCCTGCTGTGTGACTGTTCACCTGCTGTTTGCAAGTTGGCTGCAAGACCTCAGGAGTTCACATCCCAAGGAGGATAAAAAAGGGAGACCATGGCCAAAAGCCATCCTTGTGGGGTTTTCTCTTTTTTATTTTGGAAGGGAAGGACACCCAGAAACATTCGCCACAGCTCACTTGCTGGAATAGATGATCCCTTGCTGCAGGAGGGGCCGAGATGCGGAATATTTTATCTTGTTAGTACCCTTAGTAGAGGCAATCACCAGGGGAAAAAAATCAAGTTATTAATGATTTTCAGGCAACCATCCAAGAGGCTTGCTATATTAACTCTTTATAAGTTGCTTATTCCACTCACATTAGGTTTCTTTTTTTACGATTTTTCCATATTGTTGATTCTAGATATACTTCACTCAATTAACTGCTATGTACTGTTTCATCATATGAGGGTACTTCAAAATGTTCATGGAAAAATGTAATTAAAAGATAAGTTTAGCCAGTGCCACGGCTCACTAGGCTAATCCTCCGCCTTGCGGCGCCGGCACACCGGGTTCTAGTCCCGGTCGGGGCACTGATCCTGACCCGGTTGCCCCTCTTCCAGGCCAGCTCTCTGCTGTGGCCAGGGAGTGCAGTGGAGGATGGCCCAAGTCCTTGGGCCCTGCACCCCATGGGAGACCAGGATAAGCACCTGGCTCCTGTCATCGGATCAGCGCGGTGTGCAGGCCGCAGCGCGCCTACCGCGGCGGCCATTGGAGGGTGAACCAACGGCAAAAAAGGAAGACCTTTCTCTCTCTCTCTCTCTCTCACTGTCCACTCTGCCTGTCAAAAATAAAATAAATAAATAAATAAATAAAAGATAAGTTTATTTTAGTGCAAAAATATCTTGAATGCATATGTAGTTTTTCATGATACATACTTTCCACGAACTCTTTGAAGACCTCTTCTATAAATACATCACAATTGGTGTATACATTTTCCTATTCATACACCTTTGAAGACTGTTTATTGATTAATTGAGAGACAGACAGCTCACTCCCATCTGAAGGTTTACTCCCAAAATGCCCACAACAGCTAAGACTGGGTCTGCATAAACCAGGAGCTGGACCTCAATGCCACCAGCACTGTTTCCTAGAGTCCACAGCGGCAGGAAATTGGAATCAAGAGTGGAGCTGGGAGTCAAAACCCAAGCACGACAAATGGGACATGGATGTCTTAACCTGAAAAGGTGTAACTCTACACCTTTGTTATCATTTTTTCACTTTTACAAAAATGTCATACATATCCTTGCATATATTTCTTTGTATTTATGTGAGAATTATATACATATTGCATGTCATATATAAATTTAACATGTGCTGTCAAGCATGACATTTAAAACTTTAAAATCACATAAAATAATTTATATTGTCTGATCTGATTTACATATTTATGTATAGCTGATGTACATATTTAAATATAAATATTTTATGTATTCTTTGTACTTTCTTTTTTAACACTTTTTAAAAAATCTTTTATTTAAGAAATGCAAACTTCATACATTTCATAAATACAACTTTATGAACATGGTGATTCTTCCCACCATACCCACCCTCCCAATCATTCTTCCACCCTTCTTCTTCTCCCCTCTCATATTCCCATTCTTATTTTTTACTAAGATCCATTTTCTTTTCTTTCTCTTTTTTTATATGGTTCTTTTTAAAAATTTATTTATTTATTTATTTTTAATTTGTATCTCATAAATACAACATATTTACATAGTAATTCTTCCCACCGTACCTGCCCTCTCACCCATCCTCCCCCCTCCTCCTGCTTCTTCTGTTTTATCAAAGAAAGAGAAATAAAAAGAAAGAAAGAAAAGGAAAAAAAACAATTGGAGGAAAAAATAAGAAAAGTGGTCCTCGACAGTCTACACAAGGGCTGTAAGATCTGCTTTCAATGAACTTCATACACATATGATTAACTGCACGTTAAGTAAAGAGTTCAGCAAATAGTATGAAAAAAACTGTTCCTCAACAGTTGATACAAGGGCCATTCAAAGTCATTGCTTTTCGAAGTGTCAATTTCACTTCTATAAATTGCCTTTTAGGTGCCCTATTAGTTATCACAGGTCAGGGGAAACATATGGTATTTGTCCTTTTGGGACTGCTTATTCCATTAAGTATAATGTTTTCCAGTTTCATCCATTTTGTTGCAAACAAACAGATTTCATTTTTCTATACCACTGTGTAGTATTCCATGGTCTACATACCCCATAATTTTTTATCTAGTCTTCAATTGATGGGCATTTGGGTTGATTCCATGTCTTAGCTATTGTGAACTGAGCTTCAAAACATTGGGGTACAGATAACTCTTTCAAATGCTGATTTCATTTCCCTTAGGTAAATTCCCAGGAGTGGGATGGCCGGGACATATAGTAGGTCTAGGTTCAGATTTCCAAACTGATTTCCATAGTGGCTTTACCAATTTACGTTCCCACCAACAGTGGATTAGGGTTCCTTTTTCCCCACATCCTCACCAGCATTTGTTGTTTGTTGATTTCAGTATGAAAGCCAGGCTAACTGGGGTGAGGTGAAACCTCATCATGGTTTTAATTTGCATTTCCCTGACAGCTAGTGATCCTGAGCATTTTTTCATGTGTCTCTTGGCCATTTGGATTTCCTCTTCTGAAAAGTGCCTATTTAAGTCCTTTGCTCATTTTTTCACTGGTTTGTTTGTTTTGTTGTTGTTAAGTTTCTTGATCTCTTTGTAAATTCTGGTTATTAGTCCTTTATCAGTTGCATAGTTTGCAAATAATTTCTCCCATTCTGTTGGTTGCCTCTTTACTTTGCTGAGTGTTTCTTTTGCAGTACAGAACCTTCTCAATTTGAGGTAATCCCATTTGTCAATTTGGACTTTGATTGCTTTTGCCTCTAGGGTCCTTTCCAAGAACCCTTTGCCTATACCAACGTCTTGCAGAATTTCCCCGATATTCTTTAGTAATTTGAAGGTATCAGGTTGTAGATTCAGGTTTTTGATCCGTTTTGAGTGGATTTTTGTGTAGGTGTGATGTAGGGGTCCTGCTTCATACTTCTGCATGTAGAGATCCAGTTTTCCCAGCACCAGTTGTTGAAGAGACTGTCCTGCTGTGCTTGCTCCAGGGGTTGGTTTTAGCTCCTTGGTCAAAGATAAGTTGGTTGTAGATGCATGGATTGACTTCTAGCATTTCTATTCTATTCCATTGGTCTGTTCATCTGTTTTTATGCCAATACCAGGCTGTTTTGATTACAACTGCCCTATAGTATGTCTTGAAATCTGATATTGTGATGTCTCTGTCTTTGGTTTTGTTCTATAAGATTGCTGTAACAATTTGCAGTCTCCTGTATTTCCATATGAATTTCAGCATCATTTTTCTATATCTGAGAAAAATTTTTTGTGTCTTCTTCTATTTCTTTAATGTTTTATAATTCTCATCATAGAGATCTTTGAGATCCTTGGTTAAATTTATTCCCAGGTATTTGATTTCTTTTGGAGTAAATGGGATTGATCTTAGAAGTTCTTTCTCAGCCTTGGCATTGTCAGTGAATACAGAAGCTGTTGATTTGTCTGTGTTAATTTGTATCCTGCCACTTTACCAAACTCTTTTATGAGTTCCAATGGTCTCTTAGTGGAGTCTTTTGGATCCTCTATATATACAATTATGTCATCTGCAAATAGGGATAGTTTGACTACTTCCTTCCCAGTTTGTATCATTTGATTTCTTTTTCTTGTGTAATGACTCTGGGTAAAACTTCCAGGACTATATTGAATAGCAATGGAAAGAGTGGGCATCCTTGTCTCATTCTGGATCTCAGTGGGAATGCTTCCAACTTTTCCTCATTCAATCCATGGGTTTCTCATAAATTGCCTTGGTTCTGTTGAGGAATGTTCATTCTATACCCAATTTTCTTGGAGTTTTCATCATGAAAGCATGTTGTATTTTTATGAAATGCTTTCTTTGCATCTATTGAGATAATCACATGGGTTTTGTCCTTCAGTTTGTTTATGAGATGTATCACATTGACTGATTTGCAAATGTTGAACCATCCCTGCATACCAAGGATAAATCCCACCTAGTCCAGGTGAATGAACTTTTCAATGTGTTGGAGTCAATTATATAGTATTTTATTGAGGATTTTTGTGTCTATGTTCATCAGGGAAATTGGTCCATAGTTTTCTTGCTCTGTTGTATCTTTTCTTTTTCAGGTTTAGGAGTTAAGGTGTTGCTGACTTCATAGAAAGAATTTGGGAGGATTTCTTCCCTTTCAATTGTTTTGAGTAGCTTGAGAAGAATTGGAGTTAGTTCTTCAAATGTCTGTTAAAATTCAGCAGTGAAGCCATCCAGTCATGGAGTTAACTTTGTTGGGAGGGTCTTTATTGCTGATTCAATTTCTGTCTTGGCTATTGTTCTGTTTAGGTTTTCTATGTCTTCATGGCTCAATTCAGGTAAGTGTATGAGTCTTCTAGGTTTCCTAGTTTTTAGGCATACAGCTCTTTGTAGTAATTTGTGATGATTCTTTTTATTTCTGTGGTGTCTATTGTTACATTTCCTTTTTCATCTCTGTTTCTATTAATTTGGGTCTTCTCTCCACTTTTTTTATTTTTTGGTTAGTTGGGCCTATGGTGTGTCAATTTTGCTTATTTTTTCAAAAATCCATCTCTTCATTTTGCTAATATTTTGTATTTTTTGTTTCAATTTTGTTTATTTCTTTTTGAATTTTAATTATTTCTCTTCTCCTACTAGTTTTGAGTTTGGTTTGCTCTTGTTTTTCTAGGTCCTTAAGATGCATTGATAGCTCATTTATTTGATGCTTCTCTAATTTCCTGATGTAGGCACCAATTGCTATAAACTTTCCTCTTAACACCGCTTTTGCTGTATGCCATAAGTTTTGATATGTTTGTATTGTCATCTTCATATGTTTCCAGAAATTTTTTTATTTCTCTTTTGATTTCTTCTATGACCCACTGTTCATTCAGGAGCATGTTGTTCAGTCTCCATGTGTTTGCATATTTTCTAGAGATTTCTGAGTTGTTGATTTCCAGTTGTTGATTTCTCAGACCACAGCATTGTGGTCTGAGAAGATGCATGGTATGATTTTGATTTTTTCAATTTCCTGAGACTTGATTTATGGCCTAGTATGTGGTCAATCCTAGAGAAAGTTCCATACACTGGTGAGAAGAATGTGTATTCTGTAACTGTAGGATGGAAAGTTCTGTAGATATCTGTTAGGTCCATTTAGTCTATAGTGTTGATTGACTCTGTGGTTTCCTTTGCTAATTTTCTGTCTGGCTGTTCTGTCCATTGCTGAAAGTGGGATATTGACATCCACCATTACTATTGTATTGGAGTCTATTTCTCCCTTTAGATTCATTAACATTTCTCTTAAATAGCCAAGTGCCCTGTAATTAGGTGCACATACATTTATAATAGTCACATCTTCTGGTTGAATTGATACTTTAATCATTACATAGTGCCCTTTTTTGTCTCTTCTAATAGTTTTTGTGTTAAAATCAATTTTGTCTGATATTGGCATGGCTACACCAGCTCTTTCTTTCTTTTTTTTTTTTTTTTTGTCTTTTTTTTTTTTTAGCTTGAAATATCTTTTTCCATCCTTTCACTTTCAGTCTGTGTGTATCTTTGATGGTGAGATGTGTTTCTTTTAGGCAGCAAATAGATGGGTTTTGTTTCTTAATCCATTCAGGTAGACTGTATCTTTCAACTGGAGAATTAAGGCCATTTACATTCAAAGTGACTATTGATAAATAACCACTTGGTCCTGCCACTTTTCCATAAATATACCTATTGTTTATTTTGGATTTCCTTTGTACTTTTACTGGAGATTTTCTGCCTTCATCTTTTTCATACTGTTGAGCATGTGTCTGTGTTTCTCTATGTAGCACATCCTTAAGCATCTTTTGTAAGGCTGGATGGGTGGTGGCAGATTCTTTTAATTTCTATTTGTTATGGAAGGTCTTTATTTCACCTTCATTCATAAATGAGAGCTCTGCAGGGTACAGTATTCTGGGTTGACAATTTTTTTCTCTTAAGATGTGGAATATATCTCACCATTCTCTCCTAGCCTGTAGGGTTTCTGATGAGAATTCCACTGTGAGTCTAATTTGAGATCCTCTGAAAGTAATCTGGCATTTCTCTTGTGCAAATTTTAGAATCTTTTCGTTATGTTTTACTGTGGAGAGTTTGACCATAATGTGTTGTGGTGAAAATCTTTTCTGGTCATGTCTATTAGGAGTTCTATGTACTTCCTGTACTTGGATGTCCCTTTATCCAAATTAGGGAAGTTTTCTGTAATTATTTCTCTAAAAGTGTCTCCTAATCCATTCTCTCATTCCACATCTTCAGGAACTTCTAAGACCTGTATGTTGGGTCCTTTGATATTATCCCATAGATCTCCAACACTGTTTTTTAGTTTTCTAATTTGTTTTTTTTTTTTTTTGGTCTGACTTTAAAATATCCATCTATTTTCCTTTAACTCGGATATTCTTTCTTCTGCTTCACTAAGTCTGTTTTTAAGACTTTCCACTACATTTTTTATTTCTTCTATCTTTTTAAACTTTTATTTAATAAATATAAATTTCCAAAGTACAACTTTTGGATTATAGTGGCTTTTTCCCTCCCATAACTTCCCTCCCACTCACAACCATCCCAACTCCCACTTCCTCCCCCATCCCATTCACATCAAAATTCATTTTCAATTATCTTTATATGAAGATATATATTTCTTCTATTATATATTTCTTCTATTTAATTCTTCATTTCCAGTATTTCTTTTTTATTTTTCTTAAAGATATCAATTTCATGGAAGAAATTTTCTTTCACATCATTTAAGGATTTCATTAGTTTATGGATTTGCTTCTGATTACTTGTAAGTAATCCTATGATCAATTTTTTGAACTCCATTTCTGACATTTCTTCAATCTCTTCATCTTCACATTCTAGATTTAAGTGTTATATTTTTGGGGAGCATAATGTTATCTTCCTTATTCTTGTTTCTTGAATTTTTACATTTATTACTCTGTATTTGTGGAGATACTTGTTGGTTTCTTTATTTTTTTTCCCTGTGATGGCTTTTATCTTTGGACTATACCTATGTGGCTTAGTGTAGTATCTGCTTTTTAGTGAATACCCAGAGCCAAGTGGTAGGTGTGTTCAGAGAGCTCTGTTCAGTGATCCATGGTGAAGGGAGTGTCCAAGGTGACACCCAAGTCAGGTGTGGTAAATCTCTTCTTTTTTTCAGAGGAGAGGTTTGTTCTGCTCTGTTGGTGTAGTCTCATGTTCATCCCCTCTCCTCAAAGGAGACCAGTGCCTAGGTGCCAGCCCCAGTAGGAACAATATTAGTCTGCTCTGTCACAAAAACCACACAAAGGATCTGTGCAATCCTTGGTATAAGCAGCAGTGACCCTCAGGGATCCCCAAGGATGTGCAGTCTCCCACAGTGTCTGCCCAAAGTCCCAGCCATACGCTGACCCTCCCACATAGCCACAGTGTTTTCACAGTCCAGGCACACAAGCTTTCCACTGTCATGAACACCCAGCCCCATGTCAACTCCTCCAGCCAGACTCAGGTGTCTGCACTCAGCTGGTTGCTGTGCACACAGACATGAGCTGACACAGCTGCTATGTATGTCCAAAATGGCACCTGCCCTCTTTTGGCTTATTACAGGATCCTGGTGCAGGGTTGTTGGGGAGAGATAAGTAAGCTTATCTTTTAAAAATATTTAGTTATTTATTTGAATGTCAGAGTAACAGAAAGAGGAGAAGAGACAAAGAGATACGGGGGCAGGGGGGAGAGAGAAAGAAAGAGAGAGAGATCTTCCATCCACTGGTTCGCTCCCCAAATAGCCACAACGGCATGGTTTGGGCCAGGTGGAAACCAGGATCCAGGAACTCCAATTGGGTCTCCCATGTTGAGTTCTAAGCACTTGGGCCATCTTCTGCTGCTTTCCCTGGACATTAGCAGAGAGTTGGACTGGAAGCAGAGCAGCAGGGATTTGAACTGGTGCCCACATGGGGTGCCAGAATCACACGAGGTGGTTAAACCTGCTTTCCAACACAGGTCCAAGGTTTTTTTTTGTTTGTTTGTTTTTTAACTTTCTGTCTCTCCATCTCTGTGGTGACTCATTTTATATTATTTATGCTTTTAAAACATTTTTGTGAAACAAAGTTAGAATGAAAAAGATAAGGATATTGGTTTATATAGCTCTGCAGGTCAGAGAAATCATAGAACTCATCTTTTGTGACCATTTTTTTGAAATAGCATGAAGTGAAGTTTATCATTGTTACTTTGAGTTTCCCCTTTGTGTCTCACACTTGAGTTCTCTTTCCTTATTTTGAGTACAGCTGTGTTTCTAAAACACTGGTACAGTCAACATACAATTTTATGCACCAAATGTGTGTACTCTACTATGAGAGCGAATCCTGCCTCAGTTTACCTCTACCAGATGCTGGCACCAGGTCTTAATGATTTTCTGAGGACGTGTGACTTGCTTTGTACTCTTGTCTGGCCTGAATGATGTCAGAAGGTCACTGAAAACAAACCGGAGGTCTTAAAAGTGTTTTCTGTACAATTCCTTTAATAGGTGCCAAAGATAATATCTGCTAATATGATTGTGTAAAGCTGAAGTTACAAACGCATGCTCCACAGGTCAGATCCTATCTACAGAAGTACTTCGTTTAGCACACACAATGTTTAAGTCTTCTATAGAAGATGCTAACCTTGAAAAAATGGGCAAATTTCACAAGTTGGTTTAGATTTTCAGTTTCTCTTACAAACAAACGAGCAAACACACAAAAATAAACAGGAAATCTGTTCCAACTCTGCAACGCTGTGTCTGCTTGTGTAAAAAATAGGCCCCCACGTGTATGAGACGGGCTGTCACTCTCCTTGGTTTCTGTGAACAGCTTGGTCCTTTGTATTACAGGTGTGGCCTTGCAGGTACTGGAGTGTGCGACTTGTGGCATAAAGATGAAGAAAGTTCCCAGAATGCCATCAAATAAATTACCATACGGTGCTAGTGAATCTGTAAAGGCCTGATGACACTGATGAGTGGGTGTGGTCACACACCAAGGTCAGGATGCCAAGCCTGCCCTTCTGATGTCACCAAGGGAAGTACGTTTACTCTGGGGTGTAATCTGAGAGCCTGGAAAGAAAACACAAAGACAAACTGTAGCAAACACGACCACTGTGGTTCCACTGCGATTTACACAAGACAGAGAGAAGCTTCCCTTTTGCTTCGTGTCCGTGCTTCTGCCTCTTCATGAGGGTTAATGGTCTTTTTGGAAGCAGAGCTTCCAGAACTCTCTGTCTCACTCTTGTTTCTACCAGTGGGGCCTTCCTGGAACCTTGCCGGAATGTATGAGTAATGATTAAGAGTTGGACAAGTTTCTACCTCCGAAGTATTCCTTCTTCCTAGTTTTGCAAGAATTCACCAATATCATAGCTGAGTGGGAGTCCCATAAACAGTTACTAAATCTCTTTATTATTCCCTGGTAGGTTAGCTATGTACTAATTTGGTCAGTACTAATGTAGAAAAATACCCTTCCTTGTGTTGCAATCTCTTCCACATAAACTGTTCCCACGTACTCCATGGCGTATTAAATGTTTTCGATTTGTGCCCCACATCCTTCCATGTCCACTCCAGCCCCCACTTTAGCCACAGTACACACAACGTATCCCAGATACGTCTTACTCTTCCTGAGTCCTGCTGCCAGCCTCTCCTGCTCCGTCACGTCCTGGTCTCATTTTCCTCTCCAGGGCTCCCATTCTGCTTTATTCCCTCTGGGGAGAGCATGTGATCATATGTTTTATGGGCAGTTCTCCACATAGCTGCTCACCAATAGACTTTGAATTTCTTAAGAGCAAGCCCTGCCTCTTGTCATGTTTATCTTTCTAGTTCCAGAGCCTAGGACTCTGCTTGGTGCTTGGATGTAACAAGCACTCAACAAATTCATGGCATCTTAAATTAAAGTTAATTACATCACAAAGGACTTGAGTCAGTTTATAGGGCTAAGGAGTATTTGTTACAAAGTGATGAAATTGGGACAGGCATTGTGGCACAGCAGGTTAAGCGGCTATCTGTGTGGCACCAGCATCCTGTATGGTTACTGGTCCAAGTCTTGGCTGCTCTGCTTCCAAAACAGCTTCTTGCTAATGAGCCTGGGAAAGCAGCATGTGATGGCCCACACACTTGGGTCCCTGCCACCCACATAGGAGACCAGATGGAGTTCCGGGATCCTGGCTTTGGCCTGGCCCAGTCCCAGCCTTTATGGCCATTTGGGGAGAAAGCCAGCAGTTGGAAGATTCTCTCTCTTTCTATGATTCTCATTTTCTCTCTGCAACTCTGCCTTTCAAATAAATAAATAAATCTTTTAAAAATTATTAAACTAAAAATAAAATATGATTTTTAAAAAAAAAGATTTATTTACTTATATTAGAAAGGCAGATATATTGAGAGAGGAGGAGAGAGAGAGATTTTCCATCCACTAGTTCACTCTCCAAATAGCCACAATGGCTGGGGCTGGGCCTGTCCAAAGCCAGGAGCCAGGAGCTTCTTCCAGATCTCCCACATGGGTGCAAGGGCTCAAAGATTTGGATCATCATCTGTTGCTTTCCCAGGTGCATTAGCAAAGAGCTGGATTGGAAGTAGAACAGCTGGGATATGAACCAGTGCCGTATGGGATGCTGGCACTGCAGGCAGAGGCTTAGCCTTCTATGACACAGCACTGGTCCCAATAAGTTTTTTTTTTTTTTTTTTAAAGAAACAAAAGAAATGAGTATCTGACCCAAATTAGAGCCTAAATTTAGCACTAAATTTTGTTCAGAGCCTCCTGGCAACAAGTGAAAAAGGAAGAAAGGATGTCAGTTTATGTGGTTCTCCAGGTCAGTGAATGACTATACACAAATCATCAACAATGTTGTTTTCTTCCAGTGTTGAACGCTATGGGAAAGGGGGCATAGAGTGGAATTATAGGTAATGTTCTTGATTACGGTTTTGTGAGAGGAACAGAATAATTCTTCACATAGACCTTCTTAAATCTATACCTCTATAAAAGCTAAAAGTAAAGAAATAATCTCTAACTGAATAATGCCACGGCTATAATAGCTCTGTAAACCTATTTCCAATGATCAAGTGTGAAATTAAGTTAGAGCTTAAGTAGTCAATTTTTATCCATTTTTGTGCCAGGTTATTAGTGACCCATTCGTGTACCAAATTGCCCCCACAACAGTGCTGCTTAGTACAGCAAATTTGTGTTGTCTTATAGTTTCTGAGGGTCAACTTAGGCTGGATGCTTCTGACTCAGGTCTCTCAGAAGGTGGCAGACAAGCCGTAGGCCAGGCGTGCGTCTCTGAAGACTGAGCTGGGACCTAGGAATTCACAGCTAGGCTCACTGTTGTTGGCTGGAGCTTCAGTTCCTTGCAATCAGACTTCTCTACAGGGCTTTCTGTGACTGGCTTCCCCCAGACAAGTGATTGAAGGAAATATTGGAGAAAACACGTGAACGAAAGGGTGGGCGAGCAGCCGTATTGTAAGTAATGAGGACTTTTTAAAATCCAATGTCCCAAGTGACAGCTTATCCTGCTGTGCCACAAAGACCCACCCTGGGGCAAGGTGAGAATGTATTCTATTGGTGTGATGTCCAAGTGGCAGGACTCATCTTGAACATTGGCTACCCCAGAAATCTGGAAGAATGTTTTGTTTTCATATATTTTACATGGTCCTTGTTAGGATTTAGACAACTTTGGCTCTGCAAACTCAGGCAGACATTAAACCTCTTATGTTAATGGTAATGGATGAATGCTTGATGGGTTGGGGTGGGAGTCTGAGCCAATTATGGTGTCTGAAGATGGGGCCTCTGGGAAGTGATTGGATTGGATTAAGCGGCCAGGGTGGAGCCCCATGATCAGATCATGGTGACTTTATAAGGAGAGACCACTCAGAGGACAGAGAAAGAGTATGCTCCCGTGTCTCTCTGCTTCCAGTGGGGCTACCCAATCTTTGACCATGAACTTCCAAGCTGCAGTATGAAATAAACTGTCTTCCTTCCTAAGAAACCCCTCCTAGGTGCTTTAGCTAAAGTAATGAAAAGCTGGCACTCCTTCTGGTCCTTTCAGAATCTCAGATGTGAGCCCTTTTAAGTATTGGATAAAGACATTCAGAACTGACTTCTGTGAGTGAAAGTCAGTGTTTATGCTGCTGACCAGTACGAAATGTACTTCTAATCCCAGGAGGAAAATGTGCCTGGACTAAATGGTGTGAAAATACACGGGCCTGAACTGCATATTTCTTTCCCATCTCTGCACTGATAAAGTCAACAGTTTCCTCAAAAGAAGCTGCATATGCTCAAGTACTTAAGATCTAAAGCTGCAGATTTCTGCACATAGAATATGGAAGAGGAATTCTCGGCTTTCAACACTGTACAGTCACATGCAGTCAACAGCGTCCTCACTCACTAGTCTTGGAAATGCCATTTCAAATGCTGGCTTTTCAGTAGGACTGCATCTTAAATAGCCTTCAGGGACAGAGCTGAAGTGGAGAAAGGGAAATCCATTTTACCATGTTAAAGGGGCTCCTGTGGTGAAGGCTAGCTACTATTATCATCCCCACTGGACAGGTGGATTAAGCAATGCACAGTATCAACCGATGTTATTTTCAACCAGGAAAAACAGAATTTAACTCTTTTAGACTACATGCATAATTGCCCCATTTACACCTGTATTTCCTGTGTCCTCTTAAAAGGAATTATTTTAACATTGAACATGAATGAAATATTAATTTCAAAAGCATAATAACTATTATCAAGTTGCATAAAAGTAAGTTTCTTAAATATTAAGAATTTTCAGGGAGTAAAATTATTGCTAAAATTAACTAAGTCCTATGAAAGTTGTGAGTGAGTGTTTTGAGCAACTGACTTAATACAGATGGCCTTCCACACTGGGAAGAACTTCTTAAGAGTCAGACTTTCACCCAAATCTCATGTTGAGATCTTGAAAGGTGTTGACCCAGAGTCCTTGGCTGTGAGCCAAAGCCTCAGCTTAGGTCAGTGGCATGAACAGGAAGGAGGCCCTTTGCTCCAGGCTGGGCTACGTGCCTCTAGTCCCATAGTGAACAAACCAGGGACTCCCCAAAGGCCGCCTCTCCCCTTACTCTCAGCAGTTAAATTTTTTATATGATGGTGTTGAGGACAAACAAAACACATAGAAGTAAATAGTTTTTAGAAATGCAAAGTATTGGTTAAGAATCTAAAGCAAACAAATGGAGGATGTGGGATGTCTATTATACAATGTGATCCTCAGAACAATCCCATCAGATAAATAGGGGAGACTCACAATATTAAGGTTCCCATTCTACAAAGGAGCCAATAGAGGCAAAGAAAAGAAAAGTAATGATCTTGATTGTGTTGTATAGGTCGAGCGCTGGCCTGTATCCCATAAATCTTTATAGCACTGTAAATTATTATATTTAGAGAATTCAGGTAACTTGTCCAGTAAAGTGCTGCCTCCCCAGGGTGGTAAAGCCAGTTCTCTAAACCAGAGGGTTTTGCATTAGCTCTCCCCTATCTCCACAGTCACACTAGCACATACACTGTAATGGGAAAAGGCATAGAACCATTTGAAAACACAGGACATGTCTCATAATTTTCTCTCCTATATCTGAATTCTTCATTCAAGTTGTGCATACCTATTTGGATCTATAAAACTTGTATTGTAAAATATTACTATGCTTCTTTGAAATTATAAACCTCCTGATAAAGAGGTCAAATTTTATTTTCTGAATAGCTACCATCCCAGGCCCAGCTCTGAGCCTCACGCTGTCTCAGGTCTTTGAACTCCTAATTGTTCAAATTCCCATCCAAAAAATTACATGTAGTACATTTAGTTTGAAATCAATGGTTTACTAGAGATCTTCAGTGATATAAACTGTCACCAGGGGTGGGAGAGTTAAATACTTGAACATGGAGAACTGTTTAATGCTGAATTTGAAACCTGTATGTAGGTGTACAGTATTGAAAACTGTCTGTGGAGTGCTGTGATACATTGGAAGAGGAAGGGTTCTGAAGAATATAGCCATGGTGCCCCCCATTTACTGCCAAAATGGATTTGGAAAGGAATTTCCTAATTCTTTCCTTACCCAAGATCACTGCCAAACATGGATGCTGTTCATACCAATCTGTTTTTCCCATCAGCCTTAGTCCCCTCACTGAATTTCAATACCAAAATCCACAAAATTGAACTCACCACAAAATTTATTTCATAGTAATAGGATGAGACTCCAATGATATTGTTGAAGTCATTTCATAATTCTCAAATTCTGAATTATGCTTAGTTTTGGGGTTGGGAGGGTCACAAATCATTTCCCATTGATTGTTGGTTTACAAACTTATTTTTGATCTCCCTGAGTTGTTCCACCCCATATTTACCTGCAAATCCCAGTTTCTACTACAAACAGTGCCAGACACTTAGTAGGTATCCTGTTTATTGAATAAGTAAACATGAATCCCAATATAAAGAATCATATCAAAACTACATCAAAGAGTCATTATTGAGACTATTTCTCCCCGCATCTTCCCATGCCTGGGAGGAATGAAATGTGTGCTGAAACAAATGTAACTTGCAGCGTTTCCGCTTACACCCCCCACTCACCACTTTGTTATGCTCAGTTAAAATAAATCACACAGCACTTCCTCCGGACATTGTTCTTCTGATCTCCAGCAAGCCCTGCCAGGAGCAAGAGAGGCAGCCCAGTGGGTCTCCTCGCCCAGCCTTGGGCACAGTGGAAAAAGGATTTGAAGTAGTCGAAAACGTGTGGAGAAAACATTTCAGTTCATGGTCTATTTAACAGCCTATATTTCCTACCTTTTATTATCTTAGCTCTACTTGACACCCATGAAATAATCCCCTTCTTCTTTCCTTCCCTGTGGTTGCTAACACAGACACTGTTCATGGTTATAGGTTTTCCCAGGTACTGTGAGTTGAGTTTGGGGAAGGCGACCACAAATCCATTTAGGAGCAAGAATGCCGCTGATCCCTTCACGTCACCAGTATTTACAAACAGTAGTTATTAGCATTAAGGATCAACATTCCAATGTTAATATTTAAATGTCATAAATTGATTAATACTATTAATACTACTTCTGTTTCTTTTTCACACGCTTGTAGAATTCTAGCCCATCCTGAGCGAACATCTCTCAGTTCTTTTGCTGCCTTTCCGAACAGTAGTTTTATCTGGAAACAGTATTATCATCATTTTTGGCAGGGCAAGGGACCCCAAAATCGGGTTCTTTGTTCTTTTGGTATCATGAAACCAATAATGAAACTGCAGCTGAGCATCAGTAGCACATCTTTATTCAGTGGCAAAGCATGGAGAAGCAAAGCCTCGCTTGCAAATTGACTTCTCAATCTGCTGGGGGCTGAGGACTCAAATCCAGGGCAACAGGAAGCAGGGGGAGGAATGCGCTGATAAGTGGGAGGATTTTCCTGGGGAAGGGGCAGCATAATTCTTGGAATCAGGAGCCTCCTCCCTGTCTTCCTCTTATGATCTCTTCCACTGGTGATTGTCAAGTGTCATGGCACTGGTGGGACTGATGTTTAGCTTGGAAATGAGATTAAACGAAGGCTTGAGGTCACATGGGCAGCCATCGTGATTCTCACCCGTTCAGACCAGTTGGCTAGGGAGGAACATCTGCTCCTGAGCCACCCTAGTCTCAGAAGAAAAGAATATTGGGCTTGTACAGGCATTGCCCTAGGTAACTGCAGTGCTGGGCTGGTATAAGGAATCAGAAACAATAGTTGGAGCTGTTAGGACTAGCTCTATAACCTTGGACAAGTGCCTTCCTTCTTCATCTACCCTTTGGTTTCTGGGTATAAAGAAAATTAAAAAGAGCCATTGATGACAGTAAGACTGATAAAATATTTATGGACACTTATTTCTTACAGATCCTCAGGTATCTGTAAGAATTTTATTTATCCAGTAGCGCTTGTCTGTGGTCAGCTAGCAGCACTATCTGCCTTGCAATAGTGCAAAGCAGTGAAGTGCTGTTTTGCAGGACCCCGGTGTCCGTGGCAAGTCAGGCGCAAACACAGCCAGCTGTGTAGCTCAGAAAGCCCCACAGCTTCCTGGATTGTTTGTAGGTCACATCTCAACTGTACGTTTAATAACAACTACCACAAAGATCGTTGATTACTCAGATGTTAAGCACAGCCGTATCTCTTTGCAAACAAAGGCCCTCCTCACAGAATAAAAGAACCACTTGTGCTTTCCAAGCAAAGTCCTTTTTATTATTAGTTTCTGGGCATTTGGCGATTTACACTGTTTATAATTCAATACTCTTAGTAACAACAAGATAGCTGTAACTGATTGTTTGAAAGAATATAGAAAAACAGCAACAGGTGGTGATGACAAGGAATGGACTATCTGCTCTAACCCCTTCCCTGTGTGGCACATGGTAAGCTTTCTTCCCCCAGCTGTTGGGTAGCTGCAGTCCCATTGAGAAGAGGGCACCTAAGTGACCGTAGTCAGCAGCTCCCCAGGGCAGGGAGGAGCAGCTACGTTGAATTTTGTTTAGAACAGGAGGTTGCGGCCAGCATTTCAGTGCTGGGAGCTCTGTTTTCATCATTTTCAGCATGTGGCTTGGCTGTCAAATCAGGGTCCTAAACATAAAAACAAAAGAGTCCCACTCTCTGAAAAGGACAAGGCCATTGTTCAGGAAATGGCCAGCTTGACTGGTATCTTTTTGTCCTTTCTGGGGCCCACCACCACACAGAGAGCAAAGCAAGCTTTCTCTCCACTGAAGGACAAAGACAGCAGCAGGCAGCACCCTCCCTCCGGCAGGAAGCAGGGTGTGATTTTAGACAGCATGGGCTGCCTTGGTCGCAGCCTGTCAATATGTGTGGTAGCTTCAGATAAACAAATCCTAAACCCCTTCCACAGGGCTTGCTCCTAGAACATTCTGGGGCAGCATGGGCAGATTTAGGGGAATAGGGTGCCTTTTTCGAAGGAGGCTATTGATGGACTTATGTTGGTAATAATCTTCACCTGGTGCTAAGAGCCAGGTAGAAATTGGGCTCTCACTGGCTCTGATTTACCTTCCCTCTCTTGAGCTTAAAATGACATCAAGAAGCCCCCCTCAAGGCACAGCCACAGCCCTGTCCTTTGGTTCTGCCCCAACTTCCAGACACACGCCTCTCATTCCCGCAGAAGGCAGGAGGCGCGCCATTGCATTTGGGCTTGTTTGGTGATGCTTCATGAGAACGGCTGCGTTGCCTGTCTTTGTGTGAATACAGTTTTCAAAAATGAAAATCGCCATGGCAACAGCTGCAGCCACTTATTACAGAGCAATAGAAGTGACGCTGATATTTGTGGGGAGAGCTGCGCTCTCCGATTAATGTGCACCTTACACCAGAATGGATTTTTCCTGCTAACATATCCATTTTTACAAAAGAAAAAGGGAAGTGATTGTGCTTAAAAGAAATTTAGCAGGAAGCTAGAGAGCTCAAGGATTTGGTAAGTGAGAGTAGAGTCTTCTATCTGCAGACCTGAGTTAAAATCCAGTTGTTTGGCAATAGGTCGTGATACTGCGATCCTGGAGAGAGCCATGCCCACTGCTTGTGTTTAATGCCCCGGTACTAATATGCCACTCTAAACAGAATTGCCTCATAGCAATGACAGTAATGATTAGAATGCTAATGAAGCTGGAGTCCTGCTTCTTTTAGCACCCCGTTTTCCTCTGAGCCCTGAGGAGCCTCTGTATATGATGCTATAGGAAGCCAATTTGCTCCCATCCCATCAATAAGGATGAAATAGTTATCTTACTTTCCTCTTAATCCTGAGATTATAGTATCTTCCATAGGCTCAGACTAAATGTCCTGGCTCTTTCTTTTTGCTGAAAATTAAGAAGATAAGTGAAGAGGAATGCTAGAAGATTTGCCATGGCATGTGTTCAAGATTCCTACATTGTGGAGAGGAGGTTTTGGGTGTTAAGTTTTAATGAGTTTTCCATATCCTGTAAGCATGATGTCACATCATTTTAATGATCCCATAGCTCACGAGCTATCTAGTTATGAAGGAGAAGAAAAGTGGTATCAATATTGAGTAACTTAGGGCTGGCACCGTGGCTCACTTGGCTAATCCTCCACCTACAGCGCCAGCATCCCATATGGGCGCCAGGTTCTAGTCCCGGTTGCTCCTCTTCCAGTCCAGCTCTCTGCTGTGGCCTGGGAGAGCAGTGGAGGATGGCCCAAGTGCTTGGGCCCCTGTACCCCATGGAAGACCAGGAAGAAGCACCTGGCTCCTGGCTTCGGATCGGCACAGCACTGGCCGTGACAGCCATTTGGGGAGTGAACCAACGGAAGGAAGACCTTTCTCTCTGTCTCTCTCTCACTGTCTATAACTCTACCAGTCAAAAAAAAAAAAAATTTTAAAAATATTGAGTAACTTATGGAAACAATAAGATCCCAAAATCTGTTGTCTCTGAGACTACAGATAAATAAACCTGGGGACTAGAAAGAACCTCTATCAAAAGCAAAATTCCCCACTCACTTCCAAAGAACTCTGACACCCAAGGAGACATTTCAGGTTTGTGGTGGGCATGTGGCCGCTCGTATGTGTATGTGTGACATGTTGATTGAGAAAACATTAAGATCATGTGATCTACCTGATCTCTCACAAGGTTACATCTCTTCAGTGAAAGCTATTCTATGTTGTTTTAGTTATGGGCCCAAGGTTATATATCATCCAAACTGTACTAAATGCTGTTATAGCCTGGCTTGTTTTCTCTCATCAGTCGGAAGAATCAGAGAAACCCATGGAGAAAGCTTTTGCCTTAGGCTACGGGAAACATAGTGCAAAAAAGGCCCCATCTCATTCTATTCCAGAACATGCCTAGAAAAGAAAAATCATTCCCCCTTTAAGCCCAGCCACATGGGATTATTTTATTTTTATTACAGGCCAAGGCAGCGTATTAGAATCTATTGTGCAGCTAGCAGTAGGTCCTGTCTCCCTCCTTTCTGGCAAACTGCTCCTCACTCAAAGCAACCAAACACTCAAGAATGCCAGAGTTGGGATTAGAACACCACCTGACAGAGTGCCCAGAGAAGTCTTCATTGCTGCCTGGTGGCCACATTTACCCCATATATCACTTACCCTGGAAACCAGGGTCAAGTTTTCAGTCGATACAAGCTTCTGCCAGACTTTGTAGATATTGCTTAGGGCTCCCTTGCCCTCACTCTCTTGGCTTCTACACTTCACCCAGAATACCCTAATCAATTTATTCATGGCATTGCGTCAGATCTTAGTTGAAAGACTCAAGGAGACTATAACTAATGATTTTATCTTTGCTAAACCAAGCAAGAATGAAGGATGTTTTGAGTTAAATCCTGATGCAAGAAAGGGAATGTCGGAAGTAATACAGCAATAAGGAGTGGAGGTTATCATTGTCTTCCTAAGAAGTCAGTTCATCTTCCTGCCTAGAGTAACCTCAGGCAGATTTGTGACGAGGGTTGTTGGTAAAGATAGGTTCATCATCTGGCGTAAAATGCATCTTAACATAATTCATTTCTCATTTAATAAATGAACTCAGTTTTGCTGATCTCCCTCTGAAGACACAAGGAATGTAGTTCTATGGGAAGCTGTTCCCACAGCTCAGCAAGGAGGGGACAAGTCCAGTAGCTCCACTTAGAACCTCTGTTATGAGCTTTAGACACGGGAACCATTGCCCCTAAACTGTATATACTGTGAAGACAAATCATGCATTCAAAGAGGGACCCACCCCAGGGTCCCCTTTATTAGTGACATCCTATCTAGATGTACTCAAATCTACACTGGTGGTGTGGGATCTATCATTTTACATCCAAAGATTTCATTTGGCAACCTATTCCATTTTTTGTAATGGTAATGTTTTGCTGATCCATGACATGTTGTAGCTGTCAAGGACAGACCTGCTACCTGCTGCCCACTAACAAACCAAACATCCCCCCTTTCAGACATAAACACTTCGTTTCTTCTGGGAAAGAATCTGGAAGAAAGCTAATCCTGTTAGACTTGTGTTTCAAAGAAGGTTCTTCTTTCTCGGGAAAGCCCTTGCTCCCACAAGTCCCCCCACACCCCAGGTTTCTATTTGAAAAACTCACAAAAAAAGAACAAATGTGCAGATTCAAGTTCAGCTAGATAATGACCTTGATAGTGGGGACTGTCCATTCTGCACACATGCAGCTAACCTTTGTGATGCACAAGCTTACCAACACACAGCTCACCTGGTGGGAGCATTGAGGTGGACAGCCTAGCCCAGGAGCTGTGGAACCAGGTTAACTAAGGTTCTCAGAAGGCTAGTCCTGCTACTTTGACCATGTAGCTTTACCTTCCTGGGTCGCCCCTTGTAATCTGTAACTAGTATTATCTCTTCCATGGGTTTTTTGTGGGGATTACAAATAATGTATACAAAACGCATGTCACTGTTCTGGCTTGAAAAAAAAAACCCTCAGTAAATGGCAGCCATTGTCATTGTAATGTAGACGGTACAAAGATCAAGAGAATCTTAGAACTGAACATTTTGCCCAAAAAAGACCACATATGCTGTCCAAGTATAGTATTTAAGACTGAAGTTGGCTCTGTACAGGGTGATAATTTAAAAACAAAACATCATTTTGTATCTTACTAGTTTGTTCTCTTATGGTTTGATAATCCAGAAGTTTAAGAATGGGATATTTTTATGTAAATAATTTGAAAGAACCAATACCTTTGTTCCTCTCTGTTGCCACCAACACAGACTAGATGGTACCAGAGCGAATTAGCAGGCAAAGGATGACAGAGGAACTGGTCCGTTCTCTAACACTCCATTTCATTCAGTCCCCAAATCCTTGCATTGGGTTAATGAAGATTATTACATTTTTCCATGGGTGCCTTCACCATCACATTTCATATGAAATCAAGGTGCTATAGGCTCTTAATATGCACTGACCTCCTGTTAGTAATGTTCATTAGTATTAAGTGATAAAGCAAGGTTTTCATAAACAAAAGCAGGGATTTTTACCATTTCTCAGCATAAACATTTTTTAGAGCCTCTCTCTCTCTCTCTCTCCTTCTCTTTTTCTGTCATATACACACACACACATACTCACACTTAATGGATATGAAAGGTGCCAGTGTCCTTTATTTTGTTACCTAAATGACATTCTCCTCTCTCATCACTAGCTCACCTCTGTTCCATTTTGCTGCTTCCTTACAATGGCCCCAAGACTTTTTTTTTTACTGAATTTCCTAAGAAGGTAGTAATAGATTTGAATAAAAGCCTAGTGAATACACCTAATCCAGAGGAGACAGGGAAGTATAATTACTGAATTCTGTCTTCTCCCAAAGAATTTGTAATTACATATAACCTTAGTTCCACCTGAGACATCAAGTACAACACTAGTTGGTAGCATATCCTAGCCACTAAATGGATAGAATAGTAATACAAAAAGGACTTGAGCAGTAAGAACTAGAGAAGGAGCCACAAATGGAGTGGAAGGGAGTTATGGAAAAGCAGTCCTCGGTGCCGCTTGCCCTCCAAACAGAAGGAGCCCATTCCTGGGCACCTTGTGTCAATTCCTCCTCTCAACTCACAGGCTGCCTATCTCCTTCCTCTCCTATGAGCCAAATGAGCAGTTAACCCATCTCAAAGGTATTTGTAGCCTCTAAGGTTTTCAGTACCACAGTAGTAGTTATTTCAAAATTTAGCCCTCCTGGCATTTTTCTCCCCAAGTTCCTGCTCTTCATTGGCCTGTTTCTCCCATTTACTCTAATGACATAAATAGCAACAGTGAAGGCTTTGAGAATCTAACCATGGGTGAACTGAACCAAGAACAAAGAGCTTACATTCTGGTTGACCTTGGCAGGGCTGAGCCCTAGCAGTGGTGGCTGTGATGGTATGTTCTAGCCACGTCACTTTGGATATATTAAAACAGTACAGTTAACATCAGCTGGACAATGAATAGGAAGTAGGGTTGATCTGGGCCATAAATTAATGCTCGCTTGGTGGCTTTATCCTCCACATTACTTAGCAGTCAATCATTCCCACGTGTATACAACTCTCAAGGCCTCATTTTTAATCTGCATATACTTAGCCATCAGGACCTGCCATTCTATCATTATCCAGTTAGGTTCTCCCATATGCTATCTGCTGGCCCACAGCAACCACACGTGAACCCTGTTGAGTAAGAATGGTGTGAAAGGCCATGGCTCAAGGCACAAGGCTTCCTTTCTTTCTAAGATGCACTTGTTTTGTGTACCTGGCACTGGTTTCCAGTTCTCCCTTTTGTCTCCTGTTCTACATGCAGATAATCCTTTGCCTCAGTTTTGCCCCCTCCATCCTTGTCTTGCCATCAGTATTTGTGTTCCCCTACCCACTTCAGTAGTTTTTGACCTTTTGTGTGGTCATGGACCACAGGGAAAAGCTGATGAGAGTTAAGGAATCTCCTGCCAGAAAAACATGTGTGCACTCATAAATGTTGAGTTCACATCTGTCCCTGGATGCATAGAATCAGTGATTTCCTGGGCCCCTTGCTTGTTCTTTACATATGAATTTTGGCTTGCTGATCTGGCTCTAACCTGAAGAATTCCACTGTCCTCTCTCCACCTCTACCACTACCAAGTCTTCCAGCCTACATGATCCCTTGGCTTCTGAGCAATTGGCTGCTTAGATATGAGCAACAACAATAAAAAAAAATCCTCCTGGTCCTTCAGGGCTGTTTTACTACTCGGGTCCCTAGTCCTGGTACCAAGCAATAGCTTGTGTCCCCCGACAGCTCAGCATGGTCTTGATAAATGAAGTGTTCATCTTTATGCTTAGCCTCTAGTTTTATGGCTGTCTTTATTGTGATGAATGGGACAGGTCTATTAATGCTCGCATTAGGACTCTCTCAGTTCTCACCAAGTTGTATTGGTGTGAGATTCAAATATAACTGAAGATCCATTTTGTAGCTCAAATAAAACCATGCCTCGTCCTAGAGATGACTCTTTCATAGAATCTCCACTTTATAGCAACTTCTACGAAGAGATAAAATGAGTTTGGAATATTAGGCGGAAGCAAAACCTTTCAGTAATATTTGTTGGCCTGTAAGTCCTATGCTTCCAACATCAAATTGAAAATTGTATGGGGTGATGCAACTGCCTTGGTGAATTATATTAGTTTAAGAAGATAACTATGTGCTTTGCTCCTAAAGATAACTTGAACTCAAGTGAAATCATCTGTGACTCTAAAAGATGGATGCAAATCCTTTAATTAAATTAAGCTGTGATTTGGGGCCCAGATGCTCACTTAATTGCTAATAAATGGAAGAGCTGTGGCTAGGGAAAGAGTCTGGGGGAGCAAGTCACGCAGTGTGAATATTTTGCAGGAGTTGGCTTGTCACCAGGTGAAACTGCATGGGGCTGGCTCAGGCAGCTGTTTCTAATCAGAGTAGGGTTTGCCTAACACACAAAAGAAAGGCACCCAGATTAGGAAGGCAGTCTGTTGTTTGTGAAAGGCCCTTTGACCCACCCAGAGGAGTAGAGCGTTTTGATCAGCCAACTCATCACTGTCCTCAACACACAGCATTTGTGAAACACTGCAGGCTCCATCCAAGCAAGTACCATTTGCTAATTCTTTATGTAGCATGCAGTGAGCTGTGAATTGATGATCACCATGAAAGTAAACTGTTGGTTTCATGGGTTTTTTTTTTCCCATGATGTTTACCAGTGAGGAATTCTATATGACTTCATGACATAGTCTCTGCTCATGAACATATTTTCCTTCAGGTATAGCAACAGGACTTCTGTGATATGTCTGTGTTGGTGTCTCCTTGCTAGAAATTCAGCTCTATTAAATTTGCAAGATAATTGTGGATATTTTGTGCTTAGTTTTTGTGAACAATTTACCTGCATCCCCTCGTTTGATACTATCCCAGTAGCCATCTGCTCATTGAGAAAAAGAAAAATTCAATATTAGATCTAACTCAGTGTATTGCTCATTCCACCCCAGAAGATTTTTATAATATTCTAATGCATTAATTGGAATTCCTAAATGCCCCCATATTCTTAGAAACAAGAGCTTAGATTTTATTGATTTCTTCCAGCAAATGGTAAAGTACTTAGTAATGATCCCAACAATGTTAATACAAAAGCAGTAAAATATCATAACAGCTAGCATTTACGGAGTGCTTTCCATGTTATAGATAAGACTCTAAGTACTATGTACGTATTAACACATTTAATCCCCATTCTGTGGAGACATAATTATCACCATTTTCCAGATGAAAACACTGCACTGAGACACAAGGAAGTAATTCCAGAGACAGTGGTCACCACATGGGAGAGCAGGGTGGACAACCATCTAGAACAGTAGACCTGAGTTGGTGTTGGTATGAATGCCCACAGATATGGACAATAGCTTTGTATTAAAATACATTTAGAGGCCGGTGCTGCGGCTCACTAAGCTAATCCTCTGCCTGCGGCACCGGCACTCCGGGTTCTAGTCCTGGTTGGGGTGCCGGTTCTGTCCTGGTTGCTCCTCTTCCAGTCCAGCTCTCTGCTGTGGCCCGGGAGTGCAGTGCAGGATGGCCCAAGTGCTTGGGCTCTGCATCCACATGGGAGACCAGGAGGAAGCACCTGGCTCCTGGCTTCGGATCCATGCAGCCCGCCGGCTGTAGCAGCAATTTGAGGGGTGAACCAACGGAAGGAAGACCTTTCTCTCTGTCTCTCTCTCTCACTATCTAACTGCCTGTCAAAAAAGAAAAATCCATTTAGAGGGAGGAGAGGTATCCATTAAGACACCCTGGCCTGTAAATAGCACTGAGTTGTCAGCAAACCCCTCATATAGAAATGGATATTTTGCCTAATGCAATTTTTTTTCTTGCAAACTGGGTCTAGAAGTCCTAAAATCTCCAACATCCAAAGTGGCTCTTGTCTCAGTCCTGTCGAGGGGGAGCATGGTTGAGTTAGCTGTTTCTCTGTGAGCACACGCAGGTGATATATCCAGGTGTTTTCAATCCTCAGCCTGCACTGTGCAGGGCTTTCAGTCCGTGAGACCTGAGTTGAATACCTGATGCTCCGTTTACTAGCAAGTTATCCTGGGCAAATGACTTAACCTCCTTCAATCTGTTTATCCATAAAATAAGAATAGTACTTTCTTCATTAGATTGTTGGAAGGATTAAATGAGGTCAAATACATAAAGTTACTTAATCTCTCTCAGACAGTTTCCTCATTTGCAAGATGGAAATAATAATAGCACTATGAAGGGTCACCATGAGGGTTAAATGAGACAATGCTTATAAAAATGCTGAACATCGTGCTCCACACGAAGGAATGCACCGCATAATGAAGTCAGGGAACAGCAAGGATCCAGAGTGCTCAGTAAATGTTGGAGAATCAAACGCTCCACTATTTTGGGCCTTGGAGATCGATATTTGGTCTTGCTTGCACATATTTATGATTATACTTTAATTTCACTAAATTTCCATCTTTAGTGGTTATTAACCTACTTTGCTGTATCTTTTATATCTATTATGACTAAAAGTTTCACATATCACAGCACTCTCTGGAGTTAAGGTTTCATTAATGAGGACTAAGGGAACTGGAAAGTTCGAGAAAGGGTGGAAATTACCATTAGACCTTGAGACGTCTCCTCTCTCGGCCCTAAATGAGGGGGCTTTACTGCAATAGGATTCATATTCCTGTTCCTGCTTCAGGAAAAGAAAAAAGAAAAAGCAATAAGAAGAGTATTTGCAAGTTACTTTTATCTTTAGGACTATCTCAAATTCACTTTCCTCTCAATATTAGGTGTAAGAAAATTTCTCAAAGCCCACAGACTAATTCAATTCTGACAAGACTTTTCAGGCTAAATTGCAAAGTAATTTAAGATCTCCTTTCAAAGAGAATGCACATATAATTCATAACAAATCTCCTTTAACTCTTCTTCCCTTTTAACCAATTTTAAACTCAGAGCTCTCTTTGTCACCTTACAGTTGGAACTTAATGGGCCAGAGCCACTTAGGAACCTGTCAAAGGCTTTATTCTGTGCTGAAATTTGTAACTGTTCTTGATGTCATTATCAACCCGGCGCCAACCTTAACCATCAGCACCTTCATTAGCATCCTTCATCTTCAGTGTAGAGGCATGTAGAAGCTCTTTATTTTCTTTGGGAAAAAATGTCAATAAAGACAATGCATGCAAAAAAAACATAAAAAATAAAATACCTTACTACCCTGCATGCCCAACCATTTCCAATGTCAGGGTTTGAGTGCACGCAGGAAAGCCAAGCGCTCTACTTCCCTTTCTAGTTGAGCTGGAGGAAGTTGGAAAATAGCAAGTTAGTGACCCTTGGGAGAGAAGTTCCTTAAGACCACATGACCCAGCTGTCCAGTGCATGGATTTCCTCCATAGCACCCTGATCAGTAGGTGCTTATGTTAAAACATCCCCAACTACAGAGAATACACTATTCTTTTGTAGCACCCATTATCTTTCCCATCACATATAAGAAGCAGGAAATTTTGAAATAGAATTTAAGGCTGAAATCTGTCTCCATAGGATATTTGAGTTTTGGAACGTGCCTTCTGGAAATATAAAGAATGAGGCCAGATCTTCCTCTGCTTGACCGCCTTTCAAACGCTCACTGCAGTGGTTTCTGTTGAATTTGTCTATGCTTTCAACACTTGTACTTCCTTAACCTTCTTCCTCACCACTCTACTCTTTCTCCTGTGGCCTGATACAGCTGCTCAGGTCTTTTTAAGATGACAGCACCTAGGGGCCTGTGCTGTGGTGCAGTGGGTTAATGCCTTGGCCTGAAACGCCAGCATCCCATATGGGTGCTGGTTTGAGACCCGGATGCTCCACTTCCAATCCAGCTCTCTGCTATGGCCTGGGAAAGCAGTAGAAGATGGCCCATGTGCTTGGGCCCCTGCACCCATGTGGGAGACCTGGAAGAAGCTCCTGACTCCTGGCTTCAGATCGGTGCAGCTCCAGCCGTTGCGGCCAACTGGGGAGTGAACCAGCAGATGGAAGACCTCTCTCTCTCTCTGCCTCTCCTCTCTCTGTGTAACTCTGACTTTCAAATAAATAAATAAATCTTTAGGAGAAAAAAAGAGATGACAGCACCCAAACTGACCAGAGGCCTGACTGCCTCTGTCGTGGAAGGTACAGTGGGGTGGTGTTGTCTACTGTCCAGCTCCCTCTGCTGTTGCTAACGTAGCCTCGCCGGGAACCGTTTACACCACGTCCCTCCCCTGCTCAGAACTCTGAAGTTGCTGCTCTTTCACCCCTGGAAGAAAATCATGACAATGGCCTGAAAGGCTGCACAAGCCCAGGTGCTGGACCTGGTCCCAGGCCTGCCTCCTACCACTCTCCCCTGAACCCTTCCAGTCCTCAGTCCCCGTGAGGAAGCTCTGTGTCAGAGCAGAAAGCTCTCCCCAGTTCATTTCACCCAGGATTTCACTTACTCATCGTCCTCCGAGAAACATTCCTGCCCCTTGAACTAAAGCAGCAGCCTCATCCCCGTCTATCCCACCCTCCTCTGCTGCTTTATTTTTTCTTTTTGGTCCTGTCATTGAATTACATATTTCTGTGCTCAGCTGTTTATTATATTGTCTTTTCCTCCGACATGCAGGAAACATGAGGTCAGGAGCTATGTTTTGTTCCCTGTTTTATCTACAGTGCCTAAAACACTATCTTCACCTTGTAGGTGCTCCATAAATATTTGCTGCTGGAATGAATTAATTCAACCTGGGATTGCACCATGCTTGGGGCAGCCATAATACACTACTAGCTTATACATCCCATGGAATTATTTCCCCTTGTGCTTGACATCCAAATGGCAAAATAGTCATCAAGGATTTGGAAAATCACTCTCTAGCGTCAATTTGGGCCTTTGAAGATAGTCATTAATCAGCCCCTCAGAAGTGGAAAGAGTTAATGAATATAACTCCCCTAACAGCTCTCTACTCTTCAAGGTCATTGGCCCTTGGGAAGGTAAAACCCTGTGGGTCTAACTCCCGCTCAGCCAACTTCTGACCAGGACCTCTTATTAGGAAGGCATAGCTCTTCTAACCTCCCAGGGTGCCTGGAATGCCCCCAATTCCTGGAGTCATTATGTTTTACAGCAGGTTCTCTTGACAGAGCTTCATCAGCCCTTGGCAGAGCATAAAGCCAGAATAATGGGCAGGCAGATGCCAGAATGAATTCCAATGTATACACACAGTTCTTGGCCCCATAAAAATCAATTCCTTATTCATAATTAAGCAACTTCTCTGAAAAAGGGCAGGTTGATACAGTTATTAAAAGATAAATAATAGATAAGAATCCACTTCTCTTTCTTTTTTCTCTTTTTTCATTCAGCATGAAGAATTTTGAAAATAAAGTAGCACTGTAATTACTTTTCCTCTACTTATTTCTTGCCTGTGATACCCAGGCCTAATAAAACAGAGCAGTTTTTACAAATCCTCACTCCCCTTCCACGTTGTGTTAGCAGCAAACCGACAGAGTATCTCTAGGTGGGGACAAAAGAAGCCAGAAGCACCTGGGCATAAAAGTCACAAGATATGTCATCCTGCGGGCCTTTCCTTGTGTCCTAGATTCTCACTAGGGATGATTGCTGAGAATAAAAAGTTGCTAAATGGCTCTGCACTGAAAAGAGCAGCAGGACCCTGCCTGCCCACCCTCACCCCGACATCAGAGTAAGGACCAAACACCTCCCAACTGGCTTACTTGGCAGCAAAGTCAGCCTCATTTCCCCCAACTCCCACCCCACTGCCTTTGCCTCCTATCGGTACATGAAAGACCTGCGGAAGGAAGAGGCATTCACCCTTGGAGATGCACCTTGGGAAGCTGTTACCCCTCTCCATAGCGGCACTTAGCAGAAGGGACCCACTCGAAGCACTCTGAAAGATTGGGACTGCCTGCAAGGAGAGGGGCTGTCAGCTCATTCTGCAGTGGAACGAGGGCCTCTCAGCCACAGGGGAAAGCAAGTTCTTGGATATGGTTCCTTGGAGTGTGCATAACAATGAACAATGTAAGGACACTTGCTTCCTCTGGTCTGGAGGTTTCCAAAAGCAGGCAGGGTGAACCCACCAAAGTTAGTGCTCCACGCCCTTAGAAGACTCTCAGGGGATCCCCACAATAAGGAGACTGGAAGTCAGGAGAGGGGTGAGAGCTACTGAACTGCCCCAAATGGCCACTGATCTAATCCATGGAAACTGGCAGGGCAGATGGGTGATGGAGTGGCACTTGTGAGTGAACATTCTAGAAAATGGAGGTTTTCTCATGTCAGCAGAGGGTAACCAGAAAAGGGGTACCAGAGTGAGGCCAGGGACCCCCACTCACCACTTAAAACAGGAGAGCTGAGTTCTCCATCCCTCCTGAGGCCTCCAACACCAGGGGGCGCTGAAACCCAGGTGGGAGGAAGAGGAACCTGCTGCCTCTCCTCCCTTCCAGGTCTTCCCGCTGGTGCTTTAGCGTATTCTGCAGGGAGAGGAGCCCTGCTTTGAAGATTCAGGTTTTAAGCTGGACTGCACTATGTTTTAATCACTAAAAAGAATTGAATAATGGACTTTGACCAAGACATCATTAACGGGACTACTTACCCAGCACGAAGGGGATTCAATATTGTACATGTGGAAGCCATGATTGGAGGGGAAAAAAAATTCATATTTATGTCCCAACTAATCAAGAACTCTTCAATGAACCAGTGCCAATAATTAGAAATTTTTTTGTTAGGGATTAAAGATTTGTCAGAGAAAATGGAAGGCCCTCTTGTATATCTTTGGCTATGGTAATCATTTTTTCTTTCTTTTTTTTTTTTTCTTTAATGATTAAGTTCATAAAAGTCCTGAAAGGGATGCAATGCGCTTGCTTAATATTTTCAAGTGACATTGATTTCATATTAACAAAGGAATTGAGACCAGCCTGCAGGGTAGAGAAGCAAGATGTTCTGTTCAGGCAGCCAGGAGAGCCAGTGGGCTGTGGGAATTGGCAGGGCCACTCAGAGGCCCAGTGTCACGTGGAGGCACCCTGCCAAAGAGCATGAGGTCGTTGAGTAGTTTCTGTGAGTAATTTTGTGGTGAAATATTTTAGCCGTAGCAGTGAAAAATAACGAGAGCAGATGATGTTGGCAGTGGGGAGACCTTGAGAAAGATTGCAATGATGACTCAGCAGGGTCCGGAATGGAAATGCAGCCAAAGTCGCAGAGGGGATGGCTTTTGGCAGCTGTGACTGAGGTATTGTTTCATTAGTGTTTTCCGTACCTATTACTTTACATTCACTTTCAACATCATTTCTCTCATAGCGTCTCTTCCTCATCCTTTTTCCTTACTTTTTCTCCCTTCCTCTTCTCCTTCACCACTAGTATTTATTGAGCACTTACTACATACAACACACCTTTCTGTACAATGCAATTTATATTACAAATTATTTGCATCACCTAGAGATCATCGACCAGCAGTCGGTCAACCGGAGTGAGATGCAGATGGTGAATTCTTCGTCTTAGTTCAGTTCAGGTCGAGGTGTTGCTTTGACATCTAGGCTGAATCATTTCTTCTTCTTTTTTTATCTTTTATTTAATGAATATAAATTTCCAAAGTACAGCTTATGGATTACAATGGCTTCCCCCCCCCCATAAATTCCCTCCCACCCACAACCCTTCCCTTTCCCACTTGCTCTCCCCTTCCATTCACATCAAGATTCATTTTCAATTCTCTTTATATACAGAATGAATTGTTTCTTTTAGAACAAAAGCAAGCCAAGGGAGAGAGAGCAGAGAGAAAAGATGCATTATTTAAAGAATGATTTACTTAAGAAATGCTTGTCTAGTTCTTGCTGGATGCCAGGTACCATTTCAAGTGCTTTATAAACCTTAACTCATCTAATTCTCGTAGCATCTCTACTTGGTAGGTAGTGTTATCATCCTCATTTTGTAGACACTGAGGTTAGGGAGCTTTCTCAATGGCACACATTCACTAAGACAGAGCCAAGATTTGTAGATCTCAGATTTAGATTCTACTCTCTTAATGCTGTGTAAGCTTCAAGACCCATTTCTTGTGAGAACAACATATAGACAAAACGATGGCTGTTGAGAACCACTGGGATGTTGATTGTGTCTATGAATCTTAACTAATGCAGTAAGCAAAATGATCCTTGTTCAAGTTGCTGTCATCAAAGGAATTGAGGATATTTCATCCATTTCAATTTTTTTTAATACAAGGTGCAGCACCCATTTATTTCTGAGTGTGGATACAATACACTACCATCAAATTAGATTTTTGCTGAATAATCTTCTCCTGAACAGAATGAATCAATAACCTGGCTTTATTTCCAATTTATGAGATGAATATTTAAACACCACTATGTATTTCTATTCACGTCACTTTCAAGAATATCAGTTACATCCAACTTAAATGTTCATTTCTAGAAATCTGGAGATTGTAGGTCCACTTTCACCAGCTGTTCTATCAACAGTGTCTCTTCAGGGTGGTGTCCCAAATAAGAAACACCCCAGAGAGTAACAGAAAATCCAATTTTCCCCTCACCTCTCCCATTCCAGTGTTTGCATCTGCTAATGGTTCAAGCACCATCCTGGGGACAGGGGTAAGTCCAAAGGGCTGCATTTGCAGTACTGAAAACATTCCTCCCTTGGGTTAAACTTGGAATACTCCGCATGTGCTGCCCAAACCCTTGGCCTTTTCCAACTCCCCATCCCGCACAGCTGCTACTCCCAAATCCAGAGGCTTTGTGCTACAGCTAAACACCAGAGCCCAGAAAGATGCCTCTTGCCAGGGGCTAAGCCTAGGGGAGAAACTTTCTCAAACTCCAGCAGTTCAGAGAGATACCGCCTCTTTGGGCTGGGCTGGGGGACACCTGCTTCCTCCACCTCGGTCCTCACCAGAAGCCCATGGGTGTTGCTTAACGAATGTCCCCTATTAAACTGAAGGAGAGGAAGTCAAGCTGAGCCTCCTGAGCTGTGTGTGACCCTAGGGAAGACCCCCACCTGGCTTGCTGAGAACACTCCTTCCCTCCTTGCACCACTGAGCCGAGAGCCTTCTGATAAACCTGGCAGTCCTTTAGCGTCACTCCTAGGGGCCATTTACCTGGGGTTCCTGCCTGGCGTCTTTCCTTCCTGGGCAGCCTTCCGTTCCCATGCAGAGGTGACTAAATCCTCTCCAACTACCTCAAAGCGTACCTCGATGGAAGGACAGCCATGTCCCATCTGTGGTTGGAACAGAGGCCTAGTTCAACTTGTGGACATTCTCAGCAGAACGGTGATGATGACAGGGATGATCAGTAACGCTTATGCAGTGTTTATTTTAGGTGCATATATCAGGAACTCAGTGACTAGCCCTGCCATCCAAAAGACGCATATAAAGGGTTTAAATAGACTGCATATCCTCATAACATTTCTGGAGGACAAGTGCTCTTGTCTCTACGTTACAGGTAATGAGATTGGGTTTGAAAATGAGGAAGTAATGTGTCCAAGACCACGCAGCTCATAAGTGTCAAAACTTTTGCTCAAGTTAAGAAACTCAAATGTCTGCTTCAGTGTTGTGTCAATAACTCATAAAATACCCACAGAGTGACTACCTCTGGAAATCTAGTGGATGATGATTCGTTTCAAGAGGCCACTGACTTCTGCAGGCCTCCTTCCTGCCTGTATCTCTCACTGTTTCCTGTCTATTTTCCTATCGTCCTGCCTCCATTCATCAGCATATATATATATATATATATATATATATAAAATAAGTGTATGTATTATATATGTCTACATATGTGTGTGTGTGTATATATATATATATATATATATATATGCCACATGCTAGGCACCAGGCTGTGCCCTTTGCAAACAAAGAAGAATGAGACTCAGGCCAGGCCCAGCAAAGCTTACCGTCTGGGAGATTCCATGGAGTCTGAGTCTGGCTGGTGAGATAGGAGAGGGGTACTGATGCCCCAGGCAGCATACTCTGCCCTCCTCCTTGTTTCCATGAGAGTGCTGCCTGTGTTCAGATCCAAGCATGAAAATTAAGGTTCTGTCCCCAAGTTCCTAATGTGCTTATAGTCACTGTGACACTGTCACTCACGGTTCTCTCCCAGCAGGATCACTTTTGTACTTCCTGCATTGTGAACACAGTAGCTGTGTGATGTTGGATTTCTCTGATCCTTAGTTCCTTTATTTTATAAAAGAAAGAAGTAATAAAGGGAGAGAAAAATAAAGAGGAGAAAAAAAAGAAAAAGAAAAAGAAAAAGGGGACCAGTGTTGTGGCATTGTGGGTTAAGCCACTGCCTGTGATACCAGAATCCCACATGGGTGCTGATTCATATCCCAGATACTGCATTTCCAATCCAGATATCCTGGGAAAGCAAAAGAAGATGGTCCAAGTGTTTGGGTCCCTGCCACCCACATGAGAGACCCAGATGAAGCTCCTTGCTACTGGCTACTGGCTTCATCCTGGCCCAGCACTGGCCATTGCATCCATTTGGAAAATGAACCTGTGGATGGAAAATTTCTCTCCCTGGCCACCTGCCTCCTAACTCTGAGTTTCAAAGTAAATAAATAAATAAATTTTAAAAAAAATAAGAAATGAAGGAAGAGTTGGTGGAGGGAGCTGCCCTGTGTACCTCACAGAGATGTCACAAGATCAAATAAAGTTATAGTGTAATCCTAAAAAAAATATTAAGTAAATGGGCTTTTGTATGTTATTAACATGGAACTGAAGGCTCTGGTGATGCCATCTCACTCATCATTACCCCTCCCCCTGAGACCACATGCAGGCCCTCTGGCTTTCAGATGTAACCACAAAGCTATGTCTTTAAAAAATAATAATAATAATTTATTAGAAAGATGGAGTAACAGATAGAGAGGGAGAGATAAAGAGAGAGACAGAGAGATCTTCCATCTGCTGGTTCACTCCCCAAATGGCTCTGACAGCCAGGACTGACACAGGTTGAAGGCAGCAGCCCAGAGCTCCATCATGGTCTCCCACATGAGTGGCAAGGAACCAAGCACTTGAGCTGTCTTCTGCTATCAGTGTTAAGCTGGATCCAGAGCCCAGCAGCCAGGACTTGAAGCAGCACTCTGATGTGGGACGCCGGCTTAACACACTGCACCACAGCTAGCCCCATGGCCATGCCTTGAGTGTGCAGAACTCACCTGCCGGCTCACCTTGTCTCATCCTCTTTCTCCTGCCTGCAGCACTCGTTCCCCACCAGCGTCTGTTCACTCACCACCTTCATCAAGTGCCTTCTTTATCCTAAAGTCCTGCCCTTTCCCTCCTTTATGCCAGTAAGTGTTGTGTAGCTCTCACAAAATCCCCCACAGCACAAGGACCAGAGCTCTTTTTTTTTTATCTCTGTCTTCGGCTTCTCTGCCTAGATAGGTCTTGTATATATCAGGTGTTCAATAAAATGTGTGCTGAATCAAATCTGCTTCCTTTCTCCATGCTCTTCCCTGTCTACCTCCAACAGTTTCCCTAATCCATCACATGGCACACGGTACACACTCGGCTCACGCATCCTGGGAGCTGTAGGGCCAGCAAATTCAATGGACAGCCTCCGTAGCTCAGGCTCAGCTCAGCTACGTTACCCATCGCAGGTGAGAGTGTTAAGTTTGACAAACAAGCAGCCGTACTCTGTCGTGTGGGCAGGAAGAAAACAATGGCAATAAAGTGCAGACTGCAAATAAGCAGGGAACCCAGCTGGTTTTAGGTGGCACACAGGTGACCTTCATTGCCAAATTACCTAGTCTCACATATATATTGAAATATAATTAGCATCTCACCCTTATGGTTTCCTAGATATTCTTTAATAAAAGATCTTGCATGTGAGTAAAAATGAGTTGATTTAAAGAAAAAACATACCAAAAATAATGGTCTCGGCTATGACCAAATGATGTGATGGTGATGCTCCAAGTTCCAGAAGCAGCAGGCAGAGAAATTTCTTCCTGGGGAGCAGAGGTGGAGATAAGGATAAAGCAGTCCCTGTTCTATGGGTGGCAGCCTCAGGTATTAACAGAATTATTTACAGCGCTGTGGCAGTGTGCAAGCCCTGTGTGTGAAAGGCAGAATGCAAGTGGAGGGTTCCTCATCAGCGCGGTGTCTTCACGGAAATGAAGGGAGTTGCAGGGAGTGTCGGGAACATGGGAACCTTGGGGCTTCACTGCCTTGGGCCCAGGGTTTCCTAATGGCTGCAAGGTTTTCCATCTTTCCCCAGGACTGGCAGGCACAAAGGACCCAAGTGTGGGTTTGCTTTTCCTTTTTTTCTGCCAAGCACAACACTTTACAAAAAGAAAAACGCTTCAAAGGCACTGCTTTTCTCACATGCATTTCAGGGCTCCACTCAAGATCCACATTCATCTTCCTTATCCAATTACAGGATCAAAGCAGGAGCATTGGCCTACTTTGGGGGGTTTAAAGACAGCAAGGGAAAAAACTAAGAACATTTAAAACCACCATCTTTATGCCGCATCTCTTTCTTCAGAACTGGAATCTGCTCTCTCTGAGCTAGCCTCTGGATTCAGAGCGTCGGGTCAGAGAGCGCACATGCTCTGATTATCCAAGCCACGGAAGGGGCAGTTCCATCACTGTCGAATCCAATCTAATCTCAACCTGCGTGTCTTTTTTGCTCTCTATACAACTGCAAAGCCCTTTCCAGAACGTACTAGCCAAATCTTGTTTTTTTTTTTTTTCCTGATTAGTTTTAAAGATCTCATGTTAAGGTAAAAACGACAGAAAAATAAATTGTAATATTACTTCATTAATCTCCCTAAAGCTACTTGTTCTAGTACATCTGTTCATTTCAATACTACAGTGCAGAGTTTATATTTTCTAAAATAGGACATGTCTTTTCCTTCGTATTACTAGCCTGGGATTTGAGGCCCTTGTTACAAGAAAAAAAAAGATAGCAAATATGACATCCTCAGAAATATTTAAGCGAACAGACTGCTTATTGGTGGATTGATTTTTCTCTATGGAAATAAATCTTTGGCAGCCACCAGAATTGGGGTATAAAAAATGACCTTGGGCAGCTGCTGCCATTTGTTTCAGTGGGAAAATGAGGGTTTTGTCTCTCCCCGGGGGTTAATATTGCGATGCTCTGAACACCGTCAGGGCTCGGCTTCTGAAGGGTTCCAGGGAGGAGGAGGAATGCTTTGTGCTTTATGACAAGACCACGGCAGAATGTTCTGTGCATGCTGTGATTTGCATCACCCGTTTGTGCACAGGCCGTAAAAGTGCACTTTTTATCAGGGACATTTGTGAATATAGAACAGCCCTGAAGACATATGGCCACTAAATAATTCACAGTTATCTGTCTTCTCAGCAGATCCCTTATACACCTACCATGCTTTAATGCCTAGTTTGCTCAGAAACAATATTCTTTACGACCCTTCCAATATGAAAATGTTTACTGACTGGCAGCAGTATAGGGATACCATGGGATTGGGCTATAAGGAAGGAGAAACCTTTCCATTTTCTCTCCCTCTCCCTCTTTCATCTGTTTTCCCTCCGTTCTTCCAGCCAGCACCCAACCTTACAGAAAACGGTGCTTCTCCCAAAAGAGAGCACAGAATTCCTCCTGCTGGGGCTGCAGGGTGGGAGTCACTCACTAACCTGCGCCCTCTTCTCGTTTCAGTTCCATATCCATTTACAGTCCCAAGGAGAATCCGAATACCTTTGACGCTGCGGCTTTCTTCCAGTCTGTGGGAAATTTCCTGGGGATCTTCGCCGGCTCATTTGCCATGGGGTCTGCATATGCTGTTGTCACAGCTCTGATATCCTTTGTCTGTGGGTGGAAAGCTGGGGACTGTTCAGAGCGGTCAGTGGCCATGGAAAGCCTCCAAGGCTGAGCGAACTCCAGGCCAGGAAATGGTTGGACAGTCTGGATCGAGTCTGATGTGGTGCCACTGAGGCCACTTGGGTTCTGAATCATCCCTGGAGGCATAGTTTGGTACTGTGTGGAGTATTTTTACCATGGGAATGGATCCAGGGCTTCACTGAATAGCTGCTAGAAGGCTTGATTCTACAAAGTATGTCTAAGAAGAATCAAAAAAAGCATTCCAGGCTCTTTTCTTCTCCAAGGTCAGTTCCAGCACTGTTGATGCTGTCTGCTCCTAGACTATCAACAGTCTTTTTAAAAGGGCCACACAGGGAAAGTGCTAGGCAGGGGTCATTAGAATTGGCCAAACTGGGGTCAAGTGGATGAAGTGAAGATCCAAGGTCAAGGATAGGACAGGACTCAGTGGAGGAGTTAAAATGGGTATGCTCTGCTTCCTTGTTGAGTTTGTGTCGATCTCTAGCTCTCAGGGTTGGCCCTGCCAGAGTTCAAGTTCATTAAACTATGAATTTAAACAAAGATCTACAGGTAATTTGTGGAAAGGAACCTTCAAGCAAGGAAGAAATGACATGTTTGTCAAGACCTGGCAATTGTATCATTTGATTCTCCCGTTTTTGCTAGGGATTTCCTAAAGTATCTGAGCCAGGGAAAGAAAGAGGTCTCAAAAGCTGTTCACTTTGAACAGTTGGATGGGATGAACATAAGTAAGAGTTGAGGAGGGAGGCTAGAAAGCCAGTTTCCAGCATGAAAACTCAGTGGAGACCACAGAGAAGGGAGAACAAAAGATCAATAGCCAGAGACCTCAGGGAAAAGAGAAGGAAACTATGCCAGAGGGGTCAGGACCCCAGGAAAAGCAGGAGCAAAATGTGGAGTCTTTTTCCCAGGGGAATGGATCCAGGGACTCTCTGAATAGCTGCTGAAAGGCTTGATTCTACACAGTACGTCTAAGAAGAATCGGAAGACGAGTAAATAGGATGCCTGCACTGATTGAGTAACAAGCTTGGAAAGACAAGTTCCATATTAAATGTTAGATGCAAATTGAGTGCCACAGCCATATCCAAGTTCTCAGGACTAAAAATTGTGGTGGAAATGAGGCCATTGCATCCAATGGACTCTTGGCCAACTTTATGATTCTGGAAAATAATTTAACTATATATAAACACACACACGCACAAATATATGAATACACACACACATATATATGTATATATATATATTTAGAGAGAGGGGGGTGTCTATGCTTGTTCTGGAAGATAGGTATGTAGGGTACAGGAAAAAGCTATGTGGGGAGTGATTCAAGGGGGGAAGACCAGTACTCTTGAAGGTGTGGGGCTGGCATTGACTGATACAGCACTTGATGGATATGCCTAAGAGGAGCAGAAGTGTCTCCTGGTGAGAACTGGAAGATAAGAAATATGTGGGATAGGGCCAGCTGTGGAGTATCTTGCAGTGCTATTCAGAAGGGCCCAACCTTCCATCTGCCATCCACAATGGGGAGCTGAGGGTTTCAGGATAGTGACATGCAAACAATCCTGTTTTTAAAACATGGATGAGGAGCTGTTGTCTAGGAGAGGACAGAGAAAGAGAGTTGCTTGTTAGGGCCAAGGGAAACTGTGATGATGAACAAAGGAAGTACCAGGAAAGAGACTGGGGTTCAAAGGAAAAAAATCTGTAGGTCTTAATGATGAGTTGGTCCTAAGATATCAAGAAGAGAACCAGGCCAAACACCACTCCCAAATTTTGTTCTGAAAACCTTAGAGAATGATGCCTCCATTGGCAGAAATAAAATTAGAAAAGGTAGTAGTTGTTTCCAGCAACAAAATTAATGCTCTACCCAGTACATGGGCTATATCAAGCCCTGGGTGCTTGTTTTTCAGGCAGTGTCTCATCTCACTGTCACAAGGACTCTAGCAACAGGTAATATTTTTATTGGACACTGATGCTTAGAAAGGGTAAGCTGTTGCCTGAGGTCATGCAACCAGGACATGAACACAGAGAGTGAGAACCAAGAAGCAGACCAGGCTCTTGATTCTTGCCCCCTGCTGCTTTTTAATGATGAAGTGGAATGGTGGTAGAATCACATGCTGGTTAGCATAGGGTGATAACAACAATGACACTGACATCTAGTGAATTCATACCGTGTGCCAGGGCCTTTGTTTGCATCTCCTTGTTTGAATCAACCCTGCAAGACAGGAGGAAACTGAGGCTTCAGCAGGTTAAGTAGCTCACTCTGGGTCATAAGTCAGTAATAATACACGCAATAATAATATCATCTAACATTTATTGAGAACTTGACTCCGTGCCAGTCATTGCTGTAAGTATTTTACATGCATTATCTCAGACAGTTTTTATAAGAAGCCTGGAAGGTAGAGACTGTTATTATCCCAATTTTACAGCTGAAGAAACTCAGACATTAAGGTTAAACAACTTAGCTAAGGTCAAACAAGCAGGACATTTCTGGGCCAGGATTCAATTGCAGGCTTCTTAGCTCCTGCGCACAGTGGAGAAGCTGAAATGGGAACTCCCGGGCGCCTGAAGCGAGCGGAAGGCATGGACAGAGCAGTAAACAGGTTGATGAGGGAAGGGGGAAAGTCCCTGGGGATTGGACGTCTACTGGGAGTTGGGAACAGATCTGGAAGAAAGGCTATGGAGGCACAAGAGACAAGGGCTCACTAACAGTGGCACAATTGATCGAGTAGCACTTGCTGGCCTGTTAACAGGGCTACAAGCACAGGCTGTGAAGGGGGCAGGTGCACACCTCATTCACACCGAGCGCATCTCCGCAGGTTCCCGGGCTCTGGATTTGGAGTCCACCCAGAACTGAACTACTTCCTGAAGGAAACGAATGCTGTGTGGCTGGGTTGATGCTCTGTTGCTCAGATGGGCCTGAGCAGAATTCAGAGCAACAAACCCACCAGAAACAAAGTCTTCCCTCCAAGTAAGAAAACAGGAATATTGAAAATGGTTTCACTTTTTCACCCCAGATAAATGATTCCTTCCAGATCTTACAGATTCTATTTCCAAAAAAGATATATTACCCCAAAAATGTTCATTTAAATCACAGTAACAGAGAAAACATCGCTTGCTGCATGCCTGGCCCTGCTCTGAGTACCTATTGCAGTACAGATGTTACAGTGCATATATTAGCTGGTTTGTATAGCTATGAGGTGGGTTGTGTCATTAGCCCCATATTCAGACAGGTGTCTAAGCAGAGACTGTAGATTTGAACCTAGGTAGAGTTGCTGTCCAGAGGCCATGCTGCCTCATGTTATTCTGCCTCTTGGTACTTTATGCTTTTGAAAACTTTCCAAAACATTGTAGCATACTACATCTCATTTCACACTCCACATGCAGAAGCAAGTATTATTTTCATTGCCAAGTCACATAAGAGAGGAATGAGGCTCAGGGAGGTCATCATACTGCTCAGAAGTCACACAGACACTGATGGGCAGAGCCAAGAAAGAGACCCAGATCCTCCCCAGAGGTCATGCTTTTGCTTCCCTGCCCCAGTACTCAAGTGTCTTCATGGGCAATCTTCTTTAGATTTTATTCTAAAAGTACAAAATGCAGTATGATTCCATCTCCTTATTTGTCAGGGCATTTTGTGCCTAATATGGACGCAATTAAATGTAGCTTTTTCTGACTAGTCCCATACCCCTTATAATCATCCCAAATCCCTTTCTCTGCCCAGTTTGGATCATTACCTTTTCATCCTATTCTCAATTTATAGACCATCGACAAGCGTCTTTCCTGTCGAAATGAACCATTGCCTAGCAAAGGGTATCTGGTCTTAGACGTAGCATAGCACACCTTCTCTCCCACATGCTTACACCAAGAGGGCAGAGGCAGATTCCCTGTCTGTGAACCTCACTGCTCCTCCTAATCCTATTTCCATCCCCAGAGAGACTCTAAGCCACGGACCCACAGTCTGCATTTCCCTGGGGAGCAGCGCCTCCTGGGTGCTGATGAGCCCCAGCCCCACTGCCCTGGGCTTTGCGTTCCCTTGTCTGCTAGAGTCCTGTGGGCTGAGGCCCGTATTCCAGAGGCTTTCTATCCACAGCTAGCTGATCTTCTACAAGGAGTCTTCAAAAAGTGTGTGGGAAATGCATATCATGAAAAAACTATGTGTGGATTTCAAGTGTTTTGCAACAAAATACATTTCTTTTCATTCCATTTTCCACTGCCTTTTTGAAGTACCCTTGTATTGTTCATAAGACATCATTTTTATGTGAACACAGATTTGAATTTTCTGCAGGCATTTTCAGTTCCCCGTACAGCATGGATGGCATGCTGGCCTTCAGAGTGGGTCCCCGTGAGAGTTACAGCCTTCCAATCAGGTCTGCAAATCTGCCTTTTCCTCTGAAGCCATCAAATGCAGATCATTTTCCCTCTGTCAGGAAGAAGATTTAGCTGTGAAACCAGTTGTTATTTTCCTGAACACATCTCCATCACTTGACCAAATTTACCAAACTGTGTGAGTTCCCGATGCTGGAAACGGGCCTGTTTTTCCTCCTTTCTTGGAGCGCCTTCCTGTCTGCAGAGGCCGCTGGTCTAACAGGTGAGTGCTTCGTGCGGCACAGGGACTGGGATGTGTGAATGCGGATGCGTCTAGCTAAGTGCCCCTGCCTGACCCAACAGGAGGTGAAAGGACATCTCCCTGAGACAGAGAGTGTGACTAGTTTGTCAGAATCAGCCTCTCCTGGGTACCCTGGGAGGAAAAAAAATTATACCTCACTTGTTTTATATAAATAGCGTAACAGAAAGTCTCCAGGGTGCTTCCATCTCCTCCCTTGCTGGATGGGAGGTGGTGGTGGGGATGTTGAGGTGATTGTCTTTGAATGGTGATGGCTGACTTCACGGATGCATGTCTCTACTCAGAGTGGGCCGGGCCCCACACCCTGCCCTGAGCCGGGCCCCACACCCTACCCTGAGCCTTCCATGGCTTTCCACAGCAGGTACAGAATGTAAGCAGCCTTTACGGGGCCACACATCCGTGTTCGAAGTCTCTGCAACTACATCATGGTGGGTCAGGAAACAAGGAGCAAACATGGGGGCTCTGCTGTCCATGGCTGTCACCGCAGGAGGGCACTTAGAAAAGTTCACGGAAAACAGAATTAAAAGACATTCCTTTTGGTACAAATTGAGAAATCCATGCACAGTTTTTGTTAGTCTGTTTGTTTTGCCAGTACACATCTTTCATGAACTTTCTGAAGACCCCTCTTAGAGAGTCCTCTGAGGTGACAGAGTTGACAGAGACAAGGGCAGTCCCTAAGGACTTGAGGGCTATGGACTGGGTGATCTGGATTGAGCAACTAGATTGGCTTGCTTTCTACAGCAGCAAGGGTTTCCACTTTGGGTAGCTGCAATGATGGGTTGCTTCTCCAACTAAAAGAATCACTGAGGCCCCAAGCAGAATGCCAAAGCTCCGTCTCTCCTTGGGTCTAGTTTCCGGCTTCTCCCAGATTTCAATCCTGGGTCTCTCCTTGCCCGCTTGATCCTAGCTGATTTTAAAGTAGTGAAATGCCAGGCCAGCTAAATGATGAACTGGTAACTAACATAGGTCTCTGGGTATTTGCATTTCAATAGCTGATGTCTTAAGCCAACTAGTAAAATAGTAATAATAATTGGCACATAGTGAGAGGGTAGAGCTAGCTCCTCTTCACAGATGCCCTCATTAATTGACAGAGAGACTCGAAGTATGAAAGTATTCCCAGTTTTCTCAGCCAGCAATGAATGCTGGAGCCGGGGTTTAAAACCAAGAACTGTGACGCCAGATCCTGGGCTCTTGGGCACCAGGCATTCTACCTTGAGTGAAATTCTTGTCTGTAGAATGTTAGGCAGATTTTCAGAGTGCAAAGACAGTTGGAGCCTCATGGGCCTGCCTTGTTCATTTGCTTGTAGGCTGGTTTCTGGCTCTCTTGTAAATAACATTTCAAATCTTTTTAGTGATGTTACTTTATTGCTCTAATCAGCTGACCCAACTTACTACAGAGTTGCCCTGGCCAAGCTATTGACAGAGACTTCACGGGTGTCTGTTGCTGGTATAGAAAGTCGCCCTGCCAGTTGTTATGACACACTAATCAAGACTACATTACCCGATTCTTCCCTACTGGGTGCTCTTGTACCCTAATCATCTCAACACAGAGTTTGTGGTGTTGGTACCTTCACGTCATTTAGGAAGTCGCTAAGGAGATTGTACATTTTGGCCTACACATGTCCCGTGAAATAATGCAGCTAAACCATGTACATTGTAGTCATGCAAAAAATTTCTTTCTTTCACATTCTATGCCCTATTCAGCACTTAATTTGGGAAATGATCTAAGAAATGTTAACAACAAGAATAAATATTTGACCTTCCAGAAAAGTATGGAAATGTCCTAACTCACTTAATATTTTTTGGTTTAATGTTGAACATTGCAACACACACACACACACACATCATTGCCTAAGAATTGTTCTCTTCTCTGTGTGGAAGTTGTCTTTCACTTCCTGGTCCATTTCAGCAAGATCCTGTTCTGTGAACCATTTTAAAGGTCACAGTCTATGGAAACTGTATAAATTGCTAGTTTATCTGCACCTGCTCTGTTACCAACCTTCTTGGAAATCAGGTATGCTACCTCTAAGAAGCCTGCCTAATGGGATGTGCAAATGCAGATCCAGGCCTCAGTAGCAGGAAAACTTGTATGTCCAAGGCTGTGCTCAAGGGCTGATCCACACCCAGCAATACTCCAAATTTAGGCAAGATGCCTAACAGACATTTGGAAAAAAACAAATTCTAGGTTTGAGCATTTTCTATTGCTGAAGAGCAACCCTGCTTAGTCCAAATTACTTGTATATTTGTGTGTTTATTATTTAATCCTTGCCTGTTTCCAAATTGAATTTGAGACAACTCATAACATGAGCCATGAATATCATGGGACCATTTAGTGGAGGGTAAACACTCAAGTGCTCTGGAATAGTTTTTCTGCAAAATTAGACAGCTGTTCATTGCTGTAGTTTGGCAATAAATATAGCTCTGAGCTTTCTGGCAGCCAAAGCTAAAAGGGAAACATGAGTTACATAGGAGTAGTATAGCATTATGAAGGGAAGTCTCATTTATACAACTGGGCAAACTGTTTGACATTAAAATTTTAAGGGATTTATCACATGCATCCTTATATAAGTGCGTTTGAACATCAGAATAGGCAGTGTATTTCATAATAATGTTAAGGAAAAGGGAGATCCATTCTTCATGTAGTCATTTCACATATCAACCTTCAATAACATTTGAGATCATTCATATGAGAGTCATTTCAATATAATGATAAAATCTTTTTAGTTCTAGTCTACAAGTAAAGTAATATGGTACAATGCAAAAATCAATAAAGTTTTAAAAAATGCTTGACAAATGAATGTACAACAATCAATATGATGAACTAAAATGAAACAAGCTATTAAATAGTCTATCAGTAATATAGGGGTAACTAGCAACCATGGGGCCTGTGGGTTCACTTACAATGCATCATGTGCATTCTAGTAGTGGTGTTAACATGCAGTAGTTTCTCAGCAGAGCCCCTGAATCCTGACCTTCACAGTGGACATTCAAGGACGCCCACCACTGAGCAGGGCTCTAGGGCTGCCACTCTTGGGTCACCTCATTGTTTCTATGAATTGAGTCTTAACATAAAATTGCATTTGAAAAAACATTTTTGCTATTTTCAAAACAAAGGATACCTGTTTTCATGTAATTTTTTCCTTTTTTCTTATTCCCAACATAATGCATATTTATTGTAGAAAATTTTTAAAATGCAGATTCACAAAATAAAATTGCAATAACTGATATTCTTAGTACCTATTGATAACTATTGTTAATATATAACTGGATCCCTATATACACATACACACAATTAAATATATACTCTTAAATATATAGTCATGTATATAGAGATCATTATACTTTTTGATTTAATAAGTAGCTTGCATTTTTTTATTCAGCAACTTAACAGTGAATGTATGAACTTGCCATATTTTATCCACCAACATCTTCATTGTTCATGGTTTTTAATATTATTGTAATGATAATCCTCATAGCTAGATATATGGATTTTTATTTCTGTAACTGCCTAAAAATAAAATTTCTGTGCTAGTAAAACTAAAATTTTAATGTTTCCTCTAGATGATGTGTATCCCTTTTATTTCCCCCAAAACAATATAAAAGAGCACTCACTAACTCACTCCCTCCACCCTAAATATTATTAATCATTTTAGTGTGCATGTATACTTTCTTTTAATAGTTGTCTGGCATTAGTTTGCACTAGAATCCCATTAGGATTTGTTTTGATGTGAGTTATGGGGTAGAGATTTGATATTCTTCCCAGATGCTGAGTCGCTTGCTTTAATGCCTGCTAACCTTTTCCTATGAATTTAAATGTCTGTGTGTGCATGTACATATACTATGTGTATATGTTGAGACTTCAGAAGGTTCCTGGGAAATGGAATTAAAACACATGTTTATTTGGGTGGGAAAAAATTGAAATCCATGCACAGTTTTTTCATACTGTGCATTTTCTATGCACATTTTGTAGACCCTTTGCATTGTTCCACTAAGCTTTTGATTTTCACTATTTTAATGATTTCAGCTTCATGCTTCATTTTAATATCTAGTAGATCAATCTCTCACACCCCTTCCCCACTTTCAAAAGTCCTTATGCTATACTCACATATTTAGTACTCCAGATGGACTTGAAAATAAGTTTGTCAAATTCCATACAGAAAATAACTTTGGTATTACAATTGTGGGTACATTAAATTTTTAGATTAATTTGAAGAGAAGAGATCTTTTTATAATATTCAGTCTTCCCACCCAGGAATATGTTATATGCCTCTATTTATTTGAGTCCCTCATTTTATGACCCTCAGTAAAATTTTTATAATTTTATAATTTCTTGTTAAATCTTTTTAACTACTTTATATTTAAGATGTTATAATGAATAGGATACTTCTTTGATTATAGCTTCTAATTCGTCTTTGTATATATGCATGTAGGTTTCACTACTTTTTTATTTACTCTGTCTTTCTGAGACATAGATCTAGAGCTGATGTGCAGCCTTAGGACTGATGAACAGAAGCTGTAAAAGACTAGCAGGTGCAGGAAGGCTTTCCCAGCATTCCCAGTGTGACCACGGCATCCGTAGCACTCAACAGATAACTTTTGAGTAATAGAATGAGTGAATTTAGCTCAACAAAAGCAAAAGTTCCCATCACCTGAATAACAGACCGCTTTATGAGGTAGTAATAATAATATTAAAGTAAAAATATTCCTACAATTTCTTTGTCAGAATATCAGAGAGAGGATCCATACATCAGGGAAAGGATACATCATCAACTTCGATAATCTGTAACTTCTGCCAGCTCTCAAGTTAAAAATAGAGCCATGTGGGAAGGAGGAGAAGAGTCCCGTCGAGAGGAATTTGGGGCACAAGCGCTGGTTTGGGCTCCCCAGCATCTGTTCTCACCTCCATAGCAATCATAGCCTGATGTTTCTTAGGGAACCACCTTCCCGCTTCCACTAGATAACATTTTGTTATTCATGGTGTCCCACCCTCCCCTGCCAAAGGAAATGAGGTTATGCGAAGCCAGGTGAAGCAGACACTCTCCCTGGGATGTGAGGATTTGGGAGGGGGGAGGGAGAAGGGAGAATGTGTAATGGATGGCACCTGCTCTTTCCACGGGCAGAGCCCTATGGAGACCCTCTATTTATGGCTGCCACCAGATCCCTGGAGGCGCCTTGATGTCTCTATTCTGAGATCTATCACACTTCCTTCCAATGAATTCCTTTTTGATAATGGAAGCCAGAGTCCATTTTTATTGCTTCCAAACATAAATGTTACAGGGAAAGAATAAGCCACAAGATATTTCAACAAAGAAACTGTGGCAGTTGGAGACAGATGAGAAGGGAAGAGGGGCTTCAAGACAGCTCAGTCTCTGAGTGGGGGTACTTGGGACCATCTGAAGCCAGGTGCGTGATGATAGACAAACAAAAAGAATCCAGCTTTTAAAGACAGTTTGCACAGCGTTCATTATGCTCGTCAATTCAGCCCCTTATCAGATTCATTATGAACACTTCAGGAGGGAGGGGGGCTTGCTCATTAGCACATTGCCTGCTTCCACTTTCAGTTGTTACTAATTTGATGATGATTATTTGATTTATTTGGATCATCTTTTACTTCAAGGGCCACATTTGCAGCCTTCTCAGTCTCTTGGAAATCGCACCTGCAGACGTTCAATAGTCACATAGAAGAACTTGGTCTTATAGAAACAAGTGGCTTTTAGACATGCAAATGAAGGTTGGCATTTCTAATATGCAGAAGTCTGATTCTATGCTATGGGAAAGAAGCAAGTGCAGTTTGAGAAAACTTGTATTTGGGAAGACTGGGCAGAATAGAAAATGCAAGTGAGATAGCGTTCTAGGGGATAAGGATATGTACACAGAAAAGGACTTTGGGTGCTCCTCACAAGGCACGGAAAGAAGGGAATATACCTGAATGTGTGTGCCCTACTTACAAAATCGGCCCCTGGGGAATATGTCTCTGGTTCCTGGCTCCTCAGCTGACGTGCCGGGGGATTGGACTAAATCTCCCTGCTAATTGGCATCTCATTTTACTTCACTGCTAGAGTAGAAGGATTTTGTTACTTTCTCACAGAAAGGAATTGACACAGAATGTGGCTCTGGCGTAAATACAGGACCCTGAGGTGTTTTCCGCATACGGTACCTGGGGCACGTCCCCCCCCCCCCCCCCCCCCCCCCGGTTTCTGATCAGGTAGAATCTTTCCCGGGCAGAGGCCTATTTTCTGAAAGTCATTAGGTGACTGAGCCATTATTTTAAATTGAATATTGAAAATAATTCAGCAGTATTATTTATAGCATAATCTCTAATGGAATTGAATCCTGTCACAGACGCTGCTTTTCAGTTTATAAAGACAACCAAAAAAGCACAGCTGGACAGGTTGTTTGAAAATTCATTTGTATGATCTGTTTCCCAGCTGAGACTTTGGGGGTCAGGGTTTTGCCAGCAGCAAACTTTCAGGGACCGTCATTAAACACCCAACGAGCACCATTCCTAATGGGCAACACTGACACCACGTCTAATGATTTTCCCTGTATTCAGGCAGTGCCATAATGAAAGCAGCTCCTGTTTTTAGATTCTGGGGTCTATTTTATATCCATCAGAGGCAAAGGCAGAGGAAGGGGGCCATGAGCATGCCTCATTTTCTCATACGCAAAGTTGGGCTGGATATCCCACTATTTTCTCAGCTTAGGATGATTTCCATCTAAGAAAATAAACATATAGACAGGCATTTGGCACAGTGTTTACAATGCCACTTGGGGTACATGCATCCCATATTGGAATGTCTGGGTTTGAGCCTCAGCCCCAATCCCAAGTCTAACTTCCTACTAATGCACACCTTGGAAAGCAGCAGCTGATGGCTCAAGTACTTGGGTGTCTGCTAACTGAAAGGCCACACCAAACACTGGAGTTAAAGGAAAGGTTTATTGTCGGGTGAAAAACCCGTCAGGCTGGAGGGAGAGGCAAGAGAAAAAAGCAAGAGAGGTCGAGAGAGAGAGCATGTGTGGGAAGCAGGTCCTGTTATACTCTTGCAGGGAGTAGGCGAGTGGGAGCAACGAATCCCATTAGGGTGGAGGTGAGCTGACGCTTGTGGTTGGGCCATTTGGTCACCTGACATCTAGTGAGCCAGGCTGGGCTTGGGACTGAAGCTTACTGTGCAAGATGGCAATGGGGGCCAGAGCCAGCAATGGCACCACAGATAAGACGACACTATTCTACTAACACCAACCATGTGGGAGACCCGGGCTGAGTTCTCGTTCTCCTTCTCTCTCTCTCTGCCTTAAAAAAAAAAAAAAAAAAAAAAAAAAAAGGAAAATAAGAATATCGACATGCAAAACTATGAAAGAAAAGACCATCCTGGTTGCTGACTAATGCTTTCGAGCCTCTGAGTCCAGAGAATAAAGGTCTCTAAAACTGTTTTTAATGTAGAAGGGTAAAAACGAGTAACCTTGGTCTCTTCACTAAGGAGTTGACCAATGGTCTGAAAGAAGGAAGCATCAGCACACAAGCATGAACGCAACCGCGCATTTAAACCTTCTCGGTCCTATCATCCAGGGTGTTCTTCTATTGCTCTCCAGTCACAAGGGCCCGATGACCTTGTCACGCTGAGGAAGAGCTGACACCTGGAGGATCAGCCATTGCTTATCTGTCAGGTCTTTTTTTTTTTTTTTTTTTTAATTTGACAGGTAGAGTTATAGACAGTGAGAAAGCGAGATAGAGAGAAAGGTCTTCCTTCCGGCGGTTCACCCCCTAATTGGCTGCTACGGCTGGAGCTGCACCAATCTGAAGCCAGGAGCCAGGCGCCCCTTCCTGGCCTCCCATGCAGGTGCAGGGGCCCAAGCACTTGGGCTATCTTCTACTGTTATCCCAGGCCATAGCAGAGAGCTGGATCAGAAGAGAAGCAGCCGGGACTAGAACCCTGCTCCCATATGGAATGCCTGCGCTGCAGGCGGAGGATTAATCAAGTGAGCCACAGCACCGTCCCCTCGGGTCAGTTCCTAAAAGGCTTTTGTAAATGAAGCGGTCAGGAGAAGGAGAACGTGAAGGAGTCTCTTTTTTCACAGTAGACAAGGGAAAGATTTCCAAGTGATGTGACTATCACTGGATGTGTTGGGACTCCTTTGATCTGAAGGCAAGTTGACATATTCCTTCTCATCTCCATCATCTTTAGGTTTGGCAGAAAATGGTTTAAAACTCTTAGGGAAGTTTTTAGCTCAGAGGTGAATACGTTCCATTTGGCTTACCACTGAGGCGTTGCCTGACTGGATGGAAAATAATATTTCTGGAGCTCTGTAAATAAATTGCGAAGAGGAGACTTAGCTCAAATTGTATCTCAAAAGAAATCTGTCCAGTTCTAACTTCTAAGTGTACATCATTAGCCCATGCCTCATAGTTTATAATTGCTCCTGCTTGTGTATTGACAGGATCATGTGAATCCAAGTTAGGCAACAATTCACCAACAAATGAGGTACAGTGAGTGTTTGCCAAGCCAAAAATAAAGCTTGTAGGGTCAAAATATTAGGCATTCAATCTGCAGAAATAGGCATCCAAAATTCTCTTGGGGATTACTTAACTAGCTCACTGAACTAAGGGTAAATATGCAACCATGCCATCTCAATAAACACAGGTGTGGAGTATACCTCCTCGCATAATAACTCATTAACTCACACCTGCACTTTGATCACACTGTTCAAAGAAGCTGCACATGTAACTCAAGTAGTGGACAAATTTGCTCCTGCTTTCCTCACTGTAAATGTTTTCCACCATTATTTACCATCTCCTCACGGTGCCAGGAGATATAAGGAAAAAGAGAAAATTCTTTTATTTTTTTAAGATTTATTTTATTTATTTGAAAGAGTTACAGCGAGAAGTAGAGACAGAGAGAGGTCTTCCATCCAATGGTTCACTCCCCAGATGGCCGCAGCTGCCAGAGCTGCGCCGATCCGAAGCCAGGAGCCAGGAGCTTCTTCTGGGTCTCCCACACAGGTGCAGGGGCCCAAGGACTTGGGCTATCTTCTACTGCTATCCCAGGCCATAGCAGAGAGCTGTGTCAGAAGAGGAGCAGCTGGGAATAGAACCGGCGCCCATATGGGATGCTGGTGCTTCAGGCCAAGTTGTTAACCCCCTGCGCCACAGTGCCAGCCCTGAGAAAATTCTTTTTTTTTTTTTTTTTAATTTTTTTTTTAATTTTTTTTTTTTATTTTTGACAGGCAGAGTGGACAGTGAGAGACAGAGACAGAGAGAAAGGTCTTCCTTTTGCCGTTGGTTCACCCTCCAATGGCCGCCGCGGTAGCGCGCTGCGGCCGGCGCACCGCGCTGATCCGATGGCAGGAGCCAGGTGTTTATCCTGGTCTCCCATGGGGTGCAGGGCCCAAGCACTTGGGCCATCCTCCACTGCACTCCCTGGCCACAGCAGAGAGCTGGGCTGGAAGAGGGGCAACCGGGACAGGATCGGTGCCCTGACCGGGACTAGAACCCGGTGTGCCGGCGCCGCTAGGCGGAGGATTAGCCTATTGAGCCGCGGCGCCGGCCTGAGAAAATTCTTATCCATGAGAGAACCCATGCAACTTACACAGGCATACAGAAAATTGTCGGAAGATGGCAAAAAGAACTAACACATAGGTGAAGGAGATAAGAGTCCAGGATAGTTCCCAGCCCGCATCAACAGGATCCAGGGTTCACTTCACCAAAATGCAGGAGGAAGGGGAACATGGCAATTAGTTCCTGCCTGGACATTTAGGACTCTACACAAGTGTGAAACATCCACATGGACAAGTGCAGGGGACATCTGGAGTGAGAATGCTGATTGGAGATTCAAGCAACATTGGTGTAGATGTGTCAGCCAACTCCAAAGTCGGGGGAACTGAAGAGCCAAGGGTGGCAGGAGAATAAATCTGATGAATGCCAAAACTTGAATTGAAATGCCAGGAATCGAAGTGAAAAGGATTTTGTGGTCCAGATCTCCAGTTAATTTTCGTAAGTGCTCCCTGCTGCGTTATGAATTTACATAGGAGATTTTTGTTTTAAATGGAAATTTATGAACCTTGAAACATAGTCATGAAATTCATGCCTAAATTCCTGTGTACCTTCTGCACTGGAGAAGCTAGAAATAGGAGCATAGATTCATGATGTTTCTACATTGGTGCTCTTACTTTCCACGGAGTCATGATTAACCTGCCGACTATGGAACTGCCAAATGTGGTGAACGCCACATAATTATACTTTTTGGAAACTTGGATTCTGTCATATTCCCTGAAGGAGTTTTCCTTTTCATTAAATCTTTGCCTTCTAAGTTCCAGGTTCACTTTCAGTGGTGGTAGGAAACCTGTCAGAAATATCTCTCTTTACTAGATCAAAAATAAATAAAAGTGTGGCATGGAAAAATAACTCATCAACCTCAAAACCCCTCAGAGTACTGTCTGAGCGCAAGACACATTTTTTTCTTTTGTACTCTCCTTCTGTGTTCTGATGATATAATCAATATTTTCTGTCCAAACATGCAGTGCTCTCCAGTCTTAGAAGCCCCTCAAGTCTGCATTTAGTGTCAAGGAAAATCATGCTGTGTGTGACAGACATTTATTTTTCCGCTTCTGTATCTGAAGGCTTCATCAACCTTTAATGAGAAAAGAACTATGGAATAATATCCATAGCAGAGGTTGTAGGTGACAATAGCCTAGAATAAGAAGCTTTACATAAAAGAAGAAAATGGATCCTGCCAGTAATAAATCCACATAAGTACCTATTTGCATGTGAGCACCAAGAACTAATCTGATCGTGTTCTCTTTTCAAAGCAGACAGACATTTCTTCAAAGCAGACAGATGTATTCCTTTGACAAACCTGCATTTGAGCACCAAGTGTCTGCTGAGCAGTGTTGTAGGTCAGAGGCTATACAAGAGGAGGGCCATGGCCCCAGCCCTCCGGGAGGTCCGGGTTCAGAGGGAGATACTGCGTCATCCAGTTCACAAGAAGTCAGTGTGAAGCTGCCGGGCTCCATGCAACCCTTCTATTCTGTGCATACTGTCCTTGAAGTAGTATAAAAATGGAACAAATCATGTCACAGACATTTAAAATAGGAAAATACTTAATGGTTATTTACAGCAGAGTTTGTCAGAGTTGCTTTACCCTCATTGGCAAAAAAAAATACAGGTTTATCATGTACCATATGTTTTGTATTTATTTTTCCCTTAAAAGCAACTATATTACTATTATTTTAATTTAAACTTCTTTTTTTTTTTTTTTGACAGAGTTAGACAGTGAGAGAGAGAGAGAGACAGAGAGAAAGGTCTTCCTTTTTGCCATTGGTTCACCCTCCAAATGGCTACCACAGCCAGCGCTGTGCTGATCCAAAGCCAGGAGCCAGGTGCTTCTCCTGGTTTCCCATGCGGGTGCAGGGCCCAAGCACTTGGGCCATCCTCCACTGCACTCCCGGGCCACAGCAGAGAGCTGGCCTGGAAGAGGAGCAACCGGGACAGAACCTGCGCCCCAACCGGGACTAGAACCCGGAGTGCCAGCGCCACAGGCGGAGGATTAGCCAAATCAGCCGCGGCGCCAGCCTAATTTAAACTTCTTGAGAAACAGAGAAACCATGACAGACAGAGAGAAATCTTAAATCCAGTTGTTAACTCCCTTGGCTGAAACATGAGCTGGGAACTCAGTCCTGATCTCCCATGTGGGTGGCAGGGACCCAATAGATTGAGTCATCGCCCACTGCCTCCAATCTGCACATTAGCTGGAATTTGGGATGCCAGCATCCTAAATAGCAACTTAACTGTCGTGCCAAGCATCCACCCTACATTGCCTTAAATTTATTTTATTTATTTGAAAGGCAGAAAGTTACAGATCTTCCATCCATTGGTTCACTCCCCAAATCTCAGGGCTGGGCCAGGCTAATGCCAGGATCTGGGACCCCAATCTGGGTCTTCTACATAAGTGGCAGGGCCCCACCCTGCTGCCTCCCAGGGTGCAGAAAAGCAGGAGACTAGATTTGAATGCAGAGGAGCTGGGGTTTGAACCCAGTGACTCTGACATGGGATGTGGACACCCCAAAAGCAACTTAACCTCTGAGCCAGATGTGTCCTCTCCCCATATTACTTTAGAATACAAAAATGCTGATTAAAATGATGAAGTTGTTGTGTTCTATCCTCAGTAGGTTGTCTTACACACCCCAATTTGCAGACCTTCTTCAAGTTAATGAGGCAAAAACAATGGATCAAGCAATGAATTTAAGTTACACAAGTCAGCCAGGTAGTTAAGCATCTGAACTATGACCACAGAGATCCTGGGTCTCGTGACTCCCAAGGTGGTACATTTTTCTTACATAATTTACAAACACACATTGAACCTTGATCATGTATGCAATAGACACGCACACAATATTTAGTAACCCTAATCCTCAAGAGGGTCCAGAAGTGGGGTCCTGGAGAAGAGTATAGATGCTGCTCTCTTAAACAAAAGGCATCAATTGTCCCCTGAAAACCGATCTCTCTGGAAACAATTTACTTGCAAAGAGAATCATTATTCCTTCTGAAGAATGTGGCACTCCTCACGAGGTTTCCTAAATTTCTTTACTTGCCAATTAACTTGAACTGAACTGTGGGCTTCTTTGTGGTTTCTCAAAACAGTTCTCTTAGCTAGTGTCAGAAAGTGCTGGTTCAAATCCTTATTCAAAATTGCATAAATGAGTCCTGGCAGCCAACCCTTGGGGGATCTTGCCCACCACTGAAATCTCGCTGGGCAGACACTGAAAGGCAATCTTGTGCACAAACATGACTCAGACACTCTCATTATTTTCTCAAGGCCACTTCCTTATTTCTTTCAGTGCTGATTATTTATCTTAGTTCCCAGAAATTTGGGGGCAGGCTCCACCCCATGCAGACCTACATGTGTGTCCCTGATTCCATTTGTCATTGCCATGGGACCCCATACATACAACTTGAATCCATGATCTTACACATGCAACATGGGCATTGCATTTAATGACTACTTGTTTTTCCAGCAAAGATGAAAAGGGAATGATCATATTTTACCTTTGTTGGGAAAGAAAAAGAAGTGTCTTCCCAGCAGAGGATACACATACTACGTATTTCATGTTTCTAATTTTTTTGAATACTAGGACTAACAAAACATGTATGATAAATACTTTATACTTATAGTAATGAGTTTGCAACTGAACATACAGTTCATTTGTTCTATTAAATTTTGCATTCATAAAATTATAATTAATTAATATAGCATGCATTTATTTCCTATCTCTTATGGATTAATACTCAAGTTATGTTGGTAAAGTACATGCTTCTCAGGCAAGTCCAACGCTTCCCACCTCTCATACTTGTGAATCATTTTTCCCCAATGCCTCTACATTTTTCTCTTCTTTCAAGACCCAAATGACTCTACACCTTCAAAAAAAAATAAACAAATAAAACCCTTCCCCCTCTGTCTCCTACCTTTTCCAGGCAGAAAGAAGTTCCTATTTCTTGTCACCTATTACATTATATCCAGTATTAGGTGCCTTTATGTACATTTTTTCTCTGTGGGGAGACATGAAGCTGTTTGGGACCTATGCCTGGGCTTGTTCATTCTTGTGTTCCCCAGTTCTGTGACTGATGCTATGCTCATCATAGGATCTCAGTAGATAAGTAGCAGTCATGTGAATGAATGGCCAATACCCAAGATAACTCATGAAATTCTGGTATCTTATGTTAGAATCGTCTACGTTTGAAGTACTAGGAATCAGGAACACATTTTTACCCACTTCCCTTGAGGCAGAAGTTAAAAGAGAAGAGAGAGCCACAACTAATGATTAAGGACATAGAACGTGTGAAGCATATACTATTTTATTCTCCAGCAAGTTGTTAAACAAACATGTCACAATGTTTATTCCTGAAATGAGTTATTCCTTCTTTCATTCTTCTTCCTTTCATCCACTTCTAAAAATTATAGCAAAATCTTGTATTCACTTCTTAATGACATGTTTAGTTTATTACTTTTTAAAAAAGATTTATTTATTTATTTTGAAAGTCAGAGTTACACAGAGAGAGCAGAGGCAGAGAGAGAGAGAGGTCTTCCATCCGATGATTCACCCCCCAATTGGCTGCAACGGCTGGAACTGTGCTGATCCGAAGCCAAGAGCTTCCTCCAGGTCTCCCACGTGGGTGCAGGGGTCCAAGGACGTGTACCATCTTCTACTGCTTTCCCAGGCCATAGCAGAGAGCTGGATCGGAAGAGGAGCAGCCAGGACTAGTACCGGCACCCATATGGGATGCCGGTGCTTCAGGCCAGGGTGTTAACCTGCTGCGCCACAGCGCTGGCCCCCTAGTTTATTACTTTATACTCAGAACAAACCAGTCAGATAGGTGAGTGGCAGCCACATGAAGAAACTGAGCCTTGGAAGGATGAGTCCATTGGCCATTGACCCCTTTTATACCTGCATCAAAGCCCAAGAACAGCAGCTGGGAAGGACGGAGATAGGAGAGACCCCAGGGTCTAAAAGGCATAGAACACCATTATTTTACAACTTTTGACTTCAATGACCAACTCTACTTTTTTATATGTTCTCTTTGGCTGATTTTTCATTTTTACAAATTGTTTTATTCTAGTTACATTGTGTTAACTTTTATGTCTCTTGTCTATATTCTTGAGACAAATAGCTCATTTATTTTCTATCTTTTGTTCCCCTAAAAAAATGCATGTAAGGCTATAAATTTCCTCTAAGTAATCATTTGGTTTTTATCCCATTGGCATTAACAGGGAATGTAGTATACACTTCTCATTTCTTTCCAAACAAGATAAAATTTCAAATCTTATTTCATCTTCAATCCCAATATTATTCAGAAGAATGCATAATATCTCCAGTGGATATACTTATTTAACTATACCTTTGTATTAATTTCTAATCTTATAACACTGCAGTAAAATGTATCACTTTTTTCTAACATGATCAAATAATTGTGATTTGTTTACTTTGGAGGGAATATTTATTGAACTGTGTAATGGTTAAATATGTCAAAACTTTTATTCCATGTAAGTAATTTCTTTGACATTCTAGTATTGCTTGGATTAAAAGAAAATAAGTTTTAAACTTGAGACTAAAATTGCTTCATAGAACCAGGCCAATTCTGAGAAAGAAAAGCAGAACTATATACACACAGAAACTTAGACGATTCTAATGTGAAGTGCTAGAATTTCAAGAGTTAGCTTGAGTATTGGACATTCATATATATATATATGTGCATATATATATCGATATAGGTATATAGATATAGATATGGTTTTAAAATACTTTTCGAAGTTAGAAAAAGACTTTTATAAGCTAAGAAAAAGGGAGACAAAAACTGTTGTTGTTATTCCAGGGTGCTAAAGAGCTGAGAACACACCAAGTCTTCAGGACTTGAGAAGATCAAGGCCAATTTTTAGCAAGCACGAGTTGATACTTAGTGTCAGACTGTTGGTCAGAGACTCATTTTCTGAAAGTGTGGTCCAAAGGACCAGCAGCATAGACATCCCCTGATAGCATAAAAATGGAGAATTTGGAGCTCTACTCTAAATCTACAGAAACAAAATCTGCATTTTAACAAGTTCCCCAGATTATCTGGTTTGTCAAATGTACATTATTAACATTTGAGGAGCACTGGGTAGAGACTGGTAATCTCTCTTCCTTAGTGCAGATTTCTTGGCCCAAAGTTGAGCTTCCAGATGGAGTCAAGGGGCTTCTGATGTATGGAGAAGCCTGTGATAAAACCTGTAAATTAAGTGCAGCCTGAAAGTGATGAAAACAGGCAAGACAGATGGGTGAGAAACAGCAGGAAGAGAAAAGATGAAAGGAAGTGGGCATCCCAGGGGTGAACTGCCTCTGCAGCTTAGGTGGAAACATCAGAATTTACCATTTCCCATGTCCCAAGACCTGGAAGTTTGTGGTCTAGAGATTGAGGAACATCCTTTCATACCCAGAGAAGACTTCCTGAATTTGTCTTGAAGCTTCAAAGCATAGTTTTTAAAAATGAGTTTTGATGAGTACAAGATATGATAATTATGCCTTCAAATTTTACTTTGGAAGAGTTGTCTAAAATTGAAAGAATATTGAATGTCTATAAATTTAATCTTTGCTTATTGAGGAGATTGTACTGTCTAGATTCTAAAGATTTTGTGTAGACAAACTATGGCTTCTTTGTTCTGGACTTTTAAAAAAAGATTAAATTGAAGTGTTAATCCTAGTGAATTAATGAAATAATTCATAGGAAAATGACAATCGCACAGCATTTGAGGAATCCCAATTTCCACTCTAAGAAGAATCCTTTCTACAAGAGTTCTGGCTGATGATGAATCAGCACAAACTTTTCAGAAGGTGGGGAGATTTTTCACATCGTAAGGTAGCCACTCCATTGTAGGCTTGCCCACCATAGAAGACAGATGTCTGAGTCTGTGCTATGCTTCCTTTATAATTCTAGGCCTAACCTGTAACTGTCCCCAACAAATCTAAAGGCTCAAACTCACAACACTTTTTAAAAAATATCAATTCCGGCCGGCGCCGCGGCTCAATAGGCTAATCCTCCGCCTTGCGGCGCCGGCACACCAGGTTCTAGTCCCGGTCAGGGCACCGATCCTGTCCCGGTTGCCCCTCTTCCAGGCCAGCTCTCTGCTGTGGCCAGGGAGTGCAGTGGAGGATGGCCCAAATTCTTGGGTCCTGTACCCCATGGGAGACCAGGAGAAGCACCTGGCTCCTGCCATCAGATCGGTGTGGTGCGCCGGCCGCAGCGCGCCTACCGCGGCGGCCATTGGAGGGTGAACCAACGGCAAAAAGGAAAACCTTTCTCTCTGTCTCTCTCTCACTGTCCACTCCGCCTGTCAAAAAAATATATATATATCAATTCCAACCATAGGTAGGATTGAAAAGATCATTAGCCCAGTCTTCTGGGACTTGGCATAATATCTCACCTGCAATTGGTGACCCCCTTTGTCTCACTTGTAATAGGGCAGATATGAGTGGATCTTATTTCCCAGTAGCAGAGAATCATCAACACTTGGAGTAAGAAGGGCCCCAGAAGAGAGTACCAGTCAAGATTCATGTAGTAAAAGGGAAACCACGTGGCTGCTGGCAGAGCATAACTCAGGGAATTGGGAGAACAGGTGGTAGAGAGCTGAAGAAGCAAAACAGGGGGCAGTGAGCAAACAGACAGTGATTACAGAGAGTGCATGTGAACCCCAGGACTACACAAACAAAGGGAAATGAATGTAGAAGGACTTGAGAGGGAACTGCTGGGCTGAGATCCAGCTGCTTTCTCTGAGAGATGCCATGAGGCTGATGTTGTAGAAGAAAACAAAAATAAACAGGAAAAGAAGCTGGATCCAGCTGTCAGAACCATGGTGAGGAAGCATCACTGAGCTGCAGCTACCAGATGAGCAAACAGTAAGCAGCAAGTCTGTCCCTCCTCTCTTGCTGTCCAGCCTCTCTGTGAGACTTCTTGTTGGCAGAACCCAATAGCACCGGCAAAAGGATCCATGGCTGGATGGGGCTGGTGCTGTGGCATAGCAGGTAAAGCCGCCACCTGCAGGGCTGGCATCCCATATGGGTGCCAATTTGAGTCCCGGCTGCTCCACTTCCAATCCAGCTCTCTGCTATGGCCTGGGAAAGCAGTAGAAGATGGCCCAAGTCCTTGGGTCCCTGCACATATGTACACCTGGAAGAAGCTTCTGGCTTTGTGTCGGCCCAGCTCTGGCTGCTGCAGCCATTTGGGGAGTGAATCAGCAGATAAAGACTTTCTCTCTCTCTCTCTCTCTCTCTCTCTCTCTCTAACTCTGCCTTTCAAATAAATAAATAAATCTTAAAAAAGAAAAAAAGGAAACACGGCTCGTGGAGCCCCAGTGCCAGGATCCCAGAGCCTGTGGTTTGAGGCTGAGACACTGGTTTGATGACTGACACCAAGGACACTTGCCCAATACCACCTTTCTTCCACATGAGATCCAGCACATGTAAGAGAGTTGTACACAACCCCACATAACGGGAGCCCAACCAGTATTAGCAGGCATGGGTATGCTGAAACATGACAACTAAAATCTACATTTGGCTGGTAGAAAACTGCCAGCTGGCGTTTTCTATGGCAGAAAATTTTTATAAATATAGTAGTTACCATTCACGTATAGGGGATCTGTTCCAAGACCCCCAGTGCACATCTGAAACTGTGGATAGTATGGAACTCTATACATATGAAGAGAGTTAAAAAAATTCATGGAAAATAGAATTCAGGGATAAATTTATTATGGTGAAAACATTTTGGAATACATGGATAACTTTTCATAATATGCATTTTCTGTGAACTTTTTGAAGACCCCTCATATATGCCTATGATAGTTTCATTTATAAATTAGGCATAATAAAAATTAACAGCAATAGTTAATAGAACAGAACAATTGTAAAAATATAGTGTAATAGAAGTCGCTTAAAACTCATGAATTGTTTAGTTCTAGAGTTTTCCACCTCATATTTTGGTGATGCAGTTTACCATGGGTAACTCAAACTGCAAAAGGTAACACTGTGAGTGAGAGAAAACTAACATGATGGATGTGTCTAGACGAGACATTTTCAGTGTATGTGGCTTGTAAAGTCCTCTGGTTACAGCAATCTGTGTGATTTCATCAATTGCCAAGCAATAGAATTATGGTTATGTATACTAATACTAAAGGTCGGATCAACTGTGTGGTTACAACCCTGAGCCTCTTGTCATATAGGCACAGTCTTCATCGCTTGTTGTTTACATGATGTATCTGTGCTCAGAAAGCTCAGAAAGTATTGAGCTTGAACATGGCCTGTTAGTGCTCTACTGGAGGCAAGGAAACAAAACCCAATAGAGTCACTAGGAAAAATATACTGAAATGACCAAACCCAGCCAGCTCAGATGCATATTCTTCATCCTCAAATCTCTGTTTGCTTTGGATATCAGAAATGATTTATTTTCAATCACCTAAGAGGTCTTAAAACATTCTTGAATGGTCTAATACAGGCAACAAAGCCTAGGGAGTCTGGAAAATTGAATCTAAGCTTGGCTACCTTCAGGATGACCTTTAGCAAACTACTTTAGTGTCTTACAAGGATAAAATGTTTATTTATTCTACTAATAATCATGGAGTTCCTACCTTGTGCCCTGTACTAATAAGGGTTAAGGACCAGTGGGGCTTTCTGCCCTCAATGAGCTTTTCATTACAGTGTGAGAAGGCAGAAATAAACAGATAAATATAAGAAATATTAGGAGGGGGTAACCATATGGGGAAAAACACAGCAGAATAATCAAGTAGAGAATGAGGAGGAGAATCTTTATGGAGTGAATAGGGAAGGCCTGTGCGCTAAGGTAACATCTGGACAGTTATGTGAGGGAAGGAGACGCATGTGGATATCTGAAAAAGCTTCCCAAAAAGGAGGACCCAGAGGGCAAAGGTCCTGCAGTGAAACACTCTCAGGGAGGACGGTGCGAGCCGAGGGGGCATGCATTCCATGAGGTCAAGGAGGATCAGGAGGCGAGAAGTGTGAGATCAGATCCTGCAGGGCCTTTCAAGGCATGGGAATCCATACCAAAGTCAGGAGCAGAATAATAACATGAACTGAATTATTTCTAAAGAATCACTATTGGGGCAGGTGGCAACGTAGAAGTTGTGATGTCACTTGAGACACTCGCGTCCCACATCGGAGTGTCTGGGTTTGAGCCCCGGCCCTGCTTCCAAATCTAGTATCATGTTATTGTGCACTCTAAAAAGCAGCAGTTGATGGCTTAAGTACTTAAGTCTCTGATACCACATGGGAGACCTGGATTGAGTCAGTTCCTGGCTCCTGGCTTCAGCCTGGCCCAGCCCTGACCATTGCAGACATTTTAAGGAGTGAAGAGTACAAGGGAGTTTCTCTCTCTCTCTCTCTCTCTCTCTCTCTCTCTCTCCCCATTCCCCACTCCCACCCTCTCAAATAAATACTATGAAAAGAATCACTATTGTTAGGGGAAGAATAAATCTGGAGACTATTGGGGAGAGAGGGCAAGTTGGGAAGCTGTGATAATGGATTGGATAAAAGTTACTGGGTTGGAGGGGCTGAGCAGGGTGTTGGATTCAGAGTAAGTCTTGAAGAACAAGGCAACAAGATTGCCATTGTACAGTGAGAGGAGAAGTAAAGGTGATCCCAAAGTTTTGGCCTGAGCAGCAGGAAGAATGGAAATACCGTTACTGAAAAGAGGAAGTCAGGGGGAAGGGCTACCCAGTTACTGTAGGCTGTTATGAGATAATAAATCGGTGCAATAAAAAGAAAATGGAAATGAAGCTAGCATGATTCTTGGCCCACAGGAGGTAGTCAATTGATCTTAATCCCTTCCCTATGCCTTGTAACACTTCTTTGTTATTTATTCTTTGGCTTTATTCACTACCCACACACAGCTGCCCTTTTATCCAAGATTAAGCTAAAATGGTCCCCCAGAACAGTGTGGCTAGCTAGCCATCACCCAGAAACCCCAGCAGACTACAGTCTCAACAAGAACAGGTAAATTGCATTCTTAAATAAAGAGAAACACTGGATACCAAAACAACCTATGGTGTAATACTTCCAGTGCCTCAAAGTACTGAAGGTACTTCAACATCCTAAAACTTTCCCTGCTTGTCATTTTTTTTTTTAGCAATAATTCTGTGAAGAGTGAAAAATAGTATTTTGTAATCACTTTTTTCTTAGAATTTTTGAAGAAATGCTAAGGAATTGAAAAGTTATCCAAAAAACTGTCAAAAATTTCACCGAATGTGTATTTCTTGGCAAAGTTTCCTACTTGTTTTTATCCTTTTATTTAAAATTTATAGTGTTATATTAAAATGAAATAAGTTCTGTAAATGTTTATGTACTTGTGTTATGTAGATATGTCTTAGCAATATTTTATCCAGTGCCAACCTGAAATACAACCACGTGAAAATAGAGGCATATAGTCTACATATAAAAAAGATAAGCTCAAGTCTTTAAAATTCTTTATTGCAGATTCATTTGAAATGTCAGTATTCAGTTCACATATCTCTATACTCTTAAGAATCATCAGCATTTAATTTATGAGTGTTTTTAGTTGGAAAGAGACTGCTGCTTAAAATTCAATTCAATCCCCTTGATCTGAGTTGAGGAATACTTATATTGTGCACTTTTCCCAAAGCCCTCCATTATGCCCAATTTCCCATAATTAATCTAATCTTTAAAACCAAAGTAGACTGTAGCTTCCACCACTTTTCCACCCTTACCCAGAGACAATAACACAGAATAAAACAGAGCCCAGGGACAAATAATGCATTTGCCCCATGGATGCTATTCCTGTACCCACAGAGAGCATCTAGTGTTATTTGTGACTTTATGGAGCTTTTAGACCTGGGAACAGTGTGGTTTCAGAAATAAATCCTGTAGCAGGACAAGGAGCAGCCAGGAGCCCACTGTTGGTAGGAAGAACACAAGAGCAGTGCCGCTTCCCTTCCAGGAGTGTGTGTGTAGGGTATGCTGCAGAAAGACCAAGCACCAAGCTTTGCGAAGGAGGCATGGGAGCAAACAAGGACTTCCCTTTCTCCTTGGCAAAGGGGACCATTGGCAGGAGCAACAAAACCCTTGTAGATGACCTGGATATGTGAATCATGACACTTAGTGCTAAGTTGTGGTATGACAACTTAGTACTAAGCCGGTTCAGGCTCTCCAAGGTACATAGGAGGAAGCAAATGTGTTGAGCAAATATGCCAATATTTAGTATTTCACGCAGCAAAGTCATTGACACTAGCTGTGGGAAACCCAGAGTTGACCATACAGTGTTTTGTTCATATGTTTCCAAGTCCAGCCAGCACCGCGGCTCAATAGGCTAATCCTCCGCCTGCAGCACTGGCACACCGGGTTCTAGTCCCGGTCGGGGAGCCGGATTCTGTCCCGGTCACTCCTCTACCTGTCCAGCTCTCTGCTGTGGCCCGGGAAGGCAGTGGAGGATGGCCCAAGTGCTTGGGCCCTGCACCTGCATGGGAGACCAGGAGAAGCACCTGGCTCCTGGCTTCGGATCAGCGCGGTGCGCCGGCCGCAGCGGCCACTGGGGGGTGAACCAACAGCAAAGGAAGACCTTTCTCTCTCTCTCTCTCTCACTGTCCACTCTGCCCCCCCCCCTTTTTTTAAGTACAATGTACTCTTTAATCATATTTCAATGAATAATTCAACAAATGAAATGCATTAAGACATCATCAATTTTGAGGTGATATTATAATACTTCATAAAAACTAAGTATATTTTCAATAACTAAGAAATTAAAATATTTTACTTAGTTTCTTCAGTGTCAAAAATACCAAAGCAAAATGTTATCAATATTAATAATTAAACTCTAAAAGTATGCATTGAAATAAATTTAGTTTTAAAGAAATAATTTTTCCAAGTTCTTAATGTTTGAAAATCCTCATGAGTGCTTTCCTTCTCAGAAACTTATATTCTGTTTTCACGATTAAAAATTATTTGCCTTGATTATAATTTAAGAAAAATCACTGTATTTCAAAAAAATGTTACAGTATTACTCTTGTAAACTATGCCTCCTGTTTATACCACAGAAGCTCAAACACTCACGGTGACACAGAAAATTTCCTTAGGACTTGCCAAAGTTTCTATTATAAAAGAGGCCATATTGGATTACTGATCTGTTACCAGAGAGATACAGTAACAGCTCACTATGTCCAAGATATCCATGCTTGAATATTTCTGAATGGAGTGTAATTTCCTATAAGAAATCCTATCTGTTCAGTGATAGCCCCATTAAGAAAAATATCATTGATCCAATACTTGCCCAATTCATTCATAAATGTGATAGTACTACAGAAAGTTTACAGAAAATGGAATTAAACTATAAGTTCATTATTGGTACAAAAAATTTAAAATCCATACATTTAAGGAGTCTTGAAAGGTTTCATGGAATATGCTTATCATGAAAAAAAATCTACATATGGATTTCAAAAATTCTTTCCACCAAAACAAATTTATCTTACAGTTCCTTTTTTTCATGAATTCTTTGAAGGACACTCATATTTGGATTAGAAATTCTCAAGGAGGGAGTCAGCATTGTGGCACAGTGGGCTAAGCAGACACAGTTCTTGTTCAAATCCCAGCTGCTTAGCTTTGGAACCAGCTTCTTGCTAATAAGTCTCAGAAGAAGGTGGAAGATGGCACAAGTGCCATAAATAAATAAAAAATTAAAAAAAAAAAAAGAAGTAAGCATGTTTCCAAGTACAACTTTCCTAACCCAGCACCAGGGAATCGTTTCTCTCCAGGAAGAATCTACTCGTTTTCTCAAGAACCTACATCTGCTTTCCTTTATGTTTAGCCCTGTGAGATCCCTGTTTAAAGGAAGTAGCAAGATTTAGCCAAGTATCCTTATAATAATTACCAGCAGTTTTAATTCTACTGATACCAAGTCTATTTTCCAATGGGGAGAGTCATAGAGCCATAGCCTTTGACATCCATGAGAAAGGGAACTGGTTGTAACGGCTCTGTTTTTGAATTTCAGGGATAGTCGCTGTTCTCTTCTGCGGAGTCACACAGGCACATTATACCTACAACAATCTGTCATCGGATTCCAAGATGAGGACTAAACAGGTAAAAGCTCTCGTTCCTCGGTGTTTGGGCTATGTAGTGATTCTGGCAGTGCACCCAGAAAGAATTTCATTCCTAAAGGGAGAAAGTAAGCTTAAGGCTTCATTATGGGTTGGATATTTATAGATTTTTTTTCCCTCCAGGATAACCATTAACAATTCTCTTGGTAAGCAAAAATATAGTTATAACAGTCCCTCCTGAGAGATGTGGACCATGGACTGTCAGTCTTGAAGATGAAAGGCCTACTGTCAGTAATAATTCACCGTCACTTACATCTAAAAGCATTATAAAGCATGTAAGATGGGGTAGTTATAGAGAGAGAAGGAAATGAGGAGGAATAAGGAAGTCATGTTTGGTCTTTAATTGGGTACTTTTGCTTCCAAGCAAACTCAACTGCCAGTTGTTACACAAGCAGAAAGTTTCCCCCTTATACCAAGAACACATTTGCTTGGATATTTTCCCATGAACACACACACACACACACACACACACATATATATATATATTCCTCCCATAAACACTTGTTCTGCAGCAACTCAGGGCCAAGCACTGTGCAAGGTACCAAGAATACAAAGACAGATTATATATGACCCAACCTTCAAGAGTTCATTGATGAGAAGATAGATGTGTAGTTGTGTAATGAACACACAGTCACAGTGTGCTAGTACTGTAGTGCAAATATCTGAGTAGAGCATGTGGGGAGCATTTAGTGGAGCGTTGTTTCAGATTTTGGATTGGGATGGTCAAGAGAATGTTTCCAGAGCTGATGTCCAATCTGGAGGATGAACTGCAAGTAGAAGTTAACTAGGTGAAGATTTGGGACTAGTGGGTGATGGAAGATGGCAAAAAAGGCATTTGGAGGTCAAGGGATCAACACTGACCAAGTCTCTTCAGTGGTTGACTGAAGCTCTGTAAATAGTTCAGTGTGGCTAGTGGAGGGGGTAAGCACATGGGCTACAATGAAGGAAGGAGGGGCGGGACCATGCATAACAGCCGTGGACCAACTTACGAAGGACGTATGTACCTGGTGGAGAAATTTAGACTTTATCCTAAAGGTAATGAAGAAATGCATTGTCTCCCAGTTCTGGAAGCCGGAAGTCTAAGATCAGCTTATTGGCAGGATCAATTCCTTCTAAGGGCTGCAAGGGGGAATCTGTTCTATTTCACTTTCAGATTTCTGCCAATTTGTGGTGTTCCTTGGATTGCACACATATCATCCTGATCTCTGCTTTCATGTTCCCACATGCTCACTTCTTGTGTGGCCATCTCCAAATGCTCGCCTTGTTAATAAGACACCAGCCATGTTAGGTTAGGGGCCCACCCCACTCCACTAAGATTTCATCTTAACTAATTACATTAGGAACAACTCCATTTCTCAAAAAAGTCACATTCTGAGGTACTAAGGGTTAGGACTTCAAAATATAAATTGGAGAGATGGGGTGGAGGACACAATTTGGCTCATTACAAGAAATTATTAAGGGGTCTTAGAAGTGCTGTTTTAGAAATATCACTCCGGTAGCCATGGAATCATGGAGAGAACGGCATTTGTATCAGTTTTTGCTGTATAATAAAGACTCATACAATTACAATGGAACCCAACAGTACACATTTACATATCATATACCTGCAAGGTCAAGCAGTTTTGAGCTGAGTATAACTGATCTCATTCAAGTATCTGTGTGTTTATTGTGGGCTTTATTCTAGGGTAGGCTTGGCTGGGGCACCTTTACCAATACCATGTGTCTGTCCTGATTCCCCTAACAGAAGAACAAGCCTCTGCTTGTATCACATATCCTAAATATCTAAATCTATGACTCAATCCCAAAGTTTAGAGGCTAGTTAAGCCCATGACCCACTATGGGAGAGTGCTGCAAAGTTATAGGACAAGGAAGCGTGGATATAGGGAATGATGAAGAATTGGACTGGATGGTGAAAGTTATCCCAAACTGTGAATACAAGAAGAGAGGCTCCTATAATATGTCCAACAGTGCTGAGAACATGTGATGTGATATTCGGGCAGTAGGGTGGAGAAAGCAAAAGTGACACCAGAGCAAAACCTGGACATAGCCAAGAATTCTTAGCTAGGAGCTCTTGAAGGCTTGCTTTAAAGCTTTCTAAAGTAGCTATTGCTTTCATCCCTCTCTTTGTCATGCGCCAAGTTCAGCTGGATCTGACCCTACCTCCATCTGCCCAGACACTCTGCACAATCACCCTTCCCCTCTGCCTATCACCTCAAATGGCTTCAGAGAATCACAAAATGCAACTACAGAAACTTTAAACAAAAACAAAATAAAAACATAAACAAACAAAAACAAACCCTAAAAACATGCCACAAGGCTGACACTGTGGCATAGCAGGTAATGCTGCCACTTGCAGTGCCGGCATCCCATATGGGTACCAGTTCAAGTCCCAGCTGCTCCACTTCTGATCCAGCTCTCTTGTGGCCTGGGAAAGCAGTAGAAGATGGCCCAAGTCCTTAGAACCCTGGAATCTCATTGGATACCCAGGAGAAGCTCCTGGCTCCTGGCTTCAGATCAGTGCAGCTCCAGCTGTTGCAGCCATTTGGGGAGTGAACCAGTGGATGGAAGACCTCTCTCTCTCTCTCTCTGTCTCTCTCTCTCTCTCTCTCTCTGTGTGTGTGTGTGTAATGCTAAATTTCAAGTAAATAGATAAATATTAAAAAAAAAAAAAACTGATGCCAATACTCAGAAATCCCTAATATAGAATCTTCTAGGATCCTTTTAATTACAGAGACAACTAGCATTCTCCAGGGCTTACAGGGAAATGTCTTGGGCTGCTTTTTCCTGGCCTCTTTTGGTTTTCTGAGCATTTGTATTCTGGGAAGCTGAACCCTGTTTAGGGACTTGCACTTTTAAGTCATGCTCTCTAGACTGCTCTGCAGAACTTCAAAGACAACTCATCTCATGGTGAGACAGCAGCCCAGCACCTAGGGGAGACAAACCAAAATCAGTGCCCCACAGCCTTCTGTTCTCCCTCTGAATGGCTTGACAAGAACTCCCTGATGGGCTGCCAGGATCCATCGGATAGCACTACCCTTTAAGAAAGCAGATTTTTACAAGTTCCTTCTTCAATGCCTACCCCATTCCCTGTTTGCCCTACAGGCTTCTTTCCTGGGCACCTGGAACATGGTAGCTCGGAGAATAATGAAGGATAACTCTTTCCTCATTGCTGTTCTGACTCAGATCTGTATGTTTTTTATTTCTTTGTCCTCTCATAATATATGCATACATAGCAGTATACATATTTATACACACATGCATATCTGTATATATATCTACATATATAGCGCATTCTCCATAATATAGAAGCTGAGGTCACCACTTTGAAATAAATAGAGCAGAGACCCTTGGTCACATCTATACCAGTGTAGCAAGCAGGATTCAAATGGCACATGGGAAACCAACTACAAATTGTAGAGAAATGCTGAGGCATAGAATATAGAGACTGCTACTATGCACTTCTCAAACTAGGAAAGGCTTGGAAAACATCCCATGGCTGCCAGGCTCAGTATCTACCTGTGCATCTTCCCACAATGGGTTCATGCTGTCTATAGGAGGACCTGCAATTACACAATCTCTTTGCCTCTCTTCCCAGGACAAGCTATGAAGTCAATTAGTGAAGTCTAGGGAAAATCTCTGTAAATGAACTTTGTGTTGTAAAATACAAGTGATACAATTTACAGATGAATTTTATTCATCAAGTGTGTCTCACACCAGCTAATCAACTAGCTATCTGGATCTAAAACCTATTGATAATTATATATCCTTTATAGCTTCAAGAATTAGAGTGCCTCCTTAAAAGTGCATTTTTACTTTAAAATACATTTTGCAAATTATCAGGACCCCCTAGATGTAGATGAATTAATTTTTGCTCCAACATATTAAAAAAACTATGTGTGAGGTAAAAAAGCAGCATAATAGAGACACTGTCATACTATTACTCACAACAAAGATTTAAATTTGAAACACCAAAGCATTCTGCCAAACAGCAGATGAACACATGTGGCAGTCCATTTCCCCAGTGTGCAGTGGTTCATTGATTGCGGATGTGCACTTCTCGTCCTAGAGATGGACAGACCTGCAAGCCCTGCCCTCCTGCCCAGACTTACCTGAAGCATTGTAGGGATACTCAGGATGGACATAGGCGCCCCGTGTTCTCACCCAAGACATTCAGAGCACAATACACAGACCCTATGAGCCCACTCACACAAGTCCCAGCCTACCTTTCACCCCCTTCTTCCCTCATCCCCTCACCCTTAGGTAGGCCTGAGTGCAGCCCATCTGAACCAAATTCCAGGTGTTTCCATTAGCTGTCTTTACTTTGCCTGAAGCTGACTTGTGAAACCGTGTGCTTCCAGACCTTCCCTTCTAACTAGAATTTCTCCTCCCCTTCCCATAGTTCCCACTTAAAAATTATTTCTAACCGATACCTATGGGCATATTATATAAATGCAAATAGCCTACCTTTATTGTGCATTAACATGTACTAAGTACTTATCTCATTTACTTTCTTTGTACTTAAAAGATAGCTCTTATTATCACTTATTACTTTCATTCATTGAACTAATATTTTTTGAGAGCCTAGTCTGTGACAGCCACTGTTCCAAGTGCTGGGGATGTAACAGTGAGTAAAAATATCCTCAGTAGAAGACTTTTATGATAATCAAAATAAATTAGCAAAATATATGATGTGCTTGTGATAAGCCATTAAGCCAATAATAAGGCAAGGAAGGAAGCTAGAAGTGTATATGAGGCAGCCTTGCAATTTAAGCTCAGGTGGTCATGGAAGGTCCCAGTGAGAAGATGATGTCTAAGGAAATAGAAGAGGGAATCACGTAGACATTTGGGACAGAGCTTCCAAGAAACTGGCAGTGACAAATATAAAGGTCCCCCTAGCAGGGGGACAAATGTGGCTGGGCAGAATGATCCAGGAGAGAGTATGAGTAACAAAACCAGAGCAGTGGCAATGTACAGGTCTTGGAGAGCCTGAACAATGCTGGATGACCCCTAGGGACTTTTAAGTACAGTCATGTATGTGCATGGTATGATTTAGTGTTGAAAGAATGGAAGTGTCATTATTAGCCAGGGGAAACTTCAAGAGTAACAGATTTGGGGAACTCAGGATCAACCTGCTAAATTTGGAATGTGTATAAGACAATCAAGTGCAACCGCTGAGTAGGCAGTTTGAGAATTCTGGAGTTCAGGAGCAAGGTCTAGCCTAGAAATATAATTCTGAGTCAGTAGCACAGAGATAGCATAGAGAACTAGGGGCTGGATGGGACCTCAAAAGGAGTTCTGGAGTTCTGGAGATCCAGAAACTAAGCCATGAGGTTCTCCAACATTAACAGGTTAGAAACCAGCAAGGGAGACAGAGTAAGGAAAAGAAACTCCAGAAAACAAGGGGTCTTAGAAGTCAGAGGGAGAGTGTGTCTCAAGAAGGTACATGGTGAATTGTGCCCAATGCTGCTGACATCTCAGGTGGGAAGAGCGTGAGTATCATCAATGACACTGATAAGAATGTTGGTGGCAAGGTGGTGTAAAGGCCTGACTGTAGTGGGTTCAAGGGATCAGGAGAAAAGGAACTGGAAGCATGATGGATTGACAAGTCTTTCAAAGGAGTTTTTCTTTGAAGAGGAGCAGGGAAATTGAGTGGTAACTGGAGGGAGAAGTGGGGCCAAAGGGAAGACCTTATCCAAGGTGAGAGAAGTAACAGTATTTTCGTTATGATGATGGGGGTGATACAGTAAAGAAGGGACAACATGTTAGAGGATATGCCAAAGTTTACAAGTGGCATATTTCAAATTCACATTTTTTAATTTTGTGGTTCAAAGGATTTTTTTCTCTTTTTAAATATTCTTTCATTAATAGATGGGATAGAAGCAATTGTGGGGATTAATATGACTTTACTCATCAAACCTTGATTGCATAGATGGAAGTGCAAATGCTTGGCTCTCTTTGTTATACTTTTACCTAATTCAAATAATCAGTCATTTCCCTTATGTTTCATTCCATCATCTTTGAAAAACCTACCGATTTTCAGTGCATTTTAAGTTTTCCCTTAAATACACACCACACACAGGTTGGCCTGGACAAAGATGTTTTCATGCAGTTGCTTTTGAAAAGCCAGCCCCTTTGTCTAGTGTTTATGGGTGAACAAAGACATCTTCATTATAGCGCATTCTTTCCAGATGCTTATTTTATTTCCATTCTTTTCTCCAGATGATATTTTTAGTGTTTATCACCATTGAATGGAAAAACAGCAATGCAAATCCAAATTTAAATTTCCAATAAAAAAAATAGACAGTGGGAGCCAAACTAGATGTTCTGTGCATGACTTTGTAAGAAAATTCAAGAAAAGGATTTGGGAGAGGCAAGATTATGTTGCAGGAAAAGAAAAAAAAACACTTGACTGAGAGTCTAGAAACCTGGATTTTCCTCCATCTCTGCTGTTATTGGTGGAGCTTTCTCATCTATAAAATAGAACTAAGTGACTAGTTTTGTTTCTTAATTTTTCTTTGTTTAAAAGGCAAAGAGACAGAGACGAAGAGAGAGAGAGAGAGAGAGATCTTCCATCCACTGAATCACTCCCCAAATGCCCTGAGCATCTAAGGAATGGTGGAGAGGAAGCCAGGAGCTGGGAGTTCCATCTGGGTCTCCCACATGGGTTTCAGGGGCCCAAATACTTCAGCTATGAACTGCTACTTCCCTACATACACATTTGCAGGAAGCCAGAATCAGGACTGGAGCCAGGACTCAATCCCAGACACTGGATTAATCACTGCACCAAACACCTTCCCCTAGAATAATAGTTTTTAAGGATCATATTCTACACCTAATATTCTGGACCTTGACATAGAGTATGAAATATTTGTCTCTGTCCTTCCATGTTTGAACAAGGATCACTTGTTTAGAGATTGCAATGCATGGAGATGAGAAGAGAGATCAATGTTGGCCATTGATCTTGAGTCAAAATCTTTTGGTAGACCATTTTAATAAGTTGTCAAATCAACTCCAAGGATGAGACGATCAAAAACCAAAAGGTGCCTGGTTCATACTGGGATGAAAATGTTCACACTAAGGGCTGCACGTTTCTTCTTGGAAAAACTTTCAGCTCCCAAGTGACTGACTGCAATGGCTTTTTCTGATGCCACCTGCGTACTGAGGGTGGAGAATACAAACCTGCTGTCTCTGCTACTCAACCTCCCAGGGAGCAACCGAAGGCTTCCCGGCTTCTCAGTTCAAGCAGGTGCTGAGTGTGTACCAAGCACTACAGTGGCTGCATGGCAGGCCCCATGCCAGGGGTCAGGGAAACAAAGGCAGATGAGATGTGGCTCTTGCCCAAGGAGGTCCTGTTGTAGCAGGAGACAAACACATGCACACACATGTATCCCCACATGCCTCATGTGGTAATTGCTGATATGGAAGGATGCACACAATAGGTTATCATGCAGATTTCATGGGGTGAGGGTAAAAGCAAAGAGAAAAGAGTATGCAAGGCCGGCGCTGTGGCTCAACAGGCTAATCCTCCGCCTTGCGGCGCTGGCACACCGGGTTCTAGTCCCGGTCGGGGCACCGGATTCTATCCCGGTTGCCCCTCTTCCAGGCCAGCTCTCTGCTATGGCCCGGGAAGGCAGTGGAGGATGGCCCAAGTGCTTGGGCCCTGCACCCGCATGGGAGACCAGGAGAAGCACCTGGCTCCAGGCTTCGGATCCACGCAGCGCGCCAGCCGCAGCGGCCATTGGAGGGTGAACCAACAGCAAGAAGGAAGCCCTTTCTCTCTGTCTCTCTCTCTCACTATCCACTCTGCCTGTCAAAAAAAAAAAAAAAAAAAAAAGAGTACGCAAAAGCATAGTGCTGGCAAAGAGCATAGTGAGTCCCAGGAACAGGGGGTAAAACAGCATGACTGGAACCCCCAGGGTGCTTCAGGGAAGTGGGAGGGGTGTGTCAGGCCTCTGGTATAGGTTAGGGAGAGAGCTGAGAATTGTTTTTTTTAAGATTTATTTTTTATTTATTTGAAGGACAGAGTTACAGAGAGAGGTAGAGACAGAGAGAGAGGTCTTCCATCTGGTGGTTCACTCCCCAGATGACTGCAACGGCCAGAGCTGCGCCGACCTGAAGCCAGGACCCAGGAGCTTCTTCTGGATCTCCCATGTGGGTGCAGGGGCCCAAGGACTTGGACCATCTTCTACTGCTTTCCCAGGCCATAGCAGAGAGCTAGATCAGAAGTAGAGCAGCTGGGTCTCGAACCAGCACCCATAAGGAATACTGGCGCGACAGGCAGCGGCTTTACCCGCTACCCCACAGTGCCAGCCCCAATGACATCAATCTTAACCCTCACTGCATTTCTTTTTAACATATTCCTTACATACATAATGTCTAAATTTATCTTAACCTTCTATGACTTTAAATATACATATATGTTTAAGATTTATGTATGTATCTATGTGAAAGGTAGAGTGACAGAGAGAGGGAGGAGATGCAGACAGAGGATATTCCATTTGCTGGTTCACCTCTCAAAATAGCTGTAACATCTGGGATGGTCCAGGACAAAGCCAGGAGCCCAAAACTCCATTTATTTATCTCACATGGGTGACAAGGATCCAAGTATTTGGTCCATCTTTCACTGCTTTCTCTTGCATATTAGGGAGCTGGATTGGAAGTAGAACAGCCAGATTTCTTTCTTTTTTAAAATTTTTTAAAGATATATTTATTTATTTGAGATGCAGAGTTATAGGCAAAGAGAGGGAGAGACAGAGAGAGAGGTCTTCTATCCACTGGTTCACTCCCTAATTGGCCTTGATGACCAGGGCTGGGAAGAATCGAAACCAGGAGCCAGGAGCTTCTTCCACGTCTTGTACATCTGTCCATTGCTTTCCCAGATCATTAGACGGGAGGTGGATCACAAGTGGAGCATCTAGGACTCGAAACAGTGCCTACATGGGATGCCAGTGCCGCAGGCAGAGGCTTAACCAACTATGTATGCCACAGTGCCAGCCCCAGAACACCCAGGTTTCTAACCAACACTCTGACATGGGATGCTAGCATTTCAAGCAGTGGCTTAACCCACTATGCCACAATGCCCATCCATCTAAATATATTTTTGCCCTATCTAACTTCTTAGAATATTGTGGTCTATATGAAAAGTTTATGGAAATTTATCATTTAGTTTTGCCTTGAACTTAGTAGCTCAATAAATTCTTACTGAATTAATAAGTTATGAAAGAATGAATCATGACCATTAAAAAATTTCAAGATAAAAAACAAAAATGAAAAACAATATATGTTAATTAATGGTTTATTTAATTCCTTAATGATGCACTAATTTAAATTTAATGAGTAGATGCATAAAGCAATCTCTAAGGAATGCTGAGATATTGAAAGAAAGATCAAGTACAGTTCTATTACTTTGCAAGTTTCCTGCAGTGTATCTCTGCCTTATTGATTTGCATTACAGTGGTTTTTGATTATGGTTTTGTGCATTTTTCCCCATCACTTTTGACAAAAGCCAGCACGTTCCAGCCCAGTTACCTGTTCCAAGGCACATAGAGTGTCGTAGGCAACAATGCCCCTGCCTCCCTGAATTCTGAGAAGATCAAAGATATCTTCATAAAGCCTAGAATTGCCTTTATTTTCTGCTCTAATTACATTTCCTTTGTCAAATTCTCTACCACTTTTCTTCTTCCCTTCATTCAAAGTACCTTTAAAAATATCATCTTAGAAGGGTTGAATTTATAAATGATGGCAAAGTGTTTAAATTTCTCCTTAGCTAAGCTGGTGATTCTTTTCAATGAAACCCATTATATTATATAAAGGACATTTAGTAGTTCAGCTAATAAGTATTCCCTTTTAAATGCTAATGAGAGTGGAGCTCCCACATCAGGGCAAGAACACACTGTACTTTCTGTGCCCAAAAAGAATTATTGTCTGTGAACCCCTCATTGGGAAGCCTCTCTTCCACCACCAAGTTGTATTATAGTATGAGCCATAGACAACAGCTTGGCACCCACAAGAGCCACTACCTTCAATGCTCTGGGCACTGGGGCCAGGTTGAAATACAGATTAGTAGGAAATGAAACATGCTTCTCCTTGAAAATTGTTGATGTAAATTGTTTTCTCTGATAATCTATCTTACTCTCTTAACGACATGTCTACATATCATAGCATATGCCAGCACTTAGGAATTTAACCTCAGAACTTCCAAGCCAGGTGACATTGTAAAGATAAACTTGTAAGCCTGGCATTTTATTGGAGGAGACAAGTTCAAGGAAGTTTGATGATTTAGAGAGGAGGAACCAATTCTATAGCCCAGGGGCCAACCTGGACAGATATCAGTGAATAAGAGATATGCACCATGATCCAAAACCCATCTCTATAAACATTTGGTGTGTTTGTTACCTAGTGCTGCACAACAAATTAACCCCAAATTTAGAAGCTTAAAGAACCTTGTATTACTATTTCATATGGTTTTGAGGGCCCAGAATCCAGAAGCACCAGCTTTGCCGGGAAAATCTGGCCCAGCAGCAATCAGAAGGTTGTTGCCAAGCTGTTGGGCCGGGCTTGAGGACTTGGCTGGGGATGGAGAATTCACTCCAAGATTCCTCACTCATGCAGCCGTTGGCAGAAAGCCTCGGTTCTTTAGCATGTGTTCTCCACAGGACTGCTCAGGGTGTCCTCGTGATGTGGAAGCTGATTTTCCCCCAAAGTGAGTGAACCCAGAGAGAGAGCCAGGAGCAAACAATGCCCGTTATGACCTAGACTCTATAGCTTTCACTGTCACTTCTGCCACGTTCTGCTAGAATCCATTCGCTAAGAACAGCTCACACTCAGTGAAAGCATTACGTTCTGCCTTTTGATGGGAGGACTATCAATGAGTTTGTAGACATTTGTTAAAAACTACTAGAAAGCCTGTGACATTCCAGAAGTAACTGTTTGATAATGGTTTCAATTTATTATATGGTTGAATATTCAAGCTTTCTTCTTCAGTCAGTTTTGGCCACGTATACATTTCTAGTAAACCATATGTTCTATCTACATTTTTTAATATCAACAATTGTTGAATACTATATTGTGCTGAGTACTACCCATATATGTTTCACATAAATTATCCTGATCAACATTACCAAAAAATCTGCAAGGTAAGTATCATTATTAGTCAAAATTTTTAAGGCTTACAGAAGTTAAGAAGGTCACACAGAGTTGTATGTCATCATGCATTATTATTCCTACTACATTTTATATATTTAGTTATAGACTTTTTCTTTAAAAATAATATATTTTTTCTTCATTTTTTTCTTTTTGTTTTGTTTATTTATTTGAAAGAAAGAGAGTGAATGAATTGAGAGACAGACAAAGATCTTCCATCCTCTAGTTCATTTCTCAAATATCCATAAGAGCTAGGACTGGGCCAGGCAAAAGCCAAGAGCCTGAAATGCAATCCATGTTGCCTACATGGGCCCAGGGACCCAAGTACTTGAGCCATTTCCTGCTGCCTGCCAGGATGCTTATTAGTAGGAAGTTGTATTGGAAGTGGAATTGGGACCCAAACCCAGAGACTCAATATGGAATTCAGGCATCTCAAATGGTGTCTTAACTATTACACAAATTCATGTCCCTTCCACATTTTTAAAAGAATTTTAAATTGAATAATAGACAACAGATGTTGTCTATTATTGTGAAGTTTTCTCCCAAGCCTAGAATGTAAATAACCACCCCTGTTTTTCTACTTTTTAAAATTTATTTGATGGAGAGGCAGAAGGGGGTAGGGAGGGAGCAAGTATTTCATCTGCTAGTTTACTCCCCAAATGCCGAATGCCCACAATGTCCTGGGCTGGACAAGGGCCAGAGCCAGGAGTTGGGAACCCCATCCGGGTCTTCCATGTAGGTGGCAGGGAACCAACCACCTGAGCCATCATGTGCTTCTCCAAGGGTCTGTACTAGCAGAAAGCTAGAATCAGGAGTTGGAGCTGGACTGGAAGCCAGGTGTTCTGATGGGGGGCACAGCCATCTTAACCACTAGGCCAAGTGCCTGCTCTCCCTGCTCAGTTTTTAATGTATGGAACTTTGCATACTATGCTGATCATTTGGAGCGTCTTTATCCCTTCCACTGCGCTTTTCTCCTTTTATCACTCATCCATTCTTTCTCCCTTTGGACTTCTCTTCCCTTCCTGGTCTCCTTTAATGAAAGATGATGAACCTTGAGTGAATCTTGACCTTGTCCCTGCTGACCACCATCCCCTCCCTTTGTCCCTTTCCTGCTCTAATACTGCCCCAAGAGGGCCCTAATAGGTAGAGCCTTTTCTTTTTTTTTCATCAGGTGGGTGCTATCTCACCTCTCTCTCCTGTTCATCTCTTTATCTTGTATCCAATAATTTCTCCCAGTGGGCCACTGCTGGCATTTTTGCTCATTTATCAGCATGTGTAGCTAATGGTGACTGAGTGTTGCTGCTGTTGTTTCTGCTGCTTCCTCAAGGTCTCGAAAACCTGTGTGTCACAGTCACCTGCTGGGAGACCATTGTCTCTGCCCAATGGGTAACACCTTGGTGGTCCAGAGTAATTAGCTTTAAATTTCTTGCCAGCAAGTTTCCAAAGCTTTCTCTTAACCTTTCTCAACTCCCCTAAAACCTGAAGTTACTTCATTCATATCTAAACCTTAATTCCCTTCATTGTTTTCCCCCAAATAATGGCTTTGTATTTTTTAATTATATAGAGCCTCAACCCCTCATGTATCTCTCTCTCTCTTCTCCTATCTCCTCTTTTCTGCTCTCTTCTCCTGTGGCTCTCTCTCTGTCTTTCTCTCATTTCCATTACTTTTAGGAAAAAAATGCTTGGGTGTCAACATATGAATATATATGGTCTATGCCCTTCTGTGATGGGTTTGATTCAATACATAGTGAAAAATTATCTGAATAAAATTTAAGACATCAGCTGGCCTAGCCCCTGCTTTGATGACATTTAAGACAGATGGTTGCCCATTATTACCTTAGAATTTCTAAGGATGGCAATGGCATAACCCCCTTTAATAGCCCATTACTGTTTTATCACCCTCTTGATAGGTGCAGGTATGAAGGGCTTCAGTCTCATAATGGCATTTTGGGATGATAAATGGAAATTACTATAATTTTTCTACTCATTTTAATTAAATTTTATTGATGCAGCACAGAAAGCATTAAGGCTGAATAAGTGTGCCTGAGTGTGTGTTTGTTAAAGAAGATTGCCGAATTTAAGGATGTCATGTCTTTGAGGTTTGAAAGATACAGAAAATATATCTGATAAAAGTGTTAAGTCTTTGTGAAATTCCTTTAGAAGAGAAACTAAATTGCTTCAAGAGGCACAGCTCAAAAATCCAAAGAATCCTCCCAGCAGAGATGTGATGTAGACCTCTGAGCGAAGTACCAGAAAGAGAAATGAGAATAACCATTTGGTTTTACTAAAGTCATTCCACACAATTGTTCTGGGTTCTGCTGTAAAAGAAGTTGCCTGATATCTGCAATGACCAATATGTTCTTGAGGGAGAAAACCTGCTATAAAGGACCTAGTTCAACAGTGAATACCCCAGTGACTTGCTGTTGCTGATGGATTTTTCCATTGGTTCCAAGCTGTTAAAAAAAAAAAAAAATGTTCCTTTTCCCTTTTTATAGCATGCATGGCTCTTTGCAAATTAAAATTTCAAGGACAAACTAGAAGAGGAAAGATATGTGATCAACAGTAGAGGAATTTCTCTGTTGGCAAAGAATCCCTAATCCTGTCTTAGCCGATGTAGGTTTCTGAATTTACACCATGGTTTTCTTCCCCAGAGATGTGTAGAAACATGGCCCTTGAGACCAGTGCCGCCATAGCTCAATAGGCTAATCCTCTGCCTGTGGCTCCGGGACCCCCAGTTCTAGTCCCGATCGGGGCACCGGATTCTGTCCTGGCTGCTCCTCTTCCAGTCCAGCTCTCTGCTGTGGCCCGGGAGTGCAGTGGAGGATGGCCCAAGTCCCTGGGTCCTGCACCCCATGGGAGACCAGGAGAAGCACCTGACTCTTGGCTTCGGATCAGCGCGGTGCGCCGGCCGCAGTGCACTGGCCGCAGCGGCCATTGAGGGGTGAACCAACGGCAAAGGAAGACCTTTCTCTCTGTCTCTCTCTCTCTCTCACTGTCCACTCTGCCTGTCAAAAAAAAAAAAAAAAGAAACATGGCCCTTGAGACTCATAACTGGCAAAAATGCTATTTTGGGTTTAAGGAGTTTGACTTGGTATTTGACTTGACTTTCCTTTTTTTTTTGAAAGATTTATGTATTTATTTGAAAGTCAGAGTTGCACAGAGAGAGAAGGAGAGGCAGAGAGAGAGAGAGAGAGAGAAAGTCTTCCATCTGCTGTTTCACTCCCCAGTTGGCTGCAACAGCCAGAATGTGACACTCCAAAGCCAGGAGCCAGGAGCTTCTTCCAGGTCTCCCACATGGGTGCAGGGGCCCTAGGACTTGGGCCATCTTCTACTGATTTCCCAGGCCATAGAGGAGAGCTGGATCAGAAGTGGAGCAGCCAGGACTCGAACCAGTGCCCATATGGGATGCCAGCACCGCAAGCAGTGGCTTTACCTGCCGTGCCACAGTGCTGGCACTTTTGACTCTCCTTTCTAAAGATGCTTCTCCAATGATAATGTGGGGGCCTGTAACACAGGGTCAGAGCAAAAGAGTTCTTAGCCAACTAGAATTAGCATGGCAGAGAGGAATTCAGAGCTAGCACATAGGCTGAGAACTGGCAGTTTCCATTTTCTGAGTTCTGACACAGCAAGTTTCTGGAAGTTCTATAAGTAGCATCTGAGGTCTTCCTTAGGGCCACAAAAGGAGCAAGATCTTACTTTTTATGTTCTTATACAGCCGTTTTCAAACGGTGGTCTTCAGGCTGCTGTCATAGTCATTCATTTTTACGATGCAGCCTGACTCATTTCTGGCATAAATTAATAATTTACAAGAACTTTCAGGAAAACCACCACCATCTCTCCCCTTTGTGCTGATTTATTTGCTTTGGGGCTTGCCTTTAGAGCACCCAGTTGCGGTCTATAGGGTTCTTTTGCTTCATACAAATATGCTGGAGACAAAGCGAGTCTGAGAACATCGAACCCTCCAGGGAAACATTGACTGATTTTAAGGGAACGTCTCTCCTATGGTGAGTGAGCTTTTTCTAGAACTCAGGAACACTGGCCTATAGATAAGGCAACAACAACACTCCTTAAAAATGCTCTTTATCTTTTGGGTAGAAGTCATTGAAAGAAAGACCTCACAGTGTTCACAGGCACCATCATATGTGCCTGTCCCTAGTTCTTGATTTGCTCAAGGCCTAAGCAACCCAAAGGAAGAAATTTGAATCTTATCTGTGATGGAGATCCAGGCATGTAGTGATCTAGGTGTGAAGAAGGAGTTCATGAAGGAAATTAGACTCTGGAAGGGGCAACTAACACTTAAGAGAAAAATTCCTACAAATCAGGAGTCTGACACAGCCTACAGTTCAGTATCCTCTTATTGGACACTGTGGAAATGAACTTTGCCCTCCTAAGCCACCCACCTGCTGGCATAGCTGCACTCTGAGGAGAGGAGCACTAATTAGTAAAATTGAAGGGATGGGGCAGGCCCGTCTCAGTGGAAACACAAATGACCTGTTCCTTTTCTCAAAATGCTTGGCAGCAAACTCAGAAGAATTTGTGCAGGCCCCAGTAACTCCAGGGGGCCAGCTTGAAAAACACTGGACACACAAAAATAAAGATTTCCCCTTCTGACTGGGGAGAGACACAAGAGACAGAGACGAGGAGCCAAGCACATGTGAAGTTCAAGGTGCCAGCAGCGAAAGAGCAGGTGCTCCAGGAAGTGAGACGGCCCTCGCATTGCAGGTGACAGTAGCAGTGTAGGTGGACAGTGGAAGGAGAGGCAGCCCCAGGGACTGAAGCAAAGGCAGGCTGGGGAAGGCATTACCACCATAGTTGAGTGGACCCTGTAGTATCCTGTGCTTGTCTATCCTGTGGATAATGTTAGATAAGAGGAAAATGTCCACACTTTTCCTCCACCTAAAATCATCAGGAGCCACAATAAGTAGTACCTTCTTGGAGAATACCCCTGAGACTTAGGAAACTGAAACCAAATCCTGAATGTCATCAGTCGAGGAGGTGGCTTTTCTTGATTGACAAAGTGTGCAATTAGCCTTCTCTACAAGGGATGAGGTGAGAGGCAACTTACCACGTCTGTGTCTTAGAAGCTAAGGTTAAGGCTCACTTTGATCATTTTTCAGAACTGTGCAAAGGTGAAGCATTTTATATATAATGGCATAAAGGCATGAAGAAGAATCAAATGTGTATTTAATGTTATAATCTACCTACGAATAGTATATGTATTTGTACAAGGAATCTTTAACATTCTCAAGAGATTTAACATTCTCAAAGCTTTCTTCTTAGAATAACTTCTATTCACCAAATCCTCACCCCAGAAAAACATCATTGTACCATAAGTTATAAGTACTCTGAAGTTCCATGTCACCATAAGGAACATATTCGACTACTTGGTAATGGACAAAGAAAATCTTGTTTCCAAAAGCACATTGCTGCTTGATCCCAAACAAATCACACAATGCGAATCCCCTAAAAGTATCTACCTGAATGGATAAAGTCCAACTGGAGGGTGACCATTACCACCCAGATCATCACTGGCGGAACCTGATAGGCTATAGCCCAGCCCTACCTGTCTGCTGTCAGCATTTCTCTTTCTGTTCAAATGCAGTACATAGTGGTGGATTTTCTTACACAGAGTTTGCTATCCCAACTTTCATGACAGAAAAATAAGCATTTTAAGCTGCCTTTAAGATTTGCTCCCATCTGTATGTTCATCAGTGACTTCGTTTTAAGTTGACCTGAAAAAAATACATAATATATATATATATATATATATATATATATATATATATTTAACTTGAAATATATATAAAAATATAACCCTTTTAAGGGCCTTCAAGTTATTGATTCTTTCCTGAATGTTTTCTTTGGTTAAGGATTCTGATGCTTTAAGTGGTAGCCTACAGGAGTTAGCTATATCAGATCTACTTTTGAAAGAGGAATGGTTTCATTTCTATTGTGCACTTCAACATTCTGATGATATGCCATCAAAGTTACTTTTCCTGTCACTTTTTAAATGCTTCAACCCAGGAGTTCTATTTCAAAAGAAAGCACTTGATGTTAAATTACATCAGAAGTTCCCACTGATGTCACAGCACAAACAGTGACTGCTTTTAATTTTTTTTTTTAGCCAAAACAGTAGGTGTGCTTCTAGTTCCCCAGTGACTTCAGTAACAGCTGCAATTCATGACAATATCAGGACAAACTGAACATATTTACCCCAACTATATTTTCCTGCTCCCATTGTCCAGCATCCCCATTTGTCACCAAAGTTCCCAAATATCCAGCTAGAGCAATCCTGGAATCTGCCCTGCAAGTCGGCACTCTGAGCTCACACTGGGTGCTGGGCTCTGAGCCAGCTCTACCCTGCTGCCACTTCCTAAGAGTGAACCCAGGCTCTGTGGACCAAAATGCTCCAAAGCTCCACAGGAGCCAGTGATCTGCCTGCTGACACACTGTGCCTTCTGCATCCTGGCAGTGTCATTGCCTGACCCCAGGGAAGCAGGCCCAGAGCTCTGAGGAGGCATCCAGGGCCGGGTGCTTTGGGAGGGAACACTACCACTGGAAGATCAGACTTCAATGTGGCCATTTTGAGGAATCCAGTGCAAAATATTCACCTTTCAGTGTCACTCAAACCTCATACACTCCCATTTTACCTTTCCCACTTTACCCTAGGTAAATGGAGAGATGATCAGGTGCTGGCTCACTTAGCAGAAATCACACCTTGTTTAACATCATTTTAGAATTTGTTTCCAAAATTTAAAAAGCACCAATAAATCCTTTTTGTATTTCTTTGACTTCCATATTTACCTGATTCATAAAACATTATCACCTTTTGATTACTATGAGTTGGTCTTGCGTTTCAAGCTATCATCTGATAACCTAATTAACTTCCAGGGTGTAAAATGTGGGCTTTCTTCCAATAAACAGAACTGTTTTTAAGTGGAATCTGGGAAAGGTGATTATTACACTCACTTTTTACTTTATGAAATCTTTAATAAAAGAAAGCATTTGCCATGGCTTTGTGAATTGTTCCAGCTTGCAAGAATACGGCTCAATTTATTCATAGGTGCTGATGTTAGAAATTGCACTATATTTTACACAATAGGTTAGGTGGACTAAACCCAGATATTTATTACATTAGAGGAGAAAACTACATTATTATTTTTTGAAAAATACACATAATAGTTCTCCATAAATATTCACCTCATTAATAAAAAAATAATGCCATTCTACTTTAGCTACAGAGACCTTTCCCTGACAGGGACATATTCACAATGATGATGTACTTGAATTCTTTTTCCCTCTCTGGGACACATTTGTCAAAATACCCTTCCCTTCAAATGATTCTACGATATACAATATTTAAATATGTTTCATGGTTATGCATCAGTAACACAAAAACGGTCAGCTTGCTAGATTTTGCATGCACAAAGCTTCCATACCTGACTACTTCTATCTGTTTAGTTTCACTTACTGCATTTTTCCAGATGTCAGTGTGTTCATCCTTTCCAAGACATCTTCCACTGGGTTGTATCCATGACTTCTAGAATTTTTAACTCTATGCTCAATGCCTCCCAGAAGCCGGAGAACGGAAGTACTGAGTTATTTGTGTCTCGAGGTCAGTCTTTACACAACCTCAGCTTCTGGGAAGAAAAGCAGATAGGGAGACAAGCACCGAACACAGGATTGCTTGGTTCTCAATCTAGGTCTGCTTATCCCTTGTGTGTGCTGTAGAGCGAGGCTCAAGTTGCATGTGAGCGGTAGCAGCCCTTGACAGCAGGGACTCGGTCTGGTTTGTTCACTGTGATATCACAATGCCCAGCAACATGCGCCCAGCAATGCAGGCACTCGCTTTATGTCGGTGGGGTGAACGAATGAGTCTGCTCCTCTGTGAAGGCCCAGGCCACACACTGGAGGACACCACATGCTCTTATTGGAGCCCAAGTGGCCTTAAACCCTTTGACAATAGTGATCCCCAGTGGTTATATGACAAGGGACTGGCACAGCTGAGGGATTCAGAGGAGTTCTTGATGAGATGCACATTTCAACTGATGTCTAATGAATAACTAGATGTGAGCAAGCGAAAGGCACTGGGAAGAATGGGAGCACTGGAGGCAGAGGCCTCATGCACAGGAGACAGCTTGGTTCATTCCAAGGAACTGTAGGTTCCCTGGCATCCCCAGTGTGATTGCAAAAGTGAGGTATAAGCCAGAGCGAGTGGAAATACCATTGACTCACACAGGGAGGGACTACAGGAAACCCTAGCAGTACTCACAGTAGCCCATAGGGACTACATTTTATCACATGGAAACTGAGGCCCAGAGGTCTCTGAGCAAGTTCCAGACCTTCAAATGAATTTCTGTCTTTTTTTTCTATTTGAGTTTTATGCTTTTTATAAAAATTCAAGTAGTATACAAATTTGTCAAGTAAAATTTGAGTTTTCCAGCTCTAGAAATAATCACCATTCAAGGTTGGCATATGCTTTTATCCTTGCTGAATTTTTCTACACACATAGTTTTAAACAAAAATGTGATTATATTGTACATTAGTAGTTTTCAAACTTTTTGATTACAGGAGCTCTTCATACTTTGAGAAATTACTGAGGTCCCCACGAGCTTTTGCTTGTTTGAATTATACCCCAGTGGTGTGCTGAGCTAGCTGGAGTCAGCCCTCAACTCCACATGGATTGGTAGCTGATCCCCAGGGGATCAGCTCGCTGCGCTAACCAAGACTTTCCCTCTCCCTCAAGAGCACCAGTTGCTAATCCACATTAATTGCATATCACATTAATATATTTCAGATTAGATATTTAAAAGGAAGATTTTTAGAAATACCAAGTAGTTTACTTTAAAGTAACAATAACAAACTCTGCACATTAGCATACATAACACTTTTTGTTTAAAGTTTTGCAAATCCCCAGGATGTCTGCTCTAATAGGAGGCAGCTGGATTCTCACATCTATCTGCTTCTGCCTTCAGTCTATTGTGATCCTACAACCTTTACCCTATCCTCAAGAAAGAGTGAGAATGAACAAAGCAGAAAATGTCTTGGTCAAATTTTGAAAATCACACTGTCCAAATGGACACCTAGAAGGGGTCTCAGGAAGCCCAGGAGTCACTAGATCTCTACACATAAAATTCTACTCTTTGTTTTTGCTTTTTTACTTTTCTTTAGATTTTTTAAACTCATTATGGCATGGGCCATGATAAAGATCTACATCATTAAAATGAGATATATATGTCAAATAACAATTACCTAGATCATTTGGTCTTGTTTGTTTCTGCTAGTTTTCTTAATTTATACCCAAATATTATATCATATAGAGAATAAGAGAAAAAAGAGATGAGAAGGAACTCAGTGAATGTTTACATAGACTAGCTCTTTTCTAAAGACATTTATTTATATTTGTTTGAGAGTCAGAGAGAAACAGGAAGAGATACAGACAGAGTTCTCATCCAGTAGTTCACTTCCCAAATGCCTACAATAGATGGCAGTGGGATGGTTAAAGCAAGAGCTGAGAACTCAAACCAAGTGTCTCACATGGGTGACAGGAACCCAATTACTTGAGCCATCACCACTGCTTCCCAGGGTCTGCATTAGTGGAAAGCTGGAGTCATGAGCCACAGACTGGACATCTTAACCACTAGACTAAATGTTCACTCCTCTAGAGATTTTTTTCATTATATGATTTTATTTATTTATTTGAAGGGTGAAGCTACAGAGTGAGAAGGAGAGACAGGAGGAAGTCTTCCATCTATGGTTCACTCCCCAAGTGTCTGCAATGCCCAGGGCTGGGCCAGGTTGGCAGCCAGGAGCCAGGAGCTTCTTCTGGGTCTCCCATGTGGGTGCAAGGGCCCAAAGGCATGGACCACCTGCCCTCTTTCCCAGGAACATTAGCAGGGAGCTGGATCAGAAGTGGAGCAGCCAGTTCTCAAACCAGTGCCCATATTGGATGCCCGTGCTGCAGGCAGAGGCTTAGCCTGTCACTCCACAGTGCCAACCCCTCCTCTAAAGATGTTTTTAGCATTTTAGTTTTGTAAAATTATTATAATAACACAATTCACAAAACTTTAATATATTTACTAAATTATAATTTCCAGACTATTGGCTACTTTTATTTTTATTTTTTTTTTCTGTCCTTTAAAGTTTTTTTTCCTCCCAGAAACATTTTATTTAAGGTATAAAAACTTCATGCATTTCATAAATACAACTTTAGGAAATAATGATTCTTCCCACCCTACCAGCCCTCCCACCCACACTCCCACGCTTATTCCTCCTCCCTCTCCTATTCCTGTTCTTATTTTTCACTAAGGTTTATTTTCAATTAACTTTATACACATCAAATTGACTCTATACTAAGTATATAGTTCAACAAATAGTATGAAAAAAAAAAAAACCTCTTCCTCAGCAATTGAGACAAGGGCTATTCAAAGTCATCACCTACCAAAGTGTCAATTTCACGTCTATAGATTACCTTTTAGGTGCTCCGTTAGTTACCACAGATCAAGGAGAATATATGGTATTTGTCATTTGGGGACTGGCTTATTTCACTAAGTATGTTTTCCAGTTGCATCCATTTTCTTGCAAATTACAAGATTTCATTTTTTAATGCTATGTAGTATTCTGTGGTATACATATCCCATAATTTCTTTATCTAGTCTTCAGTTTATGGACATTTGGGTTGATTCCATATCTTAGCTATTGTGAATTGAACTGCAATAAACATGGGGGTACTGATAACTCTTTCATATTCTGATTTCATTTCCCTTGGGTAAATTCCTAGGAGTGGGTTGGCTGGGTCATGTGGTAGGTCTATATTAAGATTTGAGAGGTATCTTTATACTGTCTTCCACAGTGGCTGTACCAGTTCACATTCCCACCAGCAGTGGATTAGAGTATCTTTTTCCCCACATTCCCACCATGATTTGTTGTTCGTTGATTTCTGTATGAAAGCCATTCTAACAGGGATGAAGTGAAACCTCATTGTAGTTTTAATTTGCATTTCCCTGACTGCTAGTTATCCTGAATATTTTTGCATGTATCTGTTGGCCATTTAGATTTCCTCTTTTGAAAAATACCTGTTTAAGTCCTTTGCGCATTTCTTTACTGGGTTGATTGTTTAGTTGTTGTTGAGTTTCTTGATCTCTTTATAGATTCTGGTTATTAGTCCTTTATCAGTTGCATAGGCTGCAAATAATTTCTCCCATTCTATCAATTGCCTCTTCACTTTGCTGAGTGTTTCTTTTGCAGTACAGAACCTTCTCAATTTGATGTAATCCCATTTGTCAATTTTGGCTTTGATTGCCTGTGCCTCTGAGGTCTTTTCCAAGAACTCTTTGCCTATGCCAATGTATTGAGAGTTTCCCCAATCTTTTGTAATAATTTGATGGTAGTGGGTTGTAGATTTAGGTTTTTGATCCATTTTGAGTGGATTTTTGTGTAACGAGTATGATAGTGCTCTTGCTTAATATTTCTGCATGTGGAGATCCAGTTTTTCTATTACCATTTGTTGAAAAAACTGTTCTTGATCCAGGGATTGCTTTTAGATGCTTTGTCAAAAATAAGTTAGTTGTGGATGTATGGGTTGATTTCTGAAATCTCTATTCTATTCCATTGCTATATCAATCTCTTTTTGTGCCAGTACCAGGCTGTTTTGACTATAACTGCCCTGTAGTGTGTCTTAAAATCTGATATTGTGATACCTCTGGCTTTATTTTTGTTGTATAAGATTGCTTTAGCTATTTGGGATCCCCTGTGTTTCCATATGAATTTTAGCATTGTTTCTTGTATGTTATATCTTGCTTGACTTAGTGCTACTTCCAGTAGGAGGACACATCGTGTGACTCACAATTTGGTCTTCATTTCCTCATCTCAATCCTTATCCCCAGTGACATGAAGAAGTTCCTTTACTATGCCTCTGACATGAAACCAGATAAGCAAAATTTAGCTGTGTTAACCATGATCTTCAGAGGACTAGGAGCAGAGGCTAGGATGGAGAAGATCTTGAGATGTGGCTTGCTTTCCTTTCCCGGGAACTCTGGAAATCTCACAAGCTGAGTGCTAGCAGGATACCCAAGAGGAGGCATGAGATTATGATTCAAGCATTCAAAAATAGAAATAATGATAGTGTCTAGTTCATGACAACAGAATCTATAACAGTGCCCACCAAATATCTGTTGAATGAATAGTATTATGAGGATTAAATTAGTTTCATGTATTAGTTTTTACATATGGCTCATAACATGTATCACATACATGTTAGATTTTATATATTTTTGTGCTACCAGACTGAAGATTCATAATTACATCTTGCAGTTCAATCTTTGGATCAATAATAGTGTTATTTTATTCCATGAAATAAAATTTTTAAATGAAAAAAGATATATTGACATAGGAAATTGCCAATTTGCATTATAGGAATTTTGCAATGACTTCAGATACAATGGTTATCAGTTTGAACCTCGTTAGATCAGAACACATGTAATGAGAAATGCATGTCTCACATAGCAGGTAGATGTAAGATCAACCCCTTCATAGCTACCTGATTCTTGCCTCTCTCTCTCTCCTGCGTGTTAGGACAACTATGTGGATATTGTTTTCAAGATATGAGAAAATTGTGTGTTCACTTTTCCATCTGGTCAAGGCTTTTCCTCTCTAAGTTGGCAATTAGAATAGAATGTGAATATTTTACTAATCATTATCATTCATATACTTACCACCTCTTATTAAACACAACCTTCTAAGCTCCTTGGAGGCAGGTAATCTTTCCATTTTTCCAGTACAAGGCACGTTATAAACTCAATAAATACAAGCTGCAATAAGCTAAACCCAGACCAAGGCTGTGGGCTGCCTTCCTGGAGTTCTAATAACAAATGATGCCTGGGTCACACTGCAGGCAGGCACAGCCCATGCTCCTCATCCCACACCTCCCACCTGGACCAGTGGGCAGTGTTTTCTTTTCCTCCATCTGAAATTAAGAAGCAAAATAGGGCATTTCTTCCAGAGACTTTTCATCTGCTGACTTTACTAGAAACATGGCTTCAGATACTGTGCTCAATCTTTCTAGTCTTCTCTTTGTGAATTCTTCCATTTTAAAGGAATATCTCAACAACCTTATACAATACTTTATGACTATTCTACAAATTAATATAAATATGAAAATTTGTATAAAATACTCTACCTTCTCCCTCCGCCCCTGGAAGCCAGAGTGCTTAGAATTGAAAACTTCGACTTCTATTCTCTGTTTTCATTAAAAGTTTAGTTGAAGTTTCCTTAAGAATGAAAACCCTGTTCTCATGTGTTCAGGTCACCCAATGTATAAAAGCCATTCAACTAAATAGGGTTGGAGCCTTCACAGTTCGCTTACACACTCGTTCATAAGGTGACATTCCCTAAACACAACTTTATAATGCCCTTGTTTGATCCAAACCCCTAGAGAGGGCTGCATATCAAAGACAATTAAAAACTTGTTCGTAAAAATGGGGCCAAAATACTTCAGATGAATTAAGAAGTCCTCTGGGTCTTTTTCAAAACCCAAAATGAACTTGGACTTTTTCTTTCTTGTGTTTTTGTAAAATTAAAAAACAGTTGAATGTGAGCATTTATGAACGATCTCAGTGTTGTGGTTCAGGCTGTAAGATGTTGGTTTCTTTCCAAAAGGGCATTTCCCACCCTGAAATGTGCTGACTTTTGCTCAGAAACTCAGCTGATTTTTGCTCAGAGAATGGGGTCTCTGACCCCAGATCCCTGAGGCCAGAGTTCTTGGCAGCACCGCGTGACTCATTGGCCTCGTCTGACGCTGTCTCCTCCTCCAAGGCCCCAGCTCTTCCCTCATCTGCAGATGTGTGTGTTATTTGGGCCTTTCTGCTCTTGCTGGCTTCATGTTTCCACATTTTTATGCTACTGGTTCTCCTGATTGCGGGTCATGGTGTAGACCCATCCAAATAAGGGTAAGAAGCTCCTCACCTACCGAAGAGCCCCACACCGGGCACCTGAGTGCTCAGGACATATTCGTTGCTTTTTCTTTCTCTAGAGCTAGAGGGGCAAGAGGGTCTGGAAGGAAGTTAACGAATAGGAGGTGCCCTCCTCTCCTTGGGCCACGCCTAGCCATGCTAAGACTCTTTACTAGGTCGAACCACACAAAATTGCTGTTGGAGAGTTTGGGTCTTACAGAAAAAGCAATTTTTTGTGATTCAGCCAATTTCGTGCTACTAAAAAACTCGGTGTTCTCTTTTTAATCAGTCCCTGCCCTCATGACAAGGGTGAGCCAGCACCCAGGCCTGCAGGAGGTTGAGGGTCTACTACCAGGATGTGGGACTTCTCAGTGCTAAAATGGGAAAAGGTCACAGCAAACTGAAACCAGCTGGTCATTATGGTACAGTCAGATTCTACTTTCTGTGCTTTCAGATTTCCTAAATGTGCAAAGAAAAAAAAATCCCAAAACTCATAAAAATATAATAGTAGGTATGATATATCAAGTGCCTTCCATGTGCAGGTGACTGAGTTAATTGATTTAGTTCTTCAAATAGTTCCTTATTCTTCCAATTAACTCATAATTCTTCCAATCATACTTATCTCCATGTTACCAATGGGTAACAGGAGGCACAGAAAGGCAATCACCGGCCGGTGCCCTGGCTTAACAGGCTAATTCTCCGCCTTGCGGCTCTGGCACACCAGGTTCTAATCCCGGTCGGGGCACCGGATTCTATCCTGGTTGCCCCTCTTCCAGGCCAGCTCTCTGCTATGGCCCGGGAAGGCAGTGGAGGATGGCCCAAGTGCTTGGGCCCTGCACCCGCATGGGAGACCAGGAGAAGCACCTGGCTCCTGGCTTCGGATCAGCGCGATTCACTGGCCGCAGCGGCCATTGGAGGGTGAACCAACGGCAAAAAGGAAGACCTTTCTCTCTGTCTCTCTCTCTCTCACTATCCACTCTGCCTGTCAAAAAAAAAAAAAAAAAAAAAGGCAATCACCAGCCATGGTCCCAGAGCCTACAGCAGGGGAGAGGGGAGCTGCACACAGATATGTGAGCCCTCAGTGCTCCAAACAGGGACTCCCTCCTCCTGCTTCTGTTCCTGTTCCTGCACCGCCTGTACATAGAAGTGGTTCCTGAATGAACAGGAATGAGAAGGTTTTCTCCATTCCTCTCTGGCTCTGGTCTACATCCTTCTCCTTATACTCCCATGCCCCAAGTGTTTATGTGCAGTTACAGCCACTTAGCCTCAGAGGTGCCACAGCTCAGCACCCACCTGCTGGCCCTCACCTTGCCTTGGCTCAGGTGCCTACTGCATGGCTCTTGACAGGAGATGCAACCCTGAATCTTCCCTTCATTCTCTTGCTGGACCAATGCTCCCTGCAAAGCAGTTTCATCTATGGCCCCTGCAGCCTTCTGGCTCGGCCCTCACTGCTGGGAAGCTGAGGGGCTCTAAGTTAAGGAGGCACAGGGAGGGAGAGGGACCTGTCCCTTAAGTCAGGAGAATCTTAAGACTTGAATACCATGTACGCAGCTGGGCATTTATCCCATAGACAATAAGGAGTCAGCCAAGATTTACAAGCAGTAAGCCCATCTGTGTTTTAGAAAGGTAAGATGGGGGGCCGGCACTGTGGCATAGCAGGTAAAGCGCAGCCTGCAGTTCTGGCATCCCTTATGGGCACCAGTTCAAGTCCTGGCTGCTCCACTTCTGTGCAGGTGACTGAGTTAATTGATTAACTCTGCTATGGCCTGGGAAAGCAGCAGAGGATGGCTCAAGTGCTTGGATCCCTGCACCCATATGGGAAACTGGGAAGAAGCTCCTGGCTTTGGATAGGCCCAGCTCCGGCCTGTTGCAGCCGTCTGGGGAGTAAACCAGTGGATAGAAGTCCTCTCTCTCTCTCTCTCTCTCTCTCTCTCTGCCTCTGTCTCTCTGTAACTCTGCCTTTCAAATAAATAATTTTTTTTTTAAAAAAGAAAGAAAAGATGGGAGATGGACTGCAGCAGGGAGTCCATGGAACTATCTTCATTATACGAGACTTGACAAAATAGGGTGCAATACCAATAAACACATACTGTGTGGCACCAATACAGCTAGTCAATTAAATGTAGAAAAATCAGCCTAACCCTTTAGCTACTGTTCTCTAATTTTTATGCTCCTGAACCAACAGAAAATTCTAACATTAAAAAATGCCCATAAGTTATTGAGATTTGTCACCTGACCATTGAACCCTTTAGCAGCCCCTGAGCTGGCTATATGCTCATATATTTAAAGTGTTAACATTTATTAATCTATGGTGAATCTTTGAAAGGAACAGTAGGAGGAAATACATGCTATCTGTGGAAAACACTAAAAAGAGGAAACTGAAATGAAAACATTAAATCTATACAAGAGAGACTGAAGTGTGCTATCAAATCAACACATGACTGGTCTTCTACAAGCTTGTGAATTCCAAGTGTAGGTCTAGACCCAAATGGAGAGCATTTCAGAGCTGGAGATGTAAAAAATCTACTTTACCATAAGAAAATAGCTCCCAAACAACCCTGATCCTTATGATAGGGCAGAGCTGCTTAAAATGAAAGCAACAGTTATCCATATATGTGTTCATGTTCCCAGGGGTGCCCAAGCCCCTCAGCCCATGGGAAGCATGGTATATTTCTCAACACATAAGACAACATAGACTTTGCCCTGAGACTTCCTTTGATGCCCTGCTAAGTTCAAGATGCTTACAATGGCTGCCAACTCCTAATATTTCAAAGACTGTCTACATTAATATCTTTCAAAGCCCCAAACCCTGGCAAGGAATGAAACTTGTTTTTGAATCTGCTTCAAGAATTAATATTAGAGAATAGGAGGTTTCTCCTCTCAGCAAATTGAAGCTGAATAAATTGTTCTCTATTTCCTTAGAAATAGAATTGGTTGCTGGAGGTGAGTACAGCTGTAAGAAGCCAGGGTACAATGGTGCTGCAGAGTCGATGATCTGGGAGCGTGGGAGGAGGGACTCTGTTCTCTGAAATGATGGGTAGCTCTGTTTCTATAAACCTAGTATATTAGCTTGGAATGCTGTTAAGGACAACTGGACTCAAGGGGCTGTAATAGCCTCTTTTCTCCGATTATCGAGTGCCCACACCATAGTCTACTCCTAAACAGTCCCAGGCACTGCTCATGTCCTCACTGCTTAGACACAGGTGGATTGGAACCTACCTGTGCAGATCCATGGACGGCTCCATTCCTTGGAGCAAAGAAAACAAACTCAAGGGATCTTTTTCTTCTGGCGCTTCCAGGAACCTGCTTCGACCAACACTCTCTACCCCAAACAAACAAGTGTTTCTTGTGGTTTGAGGATTTAGTTTCCTCTATGAATTTAAAAGACCCAAACAATACCATCGCTTGCCAAAAGCTTTCTGTCATGGCTTTTATTTATTTATTTTTTGCAATTTACAAAAATGAAAAAACAACTCTCACAGTATATCAGGAAATGTAAAGCAGAACAATGAGACTAGAGAAAATCCTGCACCTACAGGCAGCCACCATAGCTGCTAATATTTTGGCATTTTTTTCCTTTCAGTCCTTCTTAGCTATTTTAGTTAAGTCAGTAATAAACCATAAGTGTACAGTTTGGTATCCTGAACAACCTATTTGACAGTTATAACCTAAGCATTTCCCCATCAATTCTAATTCCTCTTCTTTCCTCTGTCATGGTGGGCCAGATAAATGTAGCTATAGATGCCATCTGTTTTCTTCTTCTTTGTGACTTGTGGATTTTGATCATTTGATTCTTTCTTATTTATGCATAAGTTTCAGATTCCAGGAAAATTCCTTGACACTATCTAAGTGAAGGGATTTTTAAAGATTTATTTTATTTATTTTAAAGGCAGAGTTACAGGGAGAAAGACACAAACTATACACACACACAGAGAGAGAGAGAGACAGAGAGAGAGAGAGAGACAGAGAGAATGAGAATCTTCCTTCTGTGGGTTAACTCCCCAAATGACTGCAACAGCTAGGGCTGGACTCAGCTGAAACCAGAAGACCAGATCTCCATCTGGATCTCCCATGTGGGTGGCAGGAACTCAAGCACTTCAGCCGTCATCTGCTGCTTTCTCAGGCACATTAGCAGGGAGCTGGATCAGAAGTGAAGCAGCTGGGACTCGAACTGCTGCTCATAGGGGATGTGGGCATCACAGAAGGTGGCTTAACCCACTGCACTGCAATGTTCACTCTGGGAATATGTTTGCAAAAGATAAAAGGTTCATCAGCACTCAGAGGCTCAGAAATGGGCTTCAAGGTTGTGATGACATTTGAATGCTGATTCCCAGAGTCTCACAGAACAAAGGGCAGCCTATGGGAAGAGAGAATGAGAGTCACATGCCATCTTGAGATGGCATTCTCAAGATAGCATCCATCGCTAGGTGAACAGAACCAGACTAGAGTCTTTGCTAACCATTAGTTGCTATGTGATTTTTTTAAAAAGATTTATTTATTTATTTGAAAGGCAGAGCTACAGAGAGGCAGAGGCAGAGAGAGGTCTTCCTTCTGCTGGTTCACTCCTCAGATGGACACAACAGCTGGAGCTGAGCCAATTCAAAGCCAGGAGCCAGGAGCTTCCTCCAGGTCTCCCATGCAGGTGCAGGGGCCCAGGGACTTGGACCATCTTTTACTGCTTTCCCAGGCCATAGCAGAGAGCTGGATTGGAAGTGGAACAGCCAGGACTAGAACCGACTCCTATATGGGATGCCAGCACCACAGGTGGCGGCTTTACCCACTATGCCACAGTGCCACCCCACCCCATATGATCTTTAATATGTCACTTTACATCCCTAAGCCTCAAGCCCTCATCTGGAAAATATGTGAAATATACCTACCTCAGAGGGGGCCACTATTTAACCCATAATCTATCTCACTGGAGCTTTGTCATCTTTTTCACAACAAAGTCTTTTCAAGCCTGCATCAATTCATTTTATTTTATTTGAGGTTATTTATTCAAAAGGCAGAAGACAGAGAGAGAGACAAAGAGAGATATCTTTCATCTGCTGGTTCACTCCCCAAATATCTGCAACAGCTGAGGCTGGGTGGGGCTGAAGCCAGGAACCTGGAAATTTATCTGGGTCTCCCATATGGGCAACCGGGGCCCAAATACTTGGGCCATCCTCCACTACCTTCCCAGGCACATTAGCAGGGACCTGGACTGGAACTGAAGCATCTGGGTCTCGAACTAGCACATGGATATGAGATGCCAACAGCTCAACACTACTCCACAATGCTGGCCCCAAGTTTAGGTCAATTTAAATGACAGTTTATAAAAACAGGGAAATAACATTTTCATAGTACCTATAGATAGAAGAAGTAGTTTATAAATTAACTGAGTTCTTATTTGTCTAGCTTAAAAAAAAAAAAAAACAGACAGCCCATAGTTTGACTAGGTGTGTAATGTCTTTTGATATCTGTATGGCATTCAATGTACTTTATTTATCTCAGTAGAATTTGGATGGAGACCTAAGAAGTCTAATTCCACAAATGTATCATAATGATTGGGATTCAGAAAAGTCCAAATGATACATGGAGATAAATTCTAGGTGCTTATTTCAAAAATATATGCATCAGCTGATTTTAGTATTATCAAGCATTTTCAAAACAGTCATTGATACACAAAGAAACAGTATGCTCACCACATATTCTTCCCTATTTTGAAAGCTGATCCACTTTCTCCTGTATCTGCAAAGTCTCTAGTCTCACTCTGCCCCCACCCCAGTCATATTCACTGATGGCCTTGCTCTGAACTTGACTGAGAGAACTGAGGCCATCAACTGGTTGGGAAGCTTGTTAGCCTTGATCCTCCACCTCAGCTTGGTTTCCATCCTTTTCCTCTTCTATCTCAGCAGGGATTTTGATCTCCTTGGAGACCTGAGTCACCCTCTCTTCCCCTTTGTAGCTTCAACCTCTCAAACTCCTCTAGTTGTTTCTCCCTAGGCTAGCATATTGTACTGTATGCAACAGATCATTCACCAAACCCCTTCTTCACTTGATTTTCAGAGACAACCAGCTCTTACCTGATTTTCCTTCTACTTTCTATTCTTCCCTTTTTAATCTTAAAAAAGTTATTCATTTATTTGAAAGGCAGAGAGACAGAGAGATCAGTCTTCATCCAGATTCGCTCCTCAAATGACTACTACACCCAGGACTGGGCCAGGCTGAATTCAGGAGCCAGGAACTCCATCTGGGTCTCTCACATGGTGACAGGAGCCCAAGTGCTTGGACCATCCTCTGCTGCCTTCCCAGGCACATTAGTACAAAGCTGGAACAGAAGCCAAGCAGCTGGGACTTGAATCAAGAGGCTGTTTGACACACTGGGCCACACCAGCCCCTCCATTCTCACTCTTCTGTCTGCTTTACTAAGGCATTAAAGTTTATGTTTAGAAGGAACCCCAAAACCAAGTCCTTCCAATATGTTGAAAATATTACATTATCATTGGTTGTCATTGACTTAGGGAAAGGAGACATCCATATTCAACTCTTCCTTCTGTTTTACATAGTTTATGCGGAAGAACTAAAATAAATATGTGTACCATCAATATTTTATGACATTCACATTACCTCTACCTTAGGTATAGATAATTGCACAATGTTGTCATGATTTATTGTCTCCCAACAATTCATAATTGAGAATTGCTATATGCTAGACATAGGGATGATTACAGAAAAATGTTATAATAACAGTTACCCTTCATTGTGCCCCTTATGTTTGCCAGATAATTTACATAAGAACAACTTTGCGCCGTAGGTATTAACTTCCCCAGTTTTTCATAGGATGATGAAGCATCAAGTCCTCATTCCAACGAATGGCTTGCAGCCAAAGAGCAGGGATTCAAGCTTTGTCTTTCTAACTCAAGACTTTCTTCACATGACCCAACATTAAGTATAACAGATGCAAAGAATATAAGCTAGAAGGATAGGCAATTCTGAGATTAGCTTTGAGTTTTAATAAAGATAATTATGTAATCACTTTTACTTTATATGCTTTTGCAAATTAAGAAAAATACGAAGTTCTATAGGGTTTTAGAGTTTTGTAAAAGGCAAAAATAAGTCACAAGTCACTTCTACCCATGTTTTTCATTCCAATTTACAGGTTTGATTTTTCCTCCTTTTCAAAGTCATGCACTTGGAGGCAAAGATAAGCATCATTTTGTGAAAAAATACGAAAATGCATTCAGAAAAATAAATGCTGGCCCTTTGCTAGTCACTCCCAAGACCTGTGCACTGGGAGTTTTTACATGATTCAGGAGGCGCGAAAGATATATCTCCCTGACAGCTCATTAATTACTGACATTTTCTCTTTTACTCCCCATGGAATTCCAGACCCGGAAGAAACCTTGTTATGTAGTTCCCATATGAAAATAGGCAGTGACCTGGGACCCAATTGAAATTAGGGCAAGCCTAATGAGAATCAGGAGGTGCGGGTAATGAGAGGCAGGCAGTGGGCCTAACGAGAAAGTTGGCAGACTCTCTCTCTTCTGTTAACCTTTCTCTGTTTTTTAGGCTAATGTTTCAGGATGTGTTTTTACTGGAATTTTAAGCATAGTTTCTTTATGCTTTCTTTGATTCATGTAGGTTTCCGAGGTGGGCGTTATAGTGGCGCGACATAATAAGGCTGTATTTTAGTTTGGCTCGATAAATGGGGTAGTGGTCAGTGTCACAGGGAAGTTGGTTGTTGTCATGCCATTGGGAAAGGGCTCAGTCTTTTCTCATCTTGGAAGCTGGTTATATTTGGAGGGAATACCAGCTGCTTCATCTTTCTTCCAGGGGAGATGAGAATGGATGATCAGTGATGAGTCAGATGAATTGACAGTGCATTGTGGAGGTGAAATCTATGATTATTTCCAAAGTCAATGAGAAAAAGAGTTGGGATCAATTAAATGCTTGCATGGACACAGAAGGAGAACTGTGGTATCCAACTAGGGTTTGGCCATTTAGTTACAAAACTGCAAAACCCTCTATTTGACTGTTAACTCCTTGAACGCAAAGATTGTGTTTCATTCCTTATTTCATTCTTCTAGCAGCCAGCATAGTCTTGGTACAAGATAGATAGTCGAACAATATTTAGAAATAAATAGAAATTAAATCAAGAGGATACAGATAATGTTTTAAAAGCAGTTTTGAGTCTGATAAAGGGCTAAATATTTCTGGCAAATAGTTCTTAAATGTGTACAACTATATCTACAATATCTCAAAAAGCAATGATCTATTCTAGATGGAGAAAGATGCACCTCTTGAGAGATTTAAACCTCAGGTTTGATTTTATGAGGATTTGTGGTTTAAATTTATATTGCCCATGAGATGCAAGAGACACAAACTGAAAAATCAATTTAAAACATGGTGCTAGATTGGAAATATTCTTGGAACAACTGGCAAAAACAAAGAAAGTATCTTTGGGAGATAACACTTAGCTAAGGACACAAAGATGTTACCTTTTCTAAAACTTTATCAACATTAAGTTACAGTCTAAAATTAAAAATACTTTAGGAACAAAACCTAGGAACATGAGAGATAGCAGAAATAGTGAACACAATTAGGACCCAAAATTTTCATATAGTGAGAAAACTGAATAAAGATATAAAATATACATATTTGCAATGATTCGAGAAATAAAAGGAAGAAACAAAAATATGAGAAAGGAACAAAGTTAAAATAAGGATCTAACAGATTGAAGAATTTTGAATCATTGAAAGAGGATATTAAGAGTAACTCACTTAAGTAAAATATGTGTATTTTAATAGAATGCATAGCCTCCCTTCCAGTGAAGAAATGAGAAAGAAAAAAGCAATTTAAAAAGTCAATCAATATACAAGAAAGCAAGAAATGGAAACATCAACAACGAAGTCCAAAGCACAGGACAAGTAGGATAGTTTGAAAACAGATGAAAGACATAAATTACAATTGTATCAATAGTAAACAAAATTGTAAATGGAAAAAACTCATGAGTAAAAGGGGATGGACTATTAGATTTGACTTCTGAATTTTTCACTGAAGTATAATAAACACAAAGCAAAATAAATGTAAGCACAAGATTGCTGAATCTTGAGAAATAAAACAATTGTGTAACCAGCATGCAGGTCACAAAACGTAACATTACCAGCCCCCATTAGAAGCCCCCCATGCCCCTTCCCATCAGCCCTGCTCTACCATAAAGATACCTCTTTTTTTTTTTTTTTTTTTTTTTTTTTTGGACAGGCAGAGTGGATAGTAAGAGAGAGAGAGACAGAGAGAAAGGTCTTCCTTTTTGCCATTGGTTCACCCTCCAATGGCCACTGCGGCTGGCGCATCATGCTGATCCGAAGCCAGAAGCCAGGTGCTTCTCCTGGTCTCCCATGCGGGTGCAGGGCCCAAGGACTTGGGCCATCCTCCACTGCATTCCCGGGCCACAGCAGAGAGCTGGCCTGGAAGAGGGGCAACCAGGATAGAATCTGGCACCCCAACCGGGACTAGAACCCGGTGTGCCGGTGCCGCAAGGCGGAGGATTAGCCTGTTAAGCCACGGCGCTGGCCTAAAGATACCTCTCTTGACTAACAGCATAAAATTATTTTGATCTTTATTTTAGATTTGATTAAAGACCTAAATATGAAAGGCAAAAATCATAAAATTATCAGAAGATAGTTTTCATCATTTCACAGTTTGGAAAGATTTCTAAATCTTAAAAACAAATAAAGAGAAAGCCTGATCTATTTGACTATATTAAAATAAAGATCTTCTGTTTATCAGAAACATCATAAAAGAAGCGATAACTAGGAGAAAATATTTGCAATTTGACATATAACTACCAAGGAATCAGTACTCAGAATATGTGAAGAATTCCTTCAAATCAGTAAAAGGAAGATAAACTACCCATTAATATAAAAAATGGACAAAATAGGGGCCCCCACTATGGTGCAGTAGGCTAAGCTTCCTCTGCACTGCTGGCATCCCATATGGACGTTGGTTCATGTCCCAGCTGCTCCACTTCTGATCCAGCTCTCTGCTATGGCCTGGGGAAGCAGGAGAAGATGGCCCAAGTACTTGAGCCTCTTCACCCACATGGGAGACCCAGAAGAAACTCCTGTCTCCTTGCTTCAGATTAGCCCAGCTCCTGCCATTGTGTCCATCTGTAAAGTGGACCACTGGATGCAGGGACTTTATCTCTGTCTCTCCCTCTCTCTCTGTCTGTAACTCTACCTCTCAATTAAACAAATAAAATATTTTTTAAAAAACTGTCAAAACAAGGTGGCATGTGGCTGGTGCCATAGCTCACTTGGTTAATCCTTCACCTGCAGCACCAGCATCCCATATGGGTGCCGGGTTCTAGTCCAGGTTGCTCCTCTTCCAGTCCAACTCTCTGCTGTGGCCCGTGGGGGTGGGGGGGAGCAGTGGAGGATGGCCCAAGTGCTTGGGCCCTGCACCTGCATGGGAGACCAGGAGGGGGCGCCTGGCTCCTGGCTTTGGATTGGCGCAGCGCGCTGGCTGTAGCAGCCATTTGGGGGGTGAACCAACGGAAGGAAGACCTTTCTCTCTGTCTCTCTCTCTCTCACTGTCCACTCTGCCTGTCAAAAAAAAAAAAAAAAAAAAAAAAAAAAAAAAAAAAAGGTGGCATCTTACTAGTCAAAGTGATCAGTTTAAGTTCATAATTGATCATAATGATAGGGTTAAGTGTCAAAGGGATCACATAAACAAGACTAGTGCCTGCTAATAATAACTGAAAGAATAAAAAAGGAGAGAATGATCCAACATGGGAAGCGGGATACACAGCAGACTCATGGAATGGCAGATGTCCTAAACAGCACTCTGGCCTCAGAATCAGCCCTTAAGGCATTCGGATCTGGCTAAAAAGCCCATGAGAGTTTCTCAGGCATGGAAAGCCAAGACACTATGGCAAAAAAAAAAAAAAAAAAAAAAAAAAACCCTAAATGAAAGATCTCTGCAAGTGAGATCCCAGCGGAAAGAATGGGCCATCAGGCCGGCGCCGCAGCTCACTAGGCTAATCCTCCGCCTTGCGGCGCCGGCACACCGGGTTCTAGTCCCGGTCGGGGCACCGATCCTGTCCCGGTTGCCCCTCTTCCAGCCCAGCTCTCTGCTGTGGCCAGGGAGTGCAGTGGAGGATGGCCCAGGTACTTGGGCCCTGCACCCCATGGGAGACCAGGAGAAGCACCTGGCTCCTGCCATCGGATCAGCGCGGTGCGCCGGCCGCAGCGCGCTACCGCGGCGGCCATTGGAGGGTGAACCAACGGCAAAAGGAAGACCTTTCTCTCTGTCTCTCTCTCTCTCACTGTCCACTCTGCCTGTCAAAAAAAAAAAAAAAAAACAACAACAATGGGCCATCAAAGAAGGAGGTACCATTCTCTGAAGGGAGGAGAGAACTTCCACTTTGAATGTGGCCTTGTCTAGATAAGATCAGAGTTTGTGAACTCAAGAGGCTTCCATAGCCTTGGCAACTTATGACAAGAGTTTGAGTGATTTCTGACATCATAAATAAGGGTGTTAATTGTTAAATCAACAACAGGAGTCACTGTGTACCTACTCCCCATGTAGGATCTCTGTCCTTAATGTGTTGTACTATGCAAATTAACAGTAAAACTACTACTCAAACTGTGGGCGCAAACTGTTGAAATCTTTACTTAATATATACTAAGTTGATAATCTGTATATAAAGATAATTGAAAATGAATCTTGATGAAGAATGGGATGGGAAAGGGAGTGGGAGATGGGATGGTTGTGTGTGGGAGGGAGATTATGGGAAGAAAAGCTGTTATAATCCAAAAATTGTACTTTGGAAATTTATATGTATTAAATAAAAGTTGAAAAAAAAATGTAGCAAAATGCACAGAAAAAAATGTTCATAATAAATCAATAGTGTTTAAAAAGAAAGGATATCTCGGTTCGGTGCCATGGCTAACTAGGCTAATCCTTTGCCTGCAGCGCTGGCGCACAGGGTTCTAGTCCTGGTTGGGGCACCGGATTCTGTCCCAGTTGCTCCTCTTCCAGGCCAGCTCTCTGCTGTGGCCCGGGAAGGCAGTGGAGGATGGCCCAAGTGCTTGGGCCCTGCCCCCGCATGGGAGACCAGGAGGAAGTACCTGGCTCCTGGCTTGGAATCAGCGCAGCGCGCTGGCCGTAGCGGTTATTTGGGGGGTGAACCAATGGAAGGAAGACCTTTCTCTCCCTCTCTCTCTCTCTCTCTCTCACTAACTCTGGCTGTCAAAAAAAAGAAAGGATATTTCAGTTTCCATCAGTATATCACAAGATTTTGAACATTAATCACATGAGGAGTTGAAATTAAAACAACTACTATATTGGGAAAAAATGGAGAAACTTTTTTTTCTTTTAAATTTTATTTATTTACTTGAAAGTCAGAGTTATACAGAGAGAGGAGAGAGATCTTCCATCCACTGGTTCACTCCCCAGTTTGCTGCACAGCCAGAGCTATGCTGATCCGAAGCCAGGAGCCAGGAGCTTCTTCCAGGTCTCCCGCTTAGGTGCAGGGGCCCAAAGGACTTGAGCCATCTTCTACTGCTTTCCCAGACTATAGCAGAGAGTTGGATCAGAAGTGGAGCAACCAGGACTCAAACTTTCACCCATATGGGATGCTGGCACTGCAGGCAGCGGCTTTACCCACTATGCCACAGTGCTGGCCCCCAGAAATGGAGGAACTTTTGACCTATCCTAGCTGAGTTCAAGTCAGATTCATATTATACTGTGTAGAGATGCTGTATAAGTGCCTGTCAGGGGGGCACACCCCCGCTGAAATTAGAGTCACAGCCACAGTTTCTGCTAATGCCAAAACAGGCCAGGGATGGGCACACCCACCCCAAAGGAATGTGGCAGCAGGAGCAGCAGCGGGCTAATGGACGTTAATTGGTACCTGGAGTATTTTCAGGAATTTGTAAATTTGCATGAACATCTAAATGGGCCTGTCTCTGAAGATTTGCAACACAGCTCTAATCCCTATCTTAGGCCACCAGACTTTTTCCCAAATCCTTAAGTTGATGTATAACCTTGCCTATCTGCCTGTTGGCTTGTAGACTTGCTGGTACCTTCTAAATAAAAGTGGCAGTGCATAGCTATCCAGTGGCATGCTCTTAGAATGGATGTTCCTGTGTACTGTCTTCTCATTTGAAAAGCCCCACAATACTGGCCATGTGCCCTTGGGCAAGTTATTGTACTTCTTTGCAACTTGATTTCTTCAGCTGTAAATGAACCTAATAATCCTGCCTATTTTAGTACATTTACTGTCATTCATAGCATATTCCTATAGACTGGTGGTATTGTAAAGAAAAGAGTCTCATTTTGGCTCATGGTTCTGGTTCAAGGTTGAGGGTCTGTACCTGTTGATGGCCTTTTTACTGACAAAATCCCAAGGTGGCACAGGGTAGCATATGGTGAGAGACCAAGCTAAACTTGCTTTTAAAGCAGATGCACTGTCAAGATAACTCATTAGTCCACTGATCATATGAAAAGGTTAATGTACTCATGAGGGCAGAGCCCCAAACACATCTTTTTATTATTTATTTATTTTTAAAGATTTATTTATTGATTTGAAAGGGAGAGTTACAGAGAGAGGAAGAGAGAGAGAAAAAGAGAGAACAAGAGAGAGATCATCCATCTGCTGGTTCTCTCCAGCATCCAGTATGGGATACTGGTGTTGCAGGTGGCATCTTAGCCCACTGAGCCACAATGCTGGCCCCAAAAGATAAATTTTTTGGGTAAAAAAACAATTTTAAAATCCATGCATAGTTTTCTTTTCATAATATGCACTCTCTGTGAATTTTTGAAGATCCCTTATATTAAAGTTATTTCTTTATGGTCTCCTCTGCAGAAATTGTATTCAAAAGGCAGAGAGTTTTGTCAGTTTTGTTCACTGCCACATTTCTGGCACCTAGAATAGTGGCTTCCGCATAGTGGGTCCTCACTATCTTTTGGTTGGATAAATAAATGAATGAATGAAGAATTGTCAAGTTTTGGCAAGGATGTGGAGCAATGGGAATATTTGCACACTACTGGCAAGAGCATAATTTCGAACAACTTTGAAAAACATGTGCCATTATCTAGTAAAGCTAGATGGGTGTATCTCCTGCTCCAGCAATTCCTCCCCTGGCAGATGCCCTCTAGTTAAGTGCCTGACATGTGACTCAGACACAGGGACTAGAAATAGGTAAGGCTCCACTGCTTGTAATGGCAAAGAACAGGACATCATTCAGTTATTTGCCAACACTAGAATAAACAAATATATTTCCAATTATTTATACTACAGAACAAGGAAAATGAGTCCATCATAATGACAGTAAATCATGTGTGAATCTCAAGAACAAAATATCAAACAATATAGGTGTGATTTCGCTTACATAAACTTGAAAAACGTAAGACCAAATAACGTGTCATACAGAGTTCCTAAGACAGTAAGAGTATAATGGACAGCAAAGCAATGAAGGGCACAATAATTAGGGCAGTGATTGCTACAGAAAGGAATCTGAAAAGATGCTCAGAAAGGAGCAGGGAACAGTTGTGTGAATGTGTAGGTGTTTGTTGTAATATTTGTTTGTATATTTCATATTGTAAGGATTCCATACGTCTACTCAATAGATGACAAATAATTTTCAGCAAAAATCTCAAAAGAATAAAATAAAATTGTTAAAGAAATAAAGCTATTCATTAAACAGCTATTCCAATTGATCAATTAACACAAGTTGCTCAAGCCCACAATTAGGGATCACAAATTAAAATGATAATAGCATAATATTTATGAGATTGACAAAGGTTTTTTTTTTATTTGACAGGTAGAGTTATAGACAGTGAGAGAGAGACAGAGAGAAAGGTCTTCCTTCCGTTGGTTCACCCCCCAAATGGCCACTACAGCCAGAGCACTGCACTGATCCGAAGCCAGGAACCAGGTGCTTCCTCCTGGTCTCCCATGCGGGTGCAGGGCCCAAGCACTTGGGCCATCCTCCACTGCCTTCCCGGGCCACAGCAGAGAGCTGGAGCTGAAGAGGAGCAACCGGGACTAGTGCCCGGCACCCCAACCAGGAATAGAACCCGGGGTGCTGGTGCCGCAGGCGGAGGATTAGCTAAGTTAGCAATGGCACCGGCCGATAAAGTTTTTAAAAGTTGATCAGGAGGCCGGCGAAGTGGCGTAGCAGGTGAAGCTGCCACCTGCCATGCCAGCATCCCATATGGGCACCAGTTCAAGTCCCAGGTGCTCTGCTTCCTATCTAGCTCTCTGCTATAGCCTGGGAAAGCAATAGAAGATGGCCCCAGTTTTGGGGCCCCTGCACCCATGTGGGAGACCCGGAAGAAGCTCCTGGCTCCTGGCTTCAGATCGGCCCACCTCTGCCCATTGTGGCCAATTGGAGAGTGAACCAGCGGATGGAAGATCTCTCTCTTTCTCTCTGCCTCTGCCTCTCTGTAACTCTGCCTTTCAAATAAATAAATAAATAAATCTTTAAAAAAAAAAAAAAACAGCAACGATGGTCAGAACAGGTGTTAGTAAGATATTAGTAAAATGGGACCGGCGCTGTGGCGCAGTGAGTCAAGGTCCTAGCCTGCAGCGCCAGCATTCCAAATGGCACTGGTTCGAGTTCCAGCTGCTCCATTTTTTTTTTTCATTATTATTTTTTGACAGGTAGGGTTATAGACAATGAGAGAGACAGAGAGGAAGGTCTTCCTTCCATTGATTCACTCCCCTAATGGCCGCTACGGCCAGCACTGCGCCAATCCAAAGCCAAGAGCTTCCTCCCAGTCTCCCATGAGGGTGCAGGGCCCAAGCACTTGGGCCATCCTCCACTGCCCTCCCGGGCCACAGCAGAGAGCTGAACTGGAAGAGGAGCAACCGGGACTAGTGCCCGGTTTCCCAACCGGGACTAGAACCCCGGGGTACTGGCGCTGCAGGCAGAGGATTAGCCAAGTGAGCCACGGTGCTGGTTTTGATCCAGCTCTCTGCTATGGCCTGGGAAAGCAGTGGAACATCACCAAAGTCCTTGGGTCTCTGCACCCATGTGGGAGACCCAGAAGAGGTTCCTGGCTCCTGGCTTAGGACTGGCTCAACTCTGGCCATTGCAGCCATTTGTGGAGTGAGTCAGCAGATGGAAGACCTTTCTCTTTCTCTCTCTCTCTGTGTGTGTGTGTGTGTATCTACCTATCTGTGTAACTCTGTCAAATAAATAAAATAAATCTTAGAAAAAGATATTAGTAAAATGAATTTTCCATTATAAAGAGAAAATGATATATGCATTTACAGGATAATTTTGAAGTATATATTAAAACCCATCATAGTCCAACCCATGACCAGTAAATTTACTCCTCAGAACATTTCATATCATTTTTGAAAAATGTAAAAACAGTAATACTTTTAATGGGTGTCTGTCTCTAGATAAAAATATTTGATGTGGGGTAGAAGAGGGAGGGGTTAGGAGGGATAGCCAAAGCGACTACAACATTAGTAATGTTTAAATTTTTTAAAAGCATAATTATATATTTCTTGTTTAATTATAATTTTATTTTATAAGAGAAATAAAAGTTTCATACCAAAATTTGCTCAGTTCAGCTAATAGAGTGTAGCATTTAATTGAAATTAAAGCATTTATATCCTTTAATGTTTATATTAAAAGCCACAAAATACTTAAATTTAATGAGTTAAGGTACCAGTGTGAGAGGTTAGAAAAACAGCATGTGGAAGAAATCTAAAGAATGCAACATTTTTTTAAAAAATGAAGATAAAAGCAGCATAAAAGAAATAGACAACACAACTGCAGGAGAGAGGACCAATAAAATCAAAGTTGTTTCTTTGACAAGACTGATAAAATGACAATTTAGATCATTCAAAAAGTGGGAGCGAAAAATAGAGAATTCTAGAAGAAAAAGAGGACATGACTAGAGGTACTATGGCTATTTTAAAGATATGAACATGTCATGTGCAATTTATGCCAATAAATCTGAAAACTTAGCTGAAATAGACAATTTCCTAGAATCATATAACTTATCAAGCTATCTGAAAAGGGAAAGAAACTAAATGGAGGAGTAGTCATTAAAGAAATTGAATCAGTGGCTAAAAGTCCATGCACCAAGATTGGCCCAGATTGTTTTGTAGATGAATTCTGCCTAATATCCAAGGGATAGGCCATTCAATGTAATACCAACCTTTCAAAAGAAAGGATGAAAGGGGAATGTGCCCCAAATTATTTCATCAGCTAATATAATGCTTCGGAAATCAAACCCAGTTTGATTTTCATTACAAAAAATGGAAAGTGTATTGCCAGTTTCACTTACGAACATAAATGCAAAGGTTATAAACAGAATGCTAGCAAGCCAAATCCTTCAATATAAAAAGAAGTCCATTGTGACTAAACTGGGTTTCTCCAAGGAATGCAAAGACATTTTAGTATTAGAAAACTATAGCTATAATTTGCCATATTAGCAAATGAAGAGAAAATATTATCTCAACAAAAGTAGACATAGAAAAGGCAGGTAGGGGCCGGCTCTAAGGTGCAGCAGGTTAAAGCCCCCGCCTGCAGCGCTGGCATCTCATATGGGCACCGGTTCAGGTCCCAGCTGCTCCACTTCTTATCCAGCTCCCTGCTAATGTGCCTCTGAAAGCAATAGAGAATGGCTCAAATCCTTAGGCCCCTGCACTCACATGGGAGACCCAGAAGAAGCTTCTGGCTCCTGGCTTCAGATCCGCTCAGCTACAGCAGTTGCAGCCCTTTGGGGAGTGAAGCAGCAGATAGAAGATTTCTCTCTCTCTCTCTCTCTCTCTCTCTCTCTCTAACAGTATATTTCAAATAAATAAATATTTTTTTAAAAAGCATGTAATAAAAAAATCAACACTAATTGATTATAAAAATGTTTTACAAAGTGTAAAAGGGAAGAAGTTCCTTTATCTGATAAAGAATATCTGACTTTAAAAAACATACTAAAAGTAATGTGTGGTGGTGAACTTTTAGAAATTTAATCCATTTTATTTTTTTGTTTTGTTTTGTTTTTGCTTTTTTCTTTTTTTTCATCTTTTTTTTAATTTCATAAATGTGAATTTACAAAGTGCAACTTTTGTATTGTTGTGCCCCCCCCAACCTCCCTCCCTCCAGTGGCCCTCCCCTCTCCCACTCCCTCTCCCATCCTGCCCTTTATCGAGTTTCATTTTCAATTACCTTCATATACTGAAGATCAACTTAGTATATACTAAGCAAGGAAGAAATTTAATCCATTTTAAATGGTCAATTATTCTATTTTGGGTGTATGTTTTTGTTGCTTTTCCATCCTTTTTATTTTAAGCAGAGAACACCCTGCAGCTAAATTTATGTGTACTTGTCATACTATTTCCTTAGGAAAAATTCCAAGAAGTAGAATTGTTCAGCTCGAGGTTTTACATCCTATACATTTTTATTACATATTCTTAAATTTCCATGCAGGAAGATTGCATAAACCTTCATCACTTCCAAGTAGTTCCTGGGGGGTCCCCTTTTAATCATTGTATTCACTCAACAGGTATGTATTGAGCATTATGATATGCTAAGCTTTGTGCTAAGAGCTGTACCATGACAAACACAATAATTGTGGTTTGTGCCCTTGTGTGTGTGCAGACCAGTTTTGAGGTTATCTGTATATGTTCTATGAGAAATAGCCTGTTTGTGACTTTAGTCATTTTTCTGAATATTCAGATTGATTTACCAGAAGGCAAGATTTTAGGATATCCAGCATCTGAAGTATAATGAGTCCAGCAAATGAGATCTTGTCAGGTGGAATAACTATTTTCTAATCAACATAGAGCAAATGGTGAAAAAGCAACTTGTATTTAGATGGGGAAGATAGAACAAAATAGGTCAGTCCTAACCCATATGAAATGCATGATTTCTTTACCCATGAAAAAGGGGCTATATGCCACATCAGAGAGCGGCAAAGGGGACAAGGCATAGACTACATCATATGCCCAGTTTTGCCTTGTGCAGGCCCTGCTGGGGTCAGAATATGTAAGTGATCTTTCCTGTAGATAAGCTTGAGTTCAGTACCCCTGATGTGGGCTGTAAACTGATTCAAATTAGATTGAGCTTATCCCCTTATAGACACCAGCTCAATGCCAATTATCATTCTCCATCAGCAACTCTTCAGAAAAGAATTCAAAAGTAAGAGGTGATCAGATAGGGAACTAACTCCAGCTTCTGGTGCCTTCCTCCCAAATCAAACCTGGAGAGACTACCTGTTTAGAGAAAACGTGGAGTCTGGCAAGTAACAAAAACCATAAGGACAGCAGGAGAGGCCAAAGTGGCCTTGAAGTCCATAGGACCACCACAGTCTGGATAGCAGCCAAGCAATAAACAGGAAGGGTAGTTCAGGTAGATTTCTACTTCCGTCTTCACTTCTTTCCTGTTGTTTTGGGTGATCATTGACCACCCTATTGCCTTATCCCAAGGCACCGTTGTGGTGTCAGTAGAGTAAACCCATTGATGAAGGGTCTAGGAGAATTAGTCGTCCTGCTATTGGACACTGTTGTCTCCATCTCCAGCACCTCCAAACCCCCAGGGCTGAGAAAAAGACCACCTAAAGAGATAATCTCTTCCCACTGTTGCTTCATTTTAAGTATTTAAAAGGGAATTCCTGATAGAGGAGTTACTCAAAGGAATGAACAGACATAGCTGATCATAAATTTGATGGTGCTAAGGGTTTTCTCTATCCTGAAAATGATCTCTCACCATCTCCTTAAAACCACTAAAGGACTATCCACGGTGTGTGTGGTGTGGTTCCTCTCATTTACATTGCCAGACAGGACTGACCTCAGGAAAACATGACCTCATGAGTCAAAATAGCAAGATGCGCAATTAGTAAAACCTCTGTAAAACAAACCAAATACCAAACATAGTCCACATGATGTGAAATGATTGGAACATATGAACAATGAATTTGAAATAGGGATAGTTAGCATTCTTAAATAGATAAAGGAGAATATTAGGAATATGAGGCAGATACAAGATGTAAGAAGAACCAGATGGAAATATTAAATTAAAAAAGTTTTTGGAACAGGCATCGGACTAGCTGTTAAGACACCCACATCCTACATTTCAGTACCTGAGTTTGATTTCTGGCTCAGCTCCTGACTCCAGATTTCCTGCCAGTGTAGAACGTGGGAAGCAGTAGTGATGACTCAAATAATTAGGCTTCTGCTACCTACATGGACACCAGGATTGTATTCCCAGCTCCCAGATTCAGACCCAGCCCAAGCCAAACAGTTGCAGGCATTTGGAGAGTGAACCAATGAATGGGAGCACTTTCTCCCTAACTCTCAAATAAATTTCTAATTTTTTCTCTAATTTTGAAATAGAGAAAGTTAAGACTCTTAGAGCCTAAGTACTCTAAACTTCTCAATTAGTGGAAAAGACGATTAAAGTAAGAAATCATAGTAAAAATGACACAATTCCTCAGAAATTTAATTTTTGCTTCTACATAAACATATTTACTTGCCAACCTTTTGATAAAAAAATGCATTGATTTCTCTTTTGAATGCTTTTCTTTTGAATATTAGAGTCCCAGGTTATCTTTCTTGCACAAAGCACACCCAAAATCTTTCAACCAGAATTTCCAATTTCTATTTCTGTTTCTTTAGTTCTGAACCAAAAGTTAAAGACATCAGCAAAGCAATATAAATTAAGAATCCTTCTATATTTAAATATGTATTTTTGCAACATTTTAGAGTTGGCTTGCTTGCTACTAATTTAGTTGCTTTTTCTAAATAGCTCAATTTTTTTTTTAACTTTTATTTAATGAATATAAATTTCCAGTGTACAGCTTATGGATTACAATGGCTTCCCCCCCCCATAACTTCCCTCCCACCCGCAACCCTCCCCTCTCCCGCTCCCTCTCCCCTTCCATTTGCATCAAGATTCATTTTCAATTCTCTTTATATACAGAAGATCAATTTAGTATAAAGATTTCAACAGTTTGCACCCACATAGAAACACAAAGTGAAACATACTGTTTGAGTACTAGTTATAGCATTAAATCACAATGGACAGCACATTAAGGACAGAGATCCCACATGAGGAGCAAGTGCACAGTGGCTGCTGTTGTTGACCCAACAAATTGACACTCTAGTTTATGGCGCCAGTAACCATCCTAGGCTGTCGTCATGAGTTGCCAAGGCTATGGAAGCCTTCCAAGTTTGCCAACTCTGATCATATTTAGACAAGGTCATAAAAGACAGAGTGAGGATAGTAACCAATGATCCTAAGAGTGGCATTTACCAGGTTTGAACAATTATACAGCATTAAGTGGGGAAGAGGACCATCAGTACACACATGTTGGGAGTAGAGCCATTGGTGGTAGAGGTTATGATTACAAAGGAATGAGGCCCAAGTGCACTAGACAGGGCCTAGAACAAAGGACAGAGTCATTATTAGAGGAGCTAAGAAAGGTGCTGTCTAAGCTACAATGAAGTTTTCTGATTGAGAGGCAAATAGAACCTGATAGAAGGGGCTTGATAATAATCTGGTGGGCTTCAGGCCTTGTAAATTCAGAGGCCAAGACCTATCTATCTCTTCACATGGGGTATATCCTAAGGGAGGTGTGAACCTCCTAGGGGAAGGCACTCTGTTGACTTTCATTACTTGGCTGGCCTGGGAGGAGAGCTGGCCAGGTAAAGGCAGGGGGCATCTCTAACAAGAAATTTACAGTTCTGCCTGCAATGTTGCTGACCCTACTTGACCATCCCCTCAGCTGCAGTGGTCACTTTGGAAGTTGGGCTGAGTGAAGGGCTTTTCAGCTTAGAGCCAATAAGATCTGTGGCTCTGACCTGGGCATCCTTCGACTCCAGGGCAGGTCCATTTCCAGTGATCCAACTCTTGGCAGAGCTGCCAGGGCTCTTCACAAGCTGACTTCTGCTGAAGCCCAGGCTTACCACTTTGAAAGCCACTGCAGTGGACTGGCCTGTTGGGTCTCCTTGAGGGCAGATCACTGTACAGATCAGCCATTAATAGGCCTGCCACCCATTGCTTCTGATGCCGAGCTTTCTTTTCCTCCTGGTTTGTGTTAAAGCAGACCAGAGGATGCAAGTCAAGGGAGTGCCCGTTTCCCATCTCTAATCTTCGGTGGCCTGAACTACAAGTCTATAGTCACAGGCATGTTCTGTAGTAGTTTTTCTAAGGTAGACAATGCCCATGAGGAAAATTATATTCTCACTTTAAAACTTTCTTTCCCTTTGGTCTGAAAGGGAGGTTTTTTTCTACTTACTGTATACTTCGCTGATGGCGAAGTGAATCTAGCTATGAGATTATTATTTGAGTTCTTATTTTGGCTATGCTATTGCAGAAAAATGTTAGCCATCTCTTTTATAAGGTCTAAAGATTAAATTGTGCATCCTACAGATTCCTTCATAATAGAGTTAGTTTCCTACCTTGAAGAGATTAGAGAAATGAAAGAACAAGTTGGGCTTAGAATAGAGAAATGAGGGAGCAAGTCCTAGATCGCTTGCTGACAATTTAAAATTATAAACTCATCAACCAACAAGAGGCACTTGCTTACTTCACAGTATTTTTGAAAGCACCTGTAGGATTTTACAAGTATTTAACCCTTTAAGCCTCTGGGGCTTTCTCATTAAGATAACTATCATGTCTCCAAAATATCTGGTTGAAATAAGATTTCTTAAAATCATGACATAACATAGACCAAATTTGATCATTGTTACAAGGTGATTATTCAAATTTTTGAAAAAAGCACATATTTAAATAACCCATAGCTCTTAATAAAAATTCAGCTGTTTTTGAACAATTAGAATTTAACAGACATCAAGAGAACATAATAGATTACTTTAACACATTGCTTTAACAGAGCATCAGAGTTTAATTCTATGTCAAAGAGAAATTGAGCTTCCTGTGATCTTTTGCTGTGAGGTTTCCTTCCTTTACCTTCTTTCATATTGGTGACCATGTTTCTGTGTTTCTGTGTGTAACACATCTTTAAGCATCTTTTGCAGGGCAGGATGAGTGGCAACAAATTCTTTCAGTTTCTGTTTGCTATGAAAAGTCTTAATTTCACCTTCATTCACAAATGAGAGCTTTGCAGGATATAATATTCTGGGCTGGCAGTTTTTCTCTCTTAGTACCTGGGCTATGTCTCGCCATTCCCTTCTAGCTTGTAGGGTTTCTGATGAGAAGTCTGCTGTGAGTCTAATTGGAGATCCTCTAAGAGTGATCTGACGTTTCTCTCTTGCACATTTTAGGATCTTTTCTTTCTGTTTCACTGTGGTGAGTTTGATTACAACATGTCGTGGTGAGGATCTCTTTTGGTCATGTTTATTAGGGGTTCTATAAGCTTCCTGTACTAAGATGCCTCTGTCCTTCTCCAAACCTGGGAAATTTTCTGCTAGTATCTCACTGAAAATGCCTTCTAATCCTTTCTCCCTCTCCATGCCTTCAGGAACTCCTAGAACCCGAATGTTGGGTTTTTTAATAGTATCCTGTAGATTCCCGACAATATTTTTTAGATTTCTAATTTCTTCTTCTTTTCTTTGGTTTGCCTGTTTCCTTTCCTGTTCTCTGTCTTCTAAGTCTGATATTCTCTCTTCTGCTTCGCCCATTCTGTTTTTAAGGCTCTCTAATGTGTTTGTCATTTGATCTATTGAATTCTTCATTTCATTATGATTTCTAGTCACTATCAGAGTTTCTTGTTCCACTAGTTGTTTCATTTCATTTTGATTCCTCCTTAATATTTCACTTTCACGAGAGAGATTTTCTATCTTGTCCATTAAGGATTTCTGTAGTTCAAGAATTTGTTTTTGAGAACTTCTTAATGTTCTTATCAATTTTTTTGAGATCTGCTTCTTGCATTTCTTCGATCTCATCATCTTCATAGTCTTGAATTGGGGTGTCTTTTTCATTTGGGGGTATCATAGTGTCTTCCTTGTTCTTGTTACCACGGTTTTTGCGTTTGTTGTTTGGCATGTTGTGTTTTTTCTTGTTACACTATGGCTCTATATTAAGTGGACTGTCTGCTTTCAGTGGAGCCTTAGAGGCTTGAGATGAGTGTGGACTGAGAGCTGTGTTTGGTTCCTCAGGGTTGAGGGTGTGTCAAGGATGACACTCCCAGGTTAGGTGTGGTAAATCTCTCTTTCTTTTTTTGATTTAAAAGGGAAGTAATTCCGCACAGCTGAACGTAATTGGAGGTAGTTAGCAGGCAAATGATATACCCACAGGAGCCAGAGATCGGAAGCTCTTTCCCAAGGACCACACAGGGAATCTCTGCTGCCCTCAGTGTGGGCTCCAATTCTCCTGCAGTCTCCCACTGGGTTGCCAAGTTAGATGCTAATCTCCTGTTATTTCACCCCTCCCCACAGAGTCAGGTTTTTCTGCTAGGCTCAGGGCTGGTGCAGACCTGAGGTCGCCCTGCTTATGACGTATGTCCAAAATGGCGCCTGCTCTGTCTTGCTCGCCTTTGAGAGGTGAGCGGAGAGAGAGAAACTTGTGTCCGTATCAGTCACTTTTTTTATTTTTTTCTCTCTCTTCTAGTTAGCCTGGTGAACTTTTCCCCACGGAGTTTCAAGCCTCGTTCCCTCTAGCCTCCTCTTTCCGCTTGCCTGCTGGTATCTCGGGCTATGGAGGTTCGGCTCACCTCACGTTCCAGCACTGGTGCGTTGAGTCTGCCGCTGGTGTCCCGAACTTGGGCTCCCACGCTCTCCACGCAGGTCCACTGTGAATCACTAGTTCCGGAAGAGTTTCCTCTGCTGTTTCTTCCCCTACTCTTCCTTGACCCTGCAGTATCTCCACTTATATTAAACTTTCTCTCCCCCCGGACTAAGTGTGCTTCCTGCCTATTCCGCCATCTTGCTGCCTCTCCTAAATAGCTCAATTTTATCAATTCTTTCTACACATTTAACTTATTTCTTTGAAAAACATCAATTCCCTTGCATACTCGTGCTTAATAAGTCTCCATAGTTAAAATCACAAATACAAATACCAAATTAAAGTAGACATGAACAGATTTTAGAACAAGAATAGTTAGCTCTAGTTAAGCATGAAGTTTACGGGCTAGGGGCAGAATTTACTTGTGCACACTGGTGAGTGGCCTAGCTGCCCTCAGAATATAGTGTACACAAGATATTTATATGTTTGTTTGAAAGGGGAGTGAAGGTTTAATCTAGGAAGTAACACTGATTAAGAGCTTCTACTGAACTTCAATGAGAGGCTCTTTCCCTCCACCTATGCAGTCGATTTATTTTTGCATATAAACACTCTTTGAAAGTCATAAATACAACACACAGCCCCAGAGTCTCCCTGAGAGATATCTGTGGGGTAGCTTTGAAGTAGGAAGGTCTTCTGAAAGTTCTTGACAAATGGAATGAAAATATAAACTTACCCTGATGCTAAAACCCATGCAATATTGCTGCAAAAATAGTTCTTTCAACTTTGCTTTGTATCTGTCAAATCCAGTGATTAAGAATGAAATACTACTATGGTTTTAATGAGCTGTGATTATTTTTAAATCTATTGTAAATGAGTGAAATTATCATCTTTTCATTTGATTATTACTTATAGCCCTGTTCTATATTCTGGCTAAACTACGTGGCTTTTTTCCCCACTTGTTAACTTTTTATTTAGTGGAGCATTAAGACTTTGACAATAATGTAAGTTAAAAATATGTTACATCAAAATTTAGTAGAAAAGAAAAAGGGAGGGGGAAGGAAGGAAATACCATTATATTCTAATTGTATCTATGAACTGCATTAAATCTGTTCTCTTTGAATAACTATCACGTTAACTTGAAATTGTGTTGTAGTAATTATGCATTGGCTGTGACCCTGAGAATCTAATTATTAATAAAAATCCTTTTACAAATTAAAATTAGCTGTTTCCCACAAAAAATTAAAATCCATGCATAGTTTTTTCATAACATATATTTTCCATGAACTTTTTGAAGAATGCTTGTACCTAAAATGTTTGGAACAAAAATGAAATTGTCTACCACACGACCAAAATAACTTAAAGCTAAAGCTCTCATTCAGAATTGATTTATGCATACATGGTTTTTATGTGAAAATATAACTGCCTTCCTTGGAAACAAAGAGAAATATATTCTCATACTATGATAATTCATAATTTTTGACATTTTGCCTATATTGTTAAGGGTGTGCAACAGCTTCGATACCAAGAGGCTTTATGGAGGGGAGCTTTATAAATCTTACTGAAAAAGAAAGCTCAATGCAGTTAATAGGTGTAACATAAGAGTTTTCTGAAGTTCAGCGTAAGCACTGACAATCTACATTTGCTATATTTTAGCTGTTCATTAGAAAGGAACAAGTCAAGCAAACTTAATTTTCATCATCTACTGATTTATTGATACCTGTGGCTTCATAAAAATCATTTAATAGCTACTCTCCAATTGAATGGCATTATTCAAATGTCATATTTTTTATCTTTCATTTTCATTGATTTCTCTGATGTATAAAGACTTTTTCACACTCTCCAATTTTTCATCATTCCCAGCAGAATCAATGTTCTACTCCAAGCTTTAAGCCCTCTGTTGAATGCCTTTCCATAGTACATCCAGGAAGAATTCAAAAATGGAATTCAAAATCTTCTGCAAAAAGAAAATTATTTTTATCCTTTCATTGTGACTTTTTATTTGTCAGTAAAGTCAGTTGAGTCTATAACCACTTGGCTTCTAAAACCACTTGAAAAGTTTAAGAGTTTGAATATCACTGTTTGCATTGAGATTATATAAATTTATTAGATTTGAAATCATATTGAAAGACACAAGAAAATCTGTACCTATTTAACATCTATATTATGAAATATCTATCTCCACAAATTTCACAAAAGATGGTCCCAAAGCAAAAGGGAAAATTGATCAGAGAATTTGGTCAAGTTAAACAGCAAATCAATTTAATTAGTTCTCGTATTTGTCTTCTTCAAATATAAGAGATAGGGGAAGGGTAGTAAAAGATACTCTCCTGAAAAATTATGATTCCTGTTCAGTGACTAATAGGCATAAAAAATACCTAATTTAGAAGGTTTATCATGTATTTTGAATAAGACAGATGTGCTAACATAAATAACAGAATTTATTAGGAATAAAATAACAAAAAGCAAATAAGTTCTTGAAGACCTGGTTATACATCTCAGTGTTATTTCAGACAAGTACTTCAACTTCTCAATCTAAAACACTGGAAGCAAAGCTTGTTTGAAGGAATACTGGTTTGATTCTAGTCTTTCGCATTTTCTCTGATGATCTAATGCCTTTCATTGTCAAGTAGCTGATCATAAAACAACATTGAATAATGCCATCAATACTAGATATTTTAGTTTGCAACACTTTCTTCAAGGAAATGAGATGGCATGGGTAGATTTAACACAGCTGGTGATGTCTGGGGCTCAATATTCTGTTGGTTGCCAGCGTTATGTTTTCATGTAGAAAAGGCACTTGGTTCTCATATTGGATAGAGATTATCCTTAGCCACATCTTGGTTGGTTGTCATTCAAATGACTGAAAAACCTGGCATTTTGGCGTTTAATTCAGAATCCTAAAAACCGCCATCATTAGAAGCCTTCCTTTCTAAATTTGCCTTATCTACTGCACATTTGTGTGCCCCCAAAATTCATGTTTGTTGAAACTCTAATTGCCAGGGTGATGGTATTTGGAGATGAGCCTTTGGGACGTGATTTGAGGGTAGAGCCATTATGATGGGACCAGTACCCTTCTGGAAGGAGACAAGAGAGAAATTGCTTGCTCCCTCTGCTCTCCACCATGTGAGGATGTAATGGGAAAAAACTGTCAGCAAACAAGGAAATATGCCCTCATCAGATACTTGGGTCTTCAGGCACTTCGATCTTGAACTTCTCAGTCCTGAGAACTACAAGAAAGCTACCCAGCCTATGCTATATTTGTTCTACTAGTCTGACCTATGACTTGGTATTCCCACTAAGAATTTAGTATAGGCTAATTACAAAGAAAACAAAACACACAAGTAATGTTCAGCATCTAGACTGAACTCATATATAAACTATGGACTTTTGTAATAATGATGTCTCCATAAAGATTTACCACTTGTAACAAATGCATGGTGTAGTGATAATAGCAGAGGCTGGGGGAGGGGAAGGCACAGTGTATGTGGGACATCTCAATACCTTCCTCCCAATTTTCTTGTGAACCTAAAACTGCTCTAATAAAGTCTTTAAACACACACACACACAAAATGCATAAGAAAGGATAACAGTAGGGACTGGCACTGTGGCGTAGTGGGCTAAGCCTCTGCCTATGGCCCCAGAATCCCATATAGACACCAGTTCATATTCCAGCTGCTCCACTCCCAATCCAGCTCTCTGCTATGGCCTGAGAAAGCAGTAGAAGATGACCCAAGTGCTTGGGCCCCTGTACCTGCATGGGGGAGCCAGAGGAGGATTCTGGCTCCTGGTTTCAGATCGGCTCAGTTCCAGCCATTGTGGCCATTTGGGGAGTGAACCAGCAGTTGGAGGACCTTTCTCTGTCTCTGTCTCTGCTTTTCTGTAACTCTGGCTTTCAAATAAATAAATAATACTTTTTAAAAAAAGAAAGGGTAAGAGTAGCAAAATGAAAGAAGCGATAGAAAAAAGAAACACTAACCTTTTAAAAATTTGATAATGTGTTAATTTTTCATAGCAGTGCTTAATATTAATATTGGTATTTCTCTTGGCTTACTCATTACTGGATTTTTTAAAACAAAATTTTAATATATTATTTCAAGTAGGTAACTTTCTTTAGTATTTATGGGAAAACCATCGAGAAACTAAACCATCGAGAAACTACGTATATATCCTACAACTTTTATTATTTCTAAGGGCCAGTACTTAGATTTACTGAGAAGATCCTGTGGGGTACACTTTCTAGCATGTGATTCTCTGTACCTGGCCTCTGCAGATATACTAGACTCCAGACCCCAAACGCCCACCATAAACACACAGCAAAACATTTACTATCCAGACTAATAAGATGGTTGAATGAAAAGTGGCAGTTTCTATCTAAACTGTAGAATTGCCTGCTACTGCAACTATTCTGATAGAAATTCCCTCAGCTGATGGAGCCAAGTGGTATGAAATGAAATGATACCCTATGTGACTTATTTTCTATGAAGCAAAGAAATACAAATAGGAGAAGTGGTTGGAAGTGATAGAGAGGAGCGGGTGATTAACATGACGATTAACCTCTGGTTGGGATGTAAAACCTGAAAATAGTGTTGGGATATTCAAGCATTGGGTAGATTACAGGACTATATACATTATAAGATGACTCTGTCCTTGAAATCTTATGATCCAAACTGTGTGTGTGTGTTTGTATTTTAATTAATCAAGAGATTTAAGTCCAATCTTATTTCAGGATCAATATTTTTTTCTAATTAGCATCATAATAATTACTCTGAGGAGCTGTAGACATTAGAAGCTACTCTTAATTTAATAGTGCATTAACTTAAATGCAGCCTTACAAAACCGTATACAACCCCTAGAAACAACAACACTATTATCAGTGTTTACTAGCTAAGGTAATTTAGCAAATTCAGAGAAAATACCCCTTCCCTTAAGTTATAAGCTCCAGGATTTCAAGAAAATCTAGCTGCAGTATTTGTTCAGTATTTATCCAGTTTAATGAAGCTCAATTCCTTGTAGCTGTAACTACATTTATTTCCTATATTAACTTTACTAACTTAATGATGCTTTTTCATCTTCCTAAAATGTGTTTGGTTGTATTTTTATAGGCTGTGCTTTTGAAAATCTCATGGCTTTAAAAAGTATAAATAAGTTTAAAAGAACACAATGGAATGCACAGGATGGGAATGGCTGGGTGGCAGGTCAGGGTGCTGAGAGAGCCCCCAAACTGTCAAAGCAGCAGCTCTGTGAACACAGTGGGACACATCCTCCGCCACAGGGCATTTTAAATTCTTCCTTCCAGTTATACATATGTATGTGTCTGTAGGTTAACATCTCAGTCAAAATGAAAATTGGTGCATTTTTTTGGACAAGTAGATGAAAGTCAATAGATTAGGTCAATCTGTACTAAGCCTAATAAAATTTTATGTTGAGAAATCTATGTGAATTTAATTAGTATTAGTTAAGCCAAGGTATACAGAGCTACTGTAATATTTATCTACGTGAATCATCATAATATGATAAAATTTCATTCTTTTCTGCAAATAGGAAAAGAAGCCTATCAAAATTAGTAATATAGTTTATAAAATATATATGACTTTTAAAACTTCCTAGTAAGTAGGGTAAATAATGCACAATACCTCATACTCAGTAATAGTGAAGTATCCAGTAAGTCTTCAGAGAACTTGTTTGCTGACCACATTAAGTTGTCATCTTATGGTTACTGCGAAATCTCAGAGTTTTTTTCTTTTTTAACTTTTATTTAATGAATATAAATTTCCAGTGTACAGTTTATGGATTACAATGGCTTCCCCCCCCCCATAACTTCCCTCCCACCCACAACCCTCCCCTCTCCCGCTCCCTCTCCCCTTCCATTTGCATCAAGATTCATTTTCAATTCTCTTTATATACAGAAGATCAATTTAGTATAAAGATTTCAACAGTTTGCACCCACATAGAAACACAAAGTGAAACATACTGTTTGAGTACTAGTTATAGCATTAAATCACAATGGACAGCACATTAAGGACAGAGATCCCACATGAGGAGCAAGTGCACAGTGGCTCCTGTTGTTGACCCAACAAATTGACACTCTAGTTTATGGCGCCAGTAACCATCCTAGGCTGTCGTCATGAGTTGCCAAGGCTATGGAAGCCTTCCAAGTTTGCCGACTCTGATCATATTTAGACAAGGTCATAAAAGACAGGGTGAGGATAGTAACCAATGATCCTAAGAGTGGCGTAAACCAGGTCTGAACAATTATATATATATACTTATATAATTAAGTGGGGAAGAGGACCATCAGTACACACAGGTTGGGAGTAGAGCCATTGGTGGTAGAGTAGAGGTTATGATTACAAAGGAATGAGGCCCAAGTGCGCTAGACAGGGTCTAGAACAAAGGACAGAGTCATTATTACAGGAGCTAAGAAAGGTGCTGTCTAAGTTACAATTAAGTTTTCTGATTGAGAGGCAAATAGAACCTGATAGAAGGGGCTTGATAATAATCTGGTGGGCTTTAGGCCTTGTAAATTCAGAGGCCCAGACCTATCTATCTCTTCACATGGGGTATGTCCTAATGGAGGTGTGAACCTCCTAGGGGAAGGCACTCTGTTGACTTTCATTACTTTTTTTTTTAAGATTTATTTTATTTATTTGAAAGACAGAGTTACAGAGAGAGGTAGAGGCAGAGAGAGAGATCTTCCCATCCGCTGGTTCACTCCCCAGATGGCTGCAACAGCCAGAGCTGGGCCAATCTGAAGCCAGGAGCCAGGAGCTTTTTTTGGGTCTCACTGGATGAGAAATGGAGCAGCCTAGACTCGAACCAGTGCCCATAAGGGCTGCTGGCACTTCAGGCCAGGACTTTAACTCACTGCACTACAGTGCCAGCTCCGAAATCTCAGAATTTTTAAGCACAGATTGTCTTCTTACATAGATTAACTCTTTCCCTAATCATATGTGCACTACATTTTCCCCCTCAAGAAAAGCCTTCCTAAGCAAAGATTATTTTTAACCTGGATCTTTTCAAAAGCTCCCAAATTCCTAATTAATGAAAACAAAATAAATGATGTTCACTGTCCTGAATAAATTAAAAGTTGGGTCAAGTTACTTGATCTGAGTAGGGAGGAAGTAAATTTGAGTTTATATATTGAATACTGTGTTCACTAGATGGAGATTTATTGTTATTGGTGTTGTTGTTGTTGTTGTTGGCTTTGGGTGGAGGATTTTTTTTTCTTTTTTCTTTTATTTTCTCCAAAATTGATCAATAAATCCCTTCCCTCAGTAATCAGCTACCCAAGGCCAGACTCAGGCAATGAAGTCCTAATGGTCAGATTGGTTGTGTCTGTTGGTGAGGCCTGGCTGTAGATTCTGCTCTTGAAATATGTCCTCAGGAGACTTTTGTGTGTGAAACAAAATTGAATTCACCCACAGATTTTCATTAAGTGCCCCAAGAAGGAAATTATTATGAAGCCTGTTCATTCAGAGAAATATTGTTATGTGATATAAATAGACAGAGGAGTGCTAATCAGTACTTCTGTGTTGCTATGAGAGGAACCTTTGTTAAAATGTTAACAACCATCTACAATTTAAAATGAGTCTATCTGGTTGTCAAAGACTTAAAGATGTATAAAAACCAGTGTTAGGAAGAAGGTGGGGGCAAGGGCACCCTCTGCACCCTTAGCAGAGATGCAAATTGGTTCATTCTTATGAAGGGTGGCAGAATGCTTCCCAAAGCAAAGGAATGTACAGTCTTTGGCAGAAGTAGCCTGTGTCAGAAGTTTCTCCCAAGGAATCGTTACTCAGCGAGGGTGTGATCTCTGTGCAAAGACGCTCAGTGCAGCGTTGTTTGTAAGGGGAAACATCTGGAAACAAATAAGTATCTAAAAATGGGTTCCTGTGAGATCAAATTAGGTGGTAGGAAGATACAATGGAATATTGTGTATCCATTAAAATTGTGCAATAAATTAAAAAGTGTTGCCATGGACAGAGGCTTATGACCAGCTATTGTGTAAATCAAAGTAAGTTACATAGAAGTATGGTGAGATGTATGTAATATGCAAATTATTAGACACTTCAAATAGATCACCGAAAAAGATGTTCTACAAAACATTTTGTTTTTTGTTTCATTGTTCTTCATGTTTTTCTTCACTCAAAAACAGTTTTTAAAGAAAATGAGAAAAACATTAGAAGTAGCTAAGGATATTTGGTAATTTCCTGAAAATAAAAAAAAATGAAGAATGCCTGATAGAAGTACAGCTAAAAGAAGAAAATACTTGGAAAAGTTTTTAATTCTACTTTAAGATTTTCATTCTAATTTAAGTTTCCTTTAGCTATAAAAGTAACACACATGGGGCTGGTGCCCTGGCCTGAGGCACCTGCATCCACTATGGACGTCGTTTGGAATACCAGCTGTTCCACTTCCAAACCAGCTCCCTGCTAATGCACGTGGGAAGGCAGGGGAGCATGGCCCAAGTCCTTGGGCCCCTGCACCCACAAGGGAGACCCAGAAGAAGCTCCCGGCTCCTGGCTTCAGATCAGCTCAGTTGAAGCTGTTGCGGCCATTTAAGGAGTGAACCAGCGGATGGAAGACCTTTCTCTCTGTCTGTAACTCTGTCTTTCAAATAAATAAAATAAATCGTTAAAAAAAGTTTGTGGTTTAAGGCAAATTAATATAGATGTCCATAAAGTGAAGCAAAAGTTATATGTATAATGTATCTATTAATATACTCAGATTTATTTACAAGTATATCCTTTATTCCTTCAACTTAGTTTTCATTATTTAACAATGGATTTTTTTTAAAGATTTGTTTGTTTGTTTGTTTGTTTGAAAGACAGAGTTACAGAGAGGCAGAAAAAAAGAGAGAGAGAAAGAGAGAGAGAGAGAAAGAGAGGTCTTCCATCTGCTGGTTCACTCCGCAATTGGCCACGCGGCGGGAGCTGGGCTGATCCGAAGCCAGGAGCCAGGAGCTTCTTCTAGGTCTCTCACATGGGTTCAGGGGCCCAAGAACTTGGGCCATCTTCCACTGCTTTCCCAGAGACGTTAGCAGGGAGCTGGATCTGAAGCAGAGGAGCCAGGACTCGAACCAGTGCCCATATGAGAGACCAGGCACTGCAGGTAGCAGCTTTATTCACTACACCACAGCACCAGCTCCAACAATAGATCTTGAATGTCCTTCTGTACTGATGCATAAAGAACTCCCTAAAATACTTAGTATTTTAAAAAATATTTATTTTTAAAATAAAAATTTACAGAGAGAAGGAGAGACAGAAAGAGAGAGAACATCTACTGTTTCACTCCCCAAATGGCCACAATGGCCAAGGCTGGGCCTGGCTTAACCAGGAACCAGGAGCTTCATCTAGGACTCCCATGTGTGTGGCAAGAGCCCAAAAACTTGAGCCATCCTCTGCTGCTTTCCTAGATGTATTAGCCAGGAGCTAGATCAGAAGTGGAGTAGCCAGGATGCAAACCAGTACCCATTTGGGATGCCAGAATTGCAGAGGGTCACTTAACACACTGTACCACAGTGTGGGCCCCAAAGTATTTGCCATTATATGAATGTACCATAATTCACTTAACCATCTCTTTTGCTATGGGCATTTGTTTCCAGTTTTCTGCTAACACAAACAATTCCTATAACATTTCCTGAGGAAAAATTACATACAAAATTACAGATGAGTTCTTGAATATTAATAAGTATGATTGCTTTTCCCACTTAAATTGTTGCTTCTTCTGGAATTTATTTAGGGATAAGAAGTGAGTTAGGAATCCATCTTTTGATTGTCTTATTTTTTTCCCAAATTAGACAACGTGTATCACAATCTTGTCACACAATCTGTCTTTTCCCATTATGTTGTAAAGCTGTCATTTCTTTCTAAATTGATATACATGTGTGTTGTGATACAAAACATCATAAAATTGGGAAGGGGAGATTGACAAAAATGATTTTTCACCAAGAAAAATATCTGTGCAAGAAGTGCAAGCGCTGAGTGATTGCAGCCAGGACAGCATCCTTCAAGGCAAGAGGAAAAGCTGGGGAATGTGCAGAAAGTAGGGGTTGTGAGGAAGTGACAAGCTACTAGGGCATCCAGGAGTGATGCCCCGAAATACTAAATAAAATCATATTAAACTGAAGTGGTTGAAGGCAGGAGATAATAAAGATAAGAGAGAAATTCATGAAATTGGGTGAAGAGGTTGAGTACAAAACAGAAAATTCAGCAAAGGCAAAGTCACCTCTTGAACACACTCATAAGATTGATAGCACCCTAAGCAGACTCACCAGGAATGAAATGAGAAGACACAATACCAATATGTAGGGTCAGACACTAGGACGTTGAGGCTGTTATAGACAACTATATGCCAACAAATATGAAAATATAGATAGAATGAGAAATTCCTAGACATATACAGCTTCTCAAATATATACAAAAATGTATGGGAAATCTGACTGATCCTCCTTCCACTAAAATAAGTTCACACCCAGAATTATTCTGTTTATGGAGAGGAGAGGAACCTGTTTTGTGACACCCGAATAACATTAACAATGCAGCTTGGTAATGATACTACATGAAAAAGACAAAAAAATCTTAAGTACATCATTAGCAAATTAAATCCAGTAGTGTTAAAAAGGTTAATATATTGGAGCTGGTGCTGTGGCGCAGTGGGTTAATGCCCTGGCCTGCAGTGCCGGCATCCCATATGGATGCCAGTTCTAGGCCCGGCTGCTCCTCTTCTGATCCAGCTCTCAGCCTTGGCTTGGGAAAGCAGTAGAAGATGGCTGAAGTCCTTGGGCCCCTATACCTTCTTGGGAGACCTGGAAGAAGCTCCTGGCTCCTGGCTTTGGATCGGCTCACCACCGGCCATGGCGGCCATTTGGGGAGTGAACCAGTAAAAGGAAGACCTTTCTCTCTGACTGTCTCTCTCTCACTGTCTATAACTCTCTGTCAAATAAATTAAAATAAATAAATTTTTAAAAAGAGAGAGAACCCTTAGTTTTAAAAAAAGTTAATATATTATATTAATATATTTATTATTATCTATTAAATTATATGTAATAGAATTAATGTGCATTATTGTATATGTAATTAATGTATTATGTTAATATAATATAATTATTTTAGCATTTGAAAATCTATTAGTATAATTGCATCAAAAGGATGAAAGGAGCTAGTGTTTGGCTTAGCTTTAAGAAACCACTGGGATACTCAATTCCCACGTGGCAGTGTTTGGGTTGGAGTCCTGGATTCACTGCTGATTACAGCTTCCTGCTACTGTGTTCCCTGGAAGTATAGGCTCAAGTACTTGGTGAAGGCTCAAGTCCCTGCCACACTCATTTGAGACCTGAGTTCCTGGCTCCCACTCTCAGCCTGGCCCAGCACACGCATGCTGCTGAGGGCATTTGGGCAGTGAACCCTGGCACATGGGAGTTCTCTCTCTCTCTCTCTCTCTCATCCTTTTTCTCTCTCTCTGCCCTGCAAATAAATGATTTTTTTTAAAAAAGAACATAACAAATTCTTTAAAAGAATGAAAGAAAAAAATATCATATGATCATATTAATAGGTAAATACAAATCATTTGATAAAAATATATTCTTGAGGGGCCAGCGCTGTGGCATAGCAGGTAAAGCCCTGGCCTGCAGCACTGGCATCCCACATGGGCTCTGGTTCGAGTCCCAGACTCTCCATTTCCAATCCAGCTCCCTGCTAATGCACCTGGGATAGCAGCAGAGGATGGCTGTGGGAGACCCAGAAGAAGCTCCTGGCTCCTGGCTTTGGCCTGGCCAGCTCCAGTCATTGAGACCATCTGGGGAGTGAACCAGCAGATGGAAGACCTCTCTCTCTCTGTCTCTGCCTCTCTCTGTAACTCTGCGTTTCAAATAAATAAAATAAATCTTTAAAATATATATATATATATATATTCTTGATATTTCTTTAAGTGTATTTCCCTTTTTTTTTTTTTTTTTTTTGGACAGGCAGAGTTAGACAGTGAGAGAGAGAGAGAGAGACAGAGAGAAGGTCTTCCTTCCATTGGTTCACCCCCCAATTGGCCGCTGCGGCCAGCGCGCTGTGCCGATCTGAAGCCAGGAGCCAGGTGTTTCCTCCTGGTTTCCCATGCGGGTGCAGGGCCCAAGCACTTGGGCCATCCTCCACTGCCTTCCCAGGCCACAGCAGAGAACTTGACTGGAAGAGGGGCAACCGGGAAAGAACCAGCACCCCAACCGGAACTGGAACCCGGAGTGCCAGCACCACAGGCAGAGGATTAGCCTAGTGAGCTGTGGCGCCGGCCTAAGTGTATTTTCCTAATAGACTAAGGATATAAGGAAATGTCTTTAATATGTTAAAGAGTTGCTATGCATTTAGGCCGGCGCCGTGGCTTAACAGGCTAATCCTCCGCCTTGCGGCGCCGGCACACCCGGTTCTAGTCCCGGTCGGGGCACCGGATTCTATCCCGATTGCCCCTCTTCCAGGCCAGCTCTCTGCTATGGCCCAGCAGTGCAGTGGAGGATGGCCCAGGTCCTTGGGCCCTGCACCCGCATGGGAGACCAGGAGAAGCACCTGGATCCTGCCTTCGGATCAGCGCGGTGCGCCGGCTGCAGCGGCCATTGGAGGGTAACCAACGGCAAAAAGGAAGACCTTTCTCTCTGTCTCTCTCTCTCACTATCCACTCTGCCTGTCAAAAAAAAAAAAAAAAGAATTGTTATGAATTTGATAGGTAAGTATTGAAAGTTTTCCTTTTGAGACTGGGAGTATAGGACAAAAAGGGCTACATCACCCCTCTTCTATTCTATACTGTGCTGGAGGTCCTAATGAGAGCAATAAAACGAACAAAAAGTTGCTAAATGGTTAATGACTGGAAAACTATACTTGCAAACAATATTACTGTAAAAATTGAAAGGAACCCACTGATAAAGCAGCAGCTAGCCCAGGTGTTTGAGCCCCTGCTACCCATGAGGGAGACCCAGATGAAGTTCCTGGATCCTGGCCTTGGCCTGGCTCAGCCCTGGCCATTGCAGCCATCTAAGGCGTGAATCAGCAGTTGGAAGATCTCTCCCTCTCTTTGTCTCTGTCTCTGTCTGTCTCTCTATCTCTTTCTCTCTCTCTTTGTAACTCTGACTTTCAAATAAATAAATAAATCTTTAAAGAACTGCAATTGAACTTTTGTACCATGTATTTGTACACAGTTACTTGGAATATTGGGCAATGTTAGATTTTAATGAGCTAAGTGAATAAATCAAATTAAAACCATGAATTATCTAAAGGAAACAAATTACAAAATGAACTTAACAAAGCCTTGGATACAAGATCAATTTTTAAAAAATCAATTGTGTATGTAAGTCTAGTAACAAGCAATTAGAAAATGTACTTTGAAAAGAGTACAGTTTATGATTGCCAAAAACACCAAATCCTGGGATCAAATTTAAACAAAGATTTGCAAACTATTTATGCAGAAATCACTGAGAGAAATTAAAGAAAATGAAAACAGTTGTAAGGATATCTGACACACATGGACTGAAATCTTCAATTCTGGAAGGATGTATATTTTACCCAAATTAGTCAACAACTTCAATGAAATTCCAACTAAAATACCAGTAGGTAATTTTTGTTGAATTTGACCATCTGATTCCTAAGTTCAAATGCTGATGTCAAGAAACAAAAGTGTGGGGGCCAGCGCTGTGGCACAGCAGGTTGACACCCTGACCTGAAGCTCCTGAATCCCATATGGGAGCCAGTTCGAGACCCGGCCATTCCACTTCCTATCTAGCTCTCTGCTATGGCCTGGGAAAGCAGTAGAAGATGGCCCAAGTCCTTGGGCCCCTGCACCCACGTGAGAGACCCGGAAGAAGCTCCTGGCTCCTGGCTTCAGATTGGCGCAGCTCCAGTCATTGCAGCCAATTGGGGAGTGAACCACTGGATGGAAGACCTCTCTCTCTTTTTCTTTCTCTCTCTCTCTCTTTCTGTGTGTGTGTGTGTGTGTGTATGTGTAACTCTGACTTTCAAATAAATAAATAAATCTTAAGAAAGAAAGGAAGAAAAGTTTTAATTAGAAAATAGTCAACAAAACCAAATTTTGGCAAGAATGTGAATCAACTAAAACCACCAATGACATACAGATGAGAGTGCCAGTTGGTACTACCACTCTGGAAAACTGCATGGCACTGTGTCCCAACAATTCTATTCAAGGACAAATATGCATTTATAGCAGGAAGATGCATTGTAGCCAACCTCGAAACAACACAAGAGTCCATGAATAGTGCTGTGGATAAATAAATGGGGATATAGTCGTACAAACAACAACAACAAAAAGATGAACTACATCTTCATAGATACAACATGAAGAAACCCACAAACATAATGTCAAGGAAAGGGTGACAAATAAGAAAGAGTACATATTGCCTTATTCTACTCATAAAAATAGGAAGCAAGAAAAACTGATTTCTGGTGGGAAGTGTGACTGGGAAGGGGTCCAAGAGCCATTCTAGGAATTGGTAATAACATTTTTTTATCTTACAGTATAAACATTTGATTTATGTACTTTTCTGTGGGATTAAACATCAATAAAAACATTTTTAAATATGCAAAAATAACCAATTAAATTCACAATAATGTGAGGTAAAGGATCAGATCTATGAAATGCTATAATGCATTATGGAGCTGTATTAAGAGTGTGGTATTTATACATGAATGGATAACCATAGGAAAAAAGAGTAGGTCCAAAAATGGCCCTAAAATGAAAATTGAGGGGCAGGTGTTGTGGTTCATCAGGTAAAGCCACCATCTGAGATGCCAGCATCCCATATGGGTACCAGTTTGTGTCCTACTGCTCCAGTTCCAAGCCAGCTCCCTGCTAATAGCTTGGGAAAAAACGATGGATGGCCCAACTGTTTGAGCCCCTAATACCCTTGTGGGAGACCCAGATGAAGTTCCTGGATCCTGGCTTTGGCCTGGCTCAGGCTAGCCTTGGCCATTGCAGTCATCTAGGGAGTGAATCAGCAGATGGAAGATCTCTCCCTCTCTTTGTCTCTGTCTTGGTCTCTCTCTCTCTCTCTCTCTCTCTCTCTCTTTCTGTAACTCTGACTTTCAGATAAATAAATAAATCTTTTAAGAAAATGCAAATTGAACTTTTGTACCATATGTTTGTACACAGTTACTTGGAATATTGAGCAATGTTAGATTTTAATGAGCTAAGTTAATAAATCAAGTTAAAACCTGGAGTGTCCAAAGGAAACAAATTTCTGAGACAAATATTTAAAGCTACAGTGAACCATGTAAAATCTATAGTAAAAATTCCCCTCACTTCTCAAAAACCAACTAAAGAAATGATTCTTCCAAGGTACTTTTCTTCTCTTTAAGGTAATGAATAGATGGAGATTGGTGGTGATAGTGGGCAAGAATAACAGACTTTTTCCATGTCTGAAGAGTAAAAAAGTTGGCCCTACATTCTTTTGTTTATACTCTGTGTGAGGCATAAAAGATTTGTTTGTTTATTTGTTCAACTAGTGCAGGATTTGAAAGGAGTATGTATGATTTTGAATGATAGAACTGAACCGAACCTCAAATCAAAGAGTAATCTCCTGGTGCCTTGAATTCACAAGCCCCGGGGTAGATTCTACTCTGGGAGAGGTTGGGTAGGGAGAATTATATAGCGTTATCAGGCCCTGGCTTCTTACTCAGCCATTTCCCCCGAGATCATAAGAAGACTGTTACCAGCTCCCTGGCTGGAGTCCTTCTGATTTCTCATGTAAGGAAAAGGTGAACATTTTTGTCCTAACACTCCCTGCAAAGGCCTCATTGAATTTCCGTGGCTCCAAATGTGTCACATCCATTTTTGAGTGGAACACACTGCCTAGAGAAATGCATTGAGTGGTGTAGTATTGTATGATCCATATCTGATCCATGGAGGAATCAATCCATGGGCTGAAAATGGGAGAAAAGGTGGATCCTAAAGGCTGAATGGATAACAGGCAGCAACATGTCTCCTCTAGAGTAACATGTCCCTGGAATGGGTGCAGGAGAAGACGAGGCCCTATGAATTTAACCTTGACATTTGTTTATTAATGTTAAAAACTTTGCAGCTGCTAAGGACTAAATGTTTGTGTTCACCCGAAGTTCATGTGTCCAAGCCCTTATCTACAATCTGATGGTATTTGGAGGTGAGGCCTTTGGGAGGTAGTTGGATCATGAGGTTGGAACCCTGGTGACTGAGGTTGGGACACTTACAAAGACACTAGAGAGATGATCTCATTGCTCCACGTGAGGATACACAAGTAGTTGGCCATTTGCCAACCAAGAAAAAGAACCTCACCAGCGGTGAATCAGCTGGCACCTTGACCTTGGAATTCCGAGTCTCCAGAACTGTGAGAGATGAACTTTGCTATTTAAACTACCCAGTTTATGATATTTCATTTTGGCAACCCAAACAGATTAAGACAATAGCCAAATTTCACTTTTTGAAAAAGTGAAAATACGAAGTAGAAGAGTGTGCCCTGTCTCCTGTGCCAGCCCCTCCCCTGTCTTCTGTGCTCCTTTGGGTGACAGGGTGGGCGCACATCTGCTGGGCTAGGGAGTAATACAAGCGCTCAGGAGAACCCACAGTGGCTGCCTCCACAGAACAGGCATCTTGTGCCAAGGAGCCATGTCTTTCTCAATCCTTCCTCTCTATTACTGGTTTTAAATAATGTTTCCGACAAGATTCTGCTTTTCTTTATGTCAACTGTCAAGGAACAGGCATTGGGCATTATTTGTGGGGCTGTAAATACATTACATGAAAAAATAATGAGCCCTTAAAAAGTCAAGAGAAAGGCCTCCAGAGACGTTTACCTAACCGTTATTTATGTCAGGCTAGGAATAAAGTTTCAGAAACTTCCAAACGAAAAGTCTGGATCATAAAATCTAGTCTCTTCCAAATTTGCCTTTGTTGCCACTCCTGGATGCATTTCGCTTTTACTTTAAATCTGGAAGTTGGAGAACGTTTTTCATGTTCAACTTGAAGTGTTTGGTTAATGGTCTAAGAATAACTCTTGGGAGCCTCTCTCAGCATAGCGTGTTACTCCTCCATTCTTCTGACTGAATTTGATGTATCTATTGTGTTCTTATTGCATAAACTGATCTCCGGGATTAATCATTTTCTTTTTACCAGCTAGAAACTGTAGACATTTAATGGATATACCTACATCAGTCAATTTAATGAGTCTCATTGTCTGGGGTTTAAAATATACTGATCACTCTAAAGTTAAAAGATAATCAACATTCATCCTTATTCCACGTTTCCAGGTTTTCAAGTCTGTCCCTCCTTTCTGCCTGAGGGTATTATTGAACTTAAGCTTTATTTAAAATTGAGTTCTTTGGGGCATGGAAATGCAAGTGCATCTACTGGATGATGTGCAGAAGAGGCTAAATAATCTTTGCATCATTTACTCCACTGCACCTTAAAAAAAATCGCTTAGCTTCAGTTTCTTTCAGAAAGAATATTTTGTCATCTTAATAGGAACGGTTCTGTGGAAGGCTCCTGCTGGTTAATATTTCCCGAGGGTATCTCTAGCAGCTTTGCAGTTGGAAACAATGGGATGCAGACGTGGCTTGGGCATCTTCCATGTTGTAAAGAGCCAGGGTAGAGTCAGCTGACCTGGCAGGTCAGGCAGGGCCCTGCACCACTCCAGAGACTGAGAACAAGGCCAACAGGACGCCTCTCCTACATAAAGAAGGGACCAGCGAGCCAGCGAATATAGTTGTAAGAACTTAAGTGGACGCAAACCTGAGTCATAATTAATGGGTGTTTTTTGTTTGTTTGTTTGTTTCTCTTTTGTTTTTCAGTTGTTTGAATTTATGAACTTTTTGGCTGAGAACGTCATCTTCTGCTACATGGGCCTGGCACTGTTCACGTTCCAGAATCATATCTTTAATGCTCTTTTTATACTGGGAGCCTTTGTATCCTTTGAAATATAAAACACGGGGTGATGAGAGACGAGAACAAACTGCTTACTTTTACTGATTAGGCTGTTCAACTGTTAAATTTCCCCAGTTTCACTGCAAGGCTCAAACTGAAGGCAGATATGTAATTTCAAGTAAGGGGAGAAAAGTACCCTACAGAACTTTAATAAAAATACTTATGGTTCAAGATAAGATGTTTGGAAAAGACTGAGGAAAGTAAAAGGGAAAACTAAAACAAAATGGTGTTTTAAAGTATTATAAATATGTTCAGCTAAAATTATGAAACCATTACAAAAAATTACATCAATTCATTCCTTATACAAAATCTATTTAATCCACATTAGAAGATATCAGAAGGCAGCCAGGATTATTAGGCTCTGGAAATGTTCTTATTGCAATATGGTCTGAAAACGGGATAGACAAAGAAAAGATCCAGTGAGATTATTGTGATAGGCTTGCTTTCAACATCCTAAGCATTGCACACTTGTAAGTTTATTTTAATGAGTACTTTTATTTTCCCTAAGAGGACAGATAAAATACAGACCTCACTTTCCCTAGCTGTAGGCCTGGAGCAGGAGGCATTCCCAGTGGAAATGGGTGTCTGTCTGAAAGGATTTTGAGCCGTTAGAAATGTCCCCAAGGACAGTCTGCAACTGTTGTCCTTATTCACACTTGAAAAATGGGCAGCTGCCTCTCGGGTCACAAGCAGCCCTTGCTAGCAGCCAGGAGAGCTGGTCCCTCGCTCTGAGCCCTGCTCCCAACAAGCACCTGCATACGCCTCTCAGTGGGCATTCAGCTGGGCCCTACTCTCTACCCAAACAACTCCATGCCACTGAGAACAAACAACAGTCCATCATGGAAGAAGTCAAAGGCAGAGAAAAGGAGAGATGGATCTCACCAATATTTTCATTCAGTTTTATGTAAAATGCCTCTTAAAGCAGCAGTTGTATTATACATTTAGACAGGCAATTCCTCTCAAGATTAAATCCACCAAAAGGAAAGAGTGAGCCAAGCTTGCTAGATTCAGGGAGTGTAAAGTGTGAAGTGGTGGAACAAGAGATGGTGATCGCAAGCAGAAGTACATTTATCCCCCCACCCCCCGAAAGTGCTGCTCCACAGCATCTAATGGCGTCTGCCTCGCATTTCACAGCAGAGCTGAGGCCGGAGTCAGCCATCAGCAACATAAATGTGATGAGAAAATTTGCAGTGATTGAAATGGTATCGGGCTTAACAACTGGAAATCCCGTACATGTTCAAAGAAAGGCAGAGTTCTGTATTATTTCTGGAAGAGGGTTGACATTAAATGATGAGTTTTGGGAGGAAGTTGGACATACGTGAGTTGACGTGTTTATCCTTGTTTTCTGGGTCACGTGAACTGACATGTGTGTCCTTGTTTTCTGGGTCACAACGGAGAGACGTTCCATGACTCGCAGCCTCATTGCAGCACCATTTTCCTCAATGTTTCCCTGTGCTTCTCTCCAGCTAGCGATTTTTATCGCCAGAGCCTGCAACATATACCCGCTCTCCTTCCTCCTGAATCTGGGCCGGAAGCAGAAGATCCCCTGGAACTTTCAACACATGATGATGTTTTCAGGTATGTGAACTACCTCAGAAGTGAGTGCTGCGTTCTCTGTCACTCGTACAGAACATGGAAGACATGAGGACACTCTCAGGTGTGCAGGGGAAATACTACTTCTCTTTGTCTCATTGCACCTAGCACCATGCTCCGTAAGTTCTGAGCAATAACAGGAGTCATCTTTCCAAAAGGGAAGTGAAATAAAAGGAATCTCTCTGCACAGATTCAAGGTCGAGCATCGGGTCAGAAACTGGCCTAGAATGGACACTGGACTTTCCCCTGGCTTATTTCAGTTCAATTTTCGTATCAGGGGATTTGAATTATCATTTTATTAATTGTGTGCTCAAGGTAAGCAATGTGCAAATTGCACATCCTAGTCCAGTGTTAAAGCTCCTTCTCCTTGGAATCCCTGCTTCTTTCCCATGCAAGGCTCCAGAAGCGTCTCACAGCTGTTGTAAAAGTAAATTGGATCTAAGTCCGTCCAGTCGTTAGCTGAGAAGATAAATATTAATTGAGCACTCACCAAGTGCCCAAGAGTGGTTGTAGGCACTGATTGATGAAACCATCAAGGTCTCTGCTCTCAAGTCGTTTCCGTTCTAATTGCTTAAACCATACTTGAAGGCTTCTTTTCAAATGAAAAAATAAACCAAGTGAATTTGCTAACTCTGAGCGACTCCGGGGAGTGTGCTGTCTTTCTAGCCGATGTTCCTGCCATCAGTATTTCCCTGTTTATAGCCCTTGTCCAGAGACTCTCCCATGCCTTCTATGTGTGTCTACACATACAGTACACACAGAGGCCATCCACTGTGTGATACTTGAGAGTAACATAGAACCTCCAACCAAAACAGTGCAGACAAATATAATTTGGGGCTCACTCAAGCATAGAGAAGAAGTGAGAGAAACTAACATTTATTGATACTATTGGATAATTACTATTTATTGATTCTATAAAACAAATGTTGTTATATTTTATACATAGGAAAACTGAGATTCAGGATCTCAAAGGGGTTAAATTTTTGGTCCAGAAGAAAAGTATTCCTGAACCCAGATCTGTGAAACCCTGCTCAGAGTCAACCAAGTGTCTAAAAATTCTTGCAAATGGTACTAGGAATGAAATGCTTATTTCTCCTAGGTTCCATTCTAGCCTACTCCACACAGTAAAGCAGGCAGCTTCCAGGCTGAGAACATTTAATCAAGTATGGACAAATGGAGACCCAAAGTTAAAAGTCACCCTTCTGAAGGCTTCTTATCAGCTCCCTTGTATTTCCAGACATGTTTGGGTGTGAGAGAGAGTCATAAACAGAATGAGAAGTTGGATGAGGGGTGATTTTTGTCTTAGTACAGCAACAAACTTTGGCAATGAGTTGACTTTAGTTATGTTCCTGTGTGATCACATAAATAAGAAACCAGCCTTGGGTTGCATTTTTGCAAAGCATTTCTAGGAGCTAGAAAGCACTTTTCACTCTTTCCCATCAAAACATCAGTAGTTTTACTCTGGATAATAACAACTTACAAGTATTTTCAAAACTTGGTTGTTACACTTTAAATTGTTTTATCTGACAAGGAATGCTTTCAGAATAATGTAAGGTTTTAGATAATCTTGTTGGGATATGAGTGTCTGCCCAGAAGGTCACCTGACTGGATGGTTTCTACAGCCTTAGCACTTTCTAAGTTTGTTTTTGTGTAGGATTGGAGCTACAGTAAATTCCAACAGAGGCTACCAATACGATGTGTACTGCAGGGAATGTGAAGAGGCCCAGGATTTGATGATGTCTTTCTGTTATTCTAAAGCAAGGATTCAGCAAACTATGGCCCTTGACCCAAATCTGGCCAATGCTTGTTTTGTTAATAAAGGTGTACCTCAGCTTCTGCTTTATTCACCTGTTGCCTATGCCTGGTTTTGCACTATAGGGACAAAGTTAAGTAGTTGCAATAGATTGTATGGTTTGCAAAACCTAAAATATTTACTCTCTGGTCTTATTCCAAAGTATTCTCACCCTGTAGAAGGAAAACAACATCCTGATCATATCGATGGTGCTGAAATTACTGGTTTAGGGGTAGGTGTTGTGGCACAGTTGGTTAAGCCAGTGGTTGTGATGCCTACATCCCATTTCTGAGTACTTGAGATCAAGTCCCGGTTCTGCTTCTGATCCAGCTTCCTGCTATTGTATATTCTGGGAAGCAGCAGATGATGTCCCAAGTATTTACACCCCTGCTACCCACATGGGAGATCTGAATAGAGTTCCTAGCTCCTGGCTCTGACCTGCCCAAGTCCCAGCTGTTGCAGGCATTTGGGGGAGTGAACCAGTAGATGAAAGATTCTCTTTCTCTCTTTCTGCCTTTCAAGTAAACAAGAATAAACAAACTTTAAACAAAACAAAAATAAATCTGGTTTTTATAAAATTACTAGTTTAATTCACAGGCATGAAATCAGCTAAATCCCATCATTAAAAATGCCACATTTTCAATTTCCATATGACTCTGATGTCCAGAGAATGTCCATTGTCTTCCACCCTGAGTCATCTGCCAAGTACTGAGTCACCCACAGCAACTGAGCAGCTTGAACTTAAACATTCCAGTCATTTTTGGCCAAGGTGGGCTTCTTATATATTGGGTTACACTTTCGTTTTGTACACTTTTTTCATTGAAATGAATATATTTACATATATTTATGTATGTAGTGTCCATTTTATTCAAAGTTAATAAACTATGGATAATACTTCTTGGTATAATGGAAAGAACATTAGAGTTTCCAGTTTAAAAAAAACTGTCTTCTAGTTTTCAAATGAGACTGCAAGGTTACATAGTTGTATAACGGAGTCTCAAATGCTACCGCTCTAAAGTCACTTCATCCTTTCCTCAGAGCTTCCATAGACACAGCTTTGAGACCCAGCAGGGTCAGACAGGACTTACTGGCCTCTTTTTCATATTCCTTTTATTGTGAAGAAATACATTTTACTAGTGTTCGTAAGTACCTCCATAGTGTTGTGCAACCATCACCCCATCTCCAATAACACTTCTCATCTTGTAAAGCCAGACTCTATACACATTAAATAAAAACTCCCCATTCCCCTTTCTCCCAGCCTTTGGAAACCACCATTCCACTTTCTGTCTCCATAGATTTTGACTACTCTAGGAGTCTCATTTCTGGAGAATCATACAGTATCTATCTTTTTGTGATTGACATTTCATTAGCCTAATGCCCTCAAGATACATCCATACTACAGTGTATCACAGAGTAATACAGGCTTTCTGGAATGAATTAGGAAGTTCTCCCCCTTGTTCAATCTCTTGAAGAAGTTTGCTGAGGATTGATGTTGAATGTTTGGTAGAATTCACCCATGAAGCCTTCAGGTGAAGAGCTTTTCTTTGTCAGGAAATTTTTGATTACTGATTGAATCTCTTACTAGTTTAACATCTACTTTCTGTTGCTTCATGCTTTAATCTTGATATGTTTTGTGTTTCTAGGAATTTATCTATTTCATATAAGTTATCCAATTTGTTGCAGTAAAATGGTTCACAGTACTTTCAATATTCTTTTTATGTCTCTAAAATTACTCTTTATGTCCCCATTTTCATTTCTGATTTTGCTAATCTGAGTCTTCTCTATTTGGTTTCTCAATCTAGTTCCCCAAATGTTTGTCATTTTTATATATTTTCAAAGAATTATCTTTATCTCCATTGATTTTTCTCTATTATTTTACTTTAATTTATCTATGCTCTTATTATTTACTTTTTTCTGCAAGTTTTGGGTTTAGATTATTTTTCTAGTTTTGTAAGTTATGAAGTTAGCTTAGTGATTTGGGATCTTTCTTATTTTAATTTTTATTTATTTGAAAGGCAGAAGGATAGAGATCTTTTTTTTAGAAAAAGATATTTATTAATTTGAAAGGCAGAGTTACAGAAAGACAGATGGAGAGACAAAGATAGAGATAGAGTGATTTTCCATCTGCTGGTTCACTCCCCAAATGGCCACAACAGCCAGGGCTGGGCTAGGCCGAAGCAGGAGCCAGGAGTTTCTTCCAGGTCCTCCACATGGGTGCAGGGACCATCCTCCATGGGTGCAGCAGCCATCCTGTGCTGCTTTCTCAGGTAGATTAGCAGTGAGCTGGATCAAAGTGGAGCAGCCAGGAGGTGAACCAACGCCCATGTGGAATGCCAGTGCTACAGGCTGCTGCCTACCCTCCTATATCATAGTGCCGGCCACTGACAGAGGTTTTCCATGGTTGGCTCCTCAAATGCCTGTAATGGTTGAGGCTGGGCCACGCCAAAGCCAGGAGCCCTGAACTCCATCTGGGTCTCCTTTATGGGTGGCAAGAATGTAAGTACTTGAGCTATCATCTGTTGCCTCCCGGAATCACAACAAGCTGGAAACAGCTGGGCAGAGATTTGAACCCAGGCACTAGGATATGGGATATGGATTATCTTAACTGTTGTACCAAACACTTGCCCTGCAATCTTTCATTTTTTAATGTTAGTGCTTATAGCTATAAATCTCCACCTTAGCACTCTTTTTTCTATGTCTGATTAAGTTTGGCTATGTTGTGCTTTCATTTTCATTCACTCTTGGTATTTTGTCATTTCACCTCTGATTTCATCTTTGACTGACTGGTTATTTAAGAGTATGTGATTTAGTTTCTAGAAATTTGTGAATTTTCCAGTTTTACTTCTGCTATTGATCTCTAATGTGACTTCATTGTTGTTGAAGAAGACACTTTTTTTTAAGATTTATTTATTTATTTATTCGAAAGTCAGAGTTAAACAGAGAGAGGAGAGGCAGAGAGAGAGAGAGAGAGAGAGAGATAATGGTCTTCCATCTGATGGTTCACTCCCCAGATGGCCGCAATAGCCGGAGCTGCGCCAATCCAAAGCCAGGAGCCAGGAGCCTCTTCTGGGTCTCCCATGTGGGTGCAGGGGCCCAAGGACTTGAACCATCTTCTACTGCTTTCCCAGGCCATAGCAGAGAGCTGGATCAGAAGTGGAGCAGCCGGGACTAGAACCAGCACCCATATGGGATGCCGGCGCTCAAGCCAGGGTGTTAACCTGCTGTGCCACAGTGCCGGCCCCGAGGAAGACACTTTTTTACAATTCTATATCTGTCCTTTTGACTGTTGATTATATATTTTTTCATAGTATCCTCCAAAGAACAAATTAATAATTTTCTCATAGGCATTAGTTTCTTAAATTACGTAGAAAACAAAGTTCAGAGTTACGGAACAAAGTCAACAATAATATCAGCTTTTAAACTGCTAATTATTTTTCATGTATTCATCTCCCAAATTACATACAGACCAAAAAATGGAATTGCAAACCATTAAACGCTAGCTTTTTAATTATCTGCGTATTTATCTTTATGAGCTCTCTAATTTGAGGTACTGCACACTGTCCTTTCATTTCATAATAAAGAGTCTTTCAGCTTTTTTTTTTTTTTTCTTGGAGAGTAGGTCTAGTGGTGATGACTTCTCTCAGGTTTTGTTTGTTTGGGAATGTCTTCATGTCTCCCTCACTTTTGAAGGACAATTTTGTTGATACGGTATTCTTGGTTGACAGCTTTTTTCTTCTTTTAGCATTTTGAGTAAATATATAGACCACTGCTTTTGGCCTCCAGTTTCCGATGAAAAATCTGATAATCTGACTGAGGATCCCTTGTATATGCTGAGTCATTTCTATGTTGCTGCTTTCAAGATTCTCTCTGTTGTTAACTTTCAGGCATTTGATTAAATGTATCTCAGCGTGCATCTCTAAGTTTGTCTTACTTCAAGTTCATTGAACTTCTTGGGTGTTTATATTCATGTCTTTCATCAAATTTGGGATGTTTTCAGCCATTATTTCTTCAAATATTATCTCCACCCTTTTCTCTTCTCCGTCACACTACCGTGATGTGTCTATTTGATGGTATCCCACAGGTCTCTTATTCACTTTTTTCAATCTTTTTGCTTCTGTCCCTCTGACTCAGTGATTTCCAAATCCTGTCTTCAGTGTCACTACTGCTCCTGCCTGCTCAGATCTGCCTTTGAATCCACTTGGGAATGTCTTATATCAATTATCATGATTTTCAGTTCCACAATTGCTTTTTTATTTATTTTTAGGTTTTACATCTCACTTTTGACATGTGCCTATTAATCATACATCCTGTACTTGATTTTGATTTCTCTACACCCTTCTCCAGTTCTTTTTTTTTTTTTTTTTTTTTTTTTTTGACAGGCAGAGTGGATAGTGAGAGAGAGAGACAGAAAGGTCTTCCTTTTGCCATTGGTTCACCCTCCAATGGCCACTGCAGCCAGCGCATCTTGCTGATCCGAAGCCAGGAGCCAGGTGCTTCTCCTGGTCTCCCATGCGGGTGCAGGGCCCAAGCACTTGGGCCATCCTCCACTGCCTTCCCGGGCCATAGCAGAGAGCTGGCCTGGAAGAGGAGCAACCAGGATAGAATCCGGCGCCCCAACCAGGACTAGAACCCGGTGTGCCGGCGCCGCAAGGCGGAGGATTAGCCTGTTAAGCCACGGCGCAGGCCTCCAGTTCTTTTTAAGACCATTGCTTTAAAGTCTTTATCTAGTGTATCTGCCATTGGCTCTTTTTCAGGGATAGTTTCTGTTTTTTTTTTTTTTCCTTAAATGGCCATATTTCCTGTTTGCTTGCATGCCTTATGATTTTTTTGCTGAAAATTGGACATTTGAATCGAATGCCGCGGTGACTCTGAAAAGCAGAGTCTTCCTCTTCCCCAGGCTTTGCTGCCTTGTGTTAGTGTCTGTGTCTTTGATTGTTGTAGTCTGACTCTGTGCCAAAAGTCAGCATGAGGTATAAACTTAAGGCCTTCCCAGGTCTTTTCTGAGCGTGAGCTTTTCCCTAGGCCTGCACAGTCACTTTCTAATTTTCCTTGTGTATGTAGTTATTTTTGAATGCCCTAGTCTTTAATGCCTGCCTTCCAAAAAGGAAAACAAGAAAAATGAGAGGGGTGAGGGAGATAAAAAGGACTCTGACCCTTTAAAACTGAGAGAAGTCACTTTTTGCAGAGGGGAAGGGCTTGCAACAAAGGGGAGAGGCACACCAACAGTGGCCACCAGCTCTTTCTGGTCCACACCTCTGTGATCAGAACCAGAAATCAATGATAAGGGCACACACTCCTGGCGTTGGGAGGACAGGGTCCTTTTTACCCGCCCTGGCTCCTGCAAGCTGTCTGCAAGCTGCTCTAGGAATCCATGCACAGCTACCTGCTCCTGTGAGGGCTGGCTGCTGCTGTGTTGAGAGCTAAAATTAATTAGAAGGAACCACAATTTATTGTCCATCCCCTCACCTAGAATTTGCACATTTTAATAGACTCCAGAGCTCCCAAACAGTTCCTGGTGCTCCCTACTCTGCCATCTTCTCAGAATCCTATTATTGGTCCCTTTTTGCAGATTATAAAAACTAGTGAGACTTGGAGACATTAGGTGTCTTGCACACAGTCTCACAGTCAACTAGAGATTAAATTCTGAGTTGAACCCTGGCCTCTTGACTTTGAATTTAAATTTTCTCATCTATGTGATACTACCTCAGATTTACCCTTGAGGTCATGAGAACAAAGGTTAAATTAAAACCAGGCCTTTCCTAACCCAAACCAACCCCAGCTTGTCTAAAATGTCCTTTATGCAAACTTGACTCCCATCCAATTCACAACAAATCAAACGTGGTGATCTCCCCCCGAGTCATGGGCTCAGGCTTCAAACTGCACCCACTGACCCCTGCCAGAACGTATGCAAGGTCAGGAGTTCACCACAGACAGGCTGGTATTCTTCTACACAAGAGAATGCTGTAGACTCAGCTTTGGTTTTCTGCATGAATTCTGAAAGCTATATCTTACTCAGGACCTAACATCTTAAATATATTTGCCAGGAAATAAAGAATTTAAAAGGTCAACATAACTTAAGCCAGGGAAAGAGTTTAACAAGGCCAATCCATCTACACATTATCTCACCTTTTCTGTATGTATGAGAGTAACACCTGCTGCAACCAGAAAAAGCCGGCTACCATACTGAATATTGACTTCAAAATATCGTCCAGTGTTTCTTAATTATGCCCAGCATGTTTTTGTTCATCCATTAAGAGGGTCGACTTTAGTAGCCCTCTTACAATATCTAGTTGTCCATGCTTCTGAATAAATATAGGTAAATAGTCTTCCTTCTCATAACTCATTTTGTGAGAAGTCTTTTGGAGGAGGTCACAACAGCGATGCTCTATCTAAAATGAAAGTGTGGGTTTAGTTTTACATTCTTCATTCATGCATTCATTCACAATCTTCCAAACATCCAGATGTTCCTTCAGCCAACATTTGTTAATATAGCCTCTGGGGTAGGCATGTAAGTGAACAAAGACAAAGATGAGGGCCTTGCCCTAAGATAAAGTTGGGTTTGTCCCATGCTTGATTCCCTGAGTCGGTTCATCTCAGAGGGTTCAAAGGCCAGTGAAATAAGAACCTGAGCTTTCTGTCTTTCATGACACCATTTGATAAATCTTTTCCATCATCTTTGCCTTCACCTTATGCCTGCCTTTTTGATACTGGGAAGGAGAGGAGTCTTCTAAACAGAGGTAGATTTGCTGTGAAAGTTAGGCTTCAGTTTCCCTTTTAACTTCCAAGCCTTCCAAGATCCCTGGAGGGGCCCTGACTTAGTGTGTTCTAGATGAGCAAAGAAAGTTTACAAAAAAAAAAAAAAAAAAAAAAGAGGGGGATCCAGTTGCTCCTTATGCATCTCCTGCAGTGAGCGGGGCCTTCAATGAGTGCTCAAACAAGGGCGTGGCACTCTCTGGTTCTGTAATGTTTTTAAGTTTTCGTTGTTTGTGGCTGACCCCACTGCTGCTACCACCCTTTACCCTCCGCTCCACCCTTTGCCTCGCCAGCCAAAAAAACTGAATGAAGCAACTGTCAGGGCCCAGATTAAATTTCTCACCAAGCAGAATCCCCATCCAATTTCTTTTGTACAGACCAGTCTTCTGCACACACGAAGCCTTGGAACATGAAAATGACGAATGGCTTTCCAGCTCAGGAGTCTGCCCTCTCTGTCTTCTGTGTCTTGAGAAGGAGTTTTTAATAATGCAAATCCTGTTCTAGCTTGGATGCAGTTAAGAGTCAATGTGGGAAATTTACCCTGAGACATTTGTAAGCCCTTCTTTAAATTCAAGGCCAGGAGGCCATAACCACTCTGGTGTATCGGGTGACACCCAGCACAAAGGCCTTAAGAAGAATGCTAAGCTCCCCTGAAACTGTTCGTGTTTCTCTGGAGCACAGCCCTGGTTAATGCCATGAGTGAACAGCCCCGCCCTAGCCCTCAGTTCCCTTGAAACCATAGAGGCAGCACTCTGTGGCTTAAATTAAAGGAGGAGAAGCGCTTTGCACAAATTAGCTTTCCTATTGATGTGGTGCATATTACAAAGATCAGTCCTCTTGTTTTTATTCAAATCCATGTGCTGCAATTTTTATTTAATTTAAAACTAAATAAGAGCCAGGATTTGCTAGAAGGAGGGGAAATGCCAAGCCTAATTGAGCCCTGGCAGCCTTCCTGAAACCACTGCGACTTGGGGACTACGGACTCCTGGGCTACAGAGCCACTGTGCAGAGTTGCTGCTCTCTCAGCAGGAGGGAGGCGAGGGAAGTCCCTGGACAGGTTGTAGGAGTGGGTGCTATGTCAGAGAACATTCCTCCTCGAATGTGTTGATTTCTGCTAGACTTTGAAGAAGACATTGAAATCCCATTGTGTCTCATCAGGAAAACCAGGAAGGATTTTAACCAGGAGAATGTGACCACAGGGTATGAATTTATACAAAGCTTCGCGCGTGAGCTCACACAGCCCTAACAGCAGTAGCATCCAGGGCTGCCAGGCTTTGCGCCTAATGTTCACAGCTCGTTCTGTTGTCCACTGGCACTCATTAACATTCAAATCGCTGCTGGGACCAGCGGATTAAAGAAAGCCATAGAAGAAAACTTTAAGTTAAGAAAATTTAGCCATTAAGCATTCATTCCCCCCCCCCCCCTCACCGTGTGGTGAAAAGGCTGCTGTTTACCATTCGGATTTTGTAGAACACTATGTCCTACAGTGCACAGAACACCAGCGTTTGTTCTATAGAAGGAGAGCTTACGAACCTCTGCCAAGACATAGACCTCCTTTCCCAGAGTCTTTTCAGTAAGCCCCCAATCAAGCCATGATCAGAATCCAATCTGAGAGTTTGACCCAAAAATGTTCTTATCCAGCTGGTCTATCAATGATATACGGGAGGGAACATTCATGGAATTCATGAAAGTGAAGAGTGAAGGTCATTGTTTAGGCAGTGCCTAAACAGGAATCTGTGTCCGTGACATTCAAGGCTCGTGGAACTCCAGTAGGCTGCCAAGATTGTTCCAGAACTACTAGCAATCACCGTATCTTGACCCTTGAGACCCAAGAGTGTTGTCCTCAGACAACAGCTTTGGTATCCCTTGGGAGGTCCCTATAATACTGAGTAAAAATCTGCATTCTACCCAGGTCCCCAGGTAGCTCATGCGCATGTGTAAGCTGGGGAAGCATGTCCCAGAACATAATCACCATTCTTCGTCTCTGTTCTGAACTTCTTGCTTTAATCCATTCCTCCCACCTCATTCTGTTTTGCTTTAGACCCTCCTAGATGCCAGTCTTGCCTCTTGTTCTTCCATTTGCCATCTGATCAGCATAGCACTGTTTATCTCGTTATTGAATTCCTTCCAGTTCCTTTAGTATGCTGAGATCTTCCCCCATTCACTCATTCTGTCCTTCTGCCTGGAACCCTTTGCACATCCACCCACCTCCACTCTCTTACTCAGTAATTCCTTTTATTATCTCCCATCTCAGCTTAGGCATCTCATCCTATTAGAAGCCTTTGGAACTCCTCTGTCTGGATTGGTGACTCCAGTTTCCATAGCACCCAGTACTTCTCTGCTAGCAGTCATCACATTCTTTCATGATTTTCAGTGTGTCTGTCTGGGAATAACATGAGGACGAAATGCTTTCCTTTACACATCAGCACCCAGCCCAGTACCTGAAAACTGGGTAGCCTTCCACAAGTATTTGGTGGATGAATGGGTGAATGAATGAATGACGTGCAACACTGTCTACCCAGTACTCATTCATACAGCCACTTCAGGACTATCCTGTTCTGTCTGTCAGCTCTGGGAACTTTCTGTACCAGAATTGGCCTCATAGGCTGTTGTAAGACCAGATGTGCGAGCTCCCTAGGTAGAAGCTAGGCAATGATTTTTAGGGCAAGAGATCAACAAATATAACTTTTTTCTTTTAATAAAAGGAAACATTTTTCACCTACTCACATTGGGTTTATAAAGCCAATGTTGATAATTAAATTTTGGTCATGCTTCCTAAAAAGTAGCATGTTGACTTAAGAATATTTTTCAAGTCTTCACTTGCTTTGTGTTGGAGGGGATGTATTAGTTTCCCTATTAAAAGACTGAGATTTCTTTTTAAATCCTGGAACATTTACATGGACTATGTGATTTGACTCAAGAATCAGGCAAAAGCTTAAGAAAAATATTTCTTTAAATATACATGGAAGAATAAGGAATATGTGAGTCTGAGCTCCTCTAAGAGTGACCTTTCTTTCCCTCTCTGTCCCCTGTTCACACTTCCATAGAGTGAGGCAGCCAATTAGATACCATCAGACTACCATGAGTTCCCTGTCCAGCCACCTGTTGGCAGCCCTCCTGCCCAGAATCCAGTGTATTCTCACCCTCCCAGGCAACATCCTATGCAAAGAATTAGGCCACTGACTATTCCTTACCCATCCCAGTCCATTAACCAGATAATGGGACACAGGGTCACAACTTTTCCTCCATCAGAGGAGATGAACTTCCACCAAGCCCCCATTGCTCTCAGGTGGTGCCTGCTGTGGGCCTGGGGCAGGCATCAGTGAGCAAAGAGACTGGAGTACATCTTCTGAGGTCTTCAAATGAGACAGGGTTAATGAGCTTATGCAGGAAATGAGCCACAAAAGTAGTTTAACCAGTGTGTCAAGGAGTCACAGAAAAAGTCATACTGGAAAATGAATAACCATGCATAGCATTGCTACGACAAAGCAGACAAGCAGAGCGGGCCCAAATGAATTGCAGATCCCATTAAGTCCTCCTAGTTTGAAATGCTGAGAGAAAGCAATATGATTATGATGGATTCAGAACATCTGAGAAATAGCTTAGAACGGTGTCTAGGCCATACAGTAGTTTTCTCCTATTATTTTAAGTCAAAGTGTTATCATTCTTCACTTACATCCCAATTAATTTACAAAAAAAAAAAATTACCTGCTCTTGCAATTTTAAGCAGCAAATTAGTTTTGCTATTTGGCACACTACCACACTTTTAAAATAGGAACTATTGTTATGTAAAGTGCAAGGAGGCCTGGCCCAGCTACTTGGAGTGATGTCATTAACCCCTGCCTCTAACATGGGGATAATAATACTCACTTTAGATGCTCAAGGTTGAAAACTAAACTGGAAAATATATTTTTAAATGCTTGGCACAGGGACTGTCACCTAAGAGATACTGCAAATGAGAATTCCCTTTCTTCACCGCTGGTGACAGGACTGCATCAGTGTTGTCACAGAGAGGGGAACTGTAGCTCACAAGTGTCCCCAGGAACACATTCTAGCGGACACTGGGGTTTGCATTCTAGAGAAGGGTTGGCAGCCCAGCCCCGGGGGGGGGGGGGGGGGGGGGGAACAGTCGGAGACAGAGGCAGGGCAAGGGAGACCTACCTGCAGAAGACCATGCCTGTGGGTCCTCCTTCCATTCCTCCCTTCAATTAAGGACAGTTTTTGATATTCTATTTTCAGTTCCAATGGTGACTTAACTCCCAACACATCTGTATGAACCAAATTGTCACTCAAAGTAACTGGTTTTGTAAGACAAAAATATTGTGTCCCTCTCCCCTGCAGAACAGATTGCCACGTATGAAATGTCACGGTCTACTTAGACATTGACTTACTGAGTGTGAGAAAGTGGCATGGCTAGGAGGGGACCAGACCCTGCTAGAAGTTGGAGTAATGCAGCCAGCGAGAGCAGGCCAGCTTCTACAGGACACCAAGTCATGAAAGGCCAAGATTCAGAATGCTTGTCACCTCCCCTTGCGTTTCAGGGACAAGAGTACAGGAAAACAAATGCCTTTACCATTTTATTCAGGTATTTTCCATGTTCAGTTAGGTTTTCCAGGATGTCCACAGTGAACAAATATCTGACTGACAGTTTTAACCAAATTAACCTGTCCACTGAGGCAAACAAATGAACTGCACTATTTTCCCCTATTTTCTGCCTGAATTTACTAACTAATTGCTTACTCATTTTGGCATGAGATAGGAAAAAACCTTAGAAAACCATCAACAAAAGCAAACCAAGTTTAAAAAAATGAGTCTATCTGTGCCAGGCCCAAATCCTTCTAATTCTGCCCTCGGGTTCTGTGGATAGAATTCAAAAGAAGTCAATAAGATTGACTCAAATAAGTTATGTGTGCAAATGAGCGAGAAGCAGTTCCATTTAAAAATGCCTTGTGCTAAATATCCATAGGGCCGTTAAGTAATTTAGGAATTTTCAGCATTCGCTCTGCTGTCTTGGGGATATTCAAATACCATCTGGTCAACCAGCTCCATCACAAACCAACACAACCTCTACAACTAGGCAGAAGCCCCAGCCCCCAGCCTCTCACTACTTTTGCCAGGAAGGCTGTGCCAGATGCACCAGGAACCCCCTAGGACCCAAGGTGCCTCCAGGAGAGAAGGAGAGGAGACACCAGGGCAAGTCTCTGCCCGTAAGCTACAGCCCTTCCCTCCCCCTACCAGTATCCAGGCCACCATCACCGTCCAGCTCCCCACATCAGCCTGTACTTTCTTGAAGCTGTACTGAATTCCACAAGTCAACAGGAAAGCAGGAGTGTTACTGTGGGGTTTTGTTTTTTTTTTTTTTTTTTTTTTTTTTTTTGACAGGCAGAGTGGATAGTGAGAGAGAGAGACACAGAGAGAAAGGTCCTCCTTTTCCGTTGGTTCACTCCCCAATGGCCGCTGCGGCCGGCGCACCACGCCGATCCGAAGGCAGGAGCCAGGTGCCTCTCCTGGTCTCCCATGCGGGTGCAGGGCCCAAGCACTTGGGCCATCCTCCACTGCACTCCCAGGCCACAGCAGAGAGCTGGCCTGGAAGAGGGGCAACCAGGATAGAATCCGGCGCCCTGACCGGGACTAGAACCCAGGTGCCGGCGCCGCAGGCGGAGGATTAGCCTATTGAGCCGCGGCGCCAGCCAGGAGTGTTACTGTGAAACGCCCTCCACTCCTCTCAGGCAGGGCTGTAGCTAGACCTAGCCTTCCTCAACAGATATCTTCCGAGTTTCTTTCTTCCTGGCATAAAGCTCATTGTGGCTGCCGGAGAAAAAGGGAGTTTGGACATGCAGATCATTGTAGGTTAGGGTTGCTGCAGGGCGGCAGGCAGGGAGGGAGGCTGGGAAGAGAAAAATGAAGGCCTCAGAAGCCCTTGATGCTGGAGAAATCAAAGAGCAAGAGCAACGGCAGAGAGAGTTGGGGAGAGGCTAAAGAGTTGGGCAAGAAGCTAAGCACCTTTTTGAAAATCTTGTCTGGAAGGGGTACTGCTCCTCCACCTGGTTGTTCAGCTGTAACCAGGTCCTTTTGTCTGATGACTTTGTAACTCCCTAAAGATGAAGATTCTGTAAATGATGCGCCAGCAGGATTGGCATCACCTGGCAACTTGCTAGAAGCACAGATCCTCTGGCCTGTTCCATATCTCCTGGGTCAGGCACTCCGGGAGTGCAGCCCAGCCTTCAGAGGTTGGGCAAGTCTTACAGGTTGACTCTGAGGTAGCTAGAGTTTGGGAATCACTTCCTGATTTGTGTTCAGCCAGTGGAGGGGGGTGGTGTGTGTGTGAGATGTATTTATGTAGTTATAGCAGTACACCATGGACCAAATAAGAATAAGCTTTTGCCAACACAGCTCTCTGCAGTAGGAATATTGCTATCTTTTTTTTAAAGGTTTATTTTATTTATTTGAAAGACAGAGTTACTGAGAGAGGTAGAGAGAGAGAGAGAGAGAGAGATCTTCCATCTGTTGGTTCACTCCCCAGATGATCTCAACGGCCAGAGCTGTGCCGATCCGAAGCCAGGAGCCAGGAGTTTCTTCCGGGTCTCCCATGTGGATGCAGGGGCCCAAGGACTTGGGCCATCTTCTACTGCTATCCCAGGCCACAGCAGAGAGCTGGATTGGAAGAGGAGCAGCTGGGACTAGAACTGGCGCCCATATGGGATGCCAGCGCTTCAGGCCAGGGCATTAACCCATTGCGCCACAGCGCCGGCCCCAGGAATATTGCCGTCTTTTATGACTTTGCTCCAATGAGAAAAAACAGTTCCAGGTCTGAACTAGGGTTGATCAATCCCCGTAACTATTGACATTTGAGGAAGGACAATTCTTTGTTTCAGAGAGTGCCTTGTACATCACAGGATGTTTAGCAACATCCCTAGCCCCTCACTTCTAGATAACAATAGCACCTTCAACCCCTACCCTTGCAGGCAGCCATGGATGATTCCAGACAGTGCCAGATATTCCCTTATGAGCAAAATCACCCAGGTGGAGAACCACTGGTTTAAGCAGGAAATTTATAAATCGACCTTTGAAACACAACCCGGCCAAGTACTAGGAGCTGCTCTCAGAATGTTGATTTTCTCCAGTTAGCCTTTCTCTTGAAACCTTCTGTTGAAGAGTTCAGCGAGTAGTAAGGATTCTTCCGCAGTTTACTACCACACTCACCTTACCTACATAAAAATGAACTTCCTGAGCTGGAGGCAGAGCTGAGACAGAGCTGATCCTATTTACAGTTACACTTCCTGGCTGCCCAGGGCTTCCAAAAACAAACTTCATTATATATATATATATATATATATATATATATATATATATATATATATATATATGGCACTGAAGTTATGTTACATTCCTTCTCAATAGCCTTAAGTTTAAATGATTCAAGTTCAGGAAGAAAAATGAAGGAAAGAATGTTCTGCTTGTCTAACACAGACTTAGTTACCAGAAAAACTCAATTTATTTTTGAATGAAGGTTTTTCTACTGAAAACAATCTGTTGGCTTCACTTCCATGTGATAAAATGATGTTGAACTGAAAATGGAGCCATGTAGCAAGGTTGCACTATCCTAGAAAATGTGTTTTGCGACAAGACTAACATTTTTGCTGGAAGTAGTTACCCTCTGCAAAGTCATGGGACTTTAGCAAGGGTAAAAGCAAGACGGAAGTCCACTTTAGACCCCAACAGCCTTGATTTGCCAGACTAATGATAAAGAATGTGTTAAATCTTTGAAATCAACCCCCTCACAGTACTTGGAGTGAAAGGAAAGGAACGGATTGCAATGGATTACATCCCAAACGGGACAACAGGCAGAAAAATAACTCAAAGGACATTTCTTTTAAGGGATGGATCAGTTTCTCAGGGACATTTCTGCATCCCTGCCCATCTACTTTTCATTTCCTTCTGGGTTCCAGTTGTGCTTTCAAATGCAAAAATGACCTTTCCTTCATCCACTCATTCATGCATTCATCCAATGCTTAAAGAGTGCCTACCCCAGAGGCCTCAAAGAGGCAAGGGAAGCCACAGAAAATGTGAGGAACCAGGGGCCAGCGCTCACCAAGCTCATGCTCAAGTAGAAAAAGACATCTTAAAGATTAAAAAATAAACATGGTCATTTCAGATGGAGGTAACTGCAGTGAAGGACAAACACAAAGGAGCTGGGTGGAGTGGGGGCTTTGATGGGAAGGTCAGGGCAGCTTTCTGAGGACCGATGTGAGGGAGCAGCCAGGAGAAAGCCTGGGAGAAGCACTTGTGAGGAGGGAGTAGCACCACAGGATGGAGGAGCAGCGAGTACAAAGGCCTTGGGGCAAGAATAAATGTGGCATCTTCCTGCACTTTTCAAGCTCCAAACTATCTGCCCATCTTCCCAGCCTCTCCAGTAACACTTAACTTCTCCTCTGAAGTCTAGTTTTATATCCAACCACCCAATCAACCTCTCCATTTAGAAGACCAACACGTATCTCAGATTTAACATGGCTGGAATCCAATGCTTGAGTGTTTCCTATGCAACCAAACATGCTCTTTTGTCAGCTTTCCTCAGTTCTTCCAGTTGCCCATACCTTGAGTTACCCAATTCTCTCCTTAAACCCCTGTCTGACCTATTGGCAAATATTAGCAACCTTTGCTGTACACCTGCCATGCAGCCACTCTGGCCTGATTTACATTCTCTTCTTGCCTGGGCTAAGGAGTCAGCCTCCTTCCTAGGCTCCTACCTCCAGTTTGTACATCTGTTTTCCATATTAGACCAGAGGTATTCTTTTAAAAAAGGAACAGATCATATCATTATTTTGCATGAAACCTTCCTAAAGTTTTCCATCTCAAAATAAAATTTGAAAGCCTTGCTATTCAAAAACCTGGCATAATCTGTTTCCATTAGTTCTATGGCGTTATCTCTCAGCACTGCTTCCCACCCCAGCCACTCCAGCCTCCTTGCTGCTGTTTAAACTTGCCAGGCATACCCTTGCCTCAGGGCTCTGCACCTGCTGTATCCAAAGGTGAACAGATGCCTACATGGCTTCTCCCTCTATTAATCTCTTTGCTCAAATGTCACCTAACCAGGGTGGCATTCCTAACTCTAATATCCCACCCCTCACCTAATGTTATCTCTGTCCCTTTACCTTACATAACTAACCAGAAAGCACTTCTCAGATCTGTCTCTCTTGCTGCTAAACCCTGGAGATGGAAAGAATGAATGCATGGATGAATGAATATGTGAATGTCACCATTTCATGTCCAGAGGACCTGAAACCACTGCAATAGTTATATTTAAAAGCATTTACTGGGTTTCATGTTCTGAGTACAATGGAAGATATAAGAACTATGGCAAGGAAGATGTAATTCTAGCCTTTTAAATGATTAAGAGTTGGGGAAAAGAACAGAAAAATTGAACTGCTTCATCTCAGACTATGATTTAATAATACAAGTGGCATGAGCAATATGTTTTATGAGATTTCTAAGAGAGAACAATGTGGCCCAAAGTATCCTGGGAAAACTTCATGAGAGTGGAATGGAGGTAGAGATGTGGCTCAAGTGAGTAAGGTCTGGAGACACCCGGAAGAAAGGCAGAATCCCAGAAGTGACATAAGGGGGTTGGTAGTAGGGTCAACTCACAGGAGCAAGAGTAGCAATTATTTATGGGAAGAGAGGAGACTGCCTTGCTTATGGAGGTTTTCAGTGGAGAAGAGGAAGTCACTGGGAACCGTGGAGTGAGGTTCTGGCTGGAGAATTTCTAACAGACTGTGAGTAGACTTAACAGTTATGCAGCATCATGACCTCATAAAGCTGGGTTTTCAGCGAATCATTCTGAAGGTCAGGGGCTGGATAGTCTGGAAGGAGGAGAGGATGGAGACTGTGAAGCTAAAACTAGTGTCAGTCAAGGGCACAGTCAAGGCGTGTGGTGGGGGCCCTTGAGCCAACAAAGAGCAGTGGGAATAGATCACAGAACTCTTGGCTCTCAACATAAGGCTTTTAGATCTCAATAACAAAGTGGCAGAAACTAAACTTGCAGAAACAAGGACTCAACCATTACATTAAGCTAGGAGATGTCTATCACTTTTCCAAATGTAATCCAGAGTAGCAGTGAAGAATCAGAAAATTCATCCATTCATTAATTTGTTCAACACATATTTATTGATCACTTATTATCGACTGAACATTGCTTTATGTTGTGGATAAACAGGGCTTGTCAATTAAAATATACTGTAGTAAGTGCTCAGATCAGCTAACATGGATTGTGCTAAGATGAACATTAAGGCAGCCTGATTGAGGGCCAGGGGTCGGAGGAGACTTGATAAAGAAAGCATTGCCACAGCTGAGCTCTGAAGATCAGCTGGAATTAAGTGAAGTTTGAGTGAGGGTTATGGGTGAAAGACTTAGAGAGAACTTGGATGAGAAAAAAACGATTCAGACAGTAAACCATTTATGGAGAGGCCTCTGCTACCCTCTCGTTGACTTCAGTGCCTTTCACGCTGCACGTCGGACAGTGGCCACATTCTGAGTCCTTATGAGGTTATGAAGCATAGCAGTTTACCTTCTTCTTCACCTGACTGTGCTTTCGAAGCATCCTTATCACCATTCAGCTCTTAAGAGTCATTTTTGTAGAACCAGGAGCACAGGAAGAGAGGAGCCCAAACGTTCTTATCACTGCGTCCTCACCGCTTCATGGATAAACCTGAGCATGTAGTGAGCACTCAATAAATATTTATAGTTTTTCCTGTTGCTTTGCCTCTTTCCAAAAGAGGCCCTAACAGGTACTTAGTCTTGTGATTTAAATGTAGTTGTGTCTGACCTTCACCTATTCAGAATCTATTTGCAAATTCATAATTGATTAAAAGTTGCAGTTTGCTCTTTAAAGAGAAACAGGAAGCTGCACATTTTCTGCAGCTGGGGTCTCTTGCTAGAAAGCCTTTAGTGGTTCAATAATTTTCTATTGTTGGGAATCGAACATCAACATAATTAACATCAGAATCCCTTAGGGAAGAATCTTAAATGAAACCACATTTAATTGCAGGTAATTCCTTTATTCTCCATGATACTAACTTTCCAATTGAGTATATGAAATATGCCAAAACTCTACAAAATAAATTCATTAAAAATTAAATAGTGTAACCTATCAGTTCCCAAAAGTATAGAATTATTTCAACTGGTTGACCAAAGCAAGGAGAAAAAGAAACATAAATACAAAACATCAAAATACCCTTAAAACAAAATGCATGTTTTGACAAGTTCTATATTTCCTGGGTTTCTAGGGGAAATGTCATATATTCTTTGAAAATAATGTTTTGCTAAATAGGAAATCCTAAGTCAGTATTAATTCTCTTTTTTAGTATTTTGCTGATAGTCTAAATAATTTGTTTCAATCCTAAATTCCTGATTACTCAAATCCATGGTGTTAAGAACTGTATGCACAGAGCCTCTACATAGGCAGTAATCAATACATGTGTATTAAATGAAGCAATGAATGGCCATTGATTTGACATTTATCTAGGCTCTGATTGTGTGAGAAATAATTTGTAGAGTCCTAAAGGATGAATAGGACATAGGCAGTGGTTCATCCTAGCGGAGTTGTGGATTAGCTTCATTTTGTCCGCTCAGCACCCTTGCCATTCTCACAGCCATGTTCCAGAGCTGCCACACCATCTCATGGGAGGCATATGCCATGTGTTCCATGTGTGACCAAGACAATGGACAGCTGATCCTTGCTTTAAAACACCTTGTTCTTTTAGGTGGTCATCATGCCAAGAAGGCATCCTTCTGTCTAGGAGTTTGGCCCTAGCCTTGTTTCTTAACCTGCATGAGGCCAGGGCTGTACTTTTCCATTTTTTTCCCAGAGATCTTTATGTATAAATATAAGGTTGTCCTATAAATATAGAGATCTTTGTATGTAGGCTATATATATTTTCAGAAGTCAGAATAACATATATTTTGGGCATATTTTAAAACCAAGAGCTTGTCCTGTATAGACAACTTTAGGAGCATAGTTATGCTTGTTTAACACAATAACAATACATTATTAAATATACTCAGGAAGATTAATGGTTGCTTGCTTCCTTGCCCTTGATAACCAGCATGAGGGTTTTCAGTGAGCGTGGCATGGTAAATTTTACCTTTTAATGTCTAGCCTTTCCTGCAAAAACTTAAAGTAAAAATCCCCACAAATAGCTGTAGCAATAAGAACCAATACTTAGAGACTCATAACCTCATGTCTAACATCACTTATTTGAGGTAAAGCTGCCTTATTGACACTTGTAGCAATATGAACTTGAAGAAAACAAAAATAATAAAATAATCACCGTCTATTTCTGATTTTATGCTACCTTTTTAAAATATTTATTTATTTATTTGAAATGCAGAGTTACAGAGAGACAGAGGAAGAGAGAGAGAGAGAGGTCTTCCATCCGCCAGTTCACTTCCCAGATGGCCGCAATGGCCAGAGCTGCATCAATCCGAAGCCAGGAGCCAGGAGCTTTTTCTTTGTCTTCCACATGAATGCAGGGGCCCAAGGATTTGGGCCATCTTCTGCTTTCCCAGGTCACAGCAGGGAGCCAGATTGGAAGTGGAGCAGCTGGGACTCGAACCGACGCCCATATGGGATGCCAACAATATAGGTGGCTTTACCCACTCTGCCACAGCGCTGGCCCCTATGCTTTCGTTAAACACTGCCAGGAACTTTACCTTGACCTACAAACTCTCTCCTCAGATGTAGAAGTCAGTTGTAAGACTGTTTCTTTCAGTTCTCTTTGCTAATGACACCATTTCTGTTACCTGGAGAGATTATTAAAACAGCCTTCAGGCAGTAGGCATTTAGCTTGGTAGTTAAAGCGCCCACATCCCACACCAGAGTGCCTGGATTCAATACTTGACTCTGGCTCCTGGCTCCTGACTCCAACCTCCTCTCAGTGCAGATCCTGGGAGGCAGCAGTGATGGCTCAAGTAATTAAGCTCCTGCAACCCCAGGGGAGATGTGGATTTCATTCCAGCTCTGGGATCTTGTCCAAGCCCATCGCTGGCTGTTGCATTTGGAGAGTGAGTCAGCAGATGGGAGCTCTTTCTCACGCTCGCTCTCTCTCTCTCCCACTCTGCGCTCATAAATAATTTTAATCAATTTTAAAAAAAAATCCCCAAGGATTAATCCCCAAGGATTAATTCCCAAGGGTTAATCTTGTCTCCAGCTGGGTCTGAATGCATGAACACCCTTGGTAGCCACACTTTTCTTCTTGAAAATCCATCTCGAGTATTCAGAATTTCTGATGTACAAGAACTTTTTTATTAATATCTACTTCAAATGTTATCTTCCTTATCTTCAGGCCATTTCCTTGTCTACATGGAGATTTAGAATAATTTCCTTCCTCCATTACACTTTGTTCCTTGAAGGTATTTTATAATCAGAGTACATGTTCCTCTTTCTTTCTGAGGCTTCCTTGTTTCAGGCAAAATGTGTCGAGTCTCTAGTCTAATCCTCTGGATCTTGTGTTAGGCCATTTGTCTCTTGTATATTCTGAGCATGGAGATTAGAAAGGAGCATTATATTCTACTAATGAAAACCAGGATAGCTATTGTTTTCCTCATCCTGTGTTTTATCCAATTTTTAAAATGGTTCTTAATCTATAAATAAAGATTTGGAAACCTAGATGATTCAGTAAATACTACAAAAACTGAATTGCTGATATTTTATATATGTGATTTAAACCTTCCTAGGAAAACAACCAATCACTACCTCTTTGACTTATACTTGCTGTCACTATAAATCTTTATTTGTCCTGTTACATAGCACCATAGGGACCCTCAGTATCTGGCAATTCCTGAGTTACCCAGGAGAGACCTTCCACTTACCTCCTTTCCTTTTACTACCTGTGTGCTTTTAAAAAAGAAAAAACAAAAACATGTATTTTTAAATTTATTTGGAAGGCAGAGTAACACGCAAAAGGGGAGAGACAGAGAGAAAAAGAGATCTATCTGCTGCTTCATTCTCCAAATGGCCGCAAGGGCCAAGGCTGGGCCAGACCTAAGCCAGGAAGCGGGAACTCCATCTGGGTCTCCCACATGGGCGCAGAGCCCGAGCACTTGGGCCGTCTTCAGCTCCTTCCCCAGGTGCCTTAGCAGTGAGCTGGATCTGAAGTGAAACAGCTGGGACTCGGATGGGCACTCCTATGGAAAGGCTATAGCTTAACCTGCTGCACCACAACACCAGCCTCTACTACCGGTGCTTTTATTTATTTTTCTTGAAAATCTATATCTCTATTTTTCTAAGTGTCATCATACTTTTATTTGAAGTTCTATGAGATAATTTTTAACTAGTTCTTACAAATATATTAGATTCATAAAAATCAATTAGCATATTGCTATTAAAGAAGAAAAGATGAAACAAGGAAAGAAGCTGATTTTAGTAACTTAATTTTATGAAGCAGAATTTGCGAAAGTATAGACTCAATCTAGAGTAATTTTTAAATGCCTATTATCAATTTACAGTGGTCTCTAAGCTTCATTTTTCCTGATGTCTGACATATTTGCTTTTTAAAAAGTAGTTATTTCTGGAAAGATTTTTTGTAGCTATGGGCAATATTATTTTAAAATTTTATGGAAAGATAAAAGGAATAGAATATCTGAAACAACTTTGGAGATGAAAAATAAATTTGAAAGAATCATTCTATGGAATATTAACGTTCACTTAGTAGCCAAAATAATCAAGACAGTGCGCTACTAGAGGAGAGACAGACACAGATCCATGGTGCCAAATATAGAACTCAGAGAGAGTTCCACACAAACATATCCAACTGATTTTTGACAAAAGTCCAGAACTATTTAATGGAGCAATTAGACACTCATAGGTGGGGGAGAAAAATGAGCCTCAACCTACACTGCTCTCCTTATGCAAAAATTAACTCAAGATGATGACGGATTTAAATGTAACTTATAGAACTGTAAAACTCCTAGAAAAAAATAGGAGAAAATCTTTGAAATCTAAGATAACACAAAGAATTCTGAGACTTGACTCCAATAGTATAATTCATAAAAGGAAAAATCAGCAAATCAGATTTCATCAAAACTAAAAATGTAGGCTCTGTAAAAGACTATGTTAAGAGGATGAAATGACAAGTGGGAGGAAATATGCTTGCAAACTGTATATCCAACAAAGGACTGTAATCTAGAACATAAAAAGAACATTCAAAGCTCAACAGTCAAAAACCCTACCAATCCAATTAGAAAGTGAGAAAAAGATATGAAGAGCTATTTCACTCAAGAGGATATATAGATAACAAGCACATTAAAAATATTCAACACCGTTGGCCATCAGGAAAATGCAGATTAAAGCCATGATAAGCTATCACTACATACCTATCAGAATAGGTGAAACAAAAAATAGTGGCAACACCAAATCTGGTAATGGTTCAGAGAAATTGGATGACTTTATATGGCTGGTAGCAATGCAAAATAGCCACTCTAGAGAACATTTTGGTAATTTCTTTAAAAACCAAATATGCAAATACCACAGTCCTGGGCATTTTTATATGGAAACTAACATTCACACAGAAATCTGCATGCAAATTTCAGCAGTTTTATATGTAATGGCCCACACTGTAAACAACTCTTATGTCCTTCAACTATGTGCACACAAACTGTGCGACTTCGTTAACATGGAATGCTACTCAACAACAAAAAGGAGTAGGCTTTTGATACAAGGAGACTTCACAAAGTTCATGGATGGAATTCAATGATAAGTTTATTTTGGTGCCAAGAATAAGCTTTGAAATCCTTGCATAAAGTTTATTTTGGTGCCAAGAATAAGCTTTGAAATCCTTGCATAGTTTTCTCACAATACACATTTTTCATGAACTTTTTGAAGACCCCTGATACATCCAATACCTGGGATGAAAATACAGAAAATTGTGCAGAAAGCAAAAAGGCAATTCTAAAAGGCTATATACTGGATGATTCCAAAGCTAGCACATTCTTGAAATGACAAAATTGTACAAATGGAGATATCAGATTGCTGATTGCCAGGGATTTTGGAGGGAGTCTGTGGGAGGGAAATCAGAGTGACAGTACAAGGGACAACATGAAGGATGCTTGTAGTGATGGAAATATCCACATCTTCCTGGTGCCCATGGCTGTATTCTGGGAAAAAGACTGTGCTAAGGTTCTGCGTATAAACTGAGGGTGGCCCCCAGTTTCATTCTGGGGAAACTGAGGAAGAGTACACAGTAATGCTCTCTATTATATCTTACAATAGATTTATCTTTTACAATTATTTCTTACAAAAGATTTATTTTTTAATTTATTTAGAAGGCAGAGTGACACACAGAAGGGGAGACCCTGAGAGAGAAAGAGATCTTCTCTAACGTATGAACCTACAATCACTTCAAAATATCAGTTTAGTTTAAAAAGTAATTGTGGGGGCCAGCGCTGTGGCATTGCTGGTAAAGCCACAGTCTGCAGTCCCCGGCATCCCATAGGGGCACTGGTTCAAGACTCTGCTGCTCCGCCTCTTCCTATCCAGCTCTCTGCTATGTCCTGGGAAAGCAGTGGAAGATGGCCCAAGTCCTTAGGCCTCTGAACCCAAGTGAGAGACCTGGAGTAGGCTCCTGGCTCCTGGCTTCGGATAGGCCCAGCTCCAGCTGGTGTGGCCTTCTGGGGAGTGAAACAGTGGATGGAAAACTTCTCTTTCTCTCTCTCTCTTTGCCTCTGCCTCTGCCTCTCTGTAACTCTGCCTTTCAAATGCACAAGTAAATCTTTCAGGAAAAAAAAAAAATGACGTTTAGAAAACACAGTGGGCAGGGCCAGCTCCGTGGCACAGTAGGTTAATCACACCGGCATCCCTATTGGGCACCGGATCTAGTCCCGGCTGCTTCTCTTCTAATCCAGCTCTCTGCTGTGGCCTGGGAAAGCAGTGGAGGATGGCCCAAGTGCTTGGGCCCCTGCACTCACATGGGAGACCAGGAAGAAGCTCATGGATCCTGGCTTCAGATCTGCACAGCTCCCTGTGTTGCGGCCATTTGGGGAGTGAACCAATAGAAGGAAGACCTGTCTCTCCTTCTCACCGTCTGTAACTCTACCTCTCAAATAAATAAATCAAATCTTTAAAAAAAATAGTGGGCAACAACATGCCCACATTGTAAGGAAACAACACATAAACAGAGATATTTTTTATTTTTTTAAAGATTTATTTATTTATTTGAAAGTCAGAGAGGAGAGAGAGAGAGAGAGAGAGGTCTTCCATCTGCTGGTTCACTCCCCAGATGGCCACAACAGCCGGAGCTGGGCCGATCCAAAGCCAGGAGCCAGGAGCTTCTTCTGGGTATCCCACACAGGTGCAGGGGCCCAAAGAGTTGGGCCGTCTTCTACTGCTTTCCCAGGCCATAGTAGAGAGCTGGATCAGAGTGGAGCAGCCGGGTCTCAAACTGCCAGCACTGCAGGTGTTGGCTTTAACCGCTATGCCACAGAGCCCACCCTGGATACTTTTTAAAAATAAAACAAAAAGTACTTGTGATTGCAAATTGTAATTATCATTCCATTGAAATGAGAATGAGACATGCAAGATTTTTTTTTTCCTCCTGGTGTCCCCTGTAAGGTTTGCGAGGAGCCATCGCATTTGCCTTAGCCATTCGGAACACAGGATCTCAGCCCAAGCAAATGATGTTCACCACCACCCTGCTCCTGGTGTTCTTCACCGTCTGGGTGTTCGGAGGCGGAACGACCCCCATGCTGACTTGGCTTCAGATCCGGTGAGTGGCACTGTTTAGCAAAGGAAGTTGTTACAAAGCTTGGCTGTGCTGTTCTACTTGTGGTGTTGTTGACTTGGTCAGGAGTGCAATGGCATATCTGTACCCTAACTTGCCCTTGGGGCAAGCTGACCTTCATTACCAAAGGGAAGCAATATGACCTAGCACCAGCCGCACTGACTTTTGCTATTTACAGCGTGTTCCTAGAAATGGATTTGTCTACCTATTAATTCTCCTAGGTAATAAGATTTGAGTATAATAAGTATGCTATGGAGTTTACAAAAATAAGTAGGACACAAATCTTGTCCTTAAGGTACAGTCCAATAAAGTTTGATACTAAACAAACAAACAAAAAAATGCTGGAATACCTAGGAGATAGTGAACGCTTTGTTTTTAAATCGTCACAGTGTTTAAGACAGAAATAGGAATCCAGACAACGCTTAAACATATTTGGTTATAAAATCATGTTTAGCCAAAGGGATGCTATAGATGTAAGTTAGATACTTTCTCGCAGGAAATGGAGGTCAAGGCTTCAGTTAGGGTTGCTCTAATAAACAGTGCCTGGAAGGTAATTACCATACACATGAAGTATGGGCAGAACAGATTAGTGACAAAGGTGGGTGATAAAAGCTGGTACCTGCTGTGAGAAATGGTAAAACTATTCTAGAATGTTGTCTTTATGTAAATGTTTCTGTGACCTGGTTCCTTATTTTTATTTCCCAGAAGGTACCAGTGCTTTAAGCAAGCAGCATTTTATTGCCTCAAATCCATTTATTTTAGCGATCATGCACTTGCCATCCACCCTTGGGAAGACAGGTTCCTACCCTTGGCATCTGATGGGAAAAGATCCCCCGGAATGGCAAAAGACTTTGAAGACGATTCTTACACAATAGGGGCTCTATTATCCCAGCACCTTGTATAGTGCTTGGCACATAGTAGGACTGAATAAATTAGTCATGAGAAATTAAATAGATAGAACCACAAATGTAACATTTTTGTTAAACACTTTCTAATAATTTTCTATACATTTGAAGAAGAGGAAGCAGAAGCAGGAATCAGAGGCTTAGTATAAGAAAGCTTATGTTTAGCAGGCCAAGAGGCTATGCATTAAACTGAATTCAAGGGGAAAAAAGGACTTCCAGAAGTACTGTGAATATCGCTACACATATAAAAGGGCTCTGACTAAAGGTGAATAGAGAGTGTTTCGAAATGCTTGTTGAATTATGTCCTGGGTATATAAATGTGGCCTGCAATTTCTTTCACAGTGGTGGCTGCCTATCGGCTCCTATGGATGAGTACACATATTGCATTAAACTCGATAGCATGGGGTCCCCTGTGATCTGTTAGGGAAGATAGTAGTAGGTTCAGGTTTCTGGAAAATAAAATTCAGTAGGTGAATCCATACATGGAACAATGTAGTCTTGGAAAGAAAAATTAGAAGATGCCAATCCCTACAAGATAAAACTATTGAAATGCCCATTAAGTAAATTAGAATTTTCAGGACATAAAATAGTGATATCAACATATTCTTAAAATAAAAAAATATCATTTGATTTATACTATTTCTTTCTTTACTCTAAAGAGAGTAACTCTCTTCCTAACTCTTGCAGTGAGAGATTTTCCAAAGACATCCATTGACTTCAAATAGGTGTCATAAGTTAATTTATTTATTTAAGAGGGAGAGAGACAGAAAGAGACAGCCAAAGGGTCGGAGGTCACGTTCACTGGTTTCACTGGTTCACTGCCCAAATGCCCACAGTGCAGCCAAAGCCAGGAGCCATGAATGCAATCAGGGTCTCCCTTGTGGTAGCAGGGACACAGCTACTGGAGTCGTCACTGCTGCCTCCCAGGGTGCACAGCAGCAGTAAGCTGGAGTCAGGAGCCACAACCAAGAATGAAACCCAGGTGCTCTGATATGGGACACAGGTGTTCCAATGTGGGCTTAACTGCTGGACCAAAAGTCATCCCTTAGGTGTCATAATTCATGTAGCGTTTTCATATCACGGTCAGCAGGCAAAAGGGAATACAATAGTTGGACGTTAGACAGGTGAGGACAATTATCTGGGACATAAGACAGGGCCTATTAAGAAAAGACAGTGATGTCAACTACAGTGTCCAGGGGTGAAGGACCTGGAGGTCAGCCTTGGCCAGCATTGCTATGATCAGCCAGGGGCACAACATGGTGTTGTCCCGTCACAGAATGCCCCAGTAGGAATTGGCTGTAGATAGCCCAACTGATTCAGTTAACTCGATGGGGAGAGGGTAAAGGCAGGTCTCTGATACATTTTAGGAAAGGAGCTGAGAGGATTCAAACCTGTTGAGCAGGACGATCATCCCAGTTGGGGTATATAAATCTGAAGATATTGCCAAAACCCAGTCAGAGAGACCAGAGACTCATCTGGGAGGAAACCAAAGTGGAAAAACTCAAGTTCATAGACTAGAACGCCCAGGAAGTAACTCGGGCAGACAGAACACAAGGCAGCAAGGACAAGACCAAGAGCTGTCACACTCGAGTGAGCATCAGAACCACCTGGAGGGCACATTAAAACCCAGATTGCTGGTGCCTTGCTCAAGTTTCTTACCCAGTAGGTCTGGGTCAAGGCCTGAGAACTTACATTCCTATGACATTGCAGGAAATGCTGGTGCCACTGGTCTCAGGACCATACATTGAGAACCACTGGTTGAGACTGCCTGTGCCCTGGCAGAGGCTAGGAATGGAGTACTGCCAGATTTGGCTGGAGTCACCCAGGGCCAGGCACCTCTGAGTCTACAGTTTAGATCCCTCAGTTCCTACACTAGAGGGAGGCAGGGCTAACTTTAAGGAAGAAGGACAGGACCACAAGTTCATGTGCACACACACACACATACACACATGATATAAACTTGGCTCAACTATGTTATAGTCATCCCACTGTCCTGTCATGGTTTATAATGCTATCAATGGACTTCTCAATTCCATTATAGCTTTTAAACTCAGTTGCCCATCAGTTAGGCTATATTCAGCAAGGCTTTGCTTGTTTACCCAGCAGCATCTCATTAATCAGCTGTCATGTCAGTTCTTTCCATAAAGTAGCAAAATATAAATAAGTTGAAGTTGTAATAAAATGACACAAATGGAGAAATCAAAGGGGATGGAAAGCAAATGTGATTTGAAATGAGCACAAATGTCCCTGCTTGAAATATGATTTGTTTAGACACTTCACGTGGCCTGCCTTTCTTGATTCTACATTTTTCTCTTAAAATATTAGGTATTTACTTGACCTTGTTTTTTATCCTATAAAATTTTCCATTCAGTCACCAACTACCACCATAAGATGCAAATAAAATGTTTTGTATAATGTATAAATCAATAGCATTAATATAAATTGCACTCTCATGGAAATGACTTTAAAACAGCAATGAATCCACTCTTGGAGAAACTCAAGATAATCTTTATATGTGAAACAAGGTCTCCATTGATTAAGTCTTATTTTAAGCACCCTTCAAGTTTCTAGCCTTGCGTCTGCTTAATCTTCTTTTAGAAAAGAAAATTAAAACATTTTGAATTCAGCATTTGAAATAAATCGGACCTTTGTTTCTTAAAATTCTAGAGAAAAAGAAAAGACTCCTCCAGCAATTTTTTTGGAGGTTTTCCTGCAAAAGACAGCAGCATGGTTTCTTGATAAGAATCCAGATATCCTCCCTTCTGCAGAATACATTAATACAGGCAGTGAGGGAAGCCCAACCCACAGTCTCCAAGGAGAGGCTACTGTGAGCCAGGAAACAAAGGCGATCAAAGGTGGCAAGCTCTACCCTGCAGAGGCCAGTAAACAGGATCGCTGGCCTCAGGATCACACACACTTAGAAACAAACATCAGAACCCGACAGGGGACAGGGTGCTGCTCCCTTGCTGGCAGTGTCTCTGGGTTATTAACTTTGGGATGGTTGCCCTATTCTTGGTAGGGCACCACGTGGAGCTAACAATCTTTCTGCAAATAGCGCATACCTTTCCTGGGCGCCTCCAGATAAGAATATTGGACTCATCCCCTCAAAACGTCTGAACCACAGTACAGAAGAACTTGTCTCCCAGATGGCATTGCAAAGTGCCTTCAACCAGGTGACTTCAAAAGAATACTACCCAGCTTTCTTTTACTGAGTTCTTATTCCGTGTCGGATCTTAGATATGGAAGTGCAAGGTGCGTAACCTTTCAGTGTCTCAGTATCTAATGTATAAAATGGGAATGATGAGAGAAGCTACCTGAGGCCTAGCAAAGGTCTGGGTGAAGGTGCAGGTCCAGGATCATTGCCACTGTTGGCTGCAGAATCACACTCTCCTCACCCAGGCAGCCTCAGCACAAGGCCTGCACACCCAAGCAGTGTATGCTTCGCCACTCTGAATAATGAGCTTATTCTTGATGCCTGCAATTTACCTTGATTAAGACATCCTCTAGGGGGGAAAAGAGATGTACTTTCATAACCGAGACAAGCCTGTTAAAAACAAACACAGGAAATCTTCATCCATCGTGAGTGATTGGGCGGACTTGCTCAGGCAGCACAGAAATTCCTCGGAGCGGATTTTCTCTTTGACCTGGAGCAATTAAAGGTAAACAAAGACAGCCTCAGTCTAAAGTAGCCAAGAAGGGAAATGTGTATTTCTCAATGATAGGAATTCAGACTTAAAAGAAGTTGTTATCTGTACCCTATCTCCCAGCATCGTCAGGACCCCAAGCCATCCTGCCATTGGCCTTCACCCAGAATCAACCACCCCCCACTCCAAATTTGCACATACTGACCTGTGTCCATTGCAGAGTGAATAACTTTTAAATAGTGCAATTCTTCTACCACCATCAATATTTCAATTAAATGTTTAAATTCAATTTTTGGTGTATCACCAAAAACCATCCTGGAATCTTTCTTTTATCATTTATACCCACTAGCTACAAAGGTTTAAAATACCAGACATCATAGGAATATTAGATAAAGTGAGAACTGTCCTTAGCAATATTTTTTAATCTTAAACAGTAGCAGAGTTAAGTACACTTGCTTACATACAAACTTCCTTTATTAGTGAAGTGAGGAAATATCAATTTACTGTAATAGGGGACTACATATAATTAAACTCCCCTAATATCTAACTGTGCTCTATTTGGTTTCCTGTCTAGCAGCCAAAGTCCCATGCATGTTTAATAATCTGCGTCACTGATATATTAATATAGTAAATCAGGCACACACAATGTGGAGTTAGACTGTGTAGGAACCAGCCCTGCCTCCCTCTCTGACTAGCTATGGAATCATGAGCAATACATTCAACCTCCCTGTGTCTCAACTTTCTAGTCTATAAAATTGGAATGATGAGAATATCTACCTCTTCAGACGTTGTAAGGGTTAAGTATTGCATATGCAAAGAATAAGGCACATAGTAAGGGCTCACAAATTTCGCCTTACCAATACCCGGTTGATACCTATGGTCCTTTTCTTACCTAAACGTTCTTTTATTGCTAGTGGCAAACGCACACATACACACATGCATACACAAACTGTTATTAATTAACTGTATTTGTGAAAGTGTGACTTACATAGAAAATAGAAAGAAATAATCTTTGGGGAGTATGGTTCAGTTTGTGTAGTAACTAGATTCATTAGTTTTACAAGCAACTCTTATTTCTCTATTCAAAGTAAACTTCTTAAAGAAAAATGCTTACCAAAAGCATTATATTTATCCAGCAGCTCAAAAAAGATTATTTCTAGAACATACTTCTGTTTCTTTCTTAACATAATAACCTTTGCTTAGAAATGTTTCAGCTATGTAATTTGTACCATTTAATCAATCTATAATGCTTTATTGTTTTCAATTGATTTAGTGTCAATTTTGAATCAAATGACAGACCTGAGAAATATCTCTCATGAAACATGGAAACCAATTTACTCAGTTGAATGTAGACTTACACTTTGTATACTCTACTTGCTACTCCATTTTAAAATTATGTTCTATTTTCTTTAGGTTCTCCTACAATGTGTTTCATAAATGCAAATATTTATTGCTCAAATCATTCAGGTTTGACGTATTACATTAGAGATATTGACTAACTGTAGTAACCTAGTATTGACCTAAAAATATCCTAGATTTATAACAAGTATTAGAGATTAGCAGCTCCTAAATGTACTTCCAAGGCCATCTGTGTTCTATTACCTTTTTTCTGTATACAGAATCTTTTCAGTTCCAGAGATAGCAGTCTTTATCTCTATCACTGCCAGCCATCCTCTCCTAGCCATATTCCTGTTCGCCTCCTCTAAACATGCTCTTAAGAACATCAATATCAATAAGCTTCAACCACTTATTAAGTTTTCCAAACGAGGGGTATTCTGCTCTATTAAAAAGAATTTTTTAGCCTGTTATCATAAAACACAATGCAATATAGTTGCATTACTTGAAGTAATAGATGTATGCTTACTCTAGGAAATAGATGAAGTCAGAAGTTATTTTAACTTCAGTTGATAAAATGTTTTATTCAAAAGGCCATGGAGATGGTTGCATTTCTGGTCAAAATGGACTCTGTAAACAGACAGTCTTTGTCTCCTACTGAATACAACTAGAACCCCTGGACCAAATACATGTTTCAGTTAGGTGAAGACTCTTAAACACTAAGAGGTAGGGGACAGATAGGGTAGTAAACCGGAATTCCGAGTAGTATTGAGCCAGCTGTTAAGTTTCCCATTCTTTTCCTCCCTGGAAGCTCTTGGCCTGGACTCAGAATTATTCAACACGACAAAGAAGAAGAACTACAAGACAACTGTTTCTGTCACAAAGAACAGGAAAGGAAACCATTGTGGGTCGGAAGAGAAGACAAATGCTCTGCATTTGTTGTTTGCTTCATTCTCCTTCACTTCAATCCCAGGCAATCACTAGGCAGCAGTGGTGACAATGGAAGAAATAGGTGGGCAGACACCTATAATTCAAACCAGAGGAACCTTGATCCTAGTACCATGGGGGAGAATTCCCACTGTGTTTTTAGCTCTCTTAATCCTTTCACTAACTAGCCTTGGAAGCAGGTGCAATATTACAGGAAAATCATGGGGAAAATGCCACAGGGTAGGGAAACTAAAAGCCTGGCTTCTAACCAGAGGGCCATGAAAAGGGGCTTGGGGGGCTAGAAAATATGAAGGAGATTATAGAGAGAAGGGGGGGGGGTCAGGAAGTGATCTGATGAGGTTGTCTATTAATCTTCAGGCCCACCCCTCAGCTGTGGGCTTGCACCTGACCCTGCACAGAACGATAAAAGCTTTGAGAAATAAACTAAAATCTAGAACATTGTCCAGGTCCCATATTGGACATTGGGTGGCACATATGCAAGACAGATCTAAAGAACACTGCCAACATTAAAACTGTACGGGAACTGTACTGGAACCATAGGCCAACAGCAGCAAGAAAAAACTTGGAGGCTGTACTGAATCTGGTTGAATTCCTGATTACATGAAATATCAACATTCACCATAGGAGAATCTTATGTCACTTAACATACCATAAGTTACTTAATATAATATTCCAAATTTATAAAGTAAATAAAAAATTACACAGCATATGAAGAATGAGAAACATCTTCATTATCTCACAAAGAAAAAGGTAATTATCCAATGCCAACTCCAAGATGATATAATGGTGGATGTAATAGACTAAAACTTTTAAGTAACTATTATAACCATGCCTCAAGAAGTACAAGCCACACAATGGAAACAAATGGGAAAATGGGGGGAAACACAGCAAAGAAAGAGAAGATACTCAAATGAAATAAGTGGAAATTTTGGAACTGAAAAAGCAGTAACCAAAATAAAACTAGATTGGTTAACAACAATGTAAAGGATAGCAGATGAAAGATACAGTGAACCTGAAGAAAGATTATAAAAAATTATTCAATCTGTAAAAAAGTAAGAATGGAATTTTTCACCATCATATCTGCATTTTAAAATAAGTGTACCAAAGGAATTTCTTCAGATGAAGCAGAAATGATATAAGGAGGAATGAAGGAGCAACAAAAATTAAGGCAGAGCAACATGAATGGTAAATATCTCTTTTAATAGAATAGAATATCTTTCTTCTCCTAAATGCTTTAAAATACATACAATTATTGGAAGAAAAATTTAACCTTGTATTATGGGTTTTCAAATGGGGAGTGTAAGGTGACAAGTTTTCTATATTCTATTTAACTCAAAATAAACTTAGAATCTCCTTAAATATATAAGCAATGAGAATATAGTAAAAATGCCATAGAAAGTTAAAATGGAATACAAAATTAATTAAAACAAGCCTGAAGAAAGCAGAAGATGGAAACTAATGAACGAACCACAGAGAAAACAAACAAATAAGATCGTAGAGCCATCATGGCCATTTGTGGAGTGACCTGAAGATGAAAGATTCCTCTTTCTCCCTCTGTCACTCTGCCTTTAAAATAAATGAAATAAATGTATTTTTAAGATGGAACATTAAGAGAACAAACTGGTCTTTAAATAAGCAAAAGGAAGTATAACAAGAGCTTTGAGCCAAAAACATTGAAATTGATCATACAGAAGCAATAAAGAAATATCAATGGCCCAAATCTGACTCTTTCAAGAGGTCAATACAATTGGTAAAATTGTAGCCATACTGAGCAAAGGTGGGGGGTGAGGGGCCCAAATCAGCAATGGGAGAAATGAAAGAGGACTATCATGGCAGACCTTATAGACATCAAACAGTGAAGAACTACTGCAAACAATTCTATGTGTTTCTATTTCAACAATATAGATGACATTTAATTCTTGTCAAATTGCAGAAACCCATTCAAGAAAAAATAAACTGAATCATATCTACTAAAAAAAACAAAATTATAGTTGAAAGTCTTCCAAAAAAGAAAACTATAAGTCCAGATGGTTTTACTGGCAAATTCTTGTTTAAAAGACATTGTAACACTAATTACAGACAACCTCTCCCCCCCCCAAAAAAAAACAAAAGAAAGAGAAGAGGAAAGAACATTTCCCATGTCTTTTTAAGAGGCCAAAATTACCCTATTACTAAAGGCACACAACATCACAAGAAAGTAGAACTACAGAAAATATCTTTAATGAATATAGATACAAAATTCCTCAATAAAGTCTTTGTAAATCAAATCCAGCAATACATAGAGACTAAATATCACAAGGAAGTGGGATTTTTCCTTGGAATGCAAGGTTGATATAATGAAATCTGTCATATTAACGGGTAATCACATCAATTGATGCAGAGAAAATATTTGACAAAAGTAAATTTTAATTCATGATTTAAAAAAACTTAGAAAACCATGAATAGAAGAAAACTATCTTAAACTGATAAAGGATATCTACTAAAATCTATCACTAATATCACATTTAATCATGAAAGATTGAATGCTTTCTTACTAATATTAGGAATAAGTTGAGGATATCCTCTGTGATTTAATATTGTATTGGTAATCCTAATACAGAAATTAGAAAATACAGAAAAAATAAATAAGATAACTACATAATTAGAAAGTAAGAAGCATAAGTACCTAAATTGTAGGCTATGTAACAGTTTACATAGAACCAAGTAATCTACCAAAAAAGTTCCTAGAAATGTTAAGTGAGTTAAATTAGGTTATAAGATACAAAGTCAACACTCAAAAAATCAACTGTATGTATATGTGTGTGTGTATGTGTATGTATGTGTATCTTCTAGAAATGAACAACTGCTGAAAGAATAAATATAAGCAACACCATTTACATTAATGCCAAAAATGTAAATACTTAGGAAAAAAATCTAACAAGCCATTCTGCATACTAGAAACTACAAAGTACCAAAAGAAAGAAATCAAAGGAGATCTAAGTAAATGGAAACACATACTGTGTCTATGAATTGAAAGACTAAATAGAATTCTCCATCCTCCATTAATTTACCCATATATTTAAGGTGATTCTGATCAAAATCCTAAAAGGGCATTTTTTAGATATAGATAAACTGATTTTTGAATTTATGAATAAATGTGGAAAACTAGAATAGCTAAACCAATTTTGAAAAAGAAAAATAAACTTGAGGGATGAATGGTGGTTGATTTTAAGACTTACTGTAAAGGTGTAGTTACCAAAACAAGTGTTATTGGCAAAAGTACAGACATAACAATCAACTGATCAGAAGAGTCCAGAGATAGACAAAGTGGCCTTTCATAAAGGTGCTAAGACAAGTCAATAGAGGAGGAACATGGTACCAGTTCAGTTGGTCATCAGTGGTAGACAGAATTCTAAAATGATTCCCAAAATGCCCTGCCCCTTTCCACCCTGCTATACAGGCCTTGCATAATCCTTGGAACTGTAAATATGATAGATTGTACTCCTATGTTTAGGCTATATTAGATGGCATAGTTGGCCTTTAAATAAGATTACCTGGTTAGACTGGCTTAGCCTTCTTTGTAAGGAGCGAGTTCCCTTTGGCTATTCTTCCAAGAGGAATTCATAGATTCAGAACACAAGAAGCATGTGATGCACCTTTGCTGCATGGAGATGGAGGTGGCTTCATGGCAAGCAATATAGGCAGCCCCAAGGAACTGAGAAAATGCTCAGCTAACAGCCAGCAAGGGAAAGAGAGCCACAAGTATATAACATCAAGGACCACAAATCTGCCAAAAACAGAATGACCTTGGGAGCAAAATTTCCCTCAGAGCTCCCAGACAAGAATGCCACCCAACTAACTCCTTTGTTCCAGGCTTCTGGTTCCCAGAAGATCTGGTCACACTTGACCAGACATCTAATCTGCCAAACTCTGAGCCAGTAAGAAGTGTTGTTTTACACAGCTAAGGTTGTAACTTGTCACATTGCAATAGAAACCTAATACAATATACATAGACCAAAAACATTAACATCGACTTAAACCTCCAACCTTATACAAAAATCAACTCAAAATGGATCATAGTGGGTAAATGTTTATCCTAGTGGTTAAGGTATTAGTTAAGACACCCATGTCCTGCATATCAGAGTTGCTGGGTTAGATGCCTGGCTCCAACTCCTGACTCCAGTGTCCTGCTAATGAACACCCTGGGAGGCAGTGGTGATGGCTCAAGTAGTTGAGCTCCTGCCACCCTTCTTGGAGATCTGGATTGAGGTCCTGGCTCTTGACTTTGTCCCAGCCCAGAAAATTTTTATAACCTCAGCACAGGCAAATGGTTCTTAGGTATTATGCCACCAGTATCACCTATGAAATAAAAAAAAATTATAATAATAAATAAATTAGACTTCATCAAAATGAAAAGAATTTGCTTTGTAAAAGGTACTATTAAGAAAATGAAAGGGGCCAGAATTATGGCACAGGGGGTACAGCCGCCACCCGTGATGCTAGCATCCCACCTGGGCACCGATTTATGTCCTGGCTGCTCCACTTCCAGTCCAGCTCCCTGCTAAAGGCCTGGGAAAAGCAACAGTGGATGGCCCAAGTGTTTGGCCCCTGCCACCCATGTGGGAGACCTGGAAGTAGTCTCCTGGCTCCTGTCATTGCAACCATTTGGGGAGTGAACCAGGCAATGGAAGATATTCTCCCCCCTTTCTCTCTCCCCTCCCTCTGTCCCCCTCCCTCTCTTTTGTCCCCCCTCCCCCTTCCTCTCCTCCCCCTCTCCCCCTTCCCCCTCTTACCCTCTGCCTTTCCTCCTCTCTCTTTGATCTCTTTCAAAATAAATTTTAAAATCTTTAAAAAAAAAGAGAGAGAATAAATATATCAGTTACAGACTTGGAGAAAATACATCCAGTGGGAATGCAGTACGGCATAGCCAATCTGCAAATCACTTTGGAAGTCTCATATAAAGGTAAACATGCAATTACTATATGACCCAGCATTTCCTCTCCTAGGCATTTGTCCTGGAGAGTGAAATGGTGAGAATTACAGCATCTATTTCTGAAGATTAGATGTGCAATGATTAAATGGGGAAATATACATTAAAGTCCTTCCAGCAGTACCTACACTCATTATATAATCATATTTTGCTCATATCTTTTATTAGAGATGCCAGATGAATTTTCTTAATAACATTTTCAACATAAGTTGAGATAATCCTGTCGAGTTTTTTCCTATTTAATCTGTTGATTTGATGAAATACATTGATAGATGTCCCGATTTTGAATTATCCTTACATTATCAGGATAGCTATTTTTCTCAAAACTTTTTATCTGTAATAATAACTAGAACTAATCTGTTGCTTTTCCTTTCTTTTTGGGCAGATAAGGTTGTCTTCAAGGGATTTCAGATTATCAAGGCTATGCTATATTCATACCATGAACCAAAGACTTTTCTACTTTTTTTCAGGAATGAAATAGAATAACATAGAAATGATTTGGTCTTAAACACTAGATAGAAATCAGCTGTAAAGCCTTGTTTCCTTGAGTCATGGTTAATGGTAGTTCTCTAATCATATTTCCACTGTCTCCTATAGTAATTCATGTACTCATATAAATTGTCATTTTGTAGCTCAAATATAGTCCAGCATTGGCAATTTCACATAGTTAAACTTAGAGTAAAATGAATATCCATATACCTTTCACCTGATTTTACCTACTGGTAATAATTTACCCATTTTGCTTTATCACCTTTAGAGATAGAGATATATAGATTTATATGCATATATTTTGCATATATATGCAATCTATTTCTATGTGAAGGTTTTTCATTTATTCCTTTATTTTTCACTGATTCATTGGAATATAAAGGCAGACATCAAACACTTCTTTTCTCAAACTGAATCATGCATACTCAAAGGATAAAGACATCTCTCAGTTACCTAAAATACCATTACCATACCTTAAAAACAAAAAGAAAAGCAGTTAATAAAATTATCAGGACACGGCCAAATTTCCTTAGTTATTGTAAAAAAGTAAAAATATTTTAAAAATCAGGATCCAAGTTTATGCATTTCATATTATCTTTTTGCTGATCTCTTTATTAAGTTTTTTTCCCTTTTTTCCTATGACTGATTTTTAGAAGAAACCAGGTCAGTTGTTTTGTGCACTGTTCCACATTCCGAACTTGTTTGTCTCCTCATAGCATCAATTAAAACATTTTTTCCTCTACTATATTTCCTGTAAACTGGAAATTAGGTCAAGGCTTGAAATTCAGGTTGATCATTTTTCATGAGAATACTCGTTGGGGATGTCGTGTGCTTAAAATGTGTATCAGCAGGCATATGAGGTCAGTTTGTGCCCTTACTGGTGATGCTCTTTGTCAAATGGTGATAGTGGTAACCTGTGTTCTACAAGTGTACTTTGGAGTGATACTTAAACAGGTAAATATCCTCTTTCCAGCATTCTTTTACCTGTAGTATTCATTAGTGATCCTTGACTAATTCAACTACCACATTTGGGGTGATTCTGTTTTGATTTCTCCTTAATAAATGATATTTTTAAAGTTTTTTTCTTACTATTATTTGTTGAACCCTTTACTTAGTGTAGGATTAATAATATGAGTATAAAGTAAACTAAAAATATATCTTATAAAAATTAAGAGAGGGAATAGAAGAGGAAGAATGAGAGCATGGGCAGAAGTATCTATGTTCCTAAATCTGTATACCTTAAATAAAAATAGTGATAATTAAAAAAGACAATTAAAAATAGTGATAATTAAAAATATTACAATTTTTAATCATCTTTTTACTATTTATTTCAAAATTATTAAATTATGAGAATATAACCTTTAATAATTTTACTTTTTAGTTTTATAAAATTTACTTTCCTACCAAAAATATAACTGATTTGGGTATATGTTCATGGCCATAAAAATGTATATTTGCTAAGTTTTTAATATATTTTAAGTACTTTTTTTGAGAGACAGATAAGCAGAGGGAAAAAGTGCTCCCATCCTGTAGTGCACTCCCCAAATGTCTGTAATTGCCAGGATTAGGCTGGGCCAAAGCCAGGAGCTGAGATCTCACTCCAGGTTGTGCTGTGGGTGGCAGGAACCCAGTCACTTGAACCATCGGCTCTGCCTCCAAGGATGTGCATTAGTAAGAATCTGAAGCCAGGAGCCAGAGCCCAGTAAGTGAACCTGATGACTGTGATATGAGACTTGGGCATCTTAACCACTAGGTTATTTAACCCATAATGATTCTACTTTTTACATTATAAGATTTTCTTTGTGACCAACAATATAACTGATTTGGGTGCATGTTCATAGCCATCAAAAGTGTGTATTTGTTATTATTAAGAAGAAAGCTCTGTTATATATGTATTAAATTGTGTTTATTGATTACTCAAATTTTCAGTATCTTTATTTGTATTTTTCTGAAATGTATCAGGTTCTGAAAGAAATGTATTTAACTTTCCACTGTAATATTCTGTAATTAAGGTCTTGCATTTCTATAATGTGTATTTTTTAAAAGACTTATTTATTTATTTGAAAGTCAGAGTTACACAGAAAGAGGAGAGGCAGAGAGAGAGAGAGAGAGAGAGAGGTCTTCCATCCGCTGGTTCACTCCGAAATTGGCCACAATGGCCGAGCTGCGCCGATATGAAGCCAGGAGCCAGGAGCTTCTTCTGAGTCTCCCACGTGGGTGCAGGGGCCCAAGCACTTGGGCCATCTTCTTCTGCTTTCTCAGGGCATAGCAGAGAGTTGGATCAGAAGTGGAGCAGCTAGGTCTTGAACCGGTGTCTATATGGGTTGCCGACGCTTCAGGCCAGGGCGTTAACCCACTGTGCCACAGCGCCACCCCTATTATGTGTATTATTAGCTATATCATATTATACATAGAGTCTTCAAAAAGTTCACAGAAAATACGCATTATAGAAAAACTATGCATGAATTTCAATTTTTTTCAGCAAAAGAAACTTATCTTCTAATTCCATATTCCATGGACTTTTTGAAGTGCCATCATAGAGCCAGCTAGTGTGTTTTATGTGATACATATTTGTTAGAGAAGCTGCAAAATTGCCTTTGGATTTGTCTACTAGGTCTTATCCACCCCAGAAAAAATTAGGGAAAATGGTTGCACTTCCATGTATGTTCATGCCCCTGTTTTGTCTTCTAGTCCTGGTTATGTGGGATCCTAGCATGAAGAGTGAAGTCATTCAGGAAAGTCATTTTTATAAGCACTAGGCACCTGCCATTTCATTTTGGCTATCAGTAAGCAGTGAGCTAGTATGCTTGAAATGGATTTCAGTGTTTTGATCAACATCATTTAATTCTCTAGAGTCCTTAACTTTTCTTCAGAAAACAAAGCCTTATAATCTTTTACCTGCCAGTATGCATTTTAAACCTTAATGAAACTGTTTAAGAAAAATTACTGTTTAAAACCCGAGTTGCAATAAAATGCCTATTTTGCATCTACCCTGAAGATCCATCGCACAGTCAAAATATGGGATTTTAACTGGAGTTTTTAGTAATAAGTGCTGAATCTTACCACAGAGTCACTTTGAAGAAATTGCTTAAAACAGAGAATTGCCCATTAGAGTCAAAATATGCTTTAATGCAGATTTCATTGTACTCAGTGCAACTCTCTGTTTTGCAAAAACACTAGAGGGATGTTTGAAAGAACATTAGCTCTTCTCTTCTTCCTTCCTTTTTTTTTAACACCCTTTCCCCAGCTAGTTTTGCAATGTAGAGGATAATTGGACAGTAACGAAGCTGCACCTGTGTCTGGAGCTCTTAATTCTTTGCATTCTACAATTGACTTCTGAGTGGCACCCGCTGCCTTTCTTATTTTCTACAGGGTTCAATCTGGACATCAAAGGTCACTTCATGTCCCCTCAAATCCCTGTCTCTCTCCTCCTCAGGCACAGCACCCACACAGGAGTCCCTGCTGGGTAAACTGTGCTCTCTGGCAAGCTCCAGTCGCAGCACTGGGCAAGGCTTGGTGGGCCCACCCAGATGGCCATCACAGCCTGCAGCCTGTGTCTCTGTGGGCTGCAATTCATTCTAATCTAAGGCTCAAAAGCATCTCACCCTTTCTTTTTGCAATTCACTGTCCCCACGTGTCTATTCATTCTTTGTGTAGCACTTTTGTCATCCCAGTGGGGTGCTCCAGGGCAAGGGGGAGGAAGAAGCAATCTTAATCCTGTTTTTCATTAACCAATACTAGGCATTGTAGCAAGTGTTTAGATTGAATGAGTATAAAATAATACATGATTGTTATCTAAAATTACAAAACTAAAACATTATTTTCAAAAAATAATATTCACCAAAGTCTTTTCATACAGAAGTAATTGCTGTTAACAGTTTTGTGCATTTTTCTAAAGCCTCTTTTACCAATTAGGTTGTTTTTTACAAAATTAAGATATTTGACTATTTTTTACTTTAAAATATAGTATGATTGCCTTCTAAGTTTATTAGCTAATCCTTGAAATTGTCTTTAAAGGACTGAATAACAAAATTATATGAATACTCCAAGATTATTTATTTAAATTGGTAGTAACATATATTACATAAATAATTTCATTTTTAAGGCAAACCAATTTTCACAAAATTTTTATTTATTTTTATTTATGTGAAAGGCAGAGAGAAGGAGAGAGGGAGGGAGAGAGAGAGAGAGAGAGAGAGAGAGGTCTTCCATTCCCTGGTTTACTCCCCACATGCCCACAACAGCAGGAGTGGGGTCAGGCTACAACCAAGAGCCCAGAACTCCATCTGGGTCTCCTACATGGGTGGCAGGGATCCAAGTACCTGAGCCATCTTCAGCTGCTTCCCAAGATGCACATTCACAGGAAGCTGACATCAGAGAGGAGTCGGCAGTCAAGCCTAGGCACTCTGTATATGACGTAGGCATGCAACCAGCATCTTAACGGCTTCACTAAACTCCCAATCCAATAATTTAGACTATAATAGATGATACCGTGATTATTTCATCCAAGCAAAGTATTTTTGAATCTCTGCTTATTTTTTTAAGATCAATTCCTAAAAAATAAGATTAGGCATGCAAAGTGTAGAATATTTTTTAAAGTTCAAAATGCATTTTGCTAAATTGCTTTCCAGTAAGCTTGAGTTCATTTAAATACCAGCAATGTAAACTATTCCTCCCTTGGTGGCTTACCACTCTGTTTATTAGTTCAGGATTACTGCATGTTTTTGAGGATGCTGAATATTCTAAAACTTCGGCCTGATTTCATAATCTGATTTCTCCTGCTGCAAGGCCGCCACAAAACACACCAAACACCGGAGCTAGAGGAAAGGTTTACTGTCAGGTAGAGGAAGTCCATTGGGCCAGGGGGAGAGAGCGAAAGAGAGCCTAAAAGAAACAGAGAGCACATATTCAGGAACAGGTCCTGTTAAACCTTTGTGGGGGGGCGGGGTGCCGGGAAGTAGGAGCAGCGAATCCCATTAGGGTAGGGGTGGAGCTGACACCCGTGGTTGGGCCATGGGATTAGGACCAAAGTCTACTATGCAAGGTGGTGAGGCCAGAGCATAGATGGTGCCACAGATACGACTGCACCATTTTACTAACACCTGGGGCTGCAGAAAGATGCTCCTTTTTCTCATTCTGTGAAACATCATGATAACATCTGTGCTGATACTCCCCTCTTTCCTAGTATTTGAATACACAGAAACCTTTCCAGGCTCACTGTGTGCCAGCAGACAAGTGTGAGGATTGCCCCTGCTTCCCTCAGTGCCCATCTGGTTGCTTATCACATCCCTTCCTTAAAATCAGAGCAAGTCTACTTGCAGCTGGTCCTGGGATCTAGGTCCCATTCATCTTTGATGCTATGTCCCATATGCAAGGATTTTCTCTTGTCCTGCTACTTCTTTTCCAGGCCCTCTGACCACTGCAACAAACTCTACTCCTGACATCTCACCTCTCTGGGGCTGCTTTGCTAATGAAACATTACCCCTTCTTCCCTCAGAAGGCATTCCGTCATGAATACCAACCTGTGTTCCACCGTCTCCTTCATTCATTTTCATTTTTGCAATAAATATTTATTGACCTTCTACTCTGCACCAGCCAGTGGGTAAAGCACAGAAAGGAAAGACAGTAAGCCCTTCCTTTGCGCAGCTGACATTATGTCCCTAATGCCCTCCTTCCAGCCCCACCCTATGACTTGTTGCCATGGTTATTTTTTTTTTTTAATCTCTCTAAATGGGGAGAGGTAGTGAGGCCTATGAACAAAATGTGCTTCTGCTGTCTACAGACAAGCAAGAATGCTGTGTTCCGTGAGGTGAGGTAGGAACAGGCCACTGGTTGTTTCTTCCACCGTAGTCCTATCAACCTCATGATTACTGAAACCTCCCATGAGATGTTAACACAGGCTCACCCATTCTCTGGGGCTCTTGATGATGTGGAAGCTGTTTCCCTCTTCTGGACTTTGAAAAGCACTTTAGGAGAAGGCAGCAGCCCTCACTGGCGCCTGCTGACAGGAAGCTGTTTGAAACACACATCAGACAAGGCCTGTGCAAACCACAACTTGCCTGGTTTCCTTTTTTCAAGGTAAACTTTGTGGAAATGGTTTTTACAGCCAGTATTTTTATGTTGGTGACAGAAGTTAGACACAAAACTATAGGAGTAAATATATTTTGTAAAGTCGATGATGCAATATTTGGCCTTTGTTTGTTTTACTTAATATTTCTTCCTCCAACCCTTAACACAAACATCTGAAGAAGATTTATTTTTTAGCCACCAAGCCAGCCCCTCAGCCTGTGTAATTCAGTAGGACACCAAGGTGAGATGGGAATATGGCCTGTGTTTATATCTTCACGTAAACTTCTCCTTGGGTTGGGCAGTATACCCCACACCTTCCAATGCGTGCTGTAAAAATAAATAACAATGTCATAATTTTTGGCTTTTTCAAGTGTACTTGTGATAGGTGGGGCTTATGGGGATATCGAGCCAAGTGTGTGTTGTGCATCATAGGGCCATGGGAGGGCTGAATGTTGTTGATTGTGGAATTTGACACATGGATTTCAAAGACTCGCTTGGTCACACGTCCACCTGTCTTCCAAACATGTGTTCATGTGAGTCTATATGCACATAAGTAACACACACAAGTAACACACACACACACACCTATATCTTAGCCATATTAGAATTATTTAATTTCCCCAAAATATGCCACGCTATCTCCTAGCGTCAGGCTTCTGTCTGCTGGGACAGCCTTTCCTCTTTTGCTAGCTGGTTGGCTCCCATTTCTCTTTCCTGCCTCTTTTAAGAACCTGCATCCCATCAGCACCATCCTGCTACAGCCAGAAGGGGTTCTTTCCACTCTGTGCTTGTACCACCAGCCCCATACTTCCCTTCTGGACAGATCACATCCTGTGGAAGTAATTCATGGTCTGCTTACGTATCTGAATGGCAGCTCTTCATCTAACTCTGTGGGACTGCGAGAGTGAGGTCTGGAGTTCTTCCTCTGTCTCTCAGCACTTAGCACAGTGGCTGGTGTGTAGTGGGTGTTCGTGGCTTTAGGGGCTGCCCGTCAATCACCCTGAAGTCTGCCAGGCCGTTCACTCTCCCACTCTGCTGAGCAACTTCTTGCCTTCTCTCCTTTCCACAGTCTCCATCACTGCTTCCCCAGCCTCTCTTTGAGCTGATGCTCTTTCTACTTCACTGAGAATAGAAACCACTAGGAGAGAACTTCTGCACCTTCTCCATTGTATCTGCCCGCCTCCCTGCATCCACACCCTTAAACCTCACCTTCTACCACATTCCCACAAAGCAGCTCTTCTCTAGTGAAGGCCCACCCTGCTACACGTGTGATATTTGTAGCCTCTCTCACTTACTCGAAGACGTTTCTCTAACATTCATCTCTCTTCTCTTTTGTATCATCATTTTGTCCTCTTCAGTCAATTATTTAAAATCTTAGCTTAATTATTTACATGCTTAAAACAGAATAACAAATCCTTTTTTGCTCTTAATGTCTTCCCCCAGTTACAGCTATATTCTATGTTATCTTTTATAGAAAAATCCCTCAAAGGAGCTGTCAACTCAGCATCTACAAATACTTCCCTTTCACTCTCTCTTGAACCTGCTGTGGTCAGGCAGGGGCCCCATTATTCCACCAAAGCTGTTCTGGTCTGTCTTGTTATCTTACTCCTCCGTGATTCTAAATCTAATGATCAAACCTCATTTTCTTCTCCTATTTTTTTTGTATTGGACTTTCACAACCTTTAGCACAAATGACCCACCTTCTTATCAGGAACACTTTCTTCACTGGGATTCTGGGACACACAGTTGTCCTCACACCTACCTGGCCACCTCTTAGCTGGTCAGTTTTTGCTGCAGGAACATCTGCTATCTGAAAAATAAATTTCTTGGTTCAAGTTATGTGGAGGCTTGGGGTCATCTACAGCTCGGCTCATCTTGATCTCATGTGGGCCTCTGTGCATGTATGTTTGCCTCCTAAGACCCAGGCAATTGGGGCAGCCCCGTCTGGAGCATCCCGTTCTCTCATAACAGAGGACAGGAGCAAAGGCCTGAAACTCCCACAGGCTCTCTAAGAGCTTCTACTCCAAAATGGCATCTGTCATGTCTACTCTTGTGCCATTGGCCCAAGTCAATCTGTGAACCCTGTCTGCTATGGGCAAGGAGTAACAAATTACGTACTCACAGCTTAAGCCCATGAGAAGGGGCCTCAGTGAGACCACTGACAAGTCTGCTGCATGTCCTCAGAGGACTGGGGCACCCTGTGGCAAACCTGCCGCCTGACTCACCTGAGAGACCTGAGAAGTCAGAAACTTCAAGAAACAGACTGCAACAGCCCAGTGAGAGCCCCAGTGAGGGAAGTGGCTGCCTTCCCACCAAGAATGAACCTAAGGAGTGTGCTTCTTACTGATTGACATTTGGGAGGAATGGAGAGTCTGGGTGGAGCTACCTTAGACCCTGCCCTAGACTGTTATCTGCGAGGACAGAGAGATCACAAAAGAAAACCAGAGCTGTCCAGTAGGGTGTTCAGGGGCTCATAGGGAGCGGCCGGTTAGAGAGCCCGGCAAGCCCTCACAAATGCCTACACGCACCAGCTTCCAGCAATCACCACAACCAGAGGGAAGGATGTCAGTCATACCAACCAAATCAAACCTTTCTTGCCACTGACTTCCCCTTTCCCCTCTCTCCTAAGCTTGGGGCAGCCAAGCTAGTAATCAGGGTGGATGGGGAAGAACAGAAAGAGAAAAAGAAAAACAGCTCCTTGCACTAAGCTGGTGGAAGGACTCACTTTGAATGGAAATCATGTTCCATTATTATATGCAGTTGAAAAATAGGTATGACAGGGCTTCAAAAAGCTCATGGAATCTCCACATTATCCCTTAATTCCATTTCCCAAGAACTTTTGGGAACCTCCTCTTATTACTGAATTGAGAATATCTCTGTGCTTAGCCCTGGCCACAGAAGTTCAAAAAAAATGAAAGTAATAAAAAGTCGTAGGATTCAACTCCACAGACGAAATCTGAAAAGCAAGCAAAGGGGTGTGTGTCGGGGGACACAGAGACAGGATGAAGTCTAATTTTGCACTCCTTGAGCCACATATGCCCCAAGTGCTCTAGGCTCCTGTGCCTACAGCTCCCTGCCTGGAGTCCCTGAGCTCGACACAGTCTCCCAGGGCTTTTTGAGACTGAGAGGTTGTATCACAATTTTGCGGAGAGCTGGCAGTTTCATAGATGTCTTTGAGCATGAGACTACAGGAGGCCAGAATCCTGGTGTTCAAGTGGCTGGACTCACATTTGACCCTGTTTACGTAAAGGAAGTCCAGGCATCTGGCCAATTTAGGACCAAAGAATTTTGCGGCTGGGGTGTTGAGCTCCATTTCCTTTTTCATTTATAAAAGCAGTTGGAGCTGATTCCAAAGTGTTTTCAGGAAGTCAGTAAAAACACTTAGGCGTAACTACTACTGTTTTATGAAATTTCATCTATTGTTTTGACCTTGCCTGTTCTTGAATGTAGAAATAAAAGGCTTGGTGTGGTCATGGGGGAGTAGAGGAGCATTAAGTCATGACACCACCCAGTTCAAGTCAGGAAGCTCCAAGCCAGCAGTCCATTTCCTACTGTAGTAAGCCAAGGAATGCAATTCAGTGTGTGACTAAGGGTAACATGACTCAGGTTAAGAACTGAGTCTATGGAATCTGTTTCCTGGCCAAAAGAATTACAATTCAATTGCTACCAGAGTTAAGTGGAAAATATATACTTTTGTCTTCATTGGAACTATTGTTACTTTTAAAGGCAGTTGAGAATATAAGATCCCACTTAAACATGATAGAGCGTGAATTCTAGTTGTCAGAAACTAAGAGGACCATTGGGAATATCATTTTCCACTCCCAGTTCTACCCATGCTCCATGTCTGACCTTGGACATCACACCTTGGTCCTTAGACTTGGAAGAGACACTATTGCCTGTTAACACTCTGTGCTAGGCAAATAAAACAGAGCTCACTGAGATACAAGATTGAATAACGGATCCTTTACCTTTGCATTTATTTGTTTATCTATTTCTTCATTTCCTAAAATGGTATCTTTCACAGAAGCACCTTGGGGCACAAACAGTGCATTAAAACAATAATTAAAGTAGATAAAACACTACAAAGCAGTAATTAAAGGAACATCAAATGAGGTTACATCTTAAGATGCTATTGTATGAAAACCATAAAAAACTATGCACCTCATCAGTATGTCAGGCCCATGTACAAGGGCCTCTGTGTCTCTCTGAGAATCTGAGAATTCATAAATGAGAAACATGTGGCAATACAAATTATTTGAAACCTCGCCTCTAAAATGTAATTTTGCAGACCTCCGCACCCCAGCCCTCCTTCATTCAGCTAGAAGAGGGCCTTGTTTTATTCTGTGCCTTAATGTGTCTCCTTGGCCAGAAGGGGCTACCCAAGACTCAAGCCTCTTTCTTTCCCAGAGGCTGAAACTGGAGTCCTTGGTCATACTTTACCTGGCTCAAGTGGCAGTTGATCATGCTTAAGTACTGGAAACAATCAAGGGATCATAACCTCCCAGAACATTCTTTCAACTTAGTGGGAAAACCTTGTCATTCATCTCCAGTTCCCACTCCCACACTCCCACCCTGGGCCCCACAGATTGGCATAGGTCCCTTAAGTGACAGACTGTCCTCTCCTGTTCAGTTGTGTGCTTAGAACAAGCCTGTTAGTCTCACCCATCCATGTCACTGTCCATTATTAATAATCCTTCTCTGTAATGTGTGCCTTTAAAAAGTTTGAATATGCATGGGTAGCAAGCAATTCATAAAGGTCAGTAGGGCTACCATTGTCTAGCTTTTGAGCCAGTGAGAATTTGGTGAGTAGTCTTCATTGAGGAGGAGAAAGAGTGAATTCTCAGCTGTTTTGAAATGGAGACACAGCTCCACCAAACACTGCTCTGAAAACCAAACTGTATCTTGTGTCCTCTCAGAAACTGTGCTGTAGGAAGCCCCCCTGCTGTTTGCATACAACTGTCACTTCAGGTCCATTGTGGGTCACATCAGTGGAGTGCCATCGTGCAGGCATCTGCCTCCTCGGCAGCCTTGTCCCCCTCCCTTCCAGCAAGGCCAAACCACATCTGCCTTTGCACCTGTTGTTCCAACCACCTAAAACGGCCTTTCCCTTTTGGCTTGCAAACTCTGCCATCCCAACTAGATTCAAAGGGAGTTAAACATTCCCTCCTCTGAGCTTTGTGCAGATACTGACTGCTTTTTAATGTAATTATTTTATTTTTTTATCTGTCTACCATTTGACTCCAGTTACAGCCTGGGGACTTGCAGAAGCTGACTAGTGCCCCATTTGTGTTTGGGGCCTCAACAAAGGCCCTGGCAGTAACATGTGGTTGAATTTAGAGGTTAAAGAGCATTGACCCTAGATTTAGTAACTAGATTTGGATCCTAGCTTCCCCGCTTGCTAGGTGAGTCACCTGAGCCTGAGTTATCTCATCTGTAAAATGGGAGTAGCGTGACACCTCCCTTGGGCATTCACTCACTTTTCAACAAATCATTGCTGACATCCTGCCATTGCTAAAGGTTTTTCTAGGCTCTGGGAATACAGCTGAAAAGAGAATAGGCTGAGATCTCATTTTCTGGACCTCATATTGTAGTGAGAGTGACAGGAAACAAATAAGCATCTGTGATCTGATATGGTAATGATCTTAAGCAAGTATTGAGATAAAAGTAAAGTAGGGTCAGACAGCAGTATGAAGGAGTCTCTATTTTAGGAAGGAAAGCCTTTTTGGGACAGTGACTTTGATCAGAGACCTACATGGTCTCAATGTCTCAGAGAGGAAGGTTTCAAGCAGAAGGAGTAGCAAGCAAAAGGGGGCTTCATGGAACATAAGAAAGATAGTGACAGAATGGATAGAGGGAGGTGGGGGCTTGTGGGAGAAATATGCAGGCACTTGATTATGCAGGAGCTTGTTAGCCAGGCCAGGGAGTGGATTGATCATAAATACAGTGAGGGATTTTGAACAAGAGAATAAGAAGTGATCTGATTCAATAAAATGATGGTTAGACTGAAGCCAGCGTTGCTATACAGTGAGCTAAGTTGCTGCCTGCAACACCAATATATTATATGAATTATATAGGACACACTAGTATCCTATATTAATTATATATTATCTATAAGTGTTGCTCTGCTTCCAGTCCAGGTCCCTGATGATGTGCCTGGGAAAGCAGTGGAAGATGACCCAAGTACTTGGGCTCTGCCACTAATGTGGGAGGCCAGAATGGAGCTCCAGGCTCCTGACTTCAACCTGGCCCAGTCCCTAACCATTGCAGCCATTTGGGGGAGTGAGCCAGTGGGTGGAAGATCTCCTTCTCTGTGTGTGTCTCTCTCTTTCTCTCTTACTCTGCCTTTCAAAGAAATATATATATATATATATATATATATATATATATATACACACACACACACATATATATGATAATTGAGTGGTTAATTGCATGGATGGGTATAAGGTTGGGTGGATGAATGGATGGATGGATGGATAGATAGATGGATGGACAAAGTATAGGACCCACAGAGAGACCAGCATATAAAAGACAGAAACCTGGCTGGCACCGTGGCTCAATAGGCTAATCCTCCGCTTGCGGCGCTGGCACACTGGGTTCTAGTCCTGGTTGGGGCGCCGGATTCTATCCCGGTTGCCCCTCTTCCAGGCCAGCTCTCTGCTGTGGCTCGGGAGTGCAGTGGAGGATGGCCCAAGTCCTTGGGCCTTGCACCCGCATGGGAGACCAGGGGAAGCACCTGGCTCCTGGCTTCGGATCAGCGCAGCGCGCTGGGTGCGGCAGCCATTGGAGGGTGAACCAACGGCAAAAGGAAGACCTTTCTCTCTGTCTCTCTCTCTCTCACTGTCCACGCTGCCTGTCAACAAATAAAAAAATAAAATAAAATTTAAAAAAAAGAAAAAAAAAGACAAACCATGACCCATTGAGGGCACACAATAGTCACTTCATTCTAAGTGATTATTGAAAGAGAAGATTTTTTTCTGAAAGAAAGAGATCACAGATACTGATTCCCATGAAATCAGCAGTTGCAGTCTTGAGTTGTCCTAAATGATTGAGAGATGCACACATTTCCTGCCAAGATGCCTTTGACTTGTGTTCCTTATGAATAATGGAGAGACCTGCAGCAGGCACTCCAGCAGTTCAATTGCCTGCATCCCACATCAGAGTACCTACACTGGATATTTGCCTCCTGCTTCTGATCTCAGCTTTCTGTTAACGCAGACTCTGGGAGGCAGTGTTGATGGCCCAAGTAATTGGCCACCCATGTGGGAGACCTGAATTGGGTCCAAGCTTCTGGCTAAGAAGATAGGCTCAGAAATAGTAATCTTGCACCTTCTTTTCAGCTGTGTGACTTGAAGCAAGTTACTCTACCTTTCTGTGCCTCTTTGCCACCTTCAACTTTAGGCCAATAATACCTACTGAAGAAGGTCTCTGCTAGGCATTAACTGAGTAAGCCCAAGGGAAAGGCTCAGAATGGTCCCTAGCATGTGACAAGCACTGTAATTGTCATTCCAGGTAGGTTGTGTCGTTCTCCAGGGTATAGGCACTGCCTATTTATCTTTGTATCCTCATTGCCTGCAGCTGGATGTAGCACAGGATGGACAAGCATACAAATTTAATGCTGAACAAATTGAAGAATTGAATAAATGACCAAGTCAACAAATGAATGGATTTTAGTATGGATATAGGTGGCAGCATCTTATTATAGCACAAGCCCTGGACTCTCAGACTCAGCAGACCTGAGTTCAGCCAGCGGAACAACCTTCATCAGTGAAATGAGACCCTAGGGTCCCTTGCAAACTGACATTTCTGGAGTCAGGTGGGGTGGCTCTGGAAGCGGCACAGGGGGCCGAGGTACCCTGAGCTATTGGCTGGAGACTGGGCTTCGGTCTTTGCTCCAGAACCTTATGGCTGGATCAGTCTCCAAAATTGGTTTCCTATGCTTTCTTTTTTTTTTTTTTTTTTTTTTTTTTTTTTTTTTTTTTTGACAGGCAGAGTGGACAGTGAGAGAGAGAGAGACACAGAGAGAAAGGTCTTCCTTTGCCGTTGGTTCACCCTCCAACAGCTGCCGCAGCCGGCGCACCACGCTGATCCGAACCCAGGAGCCAGGTGCTTCTCCTGGTCTCCCATGGGGTGCAGGGCCCAAGCACTTGGGCCATCCTCCACTGCACTCCTAGGCCACAGCAGAGAGCTGGCCTGGAAGAGGGGCAACCAGGACAGAATCTGGTGCCCCGACTGGGACTAGAACCTGGTGTGCCGGCGCCACATGGCGGAGGATTAGCCTATTGAGCCACGGCGCCGGCCCTCCTCTGCTTTCAAAGCAAGTACTGGACAGACCAGAGAGCCCCCAGTTCTGCAGTCATTCAGGCTGAGAGCTTTAAGGGATGCTTTGACTCTTTCCAGAGAGACTGATTCTACTGTCTGAGACAGGACCGGAAATCTGTGAGATTTTTTTTACTTTTATTTCAATGTATTACAGAGACGGAGAGATACAGAAAGGAGAGTGTTGTCATCTACTACTAGTTCAGTGCCCAAAGGCAATGGTACGGGATGGACAAAGGCCAAGGCCAAAGTTGGTTGCCAGGAACACTATCCAAATCTCCCTCACGGGTTGCAGGAACCCAACTACCTGAGCCATTCTTGCTGCCACCCAGCTCTGCAATAGCAGAAAGCTGGAGTCAAGAACCCAGCATCAAACTCAGGCACTCTGGGGAGTCTTAGCTGGCATGTTAACCGCTAGGCTAAACGGCTACCCTATCTGCATTTCAAAAGCTCCAAGGATGATTGTGAGTCTCAGGGTTTGAGAGTAACTGGACTGGAGGGCTAGAGGGCAGAGATGGCTGTCCCTACATTCCTCTTCCCACCTCTACCCCACATTCATGCACATGTACCACACACACACTCACACTCACTCACTCACTCCTGCCTACCAGGGGCCACTGAGTGGAACCTGTCTCCACCCTCTCCCTAAACACAGCACCTGGAGCACTTCCAGCACCCCCTAAACCTGTACTCTGAGAGGAGTGAAGAGTTGAAGGCACCTTCCCGAGGCACCCTGGCTGGCAGCCGGTGTACCCCTTCCAGCACACACGGCTAGCAAAAGGATGAATTACCGCCTGCGATTGATCCATGCTAGTTATAAACTGTTATGGACCTGGTTAATTGTTTTGCCTGTATAAGCACATTTTGCTTCATCCATTTGTCAAGCTGAAGGAAGGTTGTTTTATAAAAGGGGATTTAATTAAATGTTTTGTCCCAGCCCGGCCTTTCCTTCCCGCATCTGCATTATGCTTGTGTCATATTTTCCCTGGAGGGCAGGAAAACAATTTAGTGAAAATGAAGGATCCATTGATTTACTATTGAAAAAGGAAATGCCAAGCTAACAACTCCCCTCTATAATTTTCTAGTGACCAGAAGAGAGAGCCCAGCCATTTAACTTAAAGACAGCGTGTTTCCCGGTACACCTGGCTCTTTAGATCTTGCTGTACTGTTCACACTGTTGTGTTTATAGCCTTGCTCTTGATTGAAATTATTTCATGAACACTCTTTAAGAGCAATTTTTCTTCTCCTGTACAGAATAGATGCTTCTGGTAAGTCAAGCCCTTTAATTGTTTCCACCACCAGTTTGGCAACTCGGGGGTGGGGAATCCTTCTCCTCTCTGAGATGCTAACAGTGGGATCATCACACGCCTCCTGTCACTTAATGGTGGCTCTCCCACTGTGTATAGGATTTAACTTGACCTACTTTCCTGCCTGTTGAGCTGCCTCGGGCCTGGAGTGTTCTTCTAGTACATATCAGCTGTTTTCTGGGTTAAAGTCTCAGATCCTCAGCTCAGTGCAGTAGCCCAGTGCCTCAAAGGAAGCATTCATGGTCAGAGGGAGCAGGATGTGACAGGTCTCTTGCTCAGCATCCCCTTCCTTCATCCAAGCTGTGTCCACCGACTCCTATCCTGGAATCAGCCTGTCTGGCCAAGGACCAACGGTGGCTCTAGGTGCCACCTACTTCATTCTGAGAGGAAGGGCTCACCAGTGAATGGAAGAAGGAATATGGGATTAGGAATCAGAAAAAGATGATTTGCCACAGGAGCACCTGTGTCTCTTCTGGGGGCATCAGTGTCCCTTCCAGCAGTAACCGACTGTGATTCATTCATTCAAAATGTATTGTGCACCTGCTACATGGCAGCCACTGTGACGGGGGTGATAGTGGGGAATGGAGGCATGATCAGTCCTGCCAACGGGGCATTCTGAGTGCAGTGGAGGCAGCAGGTTGGACCAACTCTTTACAAAAACATGCATGAGATGATGAGGCTCTGATAAGAATCACACATCAATGGTACAAAATGGGACTGAGATCAATACTGGTTAAACACAATCCAAGGAGTGGAGGAAGGCCTTCAGAAGAGTGTGGGTTTTGAGTAGAAGAGTGTGGGTTTTAGGTGGACATGAAAGATAAGTAGACGTTAACTAGGAAGAGGAAGGCTCAGGCAGACCCCACCAAGACAGGGGCAGCACAGACAGACGGAGCCAGACCTTCCCAGCTGCAATGCTCATTTCCCTGTGATGAGCATTTGCCTTCTGTCTTGCTGTGCCATTAGGAAATGCACCAGCTGACCTTGGATGGGAGCCGGTCAGCCAGAATGCGTTCACACATAATTAGCCCAAAATTATAGTCCACGAGGCAGAGATGGTTTTTTTTACTGGATTATACCAAGAGCCAGGGCAGCCATATTTGTCCTGCTTCCTCTTGCATCGGTACCAGGAGGAAAGCAGGGAGAAGACTTTGCCTCTGCTGGGATTTTCACAAATCGTCCGACTGAGCTGGAAGGGACTCATTGGAACCGGACAGTAGCTCATCTCTCGCCCCAACAGACTCAAGCAGAGCTGGCTGAGGCTGCTCTGCACTTACAGCACTTTCTAGCCCAAGGTGTCAAACTGCTTTGTGCACAGCGTGGGGCAAAAGGGCCTCATGCTAATACTGATGCTCCCATGGTAAGCATTCACAGGCAAGAGGCCAGCTCGTTAGCCAGCTGGGGCGGCCGTGCCTGGAAGGTGCCAAGTGCTGACCATGCCAGCAGGAGGGCAGGCCTCCAGTCCACCTGCCAGTGCTCTCCTCACCACAGGAACCCCTGGGAGCCTCTCAGGCTCCAACCTGCTTCTCCCCATACTGGCTGGAACCCCCTGGCCCTGGTGTCTGCAGATTGGCAGGAACTTAGGGGCAAAGAAGAGCAGAGACTAGGGGAGACAGGAAAGGCCTATCCTGGGGGTGACAGGGGGTCAGGGAAACAAGGGCTGTGTCGAGATCTGATTAGGGACACAGCAGCTGGAGCAATCATCAGCGCCCGTGATTCCCTATCTAGATGGCTTTTCCTGGTCCCCCTCCAGCCCCTTCTCCCTGCAGAGAACTGAGCAGGTATGTTTTGTGTGCAGTTGCGTTGACTGCATGGACTCATGATGTGACGGAGGGAGTGGAGAGGAGGGCCTGAGTGTCTGAAACTTTTGGGAATTAGATCTAGAAATGAAAATATATAAGCTGTTCATTTCAATAGCATTTGAGAAACAAACAAATATTATATATTTTTCAAAAGTTACTTGAAACTCACTGGAATCAAACTCTCTCACTGTCTATCTACCAAGGCCTTTCCTTCAACTGGGAGAATCGGGGTACTGTGTTTATAATGGAAAAAAGAAACTTCCTTAAAAATCACAGAAAAACCATCATGAGTCTGTCCTCAGGGTGCTTACTATATATAGTCAGATAGGAGGGGAATGGTATTTTTAAAATATGGCTTTTAAATGTCACATTGGGAGGGATAACTGTTTTAAAAGGAATCTTGATAAGGGTCTGGAGATGCCAGTAGAAGTCCAGCCGCAGGGTGAGAAAGCTGCACAGCTAAGAAACCCAGAAGCCAAGCCTGAAAGGGAATAGGATCCCGTTCTGCAGACAAAGGCAGTGTGGGCTAAACCTGAGCAGTGAGGGAGAGGTCAGAGGGCCTCTTGGGATGGGCCATGCGGGTGGGTTAGGAGAAAGTGCGGGAGGCATGAAGAGACAGAGGCAAGGCCAAGAGAGCTGAGGGAGAGCGGTCCTAAGGAGGCCTGAGGGGGTTGTTTCTGAGGTCAAGGCACCGAGAGATGGAAGCTAGAAGTGAGTCAAGTTGGCAAGCCACAGAGGTTAGCGTGGATCGGGGTGGAGAGACATGGGGGCTGGTTGGGACTGGAGCAGGTGAAATAAGATGAGAACCTGACCCGGAGGACCAGTCAGGGGCTGGGGAGGATGGGCGGGCATTGCAGGTGTTTCAAAGGCCAAATCAGCAGACTGTCAGGGGATGATCAATGGACAGGGATGTCCTTTCACCCTCAGCTTGGGAGTGGCCAGCCAGAGAAGGCAGAGGTGGTTCATCATGCAAGAGAACAGCACAGCACCGCGGCTGGAGAGGAGAAGCTCAGCAGGTTCCAACATGAGCACTTCTCCAGCAGGAGATGCCAGTGGAAGGAAAGATGCTGCTTGTTGATTCAAGAGAGAGAAGCAATGGGGCCTTTCCTCTCTATCTCCTCTCTTTTTTGTTAGCCTTCACGAAGCATCTGTGAAACAAATATGTGGGGAACCAAAGAAAACAACTCAACACCTTGCCCCGTACTCAAATGAGTCTCAATATATTTGCAGAGGGAACCACATTCGTGTGTCAATGTAGCATCGCAGGTTTTGTTCATAACAGCCACCTTGAAAAAACTGCCCTGCCTAAAGCCTGCTCCAAGCATTGCTTACATTAAGATAAATGTGAGGGGGGGGGGGTGTGTTTTGAGGGAAGGATATTGTATAGCACTGCTATTTGCCATATATTTTACTTTTTATTTATTACTGCACCCATTTTAAAGATGAGGAGGCTGAGGCCGAGGCAGCTAAAGTTACTCATCCAGAGTCAGACAGCTATAAGTGGCAGAGCTGGAGATTCTTATCCCACACCCATCCACAGCATCTTGTTTCCTAGTGAGGCAGAGAGGAAATGGAAGGGTATCTGGGGTAAACCCTGGCATGCAAAGATGTGGGCCACAGACATTGTTAAACATCAGAACTAAAGGTTTTGACTCTCCCTTCCCCACCTGCTTTACTTTCCAGTTAACATTCACATAGTTTTCCAAGAGACTCTGCTGTCAAGAATTGCACACCTCTCATGATTTGGGGCAGGGGGAGGACGAAAAGGAAATGCACAAGTAAGTAGAATATAAATGAATAGCTTCCCAGAGTGCGTTCTGAGCCAGACAAGTTTCTTCCCTGTATTGTTCTCTCTCTGGGGCTTACAGGGTTAAGAGACACCCAACTTTTTATAATATCAGCAGATCTCGATTAATCTGGCAAATGTTATAAAGCAAGGGGCAGTGTGAAATTGGACACTAAATGTATTGGACATGATTATAAAAAGAGAAATTGGGTAATTTCTACTCATTTCTATCTGAAAATGAAAAACTGCCAGGGTAATGAATCTCCTTAGTCTACTGAAACACCTATTGGTTATAAAGCGCTTCTCCATCGAAGAGGTAAATGTAGTCAAAACACACAATGAAAATCACACACCACAACATTCGTGAGTGAAAGTAAACAAATCTCCAGGTTGCTTGAGGGATAACCCCCCAAAAGGAACAAGCAACCATCTATTTTTAAACAGCTACAAAGAGCAGCTCTTGTTATGCTGGAGTAAAGTGAAGAAATCTTTGCACCTGTCACATGAACTGTCCATACCCATACATAAAATCAAGAGCCAGCTTAACAACATTGATTCCCATGATCTAGCCCCAAAAAGTTAAATTCAAATAAAAAGGTCGGTTTGCCTAAAAGTTATTTTTAAATAATCTTCCACTGTTTAGGCTAGACTTCCTTTCACTGTAGAGTTCGCAGAAAGGAAAGTTGCCATCACCGGGGCTGTCGCTTTACGGCCACCAGAGCTGGTGGGTGCTGTCAGCCCAGAAAAGCATGTCTCAGCTCCAAAGATGAGACGTGTCCTCAGTTGGTATCAAATGTGATCAAGGTCAATCAGGTGGGGGCTGGCACTGTAGCCTAGTGGGTAAAGCCACTTGCCTGTAGTACCGGCATCCCATACAGACACCAGTTTGAGTCCCAGCTGCTCCATTTCAGAACCAGTTCTTTGCTATGGCCTGGGAAAGCAGTAGAAGATGGCCCAAGTCCCTGGGCCCCTTCTGGCTCCTGTCTTTGGATCGGAGCAGCCTCGGCCATTGCAGCCATCTGGGGAGTGAACCTGCAAATGTAAGACGTCTCTTTCACCCTGTGCCTCCTCCTCTCTGTAACTCAGTGCTTTTCAAGTAAAAAAAAAAAATAAAATAAATGTTAAAAAAAACCAGCCAGGTGGCCTCCAGCTGGGAAGGAAGAGCGAGCGCTCTTCAAATAGTGATCGCGGCACAGCTTGCTTATTGTAACAACATCTCTCTTTGCAAAGTTCTCCAAAACCTGGAGCCATCTGATGTGCCTTTTTTGGGTGAATTCAGGATATATTGGGGAATTTTATTAGAAATAGCTCTCTAGAAATCAATGCTTTAGCTCTTATTCTTCCAGTATTTACTAATACTCATCCTGTGCCTATTAATGGGACTCATCTATTTTCAATCACTGGCATGAGCAAACAATCAACCAGATTACAGACCTCTGGGGCCAGTTGCCATCCCATTCCCAGGAGCTGAGAAAGGTCAGTGCATAGTAGGTACTCGACTGCTTAGGCCTTAATGGTCTTGCATGAAATAATTAATTAGTATATTTAACACATATTTATATGTCAAGCACTATGTTAACACCTAAATAAATCAGCTGTCAATAAAGGACAAAAATGCCTGCCCTCAGGGAGATTTCCTTCTGCAAAGAGGAAATAAATCATAAGCAATTTACATAATAAACATGAACATTATACAGTGGACTAGGTAATAAGTGGTATGGGAAAAAAATAAAACTAGAGCAGAGGAAGGGGGAGTGCAAGGCTGGGGATGGGGTTGTTTGCAATTTGAATTAGAGTAGTCCAGGGGGGGCGTCCATGTGGAGGTGTCCCTGCAGCAAAGACTCGAAGGAGGGGAAGAGCTTCTTAGCAGAGAGAACAGCTTCTATGAATGTAGAAAGCAAGGATGCGCATGGCACATTGCAGGAGCGTCAGGTGCGCTGGAGCGGCTGCAGGGGTCCCAGGCAGAGACTAGGAGCAGCTGAGTTTGGCCTAAAGAGCACTGGAAGACTCTTGAAGGACTTAGCCCTTTACTCTGAGAATAATGGGAGCCACCGGAGGCTTTTGCAAAGAAGAGGGATGTGATCCGCCTGGTTTTCACGAGGAACTCCTCTGCTGCCTTGAGGATGCCCGTGCTCTGCAGAAGGCAGAGGTGGAGGCTGGGAGTGAAGTCAGGAGGCAGTGGGAGCATCTGGGTAAATCCGCAAATAAGCCATGCCCCACGGGCTGCTGTAGTGCACACAGCACACAGACAGAGCTGGAGTCCAGGCAGGGCGTGCAACTGGTTCTTCTTCCACGGAAGCCTGCTTGGGGCCGTGGCTTGTAGCAGGTCCAGAAAAATTCGGTGGCATCAGATGGTAAACGGCATTGAATCCCAGGACTGTTGCTTGTTATGAAACCAGGAAAATATCCAACTATGTGGCTTCAAAAAACAGCATCTTATTTGTCTCACATATTGAGAAATGTGCAGGAAGCGACCCACACCCAGCGCAGAAGACCAGTGCTGAGAGTGGAGCCCAGTCTTCTCTAACATCCTTGTTGTGTACGCTTGTTCTGGTCCTAATTTCGAGGGCTGCTGCACATCCATGTTCAGGGAAGGCAAGGAGCTCTTGGCAGGTGAATCCATCTCCCTCTTTTTTTTTTTTAAACCAGGAAAGTAGATCTCCTAGAAACCCCACCCAACAGACCTCTGCCCATGCCTGTTTGGCCTAAGTGGTTCCTACGACCATTCTGAACTAGAGGGTAGCTGGCAGAATGGGTGGTGGATCAGGCAGATCAGCCAGCCACAAGGCTGCCCCATGCCCCTAACCCACACAGTACGGAGAAAAACGATGCTTTCCCAGACCATGCGCAGCCTCGTTAGCCTTTTCTCCATGGAGCCAGGCCCAGCAAAAGGACAGCTTGGCTGTCACTGCCCAGCTGTCTGTGCAGGAGCCCTGGGTGAGCCAGCTGGAGCTTCAGGTCCTGCCTTTCGCACCTGTCTGTGAGCATTGCTGACTCAAAGGCAGGATCCAGACCCTGTGCTGACCATGGAGAGCAAGCAGGTGTGGGCATGTGGACCTCTCTGAATTTCCTTGAGACTGCAGCCCTCGCTTGGGTCTTGTGGGAAGATTTTGTCCTGGTTACCTAAGTGTTGAAGCAAAGAGGCACACGTGTTGGGGCGCGTGTGACTGTGCGTTCATCAGCCACATGGAGGGGCAGGAAAGTTCGATTTTAATTTTAATTGCCACAACCTGCTTTCCCCAATCCCAGGTCTCTCTCCACCCTCTTTCCAAATCTGTTCTCCTAAAGGTTCTGATGAAGACATTCACCCAGCCCTGTACATGACTGACAGGACTGAGAGTGCCCTCCCCCCAGGGGTGTCCTTATTTTAATAACTGCCAAGTTCCTGTGGCTCAAACATCAGTGTGGCACACACAGGGCTGCAGAGCGTCTGCTCCCTATTTCTAACTCTGCCACTCACGCCCAGGGAGTCAGGACGTCTTCCCTCACCTGTGACATGACGCATTGAAGGCAGGGATGACCTCGAAGGCCCTCCTGCCCTGCTGGTCTCTGCTGCCAGGTGAATGAATGAAACGGCCCCAGGTGGCTCTTCTCGCACAAGCTGGGGTTTAACTGCTGATGTGGGTTTCACTGATGCAGAGTCTGGGTCCTGCGCACTCCCTGGGAACCAGGAGTCTCTCTCTCTCTCTCTCTCTCTCTCTCTCTCTCTCTCTCTCTCTCTCCCCTCGGCACGGGTCACCTCTTTCCAGGTGTGTACTCCTTTCCCCTCAGACCTCTGCCTGACCCCTCTGTGAAAGCAGGCATCTGGGTTGGGGCAGGGAGCCCATGGAGAGCAGTTGAACCACGACTCACTGAGAGCCGGACATGCGTGATCCACGGCGGCACTCACGGCATGCAGAACGGTGCTGGCACACAGCAGGCGCTTCATAAGTGCTTGTGAGGATGAAGTGCCCAGCTGTGGCTGGCCAGGCCGCAGGGATGGCCTTTTCCCACTCTCCTTGCAAAGAGCCTGAACAGGCTTTGGCTTCTGTCTGTCCTTCTTTCCCACCCTCTCTCTTCCTGCTGCAAAGCAAAGCATGCTTCACACACAGTTATATATGGAGTCCCAAGTCAGACCCTCATCCAAACATCGCCTGAAGACCCTCACAGCTTCCCCCTGCTGCATGGGATGCCATCTGGTTCCTTTCCTAGTTTAAAGGTGCTTCTGCTCTAAAGGTCCCCTTTGAATACTGCTAACACCATTTCAAGTCTCTGAGTGCCTTCATCCACTGTATCCTAGCTTTCCTAGGAGGACTCGTTTCTTGAGCAGTGGATTCTAAGAGATGAGCCGACAGTCAATGGAAAGACCCTGGGGGAAGAGGCCCAGGGGACAAGCCAGAGAGAAGTACCAGCAGTAAGTGACAGCAGCCAAGCAAGAAATGAGGATCAAAGGTGAAATATCAGAACCCAAGACACATTTCACCAGCCTTGCCTTGTGCCCTTGAAGTGGAAAATGCCAGGCTCAGTATAGTACCTACATCCAGTGCTAAGTTTTCTGAAGCCATCATTTTTATATGTCTCTCATCCCATCTTTAAAAAAAAATAACATATGGCCGGCGCCGTGGCTTAACAGGCTAATCCTCCGCCTTGCGGCGCCGGCACACCGGGTTCTAGTCCCGGTTGGGGCGCCGGATTCTGTCCCGGTTGCCCCTCTTCCAGGCCAACTCTCTGCTATGGCCGGGGAAGGCAGTGGAGGATGGCCCAAGTGCTTGGGCCCTGCACCCCATGGGAGACCAGGAGAAGCACCTGGCTCCTGGCTTCGGATCAGCGAGATGCGCCGGCAGCAGCGGCCAATGGAGAGTGAACCAACGGCAAAAAAAGGAAGACCTTTCTCTCTGACTCTCTCTCTCACTATCCACTCTGCCTGTCAAAAAAAAAATAAATAAATAAAATAAATAAAAAATAAATTTAAAAAGTGACTTTAAAAAAAATAAAGTAACATAATGCTTTTCCATGTTCAAGTTCCTGTATTGTAAGCTTCCCCAACTCCTATTTTGTGAGATGACAAGGCACAAGCAAGAAGTAGGTTACTTGATAATTATTCAAGATCACTTAACTCCTCTAAACAAGATGCCCTAATGCAATAGGAAGGTCCCAGAAGAGTTTATAAATACCTAAAAGTAGCTGAAATATCTATAGACGAAGGTACTTCAAAAAGTTCATGGAAAGTGATGTTAAAAATTAACTTCAGTTTTGTGTAAAAAAAAACTTTGAAGTCCATGTGCAACTTCATAATATTCATTTTCATTAAACTGTTTAAATTTTGTAATTATTCATTTTCTCCTTATTTAAGAGACATAGAGGCAGAAAGATAGGCAGTAAGAGATCATCCATCCAGTAGCTCACTTCCCAAATGCTTGCAATAGGCAGACATGCGCCAGGCCAAAGTCAGGAGCCCAGAACTCAATCCAGGTATCCCACCTGCGTGTCAGGGACCCAACAACTTGAGCCATCGTCTGTTACTTTCCAGACTGAAAGGTGGATTGAAAGCTAGATTGGAAGCAGAGCAGATGAGCCTCTAAGCAGGCACTCTGATATGGGATGCAGGCATCCTAACAGCAACTTGATCATCGCACCAAATGCCTACCCCTTACTTTCATGAACTTTAGGAAGACTGCTAGTATGCATGGAATTCAAAACATTTTTATACAAAATAAACTTAGTTTTAATTATATTTTGATGCATGTTTTGGATTATCCTTATATATATAATTTTGATCATATGGCAAAATATAATAGTACCATTTCTTAGAGTCTGAGACCACACAAGGACCCAAGGGCAGCTCCAGCAATCTATTGTGTATATGAATGCGTTACAGAGGTGTAAGTTTTGCCAGCATCCCCATGGGTGTTTGCTGAGTAGCTAACCCACGTCATGCTTTAGATTGGCATGGAATAAGCAAGTGGCACACTCCCTAGGGGTCCTGTCCCTGCTGATTATCAGCCAAGATACCAAGAAGTTGCTTTTCCAAACTTCTTTAACCTCATTTTCATGGACTTTTTTCTTATTAACAAAATTGGTGGAGCCTTTCTTTAATAGTCACCATAATGTTTTGTAGATCCAGTAGCGTGGGCTTTGAGGCCAACTATCTGGGTTTGCCTCCCAGCTCTGCCACTTGCAAGTGCTATAGCTGTGGCCTAATTACTCAGCCTCTTAGAACTTCCATTATTTCTCCTGTAAATTCAGGATTATAATAGAAACTACTTGAGAGGGTCCTTGTGAGAATTAAATGAGTTAATATGTGAACAGCATACACAGTACTTAAAACAGTATCTGGTACATAGTAAGAACCCTGTAAGTGTTAGCTCTTATAAACAGTCCTCTATTATTTCCTGTAATAATTCCCATTTGTGTTGCTTCTCCAGCTTGGCATTAGGTGATCACAAAGTGTCTACTTGAGACTGAGCAAAAATAGGTAGTTTCTCATGAAAACTGTTAAGGATATGAACCTACACTGAGGTAAAAGAATTTATTCAGGCCTTAACTGGAGAAAAGGAGGGGGGAACGGTGAGAAAATTGCTACTACATTTCCCAGAGATGGCAAATCCATGAACTCCGAGCTGAGTGTTTTAAGAAAGGAAATGGATAGGTTTCCATAAGATGCTTCTAATAAGCCCAGATCATCCTGGAAATTTCCAGTGAGTTAATTGTGAAGGGCCACAATGGTTCCATGCTAGTGACTGAATATAAAAAGGTTGATTAAAATACTTTTTTAGTAGTTCATATGCTTGAAAATAAAGTCCCTTCTACAACCTGTGCCAGTAAAAGCTAGTAAACAGCTAATTACATTATAACGCGGGTTTTTTAATTGTTAATTATAATAAAAGCAGCAACAACCCAACAATAATTTGCCCGTCCGTACATCTGTGAAGTTTAAATGGGAAAATTGCCTCTTGTCTCAGCAAGTATGTAATTGATTCTTGGGCACTTAACAATATAATACCAGTTGCTGCCTGTTCTTTCTTCCTTCAAAGAGCTGACACCATTATGTCACTGATATAAATGGAATCTTGAAGGTGCATCAGAAATTCTCTGGCTTTTGAGAAAAAGAAGAAAAAAGCTCTTCAGTTTAGAACAGGGACAGGTTCAAGTGGAATGTGCCGTGGTTCAGGTTAGATTTCAGCCCTGCTGGAGGGCTTCAGCCTTTTCTATGGGGTGGGGAGGAGCCCGTTTTGTCCTGTTAGCAGTGGTCATTGTGAACTTTCTAAAATGTTTTAAAGTAACATTTTAAATGACTGTTACATGAGAGAGCAAAGAGGCATTGTCAGAGACCATCTGCTCTCATGTCAACTGAAGCTAAATGGAAAAGAACTCAGGGTTCTTGAAACTGAATTTGATGAGTAGAGATGGACCAAAAAATATGCATGGGACGATGACTTGCAAAATCCTTACCTTGTTTTTCACCCTCAGTCTCAAAGTCCCCAGAAATGTTATTGCAGCTTGATATTAAGTATCCAAAGGACAGAAAAGGAACAAATGCAATGAATTGACATTAAAGTGTTATCCATAAATCCCTTCCAACCAGAACATTGTTTTAATTATCATTTTAAAATTTCCATTTTTAATTGAATTAGCCACTTGCAGTAGTGGATATACTTGAATCTTTTGTCAGAGACCACGCATGTATATTTTTAAACTGCTTAAGAGACATCTTGTCATGTGATAATCACTTTTTTCTTCATTCAATACCTGAACCACTCCTAACACAGCATTTTTGATTCATACAATGATTATGTATGGTTAAAAAAATGCTAAGCCTCATTCACTCTCCCAAGTATACATCAAAACTGAATTGGACATTAGGGAAACTTAGAGTCATCAAAATTAACTGTATATCTAAAGATTAGAAAGATACCTATGCTATTTTAAACTTCCTCCATCTATAAAATGTACAGCCATTTGCCTCTATAATAGGGTTGACCATACAGTGAATGTCTTAGCTGAGTTAGGTTCTTCTAAACAAATCATAAGGGGAACACCAGACCCTTCTCCCTTGCATATGCCTGATGGGGGAAATGAATACATATTACCTGCTTTCAGGTATTGACAAGAACACGGTATTTAACACCGATTACAAAACTCCTGATTTAAGGACCCTGTGGTTACTAACTCATTTAAATCCACAAGAATCCTGGTCACCACAATCAATATTCCTATTCTACAGACCAAGAAAGTCAAACACAGATAATGCAGACCCAAGTTCACATAGCTGATAAGTGACAAAGCTGGAATTCAAACCCAGAGCCTGAATTTTTAACCACTTTACTACACCTTCTTCATCCAGCACTTGAAGTTGTAAGTCGACTACAAAGTTCTCTTGTTCCTGAACCATCTGAGGGTGAGTTATCCACCCAATACTCCGTCCCCTTCAAATACCCTAATGTATAGTCCCAGCAAAGCAGAATTCTCTGACAGAGCTACAATATAATCACCAAAATCATTCAAACCTGACCAGTTCATCTAATAATGCCTTTTGAAATGAAAGGCGGCAGTTCAGAATCGTGTATTGCGTTAGTTGTTGTGTCTCATCTGTCCCCTTTAATCTAGAGCAGCTCCTCAGGTTTTCATTAACTTTCATGACCTTGATGTTTCTGAAGCTTACAAGCCAGACATTGTGTAGTGGTCCCTCATTTGGAGTATGTCAGGTATTTCTCCGTTATCTATTTGGTTTTGCATCACTAGTAGGAATAACGGCAAAGTGAAGTGAGGTCTTCCCATCACATGCTCTCAGGGGCACACAAGTTGAATGAGCCCCATCACTGATGATTTTCCCTTTGATCTTGTAATTAATGATGTCAGCCAGGTTTCTCCACTGTCTGAACACTCTTTTACCCATAATAATGAATAAGCATTTTTGTGGGAAGGTACTTTGGAGCTATATGAATATCCCAATTCTCAATAACTTTCAAATCATTCATTTATATATTTGTATTAGTGTAGACTCGTGTTTTTTCATTTTATTCAGTGGATTATAATTTTTAACTATCATTATTTATTATTATTTATCTTCAGTTTGGCCATTGGGAGCCCTTTGAGCCTGTCTGCTCTGCCTCTGACATGTTCTCATCATTTTAGAATATGTTTTTGCTTATGAGCATAACATCATCTTGTACCTTCCCCACTCCAGCCCTATTGCCAGTTGTTTCTTTAATGACCCCGAGTGCTAATTGTTTCTCTAATGACCTAAGGATCTCCTGTGCACGGAGAACTGTGCTTAGAAACCAAAATCTGGTCCTAGGTGTTCTCAAGGCAAAGGTCTTAACTGAAAAATTAGGAACTCTCTCCCTCCCTCTCTCTGTGTGTGTGTGTGTGTGTGTAAGAGATTTATATACACCATGCATTTATTTCTATATTGATATGTGTATGAGTGTGCATGTACATAAACATCTCTGGCACCTTCAATTCCAGTCTACCACCACAGGATTCATTGCAGTCTTGCCCTTTCCATGCTTGTGAATTCCTTCTCTGCCAGAGAAGAAAAGACCAGCCAGGCTGCCCTTCTTTGTTGGTGGAGAGTGGGGGTAGGAGGCATGCAAGGAAAAGTCAGAAAACTGGATTGAACATCAGGGAAACTTAGAGTCACTCATGGACTTTCTCTTCCATCGCCCTATAACCTTGAACAAGTCTTGAACTATTCTGGGTTTGTCATTCTTCCTCTATGAAATAGCTATGATTAAAATACCTATCTCATGAAGTAATACAGTAGAGCAGATAAGAACACGGGGCCTGGGCCAGGCTCACTCTGATTTTCACTGGTGATCTTTAACAACATACTCAACTGCTCTCAGCCTTATTTCTTGAACTTTAAAAGGTGAACATACCACCAAACTCCCAGGGTGGCTATGATATCTTAATATATGCAAAAGCACTTGGCACAGTGCCTAGAAGAAGGAGCAATGGAATATTTATTCCCTTCACCTTTCTTCTCACCAACAATATCAAGTAAAAATAATAATAGCTATAATTATACACATACAGAGTAACAAAAAGCCTAACAAAAGTTAAAGGGATCATGTAATCTCTGGAGTGCAATCCAGTGATAACCTCATAAAGATAGCAAAGGAGCATAAATTGCATTTTTATGACATTTTCACCGTTTCTGAATATTCCCAAAGTGGGATAGAGCTAGGAGGGGTAGATGACTGTTTTATTTAAGAAAATGTTGTCATAGAGTTTAACTGTCATGCTTAAATCTGTGTAATAATAAATATTGATGTCCTTGATTGAATATCTATTTCACTAAGAATGTTGCAAACTCATCTCTAATCCTTAGTATGTCACTACAAGGAAGGTATTACTTTCTTCACTTCATAAATTAGGAAACTACAGGTTTGGAAAGTCTGAATTTTGTCCCCAAAGCCATGTAGATAGCAAATAACTGAATGAAGACTGGATTTGAGGGTGAGGAGTTCCAGAGCCTGCCATCTTTCTATTCAGTCCACTGTCACATACTCAGCACGAGCATCACGCCCAGGACATGACCCTGTCCAATTTATTAGTAGAGCTCTGGCCATGTCCCATTTGGACAAAGAGACAAATGTGAGTTCAGGACATCACTTCCAGCTCCCAGCATTCTACCCTCCCCATAACGGGAAATTCAAGAGCACAATGACTAGTGTCCTGTTGCTACAGTGTTTCTCCAACACAACCAGATGAGTTGGCATCTGCTCAGGTACTGAAAAGACTCCCACAAAGGCTGAAATAAATTCAGCATTGTCAACTGTTGTTTCTCTTTAGGTAGCTTGTTTTCAACAGGGGCTTGTGTCTATGGGGATGCACCTGCCTCTTTTACACCATTTTGCCTATTCATTGTTCTGGATCCCCAGCTACAGTATGAGTTCTGTGGATATGAGGAAAGCCTTTTGGTCATCTTTACTCGCCCAACCCAAAACATGCTCTTCATAAATACAAGGGTCTTCAAACAGTTTGTGGATAATGAATACTATGGAAAACTTGTCCATGGATCTCAAAAAACTTTTACACCAAAATTAACTTCTTTCAATTCCATTTTTACATGAACTATTTGAAGGCCCATCATATATCTTGGCAAGCTGAATGGAAGGATTGATACTTGTAGTTTTTATCCTTAGTGATGAGGGGAAGAGGAAGATAAATACAAACTGATAAGGGAGGGGGATGGTGTAGAAGTAGATGAGACCTAAATAAATTTTCTCAGAAAGTAAATAGTTAGAGAGTCACAAGTGTTTAGTTTATTTTTAAGAGTGCGTTAGGAGGCCACGCCATGGCTCAATAGGCTAATCCTCCACCTGCGGCACTGGCACCCCGGGTTCTAGTCCCGGTTGGGGTGCCAGATTCTGTCCCAGTAGCCCCCCTTCCAGTCCAGCTCTCTGCTGTGGCCCGGGAAGGCAATGGAGGATGGCCCAAGTCGTTGGGCCCTGCACCCACATGGGAGACCAGGAGGAAGCACTTGGCTTCGGATTGGCGCAACGCGCCGGCCGTAGCGGCCATTTGGGGGGTGAACCAATGGAAAAAGGAAGACCTTTCTCTCTCTCTCTCACTGTCTAACTCTGCCTGTCAAAAAAAAAAAAAGTGCATTAGGGAAGCATAGAGTGACAAAACATAGGCTCTAAAGCAAAGTTGCCTGGGTTAGATTCTAGCTCTGCAGCGTCATCACTGTGTGACCTCAGACAAGCCCCTTTAGCTCTCTGCGCCCCATCTGTGAGATGAGTCGCTTCATTTCATAAAGGCAGGGCATTGAGAACAACACGTCACACACATAAGTGCTCTTTGTAAGCATCAGCTTTCATTATCATCTTGTGCTTCAGCTGCTGCGGCAGAGATTAAGACCCCAATAGGGTAATGAAAAGAAAATATAGCATCCAAAGCCATATAAACTAAGAAAATGGGTTCTTCGTCCAAGGCATTCCACAAATTAAATTACCATAAACTGGTAATTTACACATGTAGTCTCATGGGAGAGGGACAAGGAAATGAAAGGGAAGCAGCAACAAGGTGAGAACTCTAATATATTTCCCTTCATCATTAACAAGGGGTTATGAAAAACTTGGCACGATCATTGTGCACGAAAGCAGACTTCCGTGCGCAGTGAGCACATAGCCCTGCAAACAAGGACAAATGATCAGAAAGCAGCCCCATACCTCTCCTGCTGGCACCTGGGCCACTGGGTGTTGGAAGAAATTCACACAAGCCAGCCTCTGTTTTCACTTTCCATTCATGATCTCAGAACTCAAATTGGCATTCAATATTGCTCAGCAGCTCACTAGGTGTCTTGAGAAGGCTCGTTTTCCCTCTCTCTCAGATGTCTAATTCACTTCTTCTGCATCCTTCACAAGCCACCCAGGCCCCTCCACCCTGTCCCCCATCAGCTGAGGACTTTGTCTCACACTTCACTGAGAAAAATAGAAACCAACAGACATGACCCCCCTCGCCTCCTGCCACAAAGCCTGCCACCCCAACTTCATCGCCCCCATTTCCTTCCCCTGGTGCAATCTAGAAGCGGTTTCCCCTTAGAAACATGTGCCAAGGCTTCAGATGTCCTGGCACCTGCTCCAGGAACTTGTCATGCATCCCCTGCTTATGAATGTGAGGGATAGGGGCAGGAAAAAAAAAAAGAGCCAACACTATTTATCACGTGCTCAGAATGTTTGTATTAACTTTCTTGATTGCCTGCAGCAAGCCTACAAGGTAGAGAATATAACTTTCCCTATGCTACCGACCAGAAAACTAAGAGGCAGAGCAGTGAGGTAGCCTGTGCTAGGTCACAGTAAGTCATGGACCCATCTGGCTCAGGAGAGTAAATTCTTAACCCTGTAAAACCCTATCTAGCCAACTGCATAGCAGGTGTTGGAAGAAGAGATACAAACTGTGAGTTTTAATGCCCTTTCAGGAGTCAGAAGAGACCCTCTTGCTGGGTCTGCTTCCTTCTGGTGGGGATGGAAGAGACTGAACTCAGACCCCACCCTTCCTCACTTCCCCAGAGCATATCTCTCCCAGCCATCCCCTCCCTCACCCCTACACCATCTCCCTTTGGACTGGCTGGCTAGTGTCAGCATGTTGACATGTATCTCGCCCCACGGAAATAGTGGCCTGTCTTTTACCCTATCCCCATCCTTCCCCAACAGTGCTGCTAGACTCAGGGAATACACCCAAGAAAGACCACACACAGATTCTTTCCAATCTAGTGCCTATGAAGAAATGGCTTGATGGCCAGCCCATGGGCCTCTGATACAGATAATACCTATGCATGTTGCCGCACATATACACATACATGTACAAAAACACACACGAATGTACACGCACATGCTCTCCTATGAAGACATATATACCTGCATGCATTGCACACACATATAAAGCTTTGAGGCAGGGGGTTGTAAAAAAGAAAAGAATTAGAATGTAATTGAAAAAACAAATGCTGTGCAGGCTGAAAGAAGAGATCAGAACGAATCTGCTTTCCACCAAATACTGACTGTTCCATTTCCAGCACATTTTTCAACAGCCTCTTCTGTGTCTGGCCCTGGGCAAGGCGTTGGCCCTTGCCTTTAAACGGTCCATTTAAAGCGACAGTGCACTTAATGGGATTTTGAAAGAGGGCAGCAACAGGCTCCCCACCAAGAAGAGCCACGGTATTTTACCTAGGAAAGCCTGCTCAGAGCACACAAACACACCTTCAGGATACACATGACAAATGGGCCCTGTGCACCTACACCCCCTTATCTCACGATACCCATCTCTGTGCTTGAGCGCCTCCAACAGGACTCCAGAGCAGGAGGAGCAGGCAATGGGCACTGTCACCAGCTACCTCAAGAGCTCCCCAAGCAGAGCAACAGCTAAGACCAGGTCAAGGGCAGGCAAAGGCAACAGCCTTTCTCCTTCCTAAGTCACACACAGGTCTGGTGAGAGGTGGAGGTTCTTTAGAAACTCATGGCTCCTCTTCCGCCTATAGCCTCCCTGCCTCCTGCACTCTCCTTACATGGTGGCTCCCACTGCCCCACCCCCAGCAGAGCCCAGCTTCTCCCTGTGATGGGGGGCTGTGCCCTGGAAGGGGCAGGTTGAGTCTTGTGCATTATAAGGAGTCACCTTCGAAAAGGTGCTTCCGACCCTCCTCAGCATCCCTGGGACGGTACCTGTCAACACAGCACATCTGTTCCACCTCTCTCATGGGTCAGGGGCACATCCCCCTGGGTGGTCCACTTGCAGCAGGCCTTGTGAAGGGCACACATGTTGGGCTGGGTGTTACTCTAGCTGGCCGTCTTCCGGGTCACTAAACTTCACCCTTCCATGTGACTGAGGATCTACATGAAGTTCAGCTGTCAGGGCCACAGTCCCTGTTATTCCACACCCAGGTCTCCCTGTACAACAGCCCCACTGCGGGGTGGGAGAAAGGGATGGGCAGCTCTTCCTATGGGATCCAGAGACCTTTCTGAAGATGCTGAGGACAGGGCTCTCCTGGTAAAACTCTAGCACTCTCTCTTGCCTAGAAGACAAAGCTCAGATCTGGCCCCGCAGTGCCAGGGTAAATCCCTGCCCTTTTCAGTTCAATACTACGAAAACTGGGCATCCACATCATGCAAGACACTGTGCAAGGAGATACAATGACTTAAACTAGAGCCTTCCCTTGTTTTGCTGTGGGTCTGGGGTGGGAGAGAAGACAGTACCGCACAGGTAACCTGAGAAAAGGCAGATTGTGTTAAGTGCTGGCCCCAGAGGAACAAACAGGAGGTTTGGGGGTGGGGGTGGGGGTCGCTAAGCAGAGAGGGATAAATCCCCACTGAGGCTTCATGTGAAACAGGAGAGGGGGGTGTCCAGCCCACAGGCTGCATAAAGTCTAAAATCATTTGATCTGGCCCTGTTGACTCAAAATTCAATAAATCTAGAGCAGGCTAATTTTTAAGTTGATAATTTTATACGGACCACAAATGGTGCTATAAATACCCATTGGCCCAAGGCAGAAGAAAAGTTTTTCCAGCCCTGCAGTAAAAGGTGGCATCTGAATTACAGGATGAAAAGGCAGGAAAGTGAGGAGATGTCCAGCTGGAGGAAGTGCGTGGGTAGAGGCACAAGAGCAGATGCGTGGCACGCCTCTGAGAAGCGAGGAGCCCGCTGGGATGGGAAGGATGAGGGATGGGGCCTGGACCCGAGAATGCAGCCTGAGAGGCCCATCTCAAAGGCTTGGCTTTGGGTGTGGGGCTGTAGGGACTCAGGAGCCACTGAGAGTGTTGGGCTTATCACACCTGCGCTTAAAGAACATAGCTCGGAAACTAGGAAAGTAACTGCCAAAGAGCAAGCATGGCCCTTGTTGTCTGTGCTTCCTTCTCTAAGGTCAACAAAAGTGAGACCAGACATTGAGTCCTGAGGACCAACCAAGGGAGAAGTTGGGGACTTTTGGTTCCATGGAAGCCACAAGACCTGGTGACCAATAGCAGAGGAGGGGCACATCTTTAATCACAGTGAGGTTCTCTGTGTTGATCTGACTCCTTACAGGAGCCATCTGCCTGTCCCGTTAGATGGGGGTATGTCTCTGCTGACTACAGACTACAGAATCTGAAGAGATCTTGATCATTCTGGCCCTCTGGCCCCTAAATGGGGCCACCCTGATGGGCTACATGGGTCCCAGTCCACTCTGTTGAGAAAGAATTCAGTCAGCCCCAGAGCTGAAAGCCATCAATGATGAGAAGAGACAGCAGCAGGTTTCCTGCTCCCTGCCCTGTCTGACCGGAAACCCCAACAGGCTGACCTGTGCCGGTATTTGAGGAAGCACACGAAAATGGATCATGAAAAGTTAACAAAAACTTACAACTGACTTATGGGGACGCTGTAACCAGAGGGAGAAAGTCCAGGCTGAGCAACCAGAGCTGGCAGCCTCATTTATAGTAGAACTAATGAGAAGAGAGAGTAGACATTAATAAAAGTAATTAGAACAAAGATATAATTGGAGCACAGAAATGGCCTTCTGGAACCAAAAACGGTATTTCTGAATTTTAAAAATTCAGTAGACAAATTAAAAAAATGAATGTTCACTTCTGAGAATAGAGTTCATGTTCTGTAAGATCATGTTAAAGAAATACATCAAGATTCAGAGAATGAGCCCTCAAAAGTAAAATGCATAAGGGCACCAAAAGAGAATTAGAGCGAATCTGGAGGATCCACCGTCAGCAGTAGAAATACTGAAAATATGAAATAACAGGTGCATGGAAAATGATAAGCAAATAATAGAAGAAAATACTGTAACTGTTCCCTCAGATGAAGGGATCCTTGGCTACTGGGGGGCCAGCACTGTGGCATAGCAGGTAAAGTTACCACCTGCAGTACCGGCATCCTATATAGGTACCAGTTGGAGTCCCGGCTGCTCCACTTCTGATCCAGCTCTATGCTATGGCCTAGGAAAGCAGTAGAAGATGGCCCAAGTCCTTGGGTCCCTGCACTCACATGGGAGACCCAGAAGAATCTCCTGGCTCCTGGCTTCAGATTGGTGCAACTCTGGCTGTTGCAGCCAACTGGGGAGTGAACTAGTAGATTGAAGATCTCTCTCTCTCTCTCTCTCTCTCTCTCTCTCTCTCTCTCTCTCTCTCTGCCTCTCCTCTCTCTGTGTAACTCTGCCTTTCATATAAATAAATCTTTTTTTTTTAAAAAAAGAAGTAGACATAAGCTTTAAAAAACAAACAAAAGGAGGACTAGGTCTTAGAATGAAATAAGAGAAGGAAGAAGATCCCTTACACATGTGAAATTCATACCTTTGATAAACAGTGGGGAAGGCTGGCGCCGCAGCTCACTAGGCTAATCCTCCGCCTGCAGCGCCGGCCCCCCTGGGGTTCTAGTCCCAGTTGGTCGGGTTGATCGGGGTGCCGGATTCTGTCCTGGTTGCCCCTCTTCCAGGCCAGGCCAGCTCTCTGCTGTGGCTAGGAAGTGCAGTGGAGGATGGCCCAAGTGCTTGGGCCCTGCACCCCATGGGAGACCAGGAGAAGCACCTGGCTCCTGGCTTCGGATCGGTACAGTGCGCTGGCCGCAGCGCGCCGGCCACAGCGGCCATTGGAGGGTGAACCAATGGCAAAGGAAGACCTTTCTCTCTGTCTCTCTCTCTTACTGTCCACTCTGCCTGTCAAAGAAAAAAAATTTTTTTTTAATTTAAAAAATAAAAAAAAAAGTGGGGAAGATCTCACATCTAATTACAGAAAGGATGGTTTACTTATTATTCTAAAATTCCAGTCTCTAGGAAATGCTGAATTCACACCTGTAGAAAGAAAGAAGTATTATTAGCAAAAACAGATTACAATCCTACAACCCTACATCCAGCCTAAGTATCATTCATCCGAGAGGACAAAATAAAATCATGTTCAGGCCACATTCTCTGATTATAACCCAATGATGTTGTAAATCATCAACAATTAATTAACAAAGGGTTTAATAATTCGCCAGTCAAAAGACATTCTTTTAAATTAGCTTTTACATAATAGGCAAATCCTAGCTAAAATTTAATAATTTAACATTAGACAATAAGAAAATTTTCATATCAAAATGTACAGGAAATAGCAAATAGCTAAATTGTACTCAAAGGAAAATATATACCCTAAATGCTTTTAGCATATTAGAAAAAAATTAAGGAAAATGAAGAGGGGCCGGTGCCATGGCTCACTTGGTTAATCTTCCGCCTGAGGTGCCCATATGGTGCTTGGGCCTCTGCACTGGCATGGGAGACCAGGAAGAAGCACCTGGCTCCAGGCTTTGGATCAGCATAGCTCCGGCCGTAGCGGCCATTAGGGGAGTGAACCAACGGAAGGAAGACCTTTCTCTCTGTCTCTCTGTCTCTGTCTCTGTCTCTCTCACTGTCTATAACTCTACCTGTCAAACAAAAAAAAAAAAAAGAAAAATTAAGAAAGACTTAAATAACATTTATATATTTAACTTAAGAAAATTTTTTAAAGACTTATTTATTTATTTGAAAGGCAGAGTTACAGAGAGGCAGGGGCAGAGAGAGGTCTTCCATCTGCTGGTTAACTCTCCAAATGGCTGAAATGTTTGGAGCTGGGCTGATCCAGAGCCAGGAGCCAGGAGCCAGGATCTTCCTCTGAGTCCCCCACGTTGGTGCAGGGGCCCAAGAACTTGAGCCATCTTCTACAGCCTTCCTAGGCCATAGTAGAGAGCTGGATTATAAGTGGAGCAGCCAGGACCTGAACCGGCACCATATGGTACCCCGGCACTACAGGCAGCACAGCGCTGGCCCCAATAAATTTTTTAAGAGAATAGCAAGGTGCAAAAGAAGATAATACTAGCAACAATGCCCTTTGATAAAGGGTGTAAATAATTCTGCAGCAAAGCAAGAAAGACCTGAGCTACAGAAGCAGCAAGATCGAAAGGAAGAGCTAGGGAACTGCTGTTTGGCTTAGCAATTACGATGCCTTTCTACTGTGTCAAAGGGCTGGGGCTTGAGTCTCCTGCTCTCGATACCAGATTCCTCCTATTGCAGACTCTGGGAGGCAGTGGTGATGGCTCAAGTGATCGGGTCACTGCCACCTATGGGGATGACTTGGGTTGAGTTCCCAGCTCCCAGCTGATCTGAACGTGGAATAGCCAATAGGGAATAGGAGGAGTCAAAGAAGACAAAGAATTTCATCTTGGGTAACTAGTTGGAATATACCAGCAATAAAACAGGAAATCAAGAAAGACTAAGTTGGGAGGAAGAGTAGATATTGGTCCTAGTAGTTGAGGTGCTGGTTGGGACACCTGCATCTCACATCAATGTTCAGGCTTGAGTCCCAGCTCCTATTTGGGTTCTAACTTCCTGCAAGTGCATACTTAGGAAGGCAGCAGCTGACAGTTCAAATAGCTGAGTCCCTGCCACCCACAGGGGAGACCCAGAATGGGTTGCTAGTTCCTGGCTTCAGCCTGGCTCAGCCCCAATTTATGCACTCATTTGGGGATGAAACAGTGATTGAGAGCTTGCGCTCTCTCTCTCCCTCCCTCTCTCTCATCTCTCTCTCTCCCTCCCTCTCTCTCATCTCTCTCTCTTTCCTCTCCCTCTCTCTCTCTCTAAAGTAAAAAAAATGAAATAAAAAAATAAGAACGAGTTGAGGGGAGGAAAGACAAGTACAGCTTGGAATACAGGGAGATGCCTGGTTACAATGGGCCAGGCACTGTATGAGACACTAAGTCTCTGACCACCCCAGATTCCTGAGTCACCAGTGCAAGGACTGCAGCTGGCATCTCAAGGGGACAAATTAAGAATTGATGTTTAATACAGACTAATGCAAGAGAAGCCCAGCGCAAGCTCTAGAGGAAGAGCAAAGTCTCTCCCCTCTGCAAGCCCCCCCTCTACTACCTCTCAGAGGGCCTGCCCTAGGGGTGTGGGCTTGGGGGCTGAGGGGAGAGAGAGAGACAGGTGAAGTCAGGACTTCCCGCATCAGACTTTGAAGAATTTAAACATACCACTTGCGGCTCAACGACTGAGTGTTAGATGCGTTAGCCCTGCAGTTCAGTTTGTGTTTTCTTTGCCGTTACTCTCCTTTGTATCTGCAGCACAGAACCCCAGGAACACATCACTGAGAAAGTCAGACCATGAGAATCCAAAGAGTTGCTGGTCAAGATCTGTTCAAATTCTGCTAGTTCTATTTTAAACACATCGGTAATAACTATTCTGGCTTCTGTCCAAGTCACTCCGTCTAGGAAAACAGCAGGTCAATGGTAATAGTCACTTGGAAAAATTAAACCAGCAAAGCAGAGAACATGCTAGAAAGAATCCCTTCTACCTTGTGCCTCTACTTTGGCTATCTTTATTTTAATTTTTGTGCAGAGAATAATTCCAGGCAATGGATATTTGTTTACTCTTCTACCGCTGATCTGTGCCATGTTAACTTAGTCATTGGTGGGGTTTCAACTGTGACTCATAGGGAAACTGAGCACTGGCAGTGGATTCTAATCATCCCTTTCTAGTGCATAGACCCTTAGTTGGTCCTTCCTGCCGTGCCAACTGTGCCTGTACATCATCCCTAAAAGGATTGTCCCAAGTCCAAGTCTGAGAAAATCATTTAATTTTTATTCCTACCACTTTTCAGACAAAAAATAAAACATTAGAAGGACATCACATAATTTACAACAAAAGCCTTCAATATTTTGTTAATACCATTAGTAGTAACTGAATGGGGGTAATATGGCCTGACCTCACATCCAAACGAGCCCTTTGCATGCTCAAGGAAGTTAAAGCCACAGAATCCAAAGTCGTTCTGAGACCCACTGCTATAATCACTAGAGAAAACTGGTATTCCTGAACCCAGAATTAACTAGCCTCCTTTGGAGAAAATTGTCAAAATGTGTCTAGACCAGGGTTCTTTTTTCTTCTTTTCCTTTTATTTTTGTCCAAATCTTTTGTAAAGTCAGTTCCCCTTTCTCCTGGCTGGTGATGCTCATTAGCAATCCAAATAAACTGATGGCAAAGTGACCTGATTCTTGATCTTTCTTTTTTTCAAGTGTCACCTCTGAGCAAGTGATAAAAGCACTAATTTGGACACTGTTGTGGGGGGAGGACTTTCCTCCCGCTCTGTGTGTTAACATTGTTCTTCTGCTACGTTTCTGGTGTTTTTGTCTCTTTGCATTAGCTGGACATGAGAAAGGGATTGTATTTCAGATTTCAAGGCATGGAGAATTTCATATGGCTTAGCAAAGCTTCCAAAGCTGAAAGACACTCTGTTCAAGGCTGTTGCACTTGGAGTCATTTCTGGAAGAATTGGCTGCCTTTGTAGGAATGTCTTCCTGACTCTGTGGTTTCTTTGCTGACATCTTACATGTAAATAGAATGTAGTGCCGAGGTTGTCTTAGGCTTTGCTCCTGAACAGGCCTTATTAGCATGGTTAGCTGAGTGTTAGCCCACTCATCATTGAATACCCTCACTCTATCCTGAAGCAGAATCTAGGGCTTTTGACTTTAATTAACTGATACCCTAAATATAGCCCAAAGACAAACAACATCCACGTCACCTAAGAGCTCACTAGAAATGTAGAATCTCAGGCCCCATCCACACCTACCACTTTTTTTTTTTAACTTTTATTTAATGAATATAAATTTCCAGTGTACAGCTTATGGATTACAATGGCTTCCCCCTCCCATAACTTCCCTCCCACCCGCAACCCTCCCCTCTCCCACTCCCTCTCCCCTTCCATTCACATCAAGATTCATTTTCAATTCTCTTTATATACAGAAGATCAATTTAGTATAAAGATTTCAACAGTTTGCACCCACATAGAAACACAAAGTGAAACATACTGTTTGAGTACTAGTTATAGCATTAAATCAAAATGTACAGCACATTAAGGACAGAGATCCCACATGAGGAGCAAGTGCACAGTGGCTCCTGTTGTTGACCCAACAAATTGACACTCTAGTTTATGGCTCCAGTAACCACCCTATGCTGTTGTCATGAGTTGCCAAGGCTATGGAAGCCTTCCAAGTTTGCCGACTCTGATCATATTTAGACAAGGTCATAAAAGACAGAGTGAGGATAGTAACCAATGATCCTAAGAGTGGCATTTACCAGGTTTGAACAATTATACAGCATTAAGTGAGGAAGAGGACCATCAGTACACACAGGTTGGGAGTAGAGCCATTGGTGGTAGAGTAGAGGTTATGATTACAAAGGAATGAGGCTCAAGTGTGCTAGACAGGGTCTAGAACAAAGGACAGAGTCATTATTAGAGGAGCTAAGAAAGGTGCTGTCTAAGCTACAATTAAGTTTTCTGACTGAGAGGCAAATAGAACCTGATAGAAGGGGCTTGATAATAATCTGTTGGGCTTTAGGCCTTGTAAGTTAAGAGGCCCAGACCTATCTATCTCTTCACATGGGGTACATCCTAAGGGAGGTGTGAACCTCCTAGGGGAAGGCACTCTGTTGACTTTCATTACTTGGCTGGCCTGGGAGGAGAGCTGGCCAGGTAAAGGCAGGGGGCATCTCTAACAAGAAATTTACAGTTCTGCCTGCAATGTTGCTGACCCTACTTGACCATCCCCTCAGCTGCAGTGGTCACTTTGGAAGTTGGGCTGAGTGAAGGGCTTTTCAGCATAGAGCCAATAAGATCTGTGGCTCTGACCTGGGCATGCTTCGACTCCAGGGCAGGTCCATTTCCAGTGATCCAACTCTTGGCAGAGCTGCCAGGGCTCTTCACAAGCTGACTTCTGCTGAAGCCCAGGCTTACCACATTGAAAGCAATGCAGTGGACTGGCCTGTTGGGTCTCCTTGAGGGCAGATCACTGTACAGATCAGCCATTAAAAGGCCTGCCACCCATTGCTTCTGATGCCTAGCTTTCTTTTCCTCCTGGTTTGTGTTAGAGCAGACCAGAGGATGCAAGTCAAGGGAGTGCCCAAGTCCCATCTCTAATCTTCGGTGGCCTGAACTACAAGTCTATAGTCACAGGCATGTTCTGTAGTAGTTTTTCTAAGGTAGACAATGCCCATGAGGAAAATTATGTTCTCACTTTAAAACTTTCTTTCCCTTTGGTCTGAAAGGGAGATTTTTTCTACTTACTGTATACTTGGCTGATGGCGAAGTGAATCTAGCTATGAGATTATAATTTAAGCTCTTATTTTGGCTATGCTATTACAGAAAAATGTTAGCCATCTCTTTTATAAGGTCTAAAGATTAAATTGTGCGTCCTACAGATTCCTTCATAATAGAATTAGTTCCTACCTTGAGGAGAATAGAGAAATGAAAGAACAAGTTGGGCTTAGAATAGAGAAATGAGGGAGCAAGTCCTAGATCGCTTGCTGAGAATAGCAATATCACATGAATACTTAGCAAACAGTTTCAACCATTAGATAACAACTTAAGAAAACATTTACCAGAAGGTCCAATGCCTTCTATAAATTTTAAGAATCATGTATTTGAAAACACCTCTTAAATATCTAACATGGTGTAGTTTGTTTAACCAGTAAACTTAAGCACAACCATATGAAATGTTTTTAGTTTCTTTCTACCAACAAGTTTAAAACATATGATACACAGATTCAGGTCACACAAATTAAAATGTATCTTTGATTGATTTTAGCAGCTTAAATTTATGGACAATCTTATCTATAAGCCATTTAAAATAAAACTCTTAATAAAATTTCCCCATGTGGACATACAATATGTACACACATATAACATAGCATAGTAGACCAATATGGCAATTTTAATAATAGCTTTTAAAATCTTTAACTCTTTTTGTAGATTGCCAATTGATTTGAATTGCTTTTTGTTTTTAGTAACCTCAGTTAACCATACTTTCTCTCAGTTGGTACTGTTAATACATTATTGGCTTCATCTGTTTACAGAGCCATCCCAAAGTACTGAATACAATAGAAGTGGCTGGAAAAAGTCCATAGGAACCTATAGGAGGACAGCTAAACACAGAACCAACAACGCTTTAGTTTTATGAGCAGCAAATCATATATAACTGTGGATGACAAAAGACTTTAAGTCGCCATGTTTAAAATTATAAACTCATCAGCCAACAAGAGGCACTTGCTTACTTCACAGTATTTTTGAAAGCACCTGTAGGATTTTACAAGTATTTAACCCGTTTGGCCTCTGGGGCTTTCTCATTAAGATAACTATCATGTCTAGTAACACAAGATCATTAGACTTTTTAATTCTCAATCATTTGTATTAATAGCATTTTCCATTATAGAAACTTAAAATTCAGTACCGCGTCACATCTTGACAGTACTTCTAATATAATCCAAATAGCCTGATTAGTTGGTGTCTCTATAAGATGAGAGACATAGGTCCTTCGATTTTTTCAGTTGGGCCCAAACTGGAAAAACCAAAGTCCAGAATTTACTGGAAATTTTAGAGACCAGATTGTTTGAAACTTTGATTTTTTGCATGCCTGTCAAGAATGCCAAGAAGGCTCAAAATCCAAAATATCTGGTTCAAATAAGATTCCTTAAAATCATGACATAACATAGACCAAATTTGATCATTGTTACAAGGTGATTATTCAAATCTTTGAAAATAAGCACATATTTAAATAACCCATAGCTCTTAATAAAAAGCCAGCTGTTTTTGAACAATTAGAATTTAACAGACATCAAGAGAACATAATAGATTACTTTAACACATTGATTTAGCAGAGCATCAGAGTTTAATTCTATGTCAAAGAGAAATTGAGCTTCCTGTGATCTTTTGCTGTGACGTTTCCTTCCTTTACCTTCTTTCATATTGGTGACCATGTTTCTGTGTTTCTGTGTGTAACACATCTTTAAGCATCTTTTGCAGGGCAGGATGAGTGGCAACAAATTCTTTCAGTTTCTGTTTGCTATGAAAAGTCTTAATTTCACCTTCATTCACAAATGAGAGCTTTGCAGGATATAATATTCTGGGCTGGCAGTTTTTCTCTCTTAGTATCTGGGCTATGTCTCACCATTCCCTTTTAGCTTGTAGGGTTTCTGATGAGAAGTCTGCTGTGAGTCTAATTGGAGATCCTCTAAGAGTAATCTGACGTTTCTCTCTTGCACATTTTAGGATCTTTTCTTTATGTTTCACTGTGGTGAGTTTGATTACAACATGTCGTGGTGAGGATCTCTTTTGGTCATGTTTATTAGGGGTTCTATAAGCTTCCTGTACTAAGGTGCCTCTGTCCTTCTCCAAACCTGGGAAATTTTCTGCTAGTATCTCACTGAAAAGGCCTTCTAATCCTTTCTCCCTCTCCATGCCTTCAGGAACTCCTAGAACCCGAATGTTGGGGTTTTTAATAGTATCCTGTAGATTCCCAACAATATTTTTTAGATTTCTCATTTCTTCTTCTTTTCTTTGGTTTGCCTGTTTCCTTTCCTGTTCTCTGTCTTCTAAGTCTGATATTCTCTCTTCTGCTTCGCCCATTCTGTTTTTTAAGGCTCTCTAATGTGTTTGTCATTTGATCTATTGAATTCTTCATTTCATTATGATTTCTCATCACTATCACAGTTTCTTGTTCTACTAGTTGTTTCATTTCATTTTGATTCCTCCTTAATATTTCACTTTCACGAGAGAGATTTTCTATCTTGTCCATTAAGGATTTCTGTAGTTCAAGAATTTGTTTTTGAGAACTTCTTAATGTTCTTATCAACTTTTTGAGATCCGCTTCTTGCATTGCTTCTATCTCATCATCTTCATAATCTTGAATTGGGGTGTCTTTTTCATTTGGGGGCGTCATAGTGTCTTCCTTGTTCTTGTTACCTCGGTTTTTGCGTTTGTTGTTTGGCATGTTGGAGATATTTGGTTTCTTCACTGTGGTGTTTTTTCTTGTTATACTATGGCTCTATATTAAGTGGACTGTCTGCTTTCGGTGGAGCCTTAGAGGCTTGAGATGAGTGTGGACTGAGAGCTGTGTTTGGTTCCTCAGGGTTGAGGGTGTGTCAAAGATGACACTCCCAGGTTAGGTGTGGTAAATCTCTCTCTCTCTTTCTTTTTTTGATTCAAAAAGGAAGTAATTCCACACAGCTGAATGTAATTGGAGGACACCTACCACTTTCATTTGTCAAAATTCTTACCCCAAATGTAACTACAAGTGGAGACAGAGGCTATATCTGTGTGGGTGTAAACTGTTGAAATCTTTACTTAGTATATACCCAGTTGATCTTCCATATATAAAGATAATTGAAAATGAATCTTGGTGAAGAATGAGATGGGAGAGGGAATGGGAGATGGGATGGTTGCAGGCAGGAGGGAGGTTATGAGGGGAAAAGCTGCTATAATCCAATTTTCGAAATTTATATTTATTAAATAAAAGTTTAAAAAAAAGTTTCAATGAGAGCTTGATGTCAGGCCCTGATATGATAGGGTCCTTATCCTTATAAGAAGAGGCACCAGGGAGCTCTCTCCATCTCTCTGAGCACATGTACACAAAAGCACACAAAGCAGAAGTCACAGTGAGAAGGCAGAATCCTGCAAGCCGGGAGTACAGCCCTCACCAGAAACCGAATTGGTCAGCACGTTGGAACTGGACCTCCCAGCCTTTAGAGTGGTGAGAAATCAGTTGCTGTGGTGTAAGCCAGTTGATGGTGCTTTGTCAGGGCAGCTGAGCTAACTGATGTGCCTGCGGGACATGTATCTTTATCCTGACAAGATCTTCAGGGGATGAGTATGCAAGTTGAAATTTGAGAGGCACAGGCTTCAGTTAACTGTGATTATGATGCTAATTCAACTCCTTCCCTGTTCCAACCATCATTTTCCCAAAGAAGGAACTTGAGCCATGAACCAGAATGGGTTTTGAAATGAGCCTTAAGCTTGTTAGACTATAACTCTAACATTGTTTGTCAGATTCCATTTGCCATTCCTCCACTTGCCGTAGTCTCTGATGACGGAGAGTGAGAAGGTGCCCTTGAGACACCCTACGGATCTGTAAGCTGGGGAAGTCGCATTCTCTTTGCAGGAGAGTCTGCAAGGTCACCAGTGACTACTTCAATGGCTCAAAGTGAACTAAACACACAGCTCTGACTTGTACCAGATTCTCCTACCTGATGGACACACCCATGTTTGTCTCTTTTGTCTGCCTGCTCCTCAATCTACTTGGGAGTCCATCAAGTTTACAAAGCTAGGTTTTTTTGGAATCTCATTTACCAAACCTTTTCACAAAAATTGGACATCTTTCCATTTCTAGAGAGTAATTAACATGGTGAGAATGGATCAGTGGCTTATTGGGGATGGGCACGTTCTCTCTTTCTATCTCTTCCACCACGTGAGAACACAGCGTTCCTTCCCTCCAAGGGTGCAGCAACAAGGCACTGTCTGAAAGCAGCCCTCACCAGACCCCAATCCTTTCAGCACCTTCATCTTGGACTTCCCAGCCGACAGAACTGTGGGAACTATGAGGGTGCTTCAAAAAGTTCATGGGAAGTGGAATTAAAAGATACACTTATTTTGATAAAAAAAAAATGGAAATCTCTGTATTCAGGGGGGTCTTCCTAGAGTTCAAAATAGGTATATTTGAAAAATTGCATGCATTACAAAAATTGGGAACACCACAGTAAACTCATCTTTTAATTTCATTTTTTCACAGATTTTGAAGCACTCTCATAAATTTCTGTTGTTTACAAATTATCCAGTCTGTATTTTATAATAGCAGCACAAATGGAGTAAGATAGTGAGCAGTTAGTGCGTGTTTCTCCCTTCCTTTCTCCCTGGCATCACCACATGACAGCATGCATGATCAGAACATGGCTAATGGATAAACATATCTTGCTCAAAAAGAATACTGCAGGTAGGAATTGACATCCAAAAAGGGACAAAGGGCAAAAGTAGTCCAGACCCAGTCCTGGAGTGGGAGGGAAGATGAAGTTCCACCCTTACCAAGTCTCTCCTCTACCACAGTAGTCACATTCCAGATCAGGGGTCAGCAAACCACAGCTCCATGCCAACTCCCGCTCATTACCAGTCTTTGTGTGATACGTAAATAATAACAGTCTTTATATTTTAATTGGCTAAAAAAATACATGAAATGACATGAAAATTTTAGAAAATTAAGTTTTCAGTGCCCACAAAGTCTACTGTGTGTGTGTGTGTGTGTCCCTGCCATGACAACAGAATGCAGTAGTTGCAACAAGCTATGGCCTAAAATAATTACTACAGGTCCCTTGCATAGAAACATTGCTAACCACTGTCTTAGAGGAATTGGAAAGGTATGGAGGGAATAGGGGAGACACAACCACCCAGGTAGTTTCTAGATGGGTTTGGGGATTGTTGATGATCATCTGTGGTGAATGTGCTGATGCTTGTAACTTGAGTTTTATTTTAAGCTCCAGTTTGGGAGCTCAGTCTCAGAATTCTCAAGGATAAAGTTTTGTGACAAACAGTATATAAATCTCATATATTGCCCAATTAATCTCCAAAAGATTTGAAGAGATTCCTAATGACATTAGATAGCTTTGCCATATTTTTCCTGCATGTAATGAAGTTTGCTTCCCAGTGGATGGATCTCAGTGCACCTGCCATTCCTTTCCCTCACATGGATAAATCCCAAGATGACATAGCAAGTCTCCCCAAGATTCCCATTTCTTTTCTTTTCTTTTCTCTTCTTTTCTTTTCTCTTCTTTTCTTTTATGATTTATATATCTGAAAGACAGAGCATCACAGTTACAGAGACAGAGAAAGATAAGGAAGAAGAGAAAGAGAAACAGAGAGAGGGAGACAGAAAGATCTTCCATTTGCTGGTTCACTCTCCCAAATGGTCACAACAGTCATGTCAGGGCCAGTCTGAAGCTGGGATCCAGGAACTCCTACATGGGTGGCAGGGGCCCAATTACCTGGGCCATCTTCCACTGCCTTCCCAGGTGCATTAGCAGGAAGCTGGATTGGAAGAGGAGCATCCAGGACTCAAACCAGCACTCTAGCTTTAACCTGGTGTTCCACAATGCCAGTCTCCTTCTTCCTTCCACCCCTGCCCCACGCCATGCCTTCTTTGTCATCTTTGATCGGCATTCTTGGCCAGCATTGACAGCAGGGTAGTAATCCCTCTTGTTGCTTCATTTTCCTGTGACTCATAAAATTGTCAACAGGGAAAAACCAAGATACAATAAGATGTCCTATGTTAAAAAAAAAATCTAAACTTCTAACAGGTGTGTACATCACTGAAGACCTGAATCAAGGCCCTTGCCTGCTTTGTGTCGCTCTGCGTTCTTTATGAAGAAAGGGTACGGGGCTTCTGTCTGGCCCTGAAGTTTGTATGACACCCCCTCAATATAATCCTTCCATTGCTTCTGTATCTCTGCATAAATATTCTCCATCTTGTTTTCCACTAAGAATTGTTTGTTTTTAGTTAATTGCATACTTCACACACACACACACACACACAAGTGCTATTCCTCTGTTTGTAATGTTTCTTTAAGCAAGACCTTTTTGTCCATTAGTCACAATCTAGTCATGCACCCTGCCTCACCAAAGAATATTGATACCAAAGAGGAAGAAAAGAGGCAGCAAGCATTTATTGAGTACCTGCTGATTGCGAGTAAAATACAGAGTGCTTTATCCTCATCCCTGAATATGAAGCTAACTGCAGAGCAGGTTCTAGCATCCAATTTTTATAGGTGCAGAAGCATAGAAGCAATATTTCTTGTCTAAAAACACACAGCTAAAAAGACTAGGGCCAAAATTTAAACCCAGGCCACCTTGTTCCAACACCATCAGACATCCCAGCCTAAATGACAGACTGAATGCAGGAGTATCATAAGTTGTACAATGATGAACTTGAAAATTTTCTAAATTTGTTTTTTCAACATCTAGGATACCAGGAAAAAGGTTCATCATCATTTGTCATCTAGAATCCATGTACCTTTTTATTAATTTATTTTTTATTAATTTATTTTTTTATTTTTTTATTTTTTGGACAGGCAGAGTTAGACAGTGAAAGAGAGAGAGACAGAGAGAAAGGTCTTCCTTCGGTTGGTTCACCCGCAAATGGCCGCGACGGCCGATGCGCTGTGCCGATCTGAAGCCAGGAGCCAGGTGCTTTCTCCTGGTCTCCCATGTGGGTGCAGGGCCCAAGCACTTGGGCCATGCTCCACTGCCTTCCTGGGCCACAGCAGAGAGCTGGGCAACAGGGACAGAATCCGGCGCCCCAGTGCCACAGGCGGAGGATGAGCCTAGTGAGCCACAGCACTGGCCCATGTACCTTTTTAAAAATATTTTCAAAATATCTTTCAAATAACTTCACAAAGAAAAATAAGTATAGGGAAAATCAACCTTAATTCCAACAAGAATATGAACACAACTGGGACAGATGTATAGATAGATACATGATAGGTATAGATATATGTGATGTGGCCAACATCCTCTGAATGCAATTAGCTGCTTATCAACTGTCATGCATGAACCTGGGACATATTGGCTTGGTAAATAATTATTCTTTATTTCAAAAACTTTACTAAAGTTATAGTTGATCATTACCTCTAACTCTTCTTTTTGTATTTGCATCATCAATATGCAAAACTTAAAGAATTTCTTGGAACTTTTGATTACTCATAATTTTTTCAAGTGAAAAAGTATAGTATTTTAGCTCCACATTACAAAATATTTTCAATTTTAGATTTACAAACAGCAATTAAAATAAGCCTACTAAATTATTTTCATTTTCTCCCAGTCATCTTTGCATATACACATGATTCAGCATCTGTCCCTTCACAAACCCTATCAAGTAATATGGGCATCAAAATATCATAAAAGATGAAAGAATAAGATATATCCTTCTAGAACCATGGGATGGTCCAAGTTCTTGTTGTAAACTATTACATGAAAAAGTTCTTCCTGCTCAATGACTAAGTGCATAAGAATGCCATATTTCCTCTTTGCTCATACAATTATATTGCTCACTCATAAGTTCTTGATTTAAAAAAAATTCAACTAGGATATTGTCATCTGAAGAATGCTGGTCTAAGATTTTGCTAACACAGTATGATCAGTTTGATAATTTTCCTTAGAGTTCTGCTATTTGATTTGTCCTATTTTTCTATTAATTGTGAGGTAGATTCCTTTCTAAATTTTATTCTTTTAGCCATAATGGCTGAGAAACAAACAAAAAAAAAATCCTGAATACTCAATTGCATTCAATGAAAGCTAAAAGTAGATGACAAAGAGATTATTTCAAGTCTTCCTTTATACCTTTTGACAAGTGATGCAATACTTATGTAACAATAAACCTAAAGGATGATAAAATAGCTCATTTCATTATTGTATCTGGGTGACACCAGTACTCTTTTTTCTTATTAATTTTATCTTTTTTTGGCATCACTGAGAATAATGGGTAATGATGCAACAATTTCTAGGATGAGGAAATAATTTTTTCAAGATACAGGAATTATCACTAAGACTTTATAGCATGTGTTAGGTTTTTTTTTTAAAGGATCCAGTGGACCTGTTTAGTAGTCATTAGACAAAGTGAGTTAGATTTTAATTTTTTTTATACTTAAGATTTCTGCAGGCGCCGCGGCTCAATAGGCTAATCCTCTGTCTGCAGCACCCACCGGCACCCCGGGTTCCAGTCCCAGGCGGGGCGCCAGATTCTGTCCTGGTTGCTCCTCTTCCAAGCCAGCTCTCTGCTGTGGCCAGGAAGTGCAGTGGAGGATGGCCCAAGTACTTGGGCCCTGCACCTCATGGGAGACCAGGAAAAGCACCTGGCTCCTGCCTTTGGATCAGCGCGGTGCGCTGGCTGCAGCGCGCCGGCCGCAGCAGCCATTGGAGGGTGAACCAACGGCAAAGGAAGACCTTTCTCTCTGTCTCTCTCTCTCACTGTCCACTCTGCCTGTCAAAAAAAAAAAAAAAAAATTAAGATTTCTCTTTGTGCCCTGAAAGTCTAAGTGGAAATAATTTCTAAAGTAATGCTATATCTATATTTAGAAATAAAATAGCTCAAAAATAGAAAATCAAAAAGTAACATTATGTCCAGGAGATCCCAATGGTACACTGAGGTTTAAGAGGTATTAAAATATATAGCTAACCCATAAAACCATGATTTCATGGATATTATTGCTTAAGATAAAACTAAGCTTATAAAACATCATTTGAGCAAGACTTCCAAAATGCTTCTGTGAGGAGCTTGGCAGACCCTTTCCTCAATGAAAAAGCCATTTAACTCAGGAAAATTATAAAAAAGGATCATTTAAAATCTTTAGAGGGTAGGCATTTTGTTCCAGCAGCTAAGTCTCTGGTTGGGACTGCCACATCCCACATCAAAGTGTCTGAGTCCAGTCTACTCTGGTTCTGATCCAACTTCCTGCAGTATGCATCCTGGGGTACAGCAGATGATGGCTCAAGTACTTGAGTCCCTGCCACCCATGTAGGAGAACAAAATTGAGTTTTGGGTTCCTGACTTCAGCCTGGCCCAGCCCTGGCTGTTGCAGGCATTTGGAGTACAAAGCAGTGGATAGAAGTTATCTCCCTATCATACTCTCTCTCTCTTCCTCTCTCTCCCTCTCTCTTTCTCTCCCTGACCCCGGCCTTTCAAATAAAATTAAAATAAATAATTAAATTTGTTTTAGATGTCTAGAAATTGAGCTAAAGATATAAAGAAAATCCAAAACGATTTAGACAAGAAAATCTGCTCAATTTTAATAAGCACAGCAGGAGTCTGTGCACTTATGGCAGAACGTGCTCTGATGCCGGCACTCCCTGATCGGTGTTATGGGAGTGTTACTCCAGGGAGGAGGTAAGATACAGGACTCACCCAGTTCCCAGTCATAGAGAGGTGGCTTCATCCCGGAGGAGATCACTGCTGTTTCTGATCTTCCCTCCAGCTACCATCTCCCCTCCCGGCTCCTGCTCGTTGGGTAAACAATCCACAAGAGGAGGGCCAAGCCCAGAAGACGGAACCCACAATCTTCTCCCCCACCACTCGCTAGTAGAAGTATGTCGCTCCTCTAGGGAAACTGGAAGGACTGAAGCTCCACATCGCTGCTACGAGAGCTGGCTCAACTAGGAACAGAGCAGACTTAACTAGGAATATGCCGAAGGGTGTGTCGAAATCAGTGGCAATCTCCGTGCAAGCATTTAAGTGGGTGGGGGCCAATAGCTCCCAAAACTGAGTAGCAGCAAACAAGATCACAGACTAGAGTTCAGCAGGGAAGCAGGAAAGGACCGTCAGGAAGCCCATTAATGTCTGGGGGTCCCGAAGGGCGCACACACCCAGAACACCAGACTGCCCTTAGGCAGGAGCAACCAGAGAGGGTGCCTGGGAGTTCTTAGTCCCCGACCGAAAGCAGGGCAGTATCGAAATCGTTGCCCAAAGCCGGCGCTGCAGCTCACTAGGCTAATCCTCCGCCTTGCGGCGCCGGCACACCGGGTTCTAGTCCCGGTCAGGGCACCGATCCTGTCCCGGTTGCCCCTCTTCCAGGCCAGCTCTCTGCTGTGGCCAGGGAGTGCAGTGGAGGATGGCCCAAGTCCTTGGGCCCTGCACCCCATGGGAGACCAGGAGAAGCACCTGGCTCCTGCCATCGGAACAGCGCGGTGCGCCAGCCGCAGCGCGCCTGCCGCGGCGGCCATTGGAGGGTGAACCAACGGCAAAAGGAAGACCTTTCTCTCTGTCTCCCTTTACTGTCCACTCTGCCTGTCAAAAAAAAAAAAAAAAAAAAAAAGAAATCGTTGCCCAAGCCACAGAAAGATCTATCAGCAATGGGGACAGCTTTACTGGCCTAAGGAAAGTAAGCGTAACCTATAAGCAGAACAGCTCACTGGACATCAGGCTGTGATGATCTACGAAGCAAGACCTAAAAATAAATAAAATAAATCTGAATGGTGGGGAAAGAGAGAAAGGAAGGAAGGAAGGAAGGGAAGGAGGGAGGGAGGAAGGAAGGGAAATAAACAGCAAAGCCAGAATTATTAACATTCCCTAGATGTAGGGGCTGAAGCTAATCAGAATCCAGAATTACTGTGTAATTTAAAATGTCCAATTTTGACCCCCAAAAGAATTATGAAAAAGAAACAGGATAGTGCAATCCTGTACAGGGAAGGAGGAAAAGGAAAAGGAAGATGAATAGTAACTGCTTTGGAAGAATCCCAGATGTTGGATTTTTTTTAAAGATTTATTTATTTGAAAGGTGGACTTACAGAGGCAGAGAGAGAGAGAAAGTCTTCCATCCATTGGTTCACTCCCCAAATGGCCACAATGGCAGGAGCTGGGCTGATCCAAAGCCAGGAGCCTGGAGCTTCTTCCAGGTCACCCACATAGGTGCAGGGGCCCAAGAACCTGGGCCATCTTCTATTGCTTTCCCAGGCCATAGCAGAGAGCTGGATAGGAAGTGGAGCAGCCGGAACTTGAGCCAGCACCCGAGCTGGCACCCATATAGGATGCTGGCATTGCAGGCGGCAACTTTACCCACTACACCACAGCACCAGCCCCAGATGTTGGATTTAGGAGTCAAAAACTTCAAAGCAATTATTGCAAATAGGTTAAAAAAAAAAAAAACTAGTAGAAGACATGCTTAAAGAAGTAAAGTAGGTTGATAATGACTTACCAAATGGAGAATATCAGTAAAAAGAAAGAAATTATAATCAAAATTATAAATTATGAAGGTAAAGGTATAGTAACTAAATTGAAAAATTAACTAGGGGGCCTAAATTGTAGATTTAATCTGGAAGAAGAAATAATTAGTGCAATTGAGATTCATCATTAGAAAATATAATCTGAAGAATGAAATAAAAATAAAAAATGAGGAGAACTCAACAGATCATCAGAGATCTCTGAGACACCATTCCATTCACCAACTCATGTGTAATGGGAGTTCTAGAAGGCAAGGAGAGGACATTTCAAGAAATAATGACTGAAACCCTCCAAAACATGAAGAAAAACACCAATACATACAAAAAGATCAATGAACTCCAAGTAGGGAAAACAAACAAACAGAGCCATAGCTAGACTCATGATGCTCAAAACATTGAAAGACAAAGAAAATCCTGAAAACAATGAGAGAAAAGCCATCCACCATACACAAGAGAACCTCAGTAAGATGAATGGAGTCCTGAAAACAGTGAGTTAATATTTTGAAAATACTTAAAGAAAATCTTTCAGCAAAGAACCCAACATTCAGAAAACTCTTCAAAAATGAAGACAAAATAAAGACATCCCCCGATGAGGAAAAGCTGAATCTGTTTCTAGAGTATCTGCCTTATAATAAGCACTAAAGGAGGTTCTTCAAAATGAAAAGAAATGATATCAGCCTATAATTTGAATCGATTGAAAACCAAAAAGTGAGAGTAAAGGTAACCATGTATTAACCATAAAGGCAGCCCAATTACATATTTCTATTCCCCTCTTCTTTTAAATAATTGTAAAACAATACCATAAAACAATTTACAAAATTGAAGTGTGGGGCCTATGGTGTACATATATTTGACAGCAGCATGAAGGAGGAGGGCAAGAAGGAAGCTGTTTTAGAACAGGGAGGTGACTTGAAGTCAGTAACTCCAGGGCACAGGGAGAAGTGGGGAGAATCCTAAATGGTAAATAAGAAGATAAGAGAAAAAGTCTGTGAAAACATTTTCTGCATTCTCTGTTTCTTAATAAGATGTGAGACAACATAAAGCAATAATTACACTGAATTGTGTTCATAACATATATAGAAGGGATATATATATATATGTATAACAATAACAGCATAAAAGAGGGGGAGAGAATAAAATAAAGCAGTTTCCATATCTCATTGGCATTAATTTATTATAAACTCAAAACAGACTCTGAGAAATTAATATGCAATATCGAGGCAACCATTAAGAAAATAAAATACAGTAAAGGTACATACATAAATGAATTAAATATGTTTAAAAGAAATAGCAAAATGTCAGAAGTAAATTCAGCTGTATCAGTGTGAATGAACAAGAGTGTACTCAGAAGGCAGACACTGTCAGACTGGGTTTTATTAATTAATTAATTTATTTTTTGACAGGCAGAGTGGACAGTGAGAGAGAGAGAGAGAGACAGACAGAAAGGGCTTCCTTTGCCGTTGGTTCACCCTCCAATGGCTGCTGCGGCCGGCGCATCGCGCTGATCTGAAACCAGGAGCCAAGTGCTTCTCCTGATCTCCCATGCGGGTGCAGGGCCCAAGGACTTGGGCCATCCTCCACTGCACTCCCTGGCCACAGCAGAGAGCTGGCCTGGAAGAGAGGCAACCAGGACAGAACCCGGCACCCCGACCGGGACTAGAACCCGATGTGCCGGTGCCGCAAGGCGGAGGATTAGCCTATTGAGCCACAGCACCGGCTCAGACTGGGTTTTAAAAAAGAAAAACTAGATCCAGATAGATTCAAAGATATAACTATGCCAATGAAGGATACAAATAATGTCCATATGTGATCTGCAGTAGTACACTCATATAAGACAAAGAAAAAAACTTTGTTGACAAAAAAAGAGGGACTTTGGATAATCATAAAAGGTCCCATTCACTTGGAAGTTACAAGAATGCAGCTATTAATATATGCAGCGACTAAAAATACATATGCACTTAATAAAAGGTCCTAAGACCTAAGATACTTGAAGCAAAAATTGATAGACAAAAGAGAGAAAAGTTAGTTAAAAGAAAAACAATAACAAAATAATGTTAAAAAAAATGACTGACTTATGTGAGAATCACTAAAGTGGCAATTACTAGAGCTTGAGAAATGCCACATTACACCACACCACAGCCATATTGTTTTCAAATTTCAAGTTCATTCTGCATTCTTTTTTAAGATTTTTTTATTTATTTGACAGGTAGAGTTACAGAGAGAGAGAGAGAGAGACAGAGAGAAAGGTCTTCCTTCCGTTGGTTCACCCCCAAATGGCCGCTATGGCTGGCGCTGCACCGATCTGAAGCCAGGAGCCAAGCACTTCCTCCTGGTTTCCCATGCGGGTACAGGGCCCAAGCACTTGGGCCATCCTCCACTGCCTTCCCAGGCCACAGCAGAGAGCTGGACTGGAAGAGGAACAGCCGAGACTAGAACTCGGTGCCCATATGGAATGCCGGCACCACAGGCGGAGGATTAGCCAAGTGAGCCACAGCGCCAGGCCCCCATTCTTCATTCTTATATACTGACACCTGCAGCAATAACTAAACTCCACTAATTCCTACACTTCAGTCTCCTCTTATCATATAAGTCAATTCTCACTAAGGGAGTAAGAAAAAAAAAGGTTTATAATTTCCTTCATCTTTATTCACTTGTTTATATATATATATAATATATAATAGATATATAATAGATATAATAGATATATATAATATATTATAATATATATTATATTATATATATATATATATATATATAAACTAGGCAGCGTACCAAATTCAAATGAAACTCCCTAAATTTAAAAATGGTTAAAGTCTTGGTTCTTTACTACCTATGCGACCTCCCCCTAATCTCTGTGAGTGTTAGTGTTCTTATCTTTAAAATACTGTGGTGGACGGGTTGGCACTGTGGAGCAGTGGGCTAAGCCTCCACCTGAGGCGCCGAAATCTCATATGGGCACTGGGTCTAGTCCTGGCTGCTCCACTTCCGGGCCAGCTCTCTGCTGTGGCCTGGGAAGGCAGTTGAATATGGCCCAAGTGCTTGGTTCCCCGCACCCGCATGGGAGAGCCAGAAGAGCTCCTGTCTCTTTGCTTTGGATGGGTTCAGCTTGAGACCATCTGGGGAATGAACCAGCAGATGAAATACCTTTCTCTCTCTCTCTCTACTCTGTAGCTCTGCATCTCAAATAAATAAATAAAATATTTTTTAAAATAAAGGGGCCGGTGCCGTGGTGCACTAGGTTAATCCTCGGCCTGCGGCGCCGGCATCCCATATGGGTGCCGGTTCTAGTCCCGGCTGCTCCTCTTCCAGTCCAGCTCTCTGCTGTGGCCTGGGAATGCAGTGGAGGATGGCCCAAGTGCTTGGGCCCTGCACCCGCATGGGAGACCAGGAGGAAGTACCTGGCTCCTGGCTTCGGATTGGCGCAGCACTGGCCGTGGCGGCCATTTGGGAAGTGAACCAACGGAAGGAAGACCTTTCTCTCTCTCTCTCTCTCTCTCTCTCTCTCTCTCTCACTGTCTGTAATTCTACCTGTCAAATAAATAAATAAAAAATCTTTAAAAAAATAAAATAAAATACTGGGGTGCCCACATTCTACATCAGAATGGCTCAGATAGAGTCCAGAGTCCTAGCTCTCTGCTAATGCTCACTCTGGGGCAGCCAGCAATTGCTCAAGTACTTGGCTTTCTCTCACCTACATGGGAGACCAGGCTACTTGCTTCTGTCTGGCCCAGCTCCAGCCATTGCAGACATTTGAGGAGTGAATCAGCAGATGGGAGATTCTCTCTCTCTCTCTCTCTCTGTGTGTGTGTGTGTGTGTGTGTGTGACTCCAAGTAAATGAAAATAAATTTTAAAAATAGTAAGTAAATAAAACTTTAAAGAGAGAAATAAAATCAAATAAAATGCTGTGATAGGATGAAATAATCTGATGTCTCTTCCACTGACAGTTCTGATTCTGTTATTTTTGCCATGAAAAAGATCTGTTTTCACCAAGCTTCATCAGGAAACCCCGCAGGATCCAAATTGTTCAGTCTGAGCCGGTGAGATCCACCTCACTGCTTCACAATTGCAGCTTCCAGAAAAACTTCTGAGGACTCAACATCTATGCAGAATTCGGTAGTCTAAGCTGGAGCATTTAATGAAGCACATTTTGCCTTTGGGCACAATAAGTGGATTCCGGCTAAAACACTTTCATTCCTCCTGTTTAGGTCCTCGTGTGTCTTGTTGGTATGATCTCCACTCCTAACATCTGCAGTTGGCAGATGCCACAACTTATATGTGAATGCCCTCTGGAAACCTGATCCGGCCTAGGGCTGGGAGCAGTTTATGACAACTTGGGCATAAATATTCAGCCATGTGAGAGAAACAGTTAAAAACACAATTCTAACCTTAAGGCTAGGAACACACTATGTTTATTTAAGGTGTGTTTGTTGTATTCACGGGTTCCCTAAGAGATTTTGAGTGCCTACAAACATGTTTCTAGTTCAAGTGCAAGCTTTCTGCAGTTGCATGCTTACAGGTGTGGTTGTCTCTATATTAGTCTGTGTCCAGGCAGGGAAAAAAAAAAGTATTACATTCAAACTGAGTAGTTTAAAGAGACTTAAGAAACTACTTAGAAGATGTGGGCTAAGGGCCAGCGTTGTGGCATAACAGGTTAAGCCACCATCCCATATGGGTGCCAGCATCCCATATGGGTGCCAGCCTGGGAAAGCCGCAGAGGATGGCCCAAGTGCTTGGGCCCCTCTACCCACGTGGGAAACTCGGATGAAGCTTCTGGCTCCTGGCTTCTGGGTTCCACCTGGCCCAGCCTGGCTGTTGAGGCCATTTGGGGAGTAAACCAGCAGATGGAAGATCTCTCTCCCTCTCTCTGTGACTCTGCCTTTCAAATAAAATAAATCTTAAAAATAAAAGCATGATGTGGGCACATCTAAGAAAACCAACCAGGGACTGAGCAATACCCACAGGGCTACTATCATGGGGAGCAGTTACCACCCTAAACACAAAAGGCAGGACGAGGAGTGCGTTCCAGGACCCAGAGAGGTTTTATCATGAGGCGCCTGCATAGAAAGAGGTGTCTATTAGAAACTAAGTTTTCAGCAGAAGAACACAGACGACCGTGGTAGCTTGGCAGAAAGGGAGCCTGCAAAGTAAGCACCTTGTCTTCAGTCTCCTCCCTCCTTCCCATGTCCTGCCAGGGCTTCCTATGGACCAAACCGATCCAAAGGCACGCAAACCCAGTTGATACCATTCACTTTGGTCAGCATCCCAGAGCCCAGGGTAGTTAGTCCTGGCTCTGATTTCCCTCAATGACTTAGGGTTATTGCAGAAGAATTAAGAGAGGAGTGAATCACCTTTTAACCTATAAGCATGAAAAGAACAGATTATTTAAAGATTTTAAGGTATCTCTTTAGACTTTCCCCCCAAAACAACAGATAATATACTAGTTACATGTAAAACGCCCAGAGCCTGGTCTGTTCCTGGTCTGAGACTGTTTTTGAGCTCTTAAGCTTGGTGACATTGCGGGGGCGGGAGCATGTCACTGCTTGAAAGTGCATTTTTTTTTTTTTTTTGCCACATCTCAACATTTCTGAAGACAAGATGTGTCTTGTAATCAGTGGTGTCATAAATATCATTAGTGGCATTTTTCTTCTTAGAGGGACATAAAGTAATGTTTATAATTGATGACATCTTCAGTTCAATGTAATTTGGTGTAAGTAGTTTGGAAGTGGAGCCTAGTTTAACACATTTTTGTGTATAGCTCATGCACTAGTAGTCGTGATACATCCTCAACCGTTACTTTATGAATGAAGGAAGGAAGGCAGCTGAGAATGAATGAAAGTATCCACCTGTGCTAACTGATGTTCACTTTCAGAACATAGACAGTGTGGAGTCAGGAAAAATATCAGTTCATATATAACAGTTTTTTATGCTGTCATCATTTCTCTTCTGGAATGAGAGACTGAGAAGCCTGAATGTTGCATTAGCCGTGTGCATCCACTTACCTCTCATGATTTCATTTTCTGTGAAATTGGTGCTAATTCTGTTCTCAGGCCGTGCACTTCCTGTAGTCTTCATGATAATTGGAGAACTTGTTTTACAGCAGATTTTTACGCACTCCTCTCATCTTTCCTTTCTCATCTCAGCTTCAAAACAACTTCTTCTCAGTAATGTTTTCATCAATTCTCAATTCATTTTCCTGATTTTAAACCATTGATTCTGAAATCTTTCACCGTTTAAAGTTTAAACATTTCACTACACTGTAACACAGTGATGCATCAGGTTTTGCTTTGGCCCTATAGATAATATATAATATATAGTATAGTTGGTTTAGCCAAGGAAAAAAATGATTTTTCTTACTCATTGACTTTAATAACTCTCAGCAAGAAACTAAAATTAGGTTCTCTTTGGATGAGTCATGCAGTCGTAGCTTCTTAGTTTACCTATTTCTCTTCTTGTCAGTTTCTCTTTAAACTTAAGATACATATTCATTTTTAGCTAAAGGAAAATTATGTGTTAAGGCTGGCATTTCTTTTTTAAGAATACACTTGTTTTACTTATTTGAAAGGAAGAGTTACAGAGAGAGAGAGAGAGAGAGAGAGAGAGATGGAAAGAGATGTTTCATTCCTTGGTTCACTTCCCAAATGGCTACAGTGGCCAGGACTGGTCCAGGTCAAAACCAGGAGCCAGGAGCTCCATCCATGTCTGCCACATGGGTGGCAGGGGCCCAAGGACTTTGGTCATCTGCCTGTACTCTCCTTGGGGCACATTGTCAGGAAGCTGGGTAGGAAGCAGAACAGCTGGGACTCGAACCTGCTCACCAATATGGCATGCAGGTTTCACCAGCAGCTAAACCTGCTGTACCACAGCGCTAGCCCCAGGTCTGGTATTTCTGAAAGCTCTCTTCAGGGGCTAAGGAAGAAGCTTTTTCATTTAAATGCTTTTCTATCTCAAATCTGGGTAGTAATTGTTAACGGCATCATGTGGTCCTACAAAGTGTTAACCTTCCCAAGGGAAAATAGGATTTCTGTCATTTGTTTATAGAGATTATGCATCACAACCTACTTCCAATTATGGGCTTAAATAATGGTTTTGGCAACCATTACTTTTCCCAACACCCTTTTAATTTCAGTTCCAGTGATGTATTAGTGTTGGTGAAACAATCTTCTTTGGCTATTTGTTCAAATGCGAAGTCCACATGGGTAATAACACTGTACCGACTGCAGGATGTTGGTGATGGATAGCCAGAAGCGACAGATTTATGGGAGCAAAATTATTACAGAACTCAGTTGCAAGTGCTTTTTAATGACTAACTTAAAGAAATGGGATATAAATCTTTCTTTTTGTTATTCTTAATTACTAAAATGCATGGTGTTATAATAACTCAAGTCTTCTTCCCAAACTCCGTATGCTTTATCTAATACGTGAGTATTACCTAGTGCAGACTCCACATGGTAGCTGTTGCAATTTTAATTGTGTGTTTCCAGCTGGCTTTGTGCCCTCTGCCTCTCTTGTATCCATGTTCCATGGTGCCATCTCTCAATACCTTTGGTGGCCTGGAACTTCTGTTCTCACCTCTTTTAGCTCTTAGGAAATTCAGACCCAGCACTTGCAACTTATGTGAATACAAGCTTAAATCCTTGCCTTGTTGGCCTAGACTAAAGTGGGGCATGGAAAACTTTAACCCATGCTAAGGAATTTCAGGCATTGACAGTTAGAGAAGGTCATGATGTGGGGAGGTACCTTCTCAGAACATCTCGTGGACTACTTGCCACCTACTAACAGTTAAAGCCTGTTTGAGATGGGGGTTTCAGAACCAATCATCAGGATTTTCCCTTTCACATGCATTGTGTTGTAAGTAAACATCCACCAATTTCGCAAAGCTTTGCATCCTTCTAAGAATTCTTTCCAGGACATTACTCCATGTAAATATCTCCTGACTATCATTTGCTTTGGCTGAGTCAACTTTTTTCCTGGATTATTGAATAAGGGAGATTTAATGTTCTCTAAATGTATGTTCTCTGTCCTTCCCTCTTGTTTTTAAAGTCCATTCTTGATTTTTGTTGATGATTTTCATGGGGAGTATATGCTCTGTGCACTAAGAGAACACATTTCCACCCAGGCTACTTCCGTTTCAGACTCCCCAGCAAACCCTAGGCACATCAAAGAACAGCAGCATGTGACTCTCTCTGAGCTCTCACACCTGGGCCACCTTGCACACCACGCATGGTCTTTAATGGACAGTTGGGATTGCTCCACCTGGAGTTCCTTGTAGCTGAGATGGTTTGGAGTGAGGGAGGAGATGCGCTTCTGATAACCATCATATTATTCTATTTATTTGACTGTGAGGAAACCACAATGGCTTTTCAGGTTTTAAGTTTTCCACTCTTCATTCAGACACCTGAAAGGCTGGATGTATTTTTCAACCACTTTTGGTTTCACACCAACAAATAAAACATGCTTCTACAACTACTTTATATTCAGTTATAAAATGTACCCCGTTTTCCCATACAACATGTTCAGCCTGGCATTGAGAAGACACACCACCTGGCACCACACTAGAATTTCAACAAGCTAAGCCACTTGGAAAGATAGTTTTTTGGGGGGAGTGCATCTTTGGCTCGATAAATCCCTAATTGCCAAAGCAAAGCACCCAGAGTGAAGCCTTAGGGAATAAAGGCCAGATGCCTAGATAAATGGTTACATCCGTCTTAGCACCAAGGGTGTCAGTGTGCTTGCAACTTAGGTCAAAAAAATTAGTGTGCACATTCATTTTCCATACAGTTTCTCTTTTTCTTCTATGTATTTATTTTTAATTTATTTTGGAGACAGAGACAGATAGAGGCAGACAGAGAGAGCTCCCATCCTTTGGTTCACTCCTCCCAAATGCCCACAGTGACGAGAGCTGGGCCATGCTGAAGTCGGGAGCCTGGAACACAATCCAGGTCTCTCATGTGGGTGGCAGGGACCCAGCTACTGAAGCCATCACCTGCTGTGTTGTAGGGAATGCATTAGTGGGAAACTGGAATTGGGAATGAAGTCAGGACTCAAACTGAAGCACTCAGATAAGAGACACAGGCATCTTAACCAGTATCTTAACTACTAGACCAGATGCTACTCAATACAGTTTCTAATGGGCTGTTATCTGTAGCCTGAAATCAGCTAACATTTTGGCAGAAGTAAGCATTCCGAACTTAAGGGAAGTTTTGCCAAACAAAGTGCAGGATGTAGATCTGCATTTGTGTCTGTGACATGTGCTTGTTTATTAATGTTTATCTTTCAAAGAACATAACATTTTCAGCATAGTTTCACATTCCCAAATGTATTTTTACATTCCCAGACACATGTAAACACCAGCCGCACAGCTCATCTGTGCAGCCAGAGTGCACCTACACTTCTAGGTCATTACATTCCTAAACCTCCCTTGTAAATATGCACCCCTGGAGTCGGAAATACAAGGAAAATCTGCTTCAAGACCATCTGAGACAGAGTGAGACAAAACTGTTGGGCCGCAGAGATTTTGCAGTTAAATCTTGATTCAGAAGTTCTAATAGCAAAGACAACAACATCAACAACCATCACAGAGCAACAGCGGTTACTGCTTCTAAGTATTTCTCGGTGTCGGGCTCTACCCTGAGCCCCTTGCATGCATTATCTCAGAACAGCCCCTGTGAAATAGTTACCGTTCATCCATTTTGTGGTGAAGGAAACAGAGGCAGAGTTGCCTCTTGCCAGCAGTCAAACAAGTAAGTGATAAGATCAACTAGCCAAGGTGTCTGATCCCTAACAAGTATGCCATATGGCTATTGTTAACTCTTCAGTATTTTCAGTAAATTTTTGTCAGCACAGAATTCAAGAGAGCCCAGATCTTTCTTAGTTCAGTCGGTCTGAAAAGGTTTCATGGAATGTGTTCTGCCACCACAATTTCTAGGAGAAAAACAAATACCAGTGGTGCCATGTGTATTGTGCTATCAAGAAACTGTGGGAATGGAGAACATTTGGTAGACCACTGCAATGGTCCAACCAAGAGCCCATTAGGGTTCAAATTAAAATAGGTGTGGTAGAGAAGAGGAGATGGATTTCAGAGGTGTGTTCCTGGACGGGTGATGGGACTGGGACCTGACAGATTGACTGTAGAATGAAGAAGAGGAAAGTACTGAGATGTTTCTGGGCTTCTATTCAGGGAACCTGAATGGTTCACCCTTGCCACTAATCAGATTAGAGCAGGAGAAGGATGTGTGGGAATTTTCCCAAAGGGACACCCTGTTAGCAGGATGTGGCTGAAGCACAGGGCTGGTAGGAGCTGAACATTTCTGCTGTGAGCAAAGCAATGCCACCTTTCTACATTGCTGTCAACTTGGGACAAATTGGCTCTCCACCACCTTATGAATTTTGGCTGTTTTCTTCTATGAAGTAGAGGTAAACTCCAAGGAACAAGAGAGAAATAATGTATTCTTCAAGGCCAAGATCAGTGGACTAAGATTTGTACTCATGGAAAATGGAGAAGGGTGTGGCAGTTTCATTATTTCAAGAGAGCTGGACATCTTATTCAATAAGGAATGCTTATTCCACATATAGTTGAGAAAACTGATATTCAGAGAACTTAATTAGTCTCAAACTTAAAAATGTAGTCAATGAGAGAAGTGAGACTTGAACTCATGAGGCCTAACTCCAGGGTCCAAACACTAACTGCTGTGCCACAGTGAGATTACAAAATGAACTAACATGACTTTTGCACTTCCTTTAGTTCATTTTCTTATTTTCCCAAAATGAATTTAAAATATTTAAATTATTAATTTTAATGGTTTTGGCCATACACGAGCTCCAGTAATATTTAGTCAAACGATATGGGGTGAGAAATACAAGATTTTGTTCCCATGTGATGTTCTAATGGCTACACAATAGTTTCCAAATCTCAGCAGTATTTCAGACTCCTCCCTTGTCAAGGTATATTTATGTGCTCAATATCAAGTCGCTCTTCCCTTACTAAAAATGTCATTTTTTACCCTTGGCCATCAAATACAGTTCTTGAAGGAAATGATTTCTCCTCCCTACCACCCAACCCTGGATGGCAGGGATCTCAAAAGAATCAAAACCACACTTAAGACTATTGGAATTCACACAATGAAACTAAGCCCAAGTAATATTTCACTGCTTTTCTGGACGTGCTAACTGATAAGAATCAGGATGGGTTTTGTTGGCTTTAATGGGAAAAGTGAACCTTTTGTCAGTGCCTTACCTTGCTTCCTCTCTAAGAAAAAAACAACTTCAGAGCATTCTCCTTGGCTGTGGTTGGATATGGGAGCTTCCTGAGATTTTAATATGTCTAATAAAACTTAGCAAAGAATGGAGATGCAATAGGAAGGGAGGTGCGTTATGGTGCACAAGAGATGTGTTTTGCTCTGAAAATGGAGCTGGATGCTCACTGTAAATGAGGAACCCGGAGTGAGATGTTCAAGGGCACAGCTGGGAATATGTGCAAAGCTCGCTTTCATTTCCATTTGAATGCCATAGAGGCAGCACTTGACTTGCTTAAAATTAAAAGGTGCATCAAGAATGCAAAACTTGATATAAAATTTTAAGCAGCCTTTTCTGTTATCATAATGTGTTCCTTTCTTTCTCCTCAGTCTTTCCTTTTCACTGTTGTCTTGGTTTTCATCCAGCCTACCTCTACTTCTCCCTTCCTTTTCAGATATCTAGCTCTGTCCTTGCTGCCTTCTTAGCCCCTAGCCTATCAATAAATGATAAATCAATCCCCATCTGGGAGCTTATTCCCACCCCCAGTAGAAGCAATGTCTTACTAGCAGACAGGAGATCCCTACTGTGCACTGGCCAGTCTCTGTGGGTCAACTCTGAATTCAAGGGTTGCCCCGTGCAGGGCCACTGACTATGAGGATTTATCTCTGAAAGTAATGAACAACAAGCATAGCAGAATTAAGCTCTGGCACAATCAATTAAAAAGTATTAATTGCAGCAAAAATAAAAGCTGCTAACATTTCTTAAGAGGTTACTAAGTATTGGATCTAAACTAAACACTTGGAAATGTTTTCTCTTTTAATCCTCACTACAACCCTATGTAGCAGGGTCTTTTGGTATCCCTATTGATAAAGACTCAGTGAGTGGCCCAGGTCACACAGCAAGTGGGATCCATGTTCCTCAACCCAAGCACTCAGACTCCAGACCACTCTCTTAACAATTGGGTGTCTTTGGGGCCAGCGCTGTGGCGCAGTGGGTTAACGCCCTGGCTTGAAGCACTGGTATCCCATATGGGTGCTGGTTGTAGTCCCGGCTCCTCCTCTTCCAATCCCGCTCTCTGTTATGACCTGGGAAAGCAGTAGAGGATGGCCTAAGTCCTTGGGACCCTGCATCTGCGCAGGAGACCTGGAAGAAGCTCCTGGCTCTTGGCTCCTGGCTTCGGATCGGCACAGCTCTGGCTGTTGCAGCCAATTGGGGAACGAACCAATGGATGGAAGATTTCTTTCTCTCTCTGCCTCTCCTCTCTCTGTGTAACTCTGACTTTCAAATAAGTAAATAAATCTTTTTAAAAAAAGATCAGTATGCAACATTTAAAAAAAAACAATTGGGTGTCTCTGAGATTTCAACAAATGCAAGGTGATATGGAAGCCCTAAGATTTCAACTAGGGCTGGCATATAACGCAGATTAGTGGCTTGCTCTGCATAGCTGTGCATAACTAGATAGGAGAACAGAGGGTGAGCCAGGGTTTCCACAGATGGAGCAGGTGACCATAAGTGCCCAAAGTGGGAGTTCTGCCAGGACACAGAGAACAGAGTTGGAGGAGTACAGCTATTCAGTCCAACTTAAGTGATGGGGGAATCTGTGACCCAGGCAAGGGATCATGGCGATGGGCCAACGCAGTGATCAGTAGAGCAAGGGCAGTGCTTGGGAGTACAGGAAAAAGAGCAGGGTACCATAGATGCCTAGTGGAGAGCAGTGCATCTCAACCCACCAGCCTACTGTATGTAAGTTACCTTTTATGTATAAAAGTGAGCGGTTGATAGGCTGTGGCCCCCACCACCGTGGCTGGAGCCAGGTGACCACATGGCTCAACCACTGGTGTCAGTTCCACCGCCACCCTAATGGGATTTGCTGCTCCCACTTCCTTGCCTGCCCCCCAGTGAAATTTAAAAGGACCTCTTCCAGAACACGTGGCTCTCTCTGTCCCTCTCTCTCAATCTCTGTCTCTGTCTCTTGATGTCTCTCTTTCTCTTGCTCTCTTGATCTCTCTATTATGCTCTCCATCTCCCTCTTTTCCTTTTTCGACGTTTCCCTCTGGTCTGCAGGTAAAGCCACCACCTGCAGTGCCAGCATCCCAAACGGATGCCTTTTGAGTACTGGCTGCTCCACTTGCAATTCAGCTCCCTGCTAATGCACCTGGAAAACCAGCAAAAGATGGTCCAAGACCATGGCTCCTGCACGCATGTGGGAGACCTGGAAGAAGCTCCTGGCTCCTGGTTTCAGATTGGCCCAACTCCAGCTGCTGTGGCCATTTGGGGAGTGAACCAGCAGATGGAAGATTCTCTCTCTCTCTGCCTCTGCCTCTCTGTTACTCTGCCTTTCAATTAATAAATT